>NC_082715.1:73625166-74313644 GCF_030144855.1 Hypanus sabinus | reverse complement strand
TGTAATTTATTGCAGTTGAAAAGGTGAACTCTAATTCCTAAGCTCCATAATTTATCAAATTTTTAAAGTGTTGAGCCCACCTACAAGGAGTGCTACCCAAGAAATCAGCATCCATCATCAAGGACCCCCATGTTGCAGGCCATGCTTCCTTTTCACTGCTGCCATCGGGAAGGAGGTACAGGAACCAGCTTCAGGAACAGTAATTAGCCCTCAACTATCAGGCTCCTGTATTAGTGTGGACAATTGCACTCACCTTAACACTGAATTGATTCTATAACCTATGGACTCACTTTCAATGACTCCACAACTCACGTCCTCAATAATATTTATTTATTTATTTATTGTATTTGCACAGTTTGTTTTCTTATGCACATTGGTTGTGTTTCCATCTTTGTCTGTGGTACTTAAGACCATAAATCATAGAAGCAATATTACACTTTAAGTATACTCAATGACTTGGCAATAAACCACAGATTCACCACCTTTTGGCTAAAGAAATCCCAGCTCATCTCCACTCTAAAGTGACATCACTGTATTCTGAGGCTGTGTTTTCTGGTCCTAGAATCCCCTACTATAAGAAACATCCTCTCCACATCCATTCTATCTGAGCCTTTCAATATTTGATAGGTTCATGAGATCCCCCGTCATTCTTCTAAATTCCAGCAAGTACAGATCCAGCATCATCAAACACCCCTCATACGATAACCCTTTCATTCCCAGAGTCATTCTCGTGAGCATTTCCTAGATCAGAGGCACAAAACTACTCACAATGCTCCAAGTGAAGCCTCACCAGTGCCTTATAAAGTCTCAGCATTACATCCTTGCTTTTATATTCCAGCCCTCTTGGCATGAATGCAATCATTGCATTTGCCTTCTTCATCACCAATTCAACCTTCAAATTAACCTTTAAAGAGTCCTGCATGAGGACTCCCAAGTCCCTTTATACCATGGGCTTTTTGGATTTTCTCCCCATTTAGAAAATAGTCTACACTTTTAATCCTTCTATCAAAGAGCATGACCATACAATTCCCAATATTGTATTCCATCTGGCACTTCTATGCCCATTTTCCTAATCTGTCTAAGACCTTCAGCAGCCTCTCTGCTTCCTCAAAACTATCTGCCCCACCATCTATCCTTGTACCATCTGCAAACTTGGCCACACAACCATCAATTCCATCATCTAGATAATTCACATATCATGTAAAAAGAAGCAGTCCCACCACAGATCCTTGTGGAACACCACTCATCACTGCTAGCCAAACACAAAAGGGCTCCTTTTATTCCCATTCTTTGCCTCCTGCTGATTAGCCAATGCTCTGTCCATGCTAGTATACTTCCTGTAATATTATGGGCTCTTATCTGTTAAGCAGCCTCATGTGCAGCACCTTGTCAAATGTCTTCTGAAAATCCAGGTACATTACAATCTCCAATTCTCCTTTGTCCATCCTGCTTGTTATTTCCTCAAATAATTCCAACAGATTTGTCAGGCAAGATATTCCCTTAAGGAAACTATGCCGACTTTGGCCTATTTTATCATGCACATTCAAGTACCCTGAGACCTCATTCTTAACAATTAAATTCATGCCAGAATCTAGTGACTCCTGAAAGCTCACTATCACTAATGTCTCCACAATCTCTTTAGCTACCTCTTTCAGAACCCTGAGGTGTCGTCCATTTGGTCCAGGTGACTTAACTACCTTCAGACCTTTCAGCTACCCAAGTACCTTCTCCCTAGTAATAGCAACTGCCCTCCTTTCTGCCCCCTAACAGTCTGAAACTTACAGCATACTGCCAGTTTTTCATTGTTTCTATTTTGTTTCTTTGTATTTACTGTGAATGCCTCCAGGAAAATGAATTTCAGGGTTGTATATAGTGATAAAACTGAACTTAAACAATAAATTTACTTTGAACTTTAAAGTACAAAGAAGTGCATGCATTGTATCTGTACACACCTTCTTTCCTAAGAAATACAAGAATGTTAATTATTTTAACATTGTATGTTCTTTGGTTCTCTTGTGAGAAGATTGACACCCAATATTTTACTAATTTGTCATTTCCACCTGTCCTTCCTCTGCCTTCTAGGGAGTTAAGTATTTTTTGACAAATTGTAAAAGATCTCAGCATATGTTTTTCTGTTTTTTTTGCCAGCTACGTTGTTATTTTTCTTCTCCCTCTCGATTGATTTTTTGATTTGTTCTTTGTTGCTGTTTAACCCGCTCCCTCCCTACCGTTTGTGTGCTCATTGTTCTTCTTGGCTGGATTTCAAGATCTAATGAAAGAGTAGTATTATTTGTCATATGCACATTGAACATGTCACATGTTAATCAGGCTTTTAAACCAGAGGGAATGACTTCACTGAACTTGACTCACCCCAACATAGAACTAATCCCCTCATCCCACAACCTATGGACTCACTTTCAAGCATTCTTCAACTCATGATGTCGATATTTATTGCTTATTTATTGTTATTATTAGGATTATTATTTCTGTTTTTCCCTTCTTTCTGTATTTGCACAGTGGTTGTCCGCCCTGTTGGTATGGTCTTTCATTGATTCTATTGTGTTTCTTTGCATCTACTGTGAATGCCTGCAAGAATATGAATCTTAGGGTGATGTAAATAAATTTACATTAAACTTTGATGTAAACTTGTCAACTGGTTTATTACTGTCATATCTAACAAGGTGGAGTCAGAAACTTTGTTTTGCATACCTTCCATACTGGCAGTCACAACAGTACTTTGAGGCGGTACTTGGGAAAAGCAATAACAGAAAGCAGTTTAAAGAATTACACAGAAAGTTCACTGCAGGCAGGCACTAAGATGCAAGGTCATAATAAGTCAGCTTGTGAGATCATCACTCTATATTATTGTGCTAGGGGACTTTTCAATAATCTTTTAACAGTGGGATAGAAGCCGTCCTTGAAGCCAGTTGTACGTGCTTTTAGACTTTTCTAACTACTGCTTGTTGTTTGAGGGGGCTGGTGATGGGAAGAGAGAATGTCCCAGGTGAGGGGTGGGTTGGATCCTGTGGCTGCCTTGCAGTGTGAAGTGTAGACAGAGTGCATGGAGGGGATGCTGGTTTCCGTGATACATCGAGCTGTGTCCACAAATCTCTCAGTTTCTAGCAATCTTAGGTATTGGCATTGCTATATCCAGGTACTTTTACTGTTTATGGGTGTTTTTTGGCACCACGCTTCCCACTCTAGCCTGTAGGTCTTTAGAATGTGAGAAGAAACCAGAGCATCGCAAGGAAACTCATGTGTCACAGGAAGAACAGACAAACTCCTCACAGACGGTGGTGGGAGATGAGCCCAATCACTGGCACTCTAGAGGGTTATTCTAACTGCTACATTACCATGCCACCCATAAAACAAACAACCCTAATATAATCATATAACAATTACAGCACGGAAACAGGCCATCTTGGCCCTTCAAGTCCGTGCCAAATGCTTACTCACCTAGTCTTACCTACCTGCACTCAGCCCATAACCCTCCATTCCTTTCCTGTCCATATACCTATCCAATTTTTTTTTAAATGACAAAATCGAACCTGTCTCTACCACTTCTACTGGAAGCTTGTTCCACAAAGCTACCACTCTCTGAGTAAAGAAGTTCCCCCTCGTGTTACCCCTAAACTTTTGCCCCTTCTATATCCAATTAGGTATCACTCCCCAGTGGAAATTTTATTCTTCAACAGAAAGAATATCAGCTAAGAATTATAGGGTACTGCAAGGCTCAGTGCTGGGACCCCAGTTGTTTACAATATATATTAATGATTTAGACGAGGGAATTAAATGCAGCATCTCCAACTTTGCGGATGACACAAAACTGGGCGGCGGTGTTAGCTGTGAGGAGGATGCTAAAAGGATGCAGGGTGACTTGGATAGGTTAGGTGAGTGGGCAAATTCATGGCAGATGCAAGTTAATGTGGATAAATGTGAGGTTATCCACTTTGGTTGCAAGAACAGGAAAACAGATTATTATCTGAACGGTGGCTGATTAGGAAAAGGGGAGATGCAACGAGACCTGGGTGTCATTGTACACCAGTCATTGAAGGTGGGCATGCAGGTACAGCAGGCGGTGAAAAAGGCAAATGGTATGTTGGCATTCATAGCAAAAGGCTCTGAGTACAGGTGCAGGGAGGTTCTACTGCAGTTGTACAAGACCTTGGTGAGACTGCATCTAGAATTTTGTGTACAGTTTTGGTCCCCTAATCTGAGGAAAGACATTCTTGCCATAGAGGGAGTACAGAGAAGGTTCACCAGATTGATTCCTGGGATGGCAGGACTTTCATATGAAGAAAGACTGGATCGACTAGGCTTATATTCACTGGAATTTAGAAGATTGAGAGGGGATCTTATTGAAACGTATAAAATTCTAAAGGGATTGGACAGGCTAGATGCAGGAAGATTGTTTCCGACGTTGGGGAAGTCCAGAACGAGGGGTCACAGTTTAAGGATAAAAGGGAAGCCTTTTAGGACCGAGATGAGGAAAAACTTCTTCACACAGTGAGGTGAGTGGTGAATCTGTGGAATTCTCTGCCACAGGAAACAGTTGAGGCCAGTTCGTTGGCTATATTTAAGAGGAAGTTAGATATGGCCCTTGTGGCTAAAGGGATCGGGGGTATGGAGAGAAAGCAGGTACAGGGTTCTGAGTTGGATGATCAGCCATGATCATACTGAATGGTGGTGCAGGCTTGAAGGGCCGAATGGCCTACTCCTGCACCTATTTTCTATGTTTCTATAAATTATTTATTTTGATGTTTAATATTCATAGGTTCTCATCTATACTGTGTTCACTTTACTAGGTATACTTGTACACAAGCTCGTTAACGCAAATATGTAATCAGCCAATCATGTAGAAGGTATTCAATGCCTATAAGCATGCAGACATCAAAGGTTTCAAAGTACATTTAATATCAGTGCATGTATACAGTATACAACCTGAAATTCATCCTCTTCACTGGTCTACAAAACAAAAAAAAGGCATAGAATGATAGAAAACTCATAGCCCCAAAGCCCTTCATCCCTGTTTCTTTATACAAGCAGCAGCAGCATAAACATCGAACCCCCCCCCCAATCGAAAAAGCGGAAACACCAACACCCCCCCCCCCACCACCACCATTCGAGCAGCAGCCGAAGCTCCAAAGAGTCCATTGATCCAGAATCTATCAAAATACAGTTCACAGATCAGCTCTTTTCTCTCTCCCCATTGAGGGAGAGAGGGGTCGCTCCTGCAAATACGAGAGCAGAGACTTGCAATTCGTTGTTCAGATGTTACAATTCACTGTTTGGATGTTACAATCTTCCACATCACTTCTCCAACACCACCCCCCCCCCCCCCCCCACCATCTCAAGGACTGGCAGGCTCTCACTGGAATGGGGAAGAAATGTGATCTAAGTGACTTTGACCACGGAATGCTTGTTGGAGCCAAACAGGGTGGTTTAAATATATCTGAAACTGCTGATCTCCTGGGATTTTCATGCACAACCCTCTCTGGAATTATAGAGAATGGTGCAATAAACAAATCACATCCAGTGAGCACTAGTTCTGTGGGTGAGAATACCTTGTTAATGAGAGAGGTCAGAGGAGAATGACTAATCTGCTTCAAGCTGACAGGAATGTGACAGTAACTCAGATAACTACACATTACAATAGTAGTCGACAGAAGAGCATCTCTAAGTGCACAACACATTGAACCTTCAAGTTAATGTGATTACAGCAGCAGAACACCAGGAACATGCACTCAGTGGCCAGTTGCAGGAGTTGTATATTAAAGTGGCCTCTGAGTATAATTCATGTAATTAACTCTGCTAACTTTCATGCCTGTACAAATAAATGTATGTTATGCTAACAGACTAATTTCAGACTTAAAAATTTCATTCCCAAACTTTCACTGAAATGTGATACATTCTTATTATTTGACCCCAGAAGATCATTTAGTATCAGAACACTGACCTTGTTTCATTACTGTATGGCTGGAGTTGGTTCCTGCTGAACAATACTTATAATGGTACGGTTACTGAATTACCGTTTAGAATCCATGAGATTTTTAGCTATTGTCAAAAGACCACAATTCTTTATTCTGCAGTGAAATATTTTCACCGCAGGATCAGAGATTAAAACAGCCTTTGTTTAATATCTGCTACTGAATCCCTCCTTCCCTTTCTTTCTCCCCATACACAGTGGCACTTTAGCATATTGCTTTACATTACCAGGGCTCAGTTCCCACCTTTGACTCTAAGGAGTTGGTACGTTTTCCTTGTGGCCAAGTGGGTTTCCTCTGGGTGCTTTGGTTTTCTCCCACATCCCAAGGATGTATGAGTCAATAGGTTAATTGTTCACTTGGATTCATTTGGCCAGTACAGGCTCATTAGGCCAGAAGGGCCTGTTATTATGCTGTATCTCCAAATAAAATTGAATGAATGAATCAATAAATCAATCAATCAACCAACTAATCAATCAATGAATAAAGAAATAAATAGACAAACAATTAAATAAATAAAATCATAAATATAACTAACAATCTCTTAGAGAGGCACATGGATGATAGAAAAATGGAGGGTTTGATTGATCTTAGAGTGGGTTAAAAGATTAGCATTACATTGTGGGCCAAATGGTCTATACTGGGCTGTAATATTCTATGTTCTTACAATTTCTACAACATCATTTCTAATTTCTTCTTGCTGCTGCCACTGGTAAGGAAGTGCAGGAGCATTTAGGTCCCACATCATCAGGTTCAGGAACAGTTATTACCATACATCCATCAGGGTCTTGAACCAGCATGGGTAACTTCAGTCACCTCAACTCTGAATTGATAACCAACAGACTTACTTAAAGGACCCTACAACTCATGTTCTCATTAATATTTATTTAATTATGTTTTTGTTTGTTTGATTATTTATCGTTAATTTACACAGTTTGTCTTCTTTTACACACTGATTGTCAGTCTTTATGTGAAGTTGTTCATTAATTTTATTGTATTTCTCTGTTCTACTGTGAATGTCTGCAAGAAAATGAAACTCGTGGTGACATACAGTATACATGTGTTGATAAAAAATTTATTTTAAATTTTAAAATGTGTGGATGATCTCAAACTGGGGAAGGCAGGATTTTGTTGATCAGTATACAGGAGGGTAACAACAAGTAGGGAAGGACAAATAACAGGCCCACAGAAAGGGCAATTAATTGACAGATGTATTTCAATACAAAGCCATGAATTTTGCTGAGTATGGTAAGGAGGTCATTTGGAAAGTGCTACTCTGGGTGGGGTAGAGAGATAAAAAGATGTTCAAACCCCTGAAAGATTAACTGAAATTTAGCAAGGCCAAAAAGATAGCTTAATAGTAGGCCATATTTCCTCAGACCGCAGTAGGAACATTATTCCATCATGGCTAATCTCAACTATTTTCCCGCCTTCTCCCCATAACCTTTCACACCCATACTAATCAAGAACCTATTAACCTCTCTTTTAAATATACCATGACTTGCTGAGTTCCTCCAGCATTGTGTGTGTATGCATGTGTGTTGCTCAAGATTTCCAGCATCTGTAGAATCACTTGTGCCTTTAATTATGAAATGTTTTCAGAGAGCAGGTGCAAAGTTTTGACTCTTTTGGGCAAGATAAATTAAGGCTGTCAATAAAAGTTGGTCATCTAGAAAATCAGTAGGAAGCTTAAAAGACATGGTGATGTTGGAAAGATTGAATGTGTAAAGATTCTATTTGTGTGGGTGGATTTTGATTGATGTCACAGAGCTGAAGACATTCCCAATTATCAGCATTTATACACACAATTGTAACAGCTGCGTATTGCTTGTCCTATCTTATGCGACTGGGTGCCACACTGTTTATGAGGAAATCAAATCACATAGTACTACATTAGGTGCTAGTGAGCCGTCAGCTCCAGGTATCAGAAGGAGGTAGTGAATAGAAATCACGCACTTCTGGAGGTAAGTTTTGTTTATAACAAAATAGCAATATATAAAAAATATGAACAAGAACAATTCAAAATTCCAACATTCTGTCTTTGGTTCCAAATCTCAGATATCAAATGAAAATCAAATTCCTTTTTAGTTAGAATCGGTGAGATTCATTAACATAACTTTTATTACTCCAGTTTTTCTAACTAGCGTTATTGCCTATTTAAAGGTTAGTAGATTAACCTTTGGCTTTCTATTTATCCCTCGTTAGTTACAAAACTAATTGAATTCCTATTCTTAAGTATTATGGTTAACTTCAGTTTCAATTCAGGTCAGCATGTCTACAAATTCAAATTTAACACCAAAAAAATATATATATACTGTTTAACTCCTTTCATGACAAATTCTCCAACATCACAACTTTTAAACAAAGTAAATTTCATTCAGTAACTTAACAAGGTCTTTGCAAAACTAATCAGTTATTCCAGAAAATCAAGTTCAGATCCTTCAAATGACAAATAAACTTATACATCCGACCATATTAAATCCTGAAGCATTCTGTTCCTGGGCTGGTTCTTTGATCTTGGGTGACTCACCATCTTGTTTCTTGGTTTTTGGATGAAATAGTGGGTCATCTACAGAAAGTCGATTCACAATACTTACACAAGAAAAACCTAACCTGTATACAACATGATTACAATCTCTAAGTTCTTACACACATTCTATTTTCTATTTTAAAATAACTCAATGTCACATTGTCATTTTCAAACATTTCTCTGTTACAACACTACTGAACATATTTCACACAAAAAATAATACACTCAGAACAGTAAATATTTTAACTCACCAAACCCCTTGGTATGATTTAACAAACTAATTCCCGGTTTCACAGTAGATATCTTGGATGCTACTCTCTGCTGCTAATGTCTCTCTAGAGCTAATGCTTATTATAGCTGAAGCTTCAATAAATATTTTACCGATATCGTCTGTCCTCCAGGTGTTTCACCTTGAGGATTTTCGATAAGTAGGGCAGAGATACTAACTACTAATTCCACGTCTAACAGTTTTTATCTTTAGTTAGTTTCTAATAGTTTACTGTGTTCTCTGTTGCTGTCCTCCACTGCAACAGTCATGTCTCGTTCTCACATAGATTTTTTTTAAGATCTCTTTTTAAAAATTCAGTGAACCTCATTTTCATTCCTCCACAGGTGGAGCTTTCTAACATTACACATTTAGGTTTAAGTAACCTGGGTTACACCTTCAAGGATCAACTTTATTCTCCATGTATACTCAGTGGTCACTTTATTAATTACACCTGCTCATTAATACAAATATCTAATCAGCCAATCACATGTCAGCAGTTCAATGCATAAAAGCATTCAGACATGACATGGCAAGAGATTCAGTTGTTGTTTGACAAAATATCAGAATGGGGAGGAAATGTGACTGTGGAATGATTACTGGTGCCAGATGGTGTGGTTTCAGAATCTCAGAAACTGCTGATCTCCTGGGATTTTCATGCAGGACAGTCTCTAGTGTTTACAGAGAATGGTAAGAAAAACAAAAAAAAAATCCAGTGAAAGGTAGTTCTGTGGGTGAAAATGCCTTGTTAGTGAGAGGGGTCAATGGAGAATGGCCAGACTGGTTCAAGCTGACAGGAAGACAACAGTAACTCAAAAACTACATGTTGGTTGACCCTCCTGCTTTGCAAAAGAGCAAATCTAAACACGCAACATGTTGAACCTTGAAGTGGAAGGGCTACAGCAGCAGAAGACCACAAATAAACACTCAATAGCCACTTTATTAAGGACAGGAGGTACTGAATAAAATTACCACTGAATGTATATGTATTTGCTGTGGTGTGATGGTTAGGGCACAATGTGCAACAAAAAACAATAACATTCAACAATTATAAAGAATAATTAATTATATAACAAAGTTAGAGGTGAAAGTATAGATACGGAATAAAATGTGCATAGACACACATAGAAAATACCAACATGTATTTACAATATAATCAGTATTATAAAAATAGTTTAAAGTGTTTACAGTGTATAGTGATCACTCAAATTGAGTATGATGTTCTCCGAAGGGTCCTTTATTTGTGGGTCCACTGGTTAGTTCAATTAGTGGCAGCCTCTCTTGCATTGTTGCAGTGCAGTACAGTGATGGGATAATAGATAGAAGGGGTGGGGGAGCCTAACTAGAACGATTGATCAGGTTAATTGCCTGAAGGAAGATATTTATAAAATGGCACAATTATAAGATGACCCAGAAGGGAGGTTTTGGAAAAGGCAGTTTGCTGACCAGTTCCTCTTTGTTCATGGTGATAGTACATTGAGGTCATAGTTAGTTATGTTGCTACACTGCTCTGGCAACCTAAGCCCGATCATGGCTCAGCAGCGCTTGCACTTCTCACTAGGACCACTTGCACACCCTCAGCTGCTCCAGTTTCCTCTCACAGGATCCCTGAGACATGCTAGTAGCTAACTGGGCAGCTGTAACTTGTTCCTAATATAGTTGGGTGGAAGATATATTCATAGAAACAAAGAAAACCTACAGCAGAATACAGGCCCTTTGGCCCACAAAGCTGTGCCGAACATGTCTTTACCTTAGAAATTACCTCGGGTTACCCATAGCCCTCTATTTTTCTGAGATCCATGTACCTATCCAGGAGTCTCTTAAAAGACCCTTTCGTATGTGCCTCCACCACCATTGGCAGCAGCCCATTCTACGCACTCACTGCTCTGCAAAAAGCTTACCTCTGACATCTCCTCTGTACTTACTTCTAAGCACCTTAAACCTGTGCCCTATTCTGCTAGCCAATCCAGCCCTGGGATAAGGCCTCTGACTATCCACATGATCAATGCCTCTCATCATCTTATACACTTCTATCAGGTCACCTCTCATCCTCCGTTGCTCCAAGGAGAAAAGGCCGAGTTCACTCAACCTACTCTCATAAGGCATGCTCCCCAGTCCAGGCAACATCATTGTAAATCTCTTCTGCACCCTTTCTATGGCTTCCACATCCTTCATGTAGTGAGGAAACCAGAACTGAGCACAGTACTCTAAGTGGGATCTGACCAGGGTCCTATGTAGCTCCAACATTACCTCTTGGCTCCTAAACTCAATCCCACAATTGATGAAGGCCAATGCAATGTATTCTTTCTTAACCATTGAGTCAACCTGTGCAGCAGCCTTGAGTGTCCTATGGACTTAGACCCCAAGACTCCTCTGATCCTCCACACTACCAAGAGTCTTACCATTAGTTCTGTCATCATACTTGACATACCAAAATGAACCACCTCACACTTATCTGGGTTGAACTCCATCTGCTACTTCTCAGCCTAATTTTGCATCCTATCAAAGTCCCACTGTAACCTCTGACAGCCCTCCACACTATCCACAACACCCCCAACCTCTGTGTCATCAGCAAATTTACTAACCCACCCCTCCACTTCTTCATCCGGGTCATTTATAAAAATCACGAAGTGAAGGAGTCCCAGAACAGATCCCTGAGGCACACCACTGGTGACCGACCTCCATGCAGAATATGACCCATCTGCAGTCATCCTTTGCCTTCTGTGGGCAAGCCAGTTCTGGATCCACAAAGCAATGTCCCCTTGGATCCCATGCCTCCTTACTTTCTCAATAAGCCTTGCATGGGGTACCTTATCAAATGCCTTGCTGAAATCCATATACACTACATCTGCTGCTCTTCCTTTATCAATGTGTTTAGTCACATCCTCAAAAAATTCAATCAGGCTTGTAAGGCACGACCTGCCTTTCACAAAGCCATGCTGATTACTCCTAATCACATCATACCTATCCAAATGTTCATAAATTGGGGGGATTTGATGAGTGAATGATAACAGTTGAAAGGGAAATAAAAGGAGTGTGTATTGATGGGATTGCTCTGATAGCCAGCATAGACTCAGTTGGCAGTATAGGCTCCTTTTATGTCATAATAAAATGTGAGAATATTGTAGCTCCCAGCTACTTGAACTCCTTCCCTGAGGGCTGTTCTCAATCTTTCTTTGTGATGTAACACACAAAAAGCTGGAGGAACTCAGCAGGTCAGGCAGCGTCAGTGGAGGGAAATGAGCAGCTGATGTTTCACACAGAGGCCCTTCATCGGGATTTCCAGCAACTCCAATCCTTTTTAGAACATGGAACATAGAACAATACAGTGCTGTATTGCCTTCTCCCCCACAGAGTTATGCTGATTTATATAAAAATACTCTATTATCATTCTAACTCCTCTCTCCTACACTGCCCAGAACTCTCCATTTTCCTTACATCTGTTTCCTACCTAAATATCCCTATTGTATCAACTTCTACCACCATCCCCAACAGAATGTTCCAGGCACCCTCCACTCTCCGTGTGAGAAAACCTATCTCTGACATCCCCCCTAAACTTTCCCCCACTCACCTTAAATAGATATCCTCTGGTATTGGCCATTGCAATCCTGGGAAAACAGTGTTGGCTG
Source organism: Hypanus sabinus (assembly GCF_030144855.1). Taxonomy (NCBI): domain Eukaryota; kingdom Metazoa; phylum Chordata; class Chondrichthyes; order Myliobatiformes; family Dasyatidae; genus Hypanus; species Hypanus sabinus. The sequence continues at coordinate 74,301,236 of NC_082715.1, read as the reverse complement.
CCTACTTTATCTATTCCTCTCATAAATCTTATCCTGTTAAATTACCTCTTATCCTCTGTCATTCCAAAGAGAAAAATCCTAACTCACTCAACCTTTCCTCACAAGACATGATCTCTGATCCAGGCAGCATCATGGTAAATCTCCGCTCTACCTCTAAAGCTCCCATACCCTTCCTACAATGAAGGGTCTGAGTCTAAAACATCAGCTGTTCATTTCCCTCCATAGATGCTGCTCGACCTACTGACATTTCATGAGTACTTCTCAAGATTGAGCAACTCCTGTATGTCAGGCTTTAAGGACTTTTAAGACTGAGGTTGAAAGATCCTGGGGCAGTCAGAAGAGATCACAAGGTAGCTGAAGACACTGGAGTTAAGGAAAAACTCAAACAGGATTTTATTGATTGACTGAGTTGCTCAGTTGAGCTCTGACATTATGTTCCACATCAATAAGGTGCCTGAAAAAGGAGGAACAATAAGGGTAATATTTTTAAACACAAGAGATTCTGCAGATGGTGGCTAGCCAGAATTAGACACACTAAAAGCTGAAGGAACTCACAAACCAGGCAGCATCTATGGAGCAGAATAAAAAATGAATGTTTTGGGCCAAACCCTTCAACAGGACTGGAAAGGAAAGGGGGAAGAAGCCAGAAAAAGAAGGTGGATGGGGAGGAGTGGGAGGAATACAAGTGAGCAGGTGATAGGTGAAGCCAGATGAGGGGGAAAATAGGCAGCTGGGGGGTGGATGAAGTGAGGAGCTGGGACACAATACTTGGAAAAGGGAAAGGGCTGAAGAAGAAGGAATCCGATAGGAAAGGAGAATAAAACGTGGAAGAAAGGGAAGGAGGAAGGGTACCGGGGGAGGCGATAGCCACATGAACAGAAGAGAAAAGGTAAGAATGGATCCAGAGAGGTGAATGGAAGAAGAGGGAAGGGGGAGCAAGGAAAAATTACAGGACATTAAAGAAATTAATGTTCATGCCATCAGGTTGGAGGCTGCACAGCCATAAATGAGGTGTCGTTCTTCCAACCTGAGAGGGACCTCATCATGGAAGCACAGGAGGACATGGATAAAGTCGTGATTGTATAGCTATGAAGAATATTATGGTTCTTTTTCTGCTTTGTAACTGCCTACACAAGGCAATGCGTGTCTCTTTTCTGGGCTCTGTAATCGGTACCGCCTCTGCTCGAGGCATATCGATGTGTCAGTGTTGATTGTATGTTGCTTGTGCAAAGGTTTCTGAAGGCATGAGTCATCCATTAGGTAAACTGCTAGAACCAGAGCACTTAGCCTTTGGCTTCCCTCGTACCTCTTCTCCTCACCTGCCTATTACCTCAGCTGGTGCTCCTCCTTCTTCCGTTTCACCCATAGTCCAATCTGGGCCATGGTGAAATGCGAAGTCAGCCGCAAAGGACTGGGTGACTTAGGTATACAGTGAGGCAGCTCTGCAACACAAGGAACATGACAAGGCACAGAAGAAGTCATGGTCATCCACTGCAAACAAGGGAAACCCCACTCTCTGACAACTGCTTGTACCACTGGACCTGGATTTCCAAGGCCAAGCAAGTGGAATTTCCCCAGAGCAACAGCTTTTCCACTTTAGAAACTATCCAGCACAGGTTTCCTGTCATTGTGGCTCACGACAGATATCCATCACTTGTTATTATAATTTGTAGTTTTTTTGTATATATTGCACTGTACTGCTGCTGCAAAACAACAATTTTCATGATATATATCTGTGGTAATGTGGTGAACTACATATACCTGTCTGGACACGCCCCCCCCTGCTGACTGCTCCTGTGGCTCCTCCCACTGACCATGGCTCCTCCCACAGACCACGGTATAAAGGCAATTGGGGCCTGAGCCCTGCCCTCAATCTCCAGGATGTAGTATGGTGGTCAATTGCTGCTTGTTCTTTCTTCCAGTCAATAAAAGCCAATATCTCACCTCATGTCTCAGAGAGTTATTGATGGTGTATCAGGTAATAAACCTGGTTCTGATTCTGTATTTGCCGGTGACTCTGGAACTGCATTCTGTCTGGGTCTCAAACGGTGCACTGGAACAGAACCCTTTGTCACCTGGGGATCGTCCACTTGCCTCTGGCTTTGTGGCTGGTGGTCACAACATCTGATGACTTTCAACTTCTTAAGGGATAAGCATAAAGATATGAATCTAAAACTAGATTCAGAATCAGGTTAATTATCACTGACACATGCTATGAAATTTATTGTTTTGCATCAGTAGTACAGTGCCAGGCAAAAAAAACATTACTATACGTTAGAAAATAAATAAATAATGCAAAAGACATCGGGGTCTGAAGGAAGGCTGTTTAAGTTGGTTGTATATTCTCTATGTATAGTCAGGTGGCAATAAACAAGCATATTTTTGCTTTTTAATGCAAGTACAATCCAAGACAGAAAAATTACTGTAAGTTATAATAAATAAATAAATAGATAGCTAGATAGTGATAATAAATCATCCCAGATATTCTCTCCCCTCTCCCATCAGACAGAAGATCGAAAAGCCTGAAAGCATATTCCTCCAGTTTCAAGGACAACTTCTACCCACTAGTATAAGACTGTTGAACGGTCTTCTGGTTCCTGAAGATTGTTATAGCCCGAGGTGGTAATGGGGTCAAGCTCCCACTACTATAAAGTGCTCCCAATGGCATGCAACTCAATAGCCTCTGACAACTAAGTCCAACTCCTGTGTGATTCATGTGTAGTTTAGCTACTAAGCTTGGTGGAACTGTTTCTTCTGACAGGAGAAGGTCCAAAGGTGGGCTACTGGCACCTTAAAACCAGTCACTTCGAGCAGATGGGACTCATCAGCCATGGTTGGCAACTCACCTAGGAGAAGGAAAACTCTGATCTCAAACCTCTGCTGCCTTGCAGCTATTCCCACTCGTGCAAAGGCTTCGGGAGTAAACCCCAAGGAAAATTCCAGAGCTGGAGTCCCTAAGGGAGTCCTACTTTGAATTCAATGCTGGCTGTCAACTCCTACGATGCCATTGGTGCCAAATTGTGGTGGTCTCTGCTGTCCCTTTGAATTCATCCAGCTGCATGGAGACGGAAGCCTGCTGCACGGGCAACAGCTTGCTTACCATATCATACTGCTCTGGTTTGCAGCTAGGGTGCAACACCCACGGGTGACCTCGACAGACAGAAAGCCTCCTAGACGGACTCTTGATAGGACAGTCAGCCTCATCATAGCCTTGCAACTTATTGCCTGCCTGAGCTGTGCATTCTTTGCAATTGTAACACTTTATTCTGCACTCTGTTTTAGCTATACCTTGTACTATCTCAATGTGCAGTTGTCATAAAATGATCTGTATGGATGGTAAACTTGTTCACTGTGTCTCAATACATGTTATTTTAATAAACCAATTTACCAGTAATCAATCAATACTATTGTCTTGTGATACATTCAGTGTTATAGTCAATGCTTAGGAATCACGTTAAACATGGTATTAATGATTATGTAATTAATTGCATAATTACATCAATCGTTAACTGCTGGTGGTTTTTTAAGAGGATATATTCGGTGTAGGGTTTAAGCAGAGGATATGAGAGGACTGTGCGTACCATGTAGTGTGACTCTTGATCTCTCTGGCCACAGTCGGGGCAAGGAGGGTCCTAGTCAGGGAAAACCCATGCAAAACTGCGGGACTGGACAACATACCTGATCGGATGCTGAAGGACTGTGCAGCTCTGCTAACAGATCTCCTAATGGACATGTTTAATATCTCTTTGAAACAATCCATTGCCTCTGCAGGCTTCAAGCAGCCACTATCATTCTGGTGCCCAACAAAGCGATGGCAAATGGCCTAAATCATACTACCTAGTGGCATTGACTTCTACAATTGTGAAATGATTCTGATTTAAGGTAGCACGAATGATAAGGAAAATAACTGAATCCTTTGTTAGTCCCATTTTGCCTGGCAAACAATCATCACAAGAAACGGTCTGTAACTTCCTTTAGGATGTGGCAGAAGCAAAGCGAGGCGAGGCAGCGGGTCCATTGCTGAGACCGAAGAAGAGCAGAGGTTCAACCAATTTAAGTGCTGTGTGTAAGGCCAAATTGAGGTGGCGAGGTCCAGACACCAGGCCATACCGATTTGAGTGAACTCTATGTTTGGACGGAGACTTAAGCACAGGGCAAAATCAGAAAGGTCAGTTACAGGCCGAAATGAGACAGCATGGTTTGTGCAACAAAGCATATCGATTCAATTAAGCTCACTGTTCGGATGGAGACTTAAATGCTGCACTGAATTGGAAAGACTGGATACAAGCCAAATTGTAGTGGTGGGGTCCTGGCCTCAGAGTGCATCGAGGCAGTGGGGTCCTGGCCTCAGAGTGTATCGAGACAGTGGGGTCCACGCCTCAGAGTGTATCGAGACAGTGGGGTCCTGGCCTCAGAGTGTATCGAGACAGTGGGGTCCTGGCCTCAGAGTGTATCGAGGCAGTGGGGTCCTGGCCTCAGAGTGTATCGAGGCAGTGGGGTCCTGGCCTCAGAGTGTATCGAGACAGTGGGGTCCTGGCCTCAGAGTGTATCGAGGCAGTGGGGTCCTGGCCTCAGAGTGTATCGAGACAGTGGGGTCCTGGCCTCAGAGTGTATCGAGACAGTGGGGTCCACGCCTCAGAGTGTATCGAGACAGTGGGGTCCACGACTCAGAGTGTATCGAGACAGTGGGGTCCTGGCCTCAGAGTGTATCGAGGCAGTGGGGTCCTGGCCTCAGAGTGTATCGAGACAGTGGGGTCCACGCCTCAGAGTGTATCGAGACAGTGGGGTCCTGGCCTCAGAGTGTATCGAGACAGTGGGGTCCTGGCCTCAGAGTGTATCGAGGCAGTGGGGTCCTGGCCTCAGAGTGTATCGAGACAGTGGGGTCCACGCCTCAGAGTGTATCGAGACAGTGGGGTCCACGACTCAGAGTGTATCGAGACAGTGGGGTCCTGGCCTCAGAGTGTATCGAGACAGTGGGGTCCTGGCCTCAGAGTGTATCGAGGCAGTGGGGTCCTGGCCTCAGAGTGTATCGAGACAGTGGGGTCCTGGCCTCAGAGTGTATCGAGACAGTGGGGTCCTGGCCTCAGAGTGTATCGAGACAGTGGGGTCCTGGCCTCAGAGTGTATCGAGGCAGTGGGGTCCTGGCCTCAGAGTGTATCGAGACAGTGGGGTCCACGCCTCAGAGTGTATCGAGACAGTGGGGTCCACGACTCAGAGTGTATCGAGACAGTGGGGTCCTGGCCTCAGAGTGTATCGAGACAGTGGGGTCCTGGCCTCAGAGTGTATCGAGGCAGTGGGGTCCTGGCCTCAGAGTGTATCGAGACAGTGGGGTCCTGGCCTCAGAGTGTATCGAGACAGTGGGGTCCTGGCCTCAGAGTGTATCGAGGCAGTGGGGTCCTGGCCTCAGAGTGTATCGAGACAGTGGGGTCCACGCCTCAGAGTGTATCGAGACAGTGGGGTCCTGGCCTCAGAGTGTATCGAGACAGTGGGGTCCTGGCCTCAGAGTGTATCGAGGCAGTGGGGTCCTGGCCTCAGAGTGTATCGAGACAGTGGGGTCCACGCCTCAGAGTGTATCGAGACAGTGGGGTCCACGACTCAGAGTGTATCGAGACAGTGGGGTCCTGGCCTCAGAGTGTATCGAGACAGTGGGGTCCTGGCCTCAGAGTGTATCGAGGCAGTGGGGTCCTGGCCTCAGAGTGTATCGAGACAGTGGGGTCCTGGCCTCAGAGTGTATCGAGACAGTGGGGTCCTGGCCTCAGAGTGTATCGAGACAGTGGGGTCCTGGCCTCAGAGTGTATCGAGGCAGTGGGGTCCTGGCCTCAGAGTGTATCGAGACAGTGGGGTCCACGCCTCAGAGTGTATCGAGACAGTGGGGTCCACGACTCAGAGTGTATCGAGACAGTGGGGTCCTGGCCTCAGAGTGTATCGAGACAGTGGGGTCCTGGCCTCAGAGTGTATCGAGGCAGTGGGGTCCTGGCCTCAGAGTGTATCGAGACAGTGGGGTCCTGGCCTCAGAGTGTATCGAGACAGTGGGGTCCTGGCCTCAGAGTGTATCGAGGCAGTGGGGTCCTGGCCTCAGAGTGTATCGAGACAGTGGGGTCCACGCCTCAGAGTGTATCGAGACAGTGGGGTCCTGGCCTCAGAGTGTATCGAGACAGTGGGGTCCTGGCCTCAGAGTGTATCGAGACAGTGGGGTCCTGGCCTCAGAGTGTATCGAGACAGTGGGGTCCTGGCCTCAGAGTGTATCTAGACAGTGGGGTCCTGGCCTCAGAGTGTATCGAGACAGTGGGGTCCTGGCCTCAGAGTGTATCGAGACAGTGGGGTCCTGGCCTCAGAGTGTATCGAGGCAGTGGGGTCCTGGCCTCAGAGTGTATCGAGACAGTGGGGTCCACGCCTCAGAGTGTATCGAGACAGTGGGGTCCAGGCCTCAGAGTGTATCGAGACAGTGGGGTCCACGCCTCAGAGTGTATCGAGACAGTGGGGTCCAGGCCTCAGAGTGTATCGAGACAGTGGGGTCCACGCCTTAGAGTGTATCGAGGCAGTGGGGTCCTGGCCTCAGAATGTATCGAGGCAGTGGGGTCCATGCCTCAGAGTGTATGGAGACAGTGGGGTCCACAACTCACAGTGTATCGAGACAGTGGGGTCCTGGCCTCAGTGTATCGAGACAGTGGGGTTCTGGCCTCAGAGTGTATCGAGGCAGTGGGGTCCTGGCCTCAGAGTGTATCGAGGCAGTGGGGTCCTGGCCTCAGAGTGTATCGAGACAGTGGGGTCCTGGCCTCAGAGTGTATCGAGGCAGTGGGGTCCTGGCCTCAGAGTGTATCGAGACAGTGGGGTCCACGCCTCAGAGTGTATCGAGACAGTGGGGTCCAGGCCTCAGAGTGTATCGAGACAGTGGGGTCCACGCCTCAGAGTGTATCGAGACAGTGGGGTCCAGGCCTCAGAGTGTATCGAGACAGTGGGGTCCACGCCTTAGAGTGTATCGAGGCAGTGGGGTCCTGGCCTCAGAATGTATCGAGGCAGTGGGGTCCATGCCTCAGAGTGTATGGAGACAGTGGGGTCCACAACTCACAGTGTATCGAGACAGTGGGGTCCTGGCCTCAGTGTATCGAGACAGTGGGGTCCTGGCCTCAGAGTGTATCGAGACAGTGGGGTCCACGCCTCAGAGTGTATCGAGGCAGTGGGGTCCTGGCCTCAGAGTGTATCGAGACAGTGGGGTCCACGCCTCAGAGTGTATCGAGACAGTGGGGTCCACGCCTCAGAGTGTATTGAGACAGTGGGGTCCACGCCTCAGAGTGTATCGAGACAGTGGGGTCCAGGCCTCAGAGTGTATCGAGACAGTGGGGTCCACGCCTCAGAGTGTATCGAGACAGTGGGGTCCAGGCCTCAGAGTGTATCGAGACAGTGGGGTCCACGCCTTAGAGTGTATCGAGGCAGTGGGGTCCTGGCCTCAGAATGTATCGAGGCAGTGGGGTCCATGCCTCAGAGTGTATGGAGACAGTGGGGTCCACAACTCACAGTGTATCGAGACAGTGGGGTCCTGGCCTCAGAGTGTATCGAGACAGTGGGGTCCTGGCCTCAGAGTGTATCGAGGCAGTGGGGTCCTGGCCTCAGAGTGTATCGAGACAGTGGGGTCCACGCCTCAGAGTGTATCGAGACAGTGGGGTCCAGGCCTCAGAGTGTATCGAGACAGTGGGGTCCACGCCTCAGAGTGTATCGAGACAGTGGGGTCCAGGCCTCAGAGTGTATCGAGACAGTGGGGTCCACGCCTTAGAGTGTATCGAGGCAGTGGGGTCCTGGCCTCAGAATGTATCGAGGCAGTGGGGTCCATGCCTCAGAGTGTATGGAGACAGTGGGGTCCACAACTCACAGTGTATCGAGACAGTGGGGTCCTGGCCTCAGTGTATCGAGACAGTGGGGTCCTGGCCTCAGAGTGTATCGAGACAGTGGGGTCCACGCCTCAGAGTGTATCGAGGCAGTGGGGTCCTGGCCTCAGAGTGTATCGAGACAGTGGGGTCCGCGCCTCAGAGTGTATCGAGACAGTGGGGTCCACGCCTCAGAGTGTATTGAGACAGTGGGGTCCACGTCTCAGAGTGTATTGAGACAGTGGGGTCCACGCCTCAGAGCGTATCGAGACAGTGGGGTCCACGCCTCAGAGTGTATCTAGACAGTGGGGTCCTGGCCTCAGAGTGTATCGAGACAGTGGGGTCCACGACTCAGAGTGTATCGAGACAGTGGGGTCCTGGCCTCAGAGTGTATCGAGACAGTGGGGTCCTGGCCTCAGAGTGTATCGAGATAGTGGGGTCCACGCCTCAGAGTGTATCGAGGCAGTGGGGTCCACGCCTCAGAGTGTATCGAGACAGTGGGGTCCTGGCCTCAAAGTGTATCGAGACAGTGGAGTCCACGCCTCAGAGAGTATCGAGACAGTGGGGTCCCGGCCTCAGACTGTATTGAGACAGTGGGGTCCTGGCCTCAGAGTGTATCGAGACAGTGGGGTCCTGGCCTCAGAGTGTATCGAGACAGTGGGGTCCTGGCCTCAGAGTGTATCGAGACAGTGGGGTCCTGGCCTCAGAGTGTATTGAGGCAGTGGGGTCCAGGCCTCAGAGTGTATTGAGACAGTGGGGTCCACGCCTCAGAGTGTATCGAGGCAGTGGGGTCCTGGCCTCAGAGTGTATCGAGACAGTGGGGTCCATGCCTCAGAGTGTATCGAGACAGTGGGGTCCATGCCTCAGAGTGTATCGAGGCAGTGGGGTCCTGGCCTCAGAGTGTATCGAGGCAGTGGGGTCCTGGCCTCAGAGTGTATCGAGACAGTGGGGTCCACGCCTCAGAGTGTATCGAGACAGTGGGGTCCACGCCTCAGAGTGTATTGAGACAGTGGGGTCCACGCCTCAGAGTGTATTGAGACAGTGGGGTCCACGCCTCAGAGCGTATCGAGACAGTGGGGTCCATGCCTCAGAGTGTATCTAGACAGTGGGGTCCTGGCCTCAGAGTGTATCGAGACAGTGGGGTCCACGACTCAGAGTGTATCGAGACAGTGGGGTCCTGGCCTCAGAGTGTATCGAGACAGTGGGGTCCTGGCCTCAGAGTGTATCGAGACAGTGGGGTCCACGCCTCAGAGTGTATCGAGGCAGTGGGGTCCACGCCTCAGAGTGTATCGAGACAGTGGGGTCCTGGCCTCAAAGTGTATCGAGACAGTGGAGTCCACGCCTCAGAGAGTATCGAGACAGTGGGGTCCCGGCCTCAGACTGTATTGAGACAGTGGGGTCCTGGCCTCAGAGTGTATCGAGACAGTGGGGTCCTGGCCTCAGAGTGTATCGAGACAGTGGGGTCCTGGCCTCAGAGTGTATCGAGACAGTGGGGTCCTGGCCTCAGAGTGTATTGAGGCAGTGGGGTCCAGGCCTCAGAGTGTATCGAGACAGTGGGGTCCACGCCTCAGAGTGTATCGAGGCAGTGGGGTCCTGGCCTCAGAGTGTATCGAGACAGTGGGGTCCATGCCTCAGAGTGTATCGAGACAGTGGGGTCCATGCCTCAGAGTGTATCGAGGCAGTGGGGTCCTGGCCTCAGAGTGTATCGAGGCAGTGGGGTCCTGGCCTCAGAGTGTATCAATACAGTGGGGTCCACACCTCAGAGTACTGTACTGTATTTTGAGGCAATGGGGTCCCAGCCTCAGAATGCATCAAGGTAGTGGGGTCCTAACCTCAGAGTGTATCGGGGGGGGGGCGGTCCTGTCCTCAGAGTGCATTGAGGTGCTGGGCCCTGGCCTCAGAGTGTATTGAGGTGAAGGAACCTGATGGTTGGATGTCAGTTTAGTGATTGGAAAGGTCAGGATATCGGGAACCGAGGTGAGGGATGATTTGACTCAGCTCTACGCTGAACTGTGGGACTCTTGAGGACTTGAGTTCAGAACGCTACTTGCTTGCATTTTTTTCTCTGCACATTAGGTGTTGAACGGTCTTCCTTTATTTATAGGAGTTCTTTTACATCTTTTTGTTTTGTGTCTGTCTGTTAGGAGACGAATTTCAAGGTTGTATAAATGTACTTTGAACTTTGATTAATTGGTTTGAGCGACTGGCAGTGGACTGTATAGGATCCCAGCTTCAAGCTGCATTGGACCCTTTCCAGTTCACCTGCCACTTCAGCGGATCCAATGATAATGCCATAGCCTTGGCCCTCCACTCCATCCTGTCCCACCTAAAAACTGATGCCTCATATGCCAGGATGTTATTCATCAACTTCAGCTCCCTGTTTAACATGATCATCCCATAGAGGTCGGTGGGTAAACGCATTGGGATTCAACAGCCTTCTCTGTAACAGGATCTTGGACTTCTTGACGGGATGAGCCCAGTCAGTCCAAGTTGGCAGCAACAATTCATGCTCCGTCACACTGAGCACTGGTGCCCCCCAGTTGTTCAAGCTGCTGACTCACGACTGCACAGCCACATTCACATCAAACTGCATCATCGAGGTCACTGATGATACTACAGTGGTTGGCCTCATTGGCGACAGCGATGTTGGCATACAGAGAGGAGGTACAGAGGGTTGTCAAATGGTGTGAGATCAACCTGACTCTCCATGTGGACTCTCCAAGAGAAGATTGTGGAGTTCAGGGAGGGCAGAGGTTGACTACTCTCCATTGCACATCAGTGGCTCTGCTGTTGAGAGAGTGAAGAGCAGGAAGTTCTGTTGTGTGCACATAATAGATGGTCTAATCTGGACCCACAACACTTCCTCATTAGTCAAAATGGCACAGCAGTGTCTGAACTTTCTGAGGAGATTGAGGCATATAAGACTCCCCACCCCCATTCTAACAACTTTCTACAGGAGCACCATCGAGAGTGTCCTCTCTAGCTTTGTGGTTGTCAAACTGCAAAACCCTACAGAGGGTAGTTAAAAACCACTGAGAGGATCACAGCCCCTCACCCCTATTTGTGACCTTTAGCGGGAGCATTGCAGACAAAAGGCCTGAAGCATTGTTGAGGATCCTTACCACCCATCCCACAATCTCTTTGACCCACTACAGTCAGGAGGGAGGTGCAGGAGTGTCAGCACCAGGACTGCCAGGCTGGGTAATGGCTTCTTCCCCCAGGCTGTGAGACTAATGAACTAGAATCAGAATTAGCTTTAGTATCACCAGCATGTGATGTGAAACTTGTTAACTTAGCGGCAGCAGTTCAATGCAATACATAATATAGAAGAGAAAAAAAATAATAAGTAAATAAGTAAATCAATTACAGTATACATACTGTATACTGACCCTGACAAAGGGTCTCGGCCCAAAACATCGACAGCGCTTCTCCCTATAGATGCTGCCTGGCCTGCTGTGTTCCACCAGCATTTTGTGTGTGTTGTTGTACAGTATACATATATTGGATATTAAAAATGTACAAAAACCAGAGACACTGTATATTAAAAAAGTGAGGTAGTGTCCAAGGGTTCAATGTCTGCTGCTGACTCTCCATGAGATCGTGTTAATAAACTCTTGTTAATAAACTGGAAGTCACTCTAGTGTTCTTAGTTAGTGTTTCCACAACAGTACTATATTGATGAAATTAGCTGAAATTAGCCATCCCCCTGGATAAGAGAAGTGTTTTGGGCAACTTCTTAACCACCCAGAAGCTAAGCGGTGACACGTGTCCTGTACAAGTAAGCAGTTGTCACATACATTAAATTTGATCTTTGTAGAAAATATGGATAAACCGGTGTGCATATATGAGTATATTCTGTATGTTTGTATGTATCTACTGTAAGTATCTACATAAATATGAGAAAATCTGCAGATGTTGGAAATTCAAGGTAGCACACACAGGAGGAACTCAGCAGGTCAAGCAGCATCTATGGAAGAGAATAAGCAGTCAATGTTTCAGACTGAGACCCTTTGGATTGGAAAAAAAGATGTTTCATGCAGATGGGGCTCATTGACCATGGTTGGCAGCTCAACTAGGAGAAGGAAAACTCTGATCTCAGACATTGCTACCTTGCGAATATACCCACTCATGGGGAAGGCTTTGGGAGTAAACCCTGAGGGAAAATCCAGAGCTGGAGTCCCTAAGGCAGTCCTACATCGAGTTCAATGTTGACTGGCAACCCCTGTGATGCTGCTGGTACTAAACTGTATCGGTCTCTAACATTCCTTTGGGTTCATCGGATGTGTGTACGGGGGTGCTTGCTGCATGTGCAACAGCTTGCTCTCCATGTCGTACTGTTCAGGCTTGCATTTCTAGACAGTAGGATGCAATATTCATGGTCATCTCTGACCGACGGAGGCCTTAGATGCTGCCTGACCTGCTGAGTTTCTCCAGCATTTTGACTGTATGTGTGTTTCTGTGTGAACATAAGGTGTGATCATTTGTATCTGAGTGTGCATGTGTTTGTGTCTTCTGCTCTTGTATGCAACTGTCTGTTTATTTGTGTCTGCATGTGTGTTTTGTTACTTCGAGACTGATACTCCACTTGCACATGTGTATTTATGGATGCCATTTTTTGTATCTCGTCAGTTTGTGCATTTGTGAATGTGTGTATCTAATGGAATATGTTTAATTGCATGTGTATATGCATATTTAATTATGGATACATTGTTATGTAATGCAATGTGTAATAAATGATACATATTCATAATAGAAGTTGTTCTACATAATTCATAAACACTGTCATTGAGATATGTTCACCTTAAGAGATGGTGTCTGACATTATGATGTCAGTGTAAGGCAACTGATTCTGGTTTGTTTGTGATGCAAGTGAAGAGCTGTGGCTTTAGTTAAGCACATAAAATGACTCCCACGTGTTTTATTCACAAAATCCTACACTGGTGACCCTGACACTCTCAGGCAATTCCAGAGTTACTCAGTGTCATGTCAGCCAGTGCAATCACTTTGAAGCTGCCGGAGTTTTGTGAGTAGCATGCGACTGTATGGTGTGCACAAGCAGAAGCCCAGTTCGCACTGAGAAATCACCGTGGACAATCCAGATTTTTCTATGTAGCATCACTAAGTAATTCAACTGCAGCCAGATTGGTGAGTCTGCCTGTCTGCATTGAATAAATATAGCAGTATGAAAACTCACCTATTATAGATCTCCGGACTGACCGGGTCTGAGCACACCAAACAGTTGCTCTCCTTGCCCAACCAGGGTGATGCTAAGCCTTCAGAACAAATAGACCACATGCTATCTCTCCCGAGCAATCACCATCCTTGTTCTATTTTTAAAGTACATTTTATGGAACAAATAACTGATCAAGTTCACACAACCCTCACTAATACACCTGTGAAGGACTATAGTGAGTTTGCTAAAATGGCTAGCAGTTGACATTCAGCCAGGCAGAGGTGTGTTTCTCCTCCTATCCCTGTCTCAATAAGCTCTGTCAGCAGAGCCTCCAGAGGACTCCCCATCGTGGCCCTGAACCAGACAAATCTGGACCAATGTTTTTGCTATGCATGCTTTAGCATGAATGCCAAGAAGTACCAACTGCTACACAGCTTCGATAGTGCCAGCACGTCGAGACATTGGAGGTCTGTGAACACCATGAGTTTCTGCTGCCAGGATTGTCTATTGTTCACTGAGGACACCCTTTCAGAATGACACTTCCTGTGTGATCTCCACAGTGTTCTGCCACTGTTGCCCATTAACTACAAGGCAGAGAGCGACAGACCCTTGCTGGAGGCCACTAATAGCAACATGGACCAAACTTATGGGGTGTGGTGTGTAATAATCTGCTTCAGTGGAGAACGCTATCTTGAGACTTTGTCTTGGTTAAAGTTCCAAGACCTCTTCTTAGCACAGATTTGCTGTGCACCAAGTGACTGTTAGTAGATCCTAACAACTGCCAGATTGTAGATGCAAGGACTTTGGGTCATTACCCTGTACCGCCAGCAAGTTCCCCACAATGACTCTGTCTAGTGCATGCACCACCACATGTGAATTCACTTGCATGCTGGATGATGTCCTCACCACACCCTCATTTTCCACCATAATCACAAAGCATGGAGTTTAGTACCACAATTCCACAACTAACTTGTCAGCCCACCACGGTGTGCGTAGACTGTGCACTGCGTAAGTTCAGTATGCTAACGTGGAAATGCTTGGCATTATAAGCAGGCTGACCCCTCCACATGGTCCCTAAGAATGGTTGCCATCCATGTGGCAAATACCGTCACCTTAATGACCCCCAATCGTTACCCAGGCACACATATTCAAGACTTTCGGCATGTTTAGCCAGAAGGACAATTTTTTTCTAAAGGGGACTTAGACTGTGTGCACTGAGCACATTCCCAAAACTCAGTTTGCCCTATTTGAGTTTCTGTGCATGCCATTTGGTCTGAAAAATGCAACACACATTTTTCAGTGACTAATGAACTCTGTGTTAAAAGACTTAGATTTTCTTTTTGTTTACATACTTGTCACCAGAGCATAAAAAAATGAAGACTTATCACATCACTGCACACATTTTTAGTGATTCAGCCAACTTGGGCTGATTATTAACCCCACTAAATGCCAGTTTGGGTTCTCTACTATTGACCTTCTTGGCCACTGCATCTCTGCAGAAGGTGCAATGCTCCTGCTGTCAAAAGTCACTGGTACTTTGGGCTTTCCATTGCCTGGAACTACCAAAGCACTGCAAGAATTTTCAGGTATGGCAAATTTCTATCACTGCTACATTCCATGAGCTGCTAAACTTATGCTCCCCTTGTATAGTGTCCTTAAAGGCAGTGCCCCTGATCGCAAGTTTGAGTGGTCAGCAGACATGACCAGAGCATTTGACGATACCAAATGCAAACCTTCAAACTCCACACTACAGGCGCACCTGCTTCCCAATGCACCTGCAGCCATCACTTCTGACACTTTAGACTGTGCTGTGGGTGCTGTGCACAAACAGTTGGTCAGAGGCGTGTGGCAGCTGCTCGGCTTCTTCAGCTGGTAGCACCACCACCCCTTCCCCACCCCAGAGAGAAAGTACATCATGTTTAACCACATGCTTCTTGATCTCAATCTGGCTGTCTGCCATTTTCACAGGGTTGGCATTCCACCGCGTTTGTTGTCACTAACCCCTCATGCACGTGATAGCCAAAACATCAGACCCTTGGTCTGCCTGGCAGTAATGCCACCTGGCCTACATTTCAGAATTCAGAACTGACCTTCATCGAAGGGAAAAATAATGTCATGGCTGATTGCCTCTCGTGGTCTGCCATCGATGCCATATACATTGGGATTGACTATGCTGGCATGGTAACCAACCAAGCTACCGACCCAGAGGCCCAGGCTTACAGGCCAACAGTCATGGGCCTCCACTTAGCTGACATCAAGCTGGAATTTCTCTCCTGTGCGATATCTCAACCAGTCACCCTCACCCTATAGTGTCTGACTGGAGGCGTATACCGTTTTTAACTCAGTTCATCGCCTCTCAGATCTGGGTGGGAACACTTCACAGAAAATGGTTGCTTTAAAGTTTGAGTGGCATGGCCTTAGGAAGGTTTCACAAGACTGGAGTGTTTTCAGTGAACAAAAGTTAACCAGCACGCTCAGGCACCACCAGACCTTTGACTATATCAACGTGGACCTGGTTGCACCCCTAGCCTATTCCCGCCCCCAACGATTTCACACATCTCCGTCCCATGATGGAATGTACAACCAGGTGGCCAGAGGGTGTCTCTCTACTGTCGATGACAGCTGCAGACATGGCTCGGGCATTCATCAACACATGAGTTGTTCGGTTTGACACCACATCTGCTATTTTTTCCAACCGCAGTCCCTAATTCACATCAGACCTCTGGGCCACAATGGCCCAGAATCTTGGTGTTAAGTCACGTGCAGTCCAAAGGATTGTGTGAGTGGATTCACCGTTTCTTAAAGACTGCTCTGAGGGCCTTCCTGATGGACAAGTGTTATCATAATTACCTCCCATGGGTCATTCTTGGGCTCAGAATGGCTCCAAAAGAGGACCTGCAGTCCTCCGCAGCTGAGTTGGGGTATGGGCAGCCACTAATGGTGCCGGGTGACTTTATTCCTGATGCCACAACCACTTAGTCGTCTTCTCAGCAGTATTCCGCCTTCCTCAGTAAACTCAATTCTTTTACACCTATTCCTATCACCAACTTGGTGTAGAGCACTCTTGTGTTCCTATGTTCTACCTCGTTAGATTTTGTCTGCCATGATGCACATCAACATCCCTTTTAAGCCCCTTACGATGGCCCATTCCACATTTTGGAAAGGGGCAAAAATATTTTTATTGTAGATAGTAAGTGTAAACCTGAATGTATTTCTGTAGATCGCCTTAAACCAGCCCATTAAGATGTGGATGGTTCCACCACCATATTCCCTTCATCACTGTGATCACGCACATCCCTGGATGAGCCAGAGGCACCAATGTTTCTCCAGCCAAGGTACATGGGACCTGAGCCAAGCCTGTGTGCCTGTTAGGAGCTCCAGACAGACCCACAATGCCAGATTTGGTGAATTTTTGGGGGTTCCATGTAGGGTAATGTAATGGGTGTCAGAGAACACACATTATTCATAATAGAAACAACTCTACATAATTCACAAACACTGTCATTGAGTTGTTATGTTCACTTTTTAGAGCCAGTGTCTGATATAATGACGTCAATGTAAAATGACTGCTTTTGGTTTTGGTCATAATGAAAGTAAAGAGCTGTGGCTTTTGTTAAGCACATAAAATGACTCTCACATGATTTATGCACAAAATCCTACATACGTAATTGTGTGTGTTGGCGTGTGTGCATGTCTATCTGAGTGTGTGCGTGTGCGTGTGCGTGTGCGTGTGCGTGTGCGTGTGTGTCGGGGGTGGGCAAGACAAGACAGAGCCAGAGCACTATGGAATGGCAGCCACTGGAAAGTAGGTCTCTTGGTATGACAGCGCTCCCCTGTGGCTGTCTAATACACATTCACTCATGATTTCCGATCACCCCATGAAAATGCATCTCTTTGTCTTCTCAAGGATTTCTCAGATACAAAGATGACTGGGTTCCCCTCCAATTCTGCAGGCTCTGCGGTGGCTGCCGTAGGCTGTCACAGCCGGGGTAGGGGAGGGTGAATGCGACACGTGGGTGGGCAGTTTGGAAGGTGGTGCACTTCTCTCACACCTTTGTACTTTGAATTCCAAGCAAGTAACACCAAGGTGCACAAGGCTTTCCTGAAAGCTCCTTCTCCCCGATGAAAGATCATTAGACAGAGATCCCAAGGCATTGGGAACCCAGTCATCTTTGTATCTGAGAAAACCTTTTACCTCTGAACATCTGGTAATCTGTTGCAACAATAGAGCACAGGATTGAGATTCAAATTTATTTATCAGGTGTACGTCAAAATATAAAGAGAAATTTATTTACTTAGGGATACTGCAGGTCCTTCTAGCCCAACAAGCCGCATCCCCCAGCAACCCAACTATTGAACCCTGGCCTAATCACAGGACAATTCACAATGACCAATTAACATACTAACTGATACACCTTTAGAAATGCGGAGGGTTGTAGGCTCTGCCAGTTCCATCTTGAGCACAAGCTCCCCCACCATCAAGGACACCAAGAGAGTGACATCCATTTTTGAGAACCCTCACTATCCGGGATATACCCTCTTCCAATTTCCATACAAGAGGAGGTACAGGAGCCTAAGGACATACATTCAACATTTTAGGAACAGCTTCTTCCCTTCCGCCATCATATTTCTGAATTGACCATCAACATCACCTTATTATTTCTCATTTGCACTGTTTATTTATGTTTATAATTTGTAACCCTTTTATGTACTGCACTGTTGCCGCAAAACAATAAATGTCACAATGTATGTCAGTGAAATTAAGCATGATTCTGATGTATGATTACATTAGATTACCTGGACAGAGACACTGTTGGTAACATCTGTGTCACTGCCCATCAAAATAACAACATGCAGAATTGACCTCAAGCAGCATCTATGGAAGGGAATTTCAAGAATTGACGCAAGCCCGACTGCAAAAGGAGGATTGGGCATGGATCTAGCAATCCTGGTGGTGGCATCCGTCGGTCTCGAGAGACCATGGATCTGCGCCTGGAGTTTCCAGGGTGCAGGCCTGGGCAGTGTTGTATGGGAGACTGGCAGTTGCCCAAGCTGCAGGCCTTCCCCTCTCCACGCCACTGATGTTGTCCAAGGGAAGGGCACTAGGACCCATGCAGCTTGGCACCGGTGACGTCGCAGAACAATGTGTTGTTAAGTGCCTTGCTCAAGGACACAAACACGCTGCCTCAGCTGAGGCTCAAACCAGTGACTTTCAGGTTACTAGTCTGATGCCGTGCCCACTAGGCCACGCGCCAACACTAGCCATTGCCAACAGCAATCCTATCTCCCTATGAAAACCCAGAGCTAAAGAAATGCCAACAGAAGCTCCGAACACCCCATCCCTGGGAGAGGAAGGATCTTCACCTACAAGATGTATGAAATCATGTGGTGAAAGCAGAAGTCACGGGGCCAATCAAGCTTCGGCCCTGGAAAGAGGACTCTCCAAGCTGCTGGTGGTGGCCTAGGCCCCAGCAGGGGTGATGGGCTTAAGAAGGAGAAGATGGCAAATTGAGCAGGTCTCTCGATATGTATTCTCTTTAAATCTTTGGATATCTGATTCTTAGGAAAAAAGCATATTTACAACATAACACCATTGGTTTTCAAGGAATAATACTTCATTTTAAATATCATTTATGATGGAGTGGCATGGTAGCATAACACTATTACTATGTCAATGACCCTTGTACCATTCCCGTTGCTGTCCATAAGAAGTTTGTTTGGTCTCCCCATTTGTATGTGATCATGTGGGTTTCCTCCAGGTGCTCCAGTTTCCTCCCACACTCCAAAGACATACAAGTCAGTAATTTAATTGGTCATAAGGGTATAATTTGGCAGTGCAGACTCAGTGTGTTGGAAGTGTTACCTTGCTTATCTCTAATAACTAAAACAAAAACCTAAAAAAAATTCTATAATTCTTTACTGTGTGTATCTTTGATTTATGACTGCTAATATCATTCCTTGAGTTATCCTTAGGAGAATTATTGGGATCAGAAGTATCGCAGTTCAATTAATGTTGGAAAGATTTCAGATGAACCTCAATCTCTAGAGAAGCCCAGTCAGCAGGATGGATAAAATTGTAATGAATTATCTAAAGAAGGAGATGGAGTTGATTTCTGTCTGGACTCCTCCAAAGGTATTGAGCAGAACTGCAGTTTGTATTGCGTATGTTTGATCTCTTATTTTGCCCCAGAACTGAGTTATGTCACCTGCATTTCATACCCCAGACTCTGGAATTTCATCAGCAAGCTTCTCAACCTTTTTCTCCTCCATTATGCTGCTTCTCACAAACTGATTATGATTTTGATCAAGTGCTTCCCTTAGCATCAGACTTTGTTCAATGGGCTTTGCCACTGCAAACGTGGATTCCAACACAGGGGATGTAGACCCTGGAATCTGAAGCAAGAAACAATCTGCTGGTGGAACTCACAAACACAAGAGATTCTGCAGATACTGAGTCTTGGTGATGGTTATTGAACTCGCACCAGTCACACCTCCTTTACATCATCAGCACAGCAGTTTCAAACTCCTGGGAGTGTACATCCCACATGACCTCCCATGGTCCTAGAACACATACTACACAGTCAAGAAAGCTCATGAGTGCCTCAACATTCTGGGCAGGCTGAAGAGAGTTGGGCTTTGCACATCCATACTCACACCCCTCTATAAAGGCACAGTAGAAAGCATCCTGACAAGCTGAATCACTGCTTGGTATGGTAACTGCTCTGTGGCAGACAGGAAGGCTCTACATTAAGTAGTCACAGGCCTCCCTGCCATCAAAGATATATAGACAGTAAGTTGCCGGAAAAGGGCTGGTAACAACATGAAGAATCCCACCCATCCTGCTCTTGAACTGCTTGTCCTACTCTCATCAGGGAAGAAGCTACATAGCATCCATACCAGGGCTACCAGACTCAGTGACAGTCACTTTTCCCAAGCAGTAAGTTTGATAAACGCCTCCACCACTACTTATGTACAGCTTTATGAACATACAATCAATCTATGTACAGAAGCTATCTTACGTATTTATATTATTGTGTTTTTTTATTATTGTGTTCTTTATCTTTTTTTTTGTCTTGCATGGGATCAGAAATAACAATTATTTCATTCTCCTTTACGCTTGTGTACAAGAAATGACATTTAACCATCTTAAATCTTGAATCTGGTGAAGAGTCTTAGACCAAACCATCAAGTCTTTATTCCTCTCCATAGATGCTACCTGACCTGCTGAGATGTTGTATTGTTGTTTGTTGTATTCTGTGTTGTTCTGCTGAACTCTATCATACTATGTTGGCACTGGAATGTGTAGTGACCACCCAACACACATTAGGACTGCATTGGATGTTGATATAACAATGCATTTCACTGTATGTTTCAATGGATGTATGATAAATACCAGCTCACACTCGGACTGTGTTGGTTGTTGATACAACAATGCATTTCACTGTATGTTTCAATGTATGTGCAATAAATAAACTTGAATCTTGAATCCTGAATCATGAATCTTCAATATACTTGACTTGACTTCAGAACATTGCCTCAGGGCATTGTGGAAGCTGAGACTCTTGTCATATTTAAGGTGAGCAATTGAATCAGGAAGGCATTGAGGCTTAGGACCAAGTGATAGCACATAGACTGAGTGTAGACGGGTATGTGAGTGTTGGCACAGGTAAGATGGGCTGACGAGCCTCTATGTTATTTTTCTCTTTTTCTTTTTGTGACTGTATGTTTTTCTGAAACCCTAACCATATGTAATATTTATGTTATGTGCTTTGTGCAGTGTGCTGAGTACTGTTGATAGTGTGTTTTGCACCTTAGCCCTGGAGGAACGCTATTTCGTTTGGCTGTGTTCATGTAGGGTTTCAACTGAACTTGAAATTTGAAGGTTGAAAGTTGAAACTTGAAACTTAATAGCAACACTGAAGATGAGCTACGTTGTGTACCCATCCAGTGGGTTTCTAAATGCTGCCTTCTCCAAGGATTGTCATTTTACTTATTGATTGATTGATTGATTGATTGAGATGCAGAGCAGACTAGGCCCTTCCAGCCCTTCAAACCGCAGGACAATCTACAATAACAAATCAACACATCAACTGGTACGCCTTTGGACCGTGGGAGGAAATTGGAGCACCTAGAGGAAACTCACACACAAACTCCTCACAGATAACAGCAGGAATTGAACCTGGGTCTCTGGTACTGTAAAGCATTACACTAGCCACTACGCTACTGTTGTCTTGTCATGATGGAGAGGCTCATGAGTTCCAGAGATCCCGAGAGAGATACTGTCTGGAGCTTGATTGCTGGTTAGGTCAACCGTGATGGTAAGGTCAAGGAGAGTGAGGGGGGAGGAGGTTCCAGACAAAGAACATTCCAACCAAGATCTCAGTGGTGGAGCTGGCTGAAGATGATAACACGTTACAGTGAGGGTGGAGGAAGGCTTTAACAGTGTAGTGTCCCAGTTTTCTTGCATTCTGTGCCACTAGACCTGACCCTGATATGTCAGGGACTGTATAGTGGCTGCCCATGTGTCAGCCTCCCCACATTAAACAAAGTCATGCACAGGCATTCTCCATTACGAGAGTTACCCCTTCAGTGAACGTTGTACTCGACTCAAGTGAACATACTACTACTTAAATGCTGCATTGAACATTTTTTTACTGCGGCTCTGTTGACCTCATTGTGATGATTTCAATATTACAAAGTCAAGCTTAAAGCTTTCCAATAGTTTTCAATTTCACAGTCCATCTGTAAAGCAATCTTAAATCATATTTTTCTGCATTGTGTGCACTATTTACAATTTTCTACAAACTAATACAAACC
This sequence comes from Hypanus sabinus, assembly GCF_030144855.1. Taxonomy (NCBI): domain Eukaryota; kingdom Metazoa; phylum Chordata; class Chondrichthyes; order Myliobatiformes; family Dasyatidae; genus Hypanus; species Hypanus sabinus. The sequence goes on along the minus strand of NC_082715.1, from coordinate 74,279,384 downwards.
TCTCCATTCATCCCCTGCACCTTGTGGTGAAATTACATTTCTGTCCACAGCCATGCATTGAAATTTTCATCAATTATCCCACTACAAATAAGGAACAATAGAAATGATTACTTCATCCAGAATATATTATAATAAGTAGATTTTACCCATAACTTGGAAGCATTTCTACATTAGTCAATCCATTGCTCAATGCCTTTATCATTTTGTTTTGATATGAATTTACAAAAACTTGAATGCATCATAAATTTGAGAAGGGAGTCCGCCACACAGTCAGCATTTGTATACATTAACATATCAATAGCTCAGCTTTGAGCTGGCATTCTGATTATGGACCATATCTCGATCTATCATGTTGGCAGCCTGTTGGGGAAAGGAATTAAACATTGTGCACTTTGATTCCAGACAAGATCAAAGAAAATGTGTTACCTCTTTGAAATATTAATTGACCATTCCTTCATAGGTAAGAGGCAGAGATCAAGTGGACAGCTTGGAAAAGGCTAATACCAGGAGGCATATTTTTAAGGTGATTGGAGAAAGTATAGGGGGATGTCAGAGGTAGTTTTTTTACACAGAGAGTGATGGGTGTGTGGAACCACCTGCCAGGAATTATAGTAGAGGCAGGTGCACTAAGGACATTTAAGAGACTCTTAGATTGGCACATAGATGATAGAAAATGGAGGGCTATGTAGGAGGGAATGGTTATATTGATCTTTGAGTTGGTTAAAGGTCAGCTCAACATTCTGGGCTGAAGGGCCTGTACTGTGTGGTAATGTTCTATGTTCTTTTACTGGTCAGGGTCAGTTTCATTGGTGGCAAGTTATTATGATATATTGCAAATGAAGCTTTTTTTTCCTGTTGCCCTGCTCTCCCAACCTCACTGCTGGATATATTGCATTTCCAGGTCAGGCTTGTGTTAATTCTATTGACCCCAAGCCAGTGGTAGTTAAGGTATGATCTTTGAAGGTGAATGTGGGGAAGTTTAAAGGAGACATGCAGAGCAGGTTTTTCACACCGTGGTGGGTGTCGGGACTGCTGGAGTGGTGGACAGCCCAGGTGTTTAAGGGGCTGCCTAGTCATAGGCACATGACTGTGCAGGGAATTGAAGGATCTCTCACGGACAGTCAAGAAAGATTAGATTAGTTTTGTTTGTCACACGTACATCAAAGCATCAAAAGATACAGTGAAATTCATCATTTTACATCAACAATCAACACTGAGAATTTTGCTGGGCAGCCTGAAGTGATACCAACACTCCTGGTACTGCTTCTGGTACCAACATTGCATGCCCACAACTCCCCACCATTGTCTGTAAGGAGTTGGTATGTTCTCCCCTTGACCGTGTGGCTTTCCTTTGGATACTCCGGTTACCTCCCACCATCCAAAGATGTACTGATTAGTTGGTTTATTGGTCATTGTAAATTGTCCTGTGATTGCGCTAGGGTTAGATCAGGGGGTGCTGAATGGCACAGATCAAAGGGCTGGAAGGGTCTACTCCACGCTGTATCTCAATAAACAAGCAAACAAACAAACAAACAAATAAATAAATAAATAGATAGATAGATAGATAGATAGATAGATAGATAGTAAGATAGACAGCTCACTCACCCTAACACATACTTCTTTGGAAATGTGCTTGGGGCAGTCTGCCAGTGTCGCCATGCTTTCAGTACCAACATAGTATGGCCACAGCTCACTAACCTTAACCCCATTTGTCTTTGGAAATGTGGGAGGAAACCGTAGCGTCCAGGGATAGCCTACACAGTCATTGAGAGAATGTACAAACTCCTTATAGACAGCAGCGAGAATTGAACCCCAATCTTCCAATCACCAGTGTGTAAATAGTTACACTAACTGCTATGCTACTGTGCCATCTAATTAGAGTTAGTCTAATTCAGCAATGTGTTTGGCACAGAGATTGTAGTACAAAGGACCTAACCCTGTGCTGTACTGTTTGATGTTGTTCTATGTTGATTATTTACATTACATTGGCACACATATATTACATGCAGTCCAGGGTTTAACCAGGGTCCCCATCACGTCAAATGACTTTGCTCTCTGGAGTGAAAAAGCTTTCTTGAAGTTGGTTCATTTGCTGTCAGAGTGAGGAAGTGGACAGAGTGGTCCACAGCAGGCTGTCCCAGCAACAGCTGGCTGCCATGTTTTGGTGATGCCCTTTGTAAAATTCCTGTCCCATCCAGAAAAGGAATCCTCATCCTCTGCAATGCCACTCCCCAAGCCTCACTGACCTCTAGAGTAATGCAGGAGGAACTCCGCCATTCAGGCAGCATCTATAAAGGGGAATAAATGGTTGACTTTCTGGGCCATGACCCTTCACCAGGACTGAAAGATAGAGGAGAGGTGGCCCATATGGAGTTGGAGATAAGGGATGGAGCAAGAGCTGGTGGGTCCGTGAGGGAGGGCAACGGACAGCTGCTGGGGCAGAAGCCGCAACAGAGGTTGGGAGGTGATGGCTGTAATTCTCCAACAGGTAACCACTTCCGCCTCTGATCCTTTCTCTCTCTTACTAATCTACCCAGTTCCTCCTAAACCCACCCCAGACCCCCAGCAGCCTGTTGCCTTCCTTTCCCTCCACCTCTCCATCTGATTATCACCCATACTGGGTCCCCTCCCTCCACTGATTCCATCTGCCCTACCCATCCTCGACAACCGATCCCATGTTCCACCTTCCTCTCCTATCAGATTCCACCATCTGTAGCTTGTTGTCACCTCTTCCTCTCAACCTACCCCCACACCTGACCCCAGCCTTCCAGTCACTATTCCCACTCTCCCTTCCTCCATCTGCTTATCCCCATCCTGGCAATGAATTTCACGTAGTCCGCACCTTCTGGCTAAAGAAATTCCTCCTTATCTCTGTTCTGAAGGGACATCTTTGTATTCTGAGGCTGTGCCCTCTAGTTCTAGACTCCCCCACTATTCAAAAGATCTTCTCCGTGTTCACTCCTTCCAGGCCTTCCTAGCTTTCTATATCAGGACAACCAGAACTGCACATGTATATGGACTCACCAATGTTATGTTCAACTGTATCAGTTGGCTAACTCTCCTTGGATTCCATGTGATCTAACCTTCCAAACCAGTGATGTTAACTTAAAGATAAATACGCCCCTTGAATGGAAAATCCTGCAAAAAGCAGTGTATATGGTCCAGTCCATCACAAGTAAAATCCTTCCCACCATAGAGCACATCTACCTGAAATGCTTTTGCAGGAAAACAGCATCCCACATTAGGGACTGCCAGGACATACTGTCTTCTCGCTGCTGCCATCCAGAAAGAGGTACAAGACTCGACTACACTTGATGCATCATTGAAATGTTCCCACATCCAATGGACTCACTTTCAATGATTCTTCATCTCATGTTCTCAATATTTATAGCTTTTTTTTAAGAGTACATCTCACAATGCTCGGAGCACTTTGTCAGTGATTTAACCTGTTGATCAGTTGTTTCGGGTCTTTCAACTTCAGACAGGCGACCCAGCTGCGGTGGATCAAGCCATAACTTGTGTTCAGGTAGCATGTGCTGCAAATCCCCATGGACCTACTCTCTTCATCCTGAGCCATCTTGAGGCTTTCTCTGCTGCCTTGGTGATGTTGCCAATAGCTCTCTGCCCAATGCGTTGAATTCTCTGGGAAGAGTCTGTCCACTGAAGCCCAAGCAGCCCACTTCAAGAGATTTTTGCTTCTACTATTTACATTTGCACACTTTGTGGTCTTCTGCATTCTGTTTGAATGCCTTAGATGGGTGGTTGTTCATTGAATTTGTTATAGTCATTATTCTATAGATTTATGAGTATGCCCACAAGGAAATGAATCTCAGAGTTGTATATGGTGACATATATGTACTTAGAAATTAAATTTACTTTGAACTTTGATCACTTTTAAGATGATTGATTGGTTCGAGCTGAATGGATTTGTTGTCAAAGCATCCAACACAGAGATTGTGAGTCTTGACACCAGATCTCCAAGGTATGCTCTGGACAGTCAGATCATTTTGGAGAGACCTAAATTGTTTTATATTTATTTACTTGGGGATTCAGCATGGCCCAACAAGTCCAGGCCACCCAATTACACCCATGTGACCAATTAACCTGTTAACCCGTCTGTATATCTTTACACAATAGGAGGTAACCATTGCATCTGGAGAAAACCCACACTGTCATGGGAAAAATGTATAAACTCCCTAAGGACAGCAGCAGGAATCTTGGGAGCTCAGATGCAAAGTTTATAGAATTATAAGAGGTACAGACAGAGTAAACAGTTTGAATCATGAAGTACTAGAGGATGTGCATTTAAGGTCAGGAGGTGAGAAAGGGTATAAAGAAAGAAGGGTGGACGAAGCTTTTCACTTAGAAAGTGATAGATACCTGGAACAGGCTGCCAGATCTGAAGGTGGATGCAGGTTTCATGGTGGTGTTTAAGAAGCTTCAATTAGAAACCTCAGTTAGAAACATTATACAGTCTTAAGTTGTCCTGATGAAAGGTCTCACCCCAACCTTAGACTGTAAACATATGAAGAGTGTTTGATGGCTCTGGACTGTACTGGCTTGAGTTTAGAAGAATGAAGGGGGATCTCACTGAAACTTATTGAATATTGAAAGGCCTAGATAGAGTGGATGTTTCCAATAGTGGGGGAGTCTAGGATCAGAAGGCACAGCCTCAGAATAGAAGGACGCCCCTTTAGAACAGAGATGAGAAAGAATCTGAGTAATTCATTGCTACAGATGGCAGTGGAGGCCAAGGCACTGGGTTTACTTAAAGCAGAGGTTGATAGGTTCTTGATTAATAAGGACATCAAAAGTTACACGGAGAAGGCTGGAGAATGGGGTTGAGAAGGATAATAAATCAGCCATGATTGAAAGGCAGAGCAGACTCGATGGAGCAAAATACCTTATTCTGGTACTGCATATTCTGATGTTATGGTCTTATGTTCATTTCCGTCCATGGATGCTGCCTGATCTAGTGAGTTCCTCCAACAATTTGTGGGTGTTGCATCAGATAGTAAAGCAGTATGGAATCTCATGAAAGCCTGGGTTTTAATATTTATACAAATAATCTTCGTCTCATCTTCTTTCCATGCTTCTGTCACGCATGCTGATGAGAACAGAACACCATCTACATCTGATTTCACTTTTCCCAAGACAGCATTTATTTTTCATAAGGATTTTGTTCGTGGCATCAATAATGCATGGTGCAGGGTTTCTTTGTTTGCTTCCTGGGCTTTTATTTGTTTGTTTTTAACTTTGTAGGACCCATAACACCATAGATATAGGAGCAGAATTAAGCCATTCAGCCTATCAAGTCTGCTCTGCCATTCCATAATGTCCCACAATCTCTTTAACCTCTACCACCAGACCATAGCATTGGGACAAAGACTGCTAGGATGGGAAACAGATTCTTCTCCCCGGCCATGAGACTACTGGATGCCTGCCACCATCCAGGTCTCACCATGTGTGAAGGACCAGTGGACCAGTAGTGTTATACTGTTTACTTTTTTATCTTGTGTCATAAATGCACCTTATGCTAACTATCAGTCTTCTAGATTCTATTTTAATATTTGTAAATTTATTTGTGTTAATATTGCTTTATTTGATGTATAAACTATATGTATTGTGTGAGAACTTTGATCTGGAGGAACGTGTTTTGTTTGGCAGTATACACGTATATAGTTGAATGAGAATAAACATGAACTTGAACTTGATGCCAGCCCATCGCGTTATTTCATTTAACACATCAACATCACCAAGGCAGCAGAGAAAGCCTCAAGATGGCTCAGGATGAAGAGAGTAAGTCCATGGGGATCTGTAGCACATGCCACCAGAACACTGGTCATGGCTTGATCAACCATGGCTAGGTCAACTGTCTGAAGTTGTAAGACCCAAAACACCTGATGACCCCAGGTTAAATCACTGACAAAGTGCTCAGAGCATCGTGAGGTATACTCTTCAAAAAAAAAGCTATAAATATTGAGAACATGAGATGAAGAATCCTTGAAAGTGAGTCCATTGGATGTGGGAACATTTCAATGATGCATCAGGTATAGTTGAGTGAAGTTATCCCCTCTGGTTCAAGAGTCTGATGTTTAAAGGGTAGTAACTGTTCATGCAGATAGTGTGAGTCCCAAGGCTTTTGTACATCCTTCTGAATGGCAGCAGTGAAAAGACAGCATCTCCTGGGTGGGGGCAGACCCTAATGATGGATGCTGCTTTCCTGCAAATGCATTTCAGATAGATGTGCTCAATAGTGGGAAGGTCTTTACCCGTGATGGACTGGACCATATACACTGCTTTTTGCAGTATTTTCCATTCAAGGGAATTGGTGTTTCCACACCAGGCTGTGATTCAGCCAGTCCACATTTAAGGAGTTTGTTAAAGTTTCAGAGGTCATGTCGAATCTCCGCTAACTCCTAAGGAAGTAGTGATGCTGCCGTGCTTTCTTCGAAATTGCTCTTACACGTTAGGCCCAGGACAGGTCCTCCGAAATAGCAAGACCTTAGAATTTAAAAATGCTGACCCTCTCCATCTCTGATCCTCTGATGAGGACAGGCTCAGGAATCTCTGGTTTCCTTCTCCTAAAATCTATAATCAGTTCCCTGGTTGTGCTGACAATGAGTGAGAGTGTTATGACACCACTCAGCCAGATTTTCTATCTCCCTCCTATATGCTGATTCAACACCACCTACGGCAGTGGTGTCAGCAGAAAACTTGAATATTGCATTGGAGCTGTACTTAGCCATACAGTCGTTAGTGTAACTGATGCCCTTCCCTTGGACAACATCGGTGGTGTGGAGAGGGGAGACTTGCAGCTTGGGCAACTGCCGGTCTTCCATAAAAAAAAGCTTGCCCAGGCTTGCGCCCTGGAAACTTTCCAAGGCGCAAATCCATGGTCTATCGAGACTAACGGAGGCCTAGACTACACATTAGTGTAAAGTAAGTAGAGCAGGGGGCCAAGCACACAGCCTTGTGCTGCACCAGGGTTGATGGAGATCATGGAGGAGATGTTGTTGCCAATCCAAGTTGAATGTGTTTGCAAGTGAGGAAATCTAGGATCCAATTGCACAAGGAGGTACTGAGGCCAGGCTCTTGGAGCTTATTGATTAGTTTTGAGGGGTTGACGGTATGGAAAGCCAAGCTGTAGTCAATAAACAGCATCCCGATGTATGCATCTTTGCTGTCCAAATGTTCCGGTTGAGTGAAAAGCCAATGAGGTGCCATTTGCTGTGCACCTGTTGCTTCAGTAGGGAAATTGGAGTGGATCTAAGTCACTTCTCAGGCAGAAATTAATATGTTTCGTCACCAGCCTCTCAAAGCATTTCATGTAGGTGTTACTGAGCAGTTGTCATTGAGGCAGGTTGCCACACCCTTGTTGGCCATTGGTATAACTTAAGCCTGTTTGAAGCAGGTGGGTACCATACACTGTTGAAGCGAGAGGTTAAAGATCTCAATGAACACACCAGCCTTTATTGTTGATACAGTGATGTACCTCAATTTATTTTTAATCAAGGCTGTACAGCCTATTGTTTTATTACTTCATCTTCTTCATATTTATAAACTTCACCATTTGGTAGAAAATTTTAAAAAGTTTGCACAGTTCTTCAATTCCTAAAATCTTGGAGCAAGGAGTTTTGTTGATCAATAAAATATGTGGCAGTTTTGAAAGGGAGCCTTTGTATTCATTCATTCAAAGAAGCTTCTAAAGCTACAATGGGGACACAAGAAATATTATCAGCAGGTCAGGCAACATCTGGGCAGGGAAGTAGTAAGTTGATAGTAGGTTGAGACCTATCATCTAGTCATGATTCTCGTGGAGAAAGAGTTGGGTGTGTGGTGCCAGTGTAAGTTTCAAACATAGATTGCTTCATGTAGCCAACAAAAAAGCCATAAGACCAAAAGACATTGGACCAAAATTAAGTTAGTCGGTCCAATGAGATTATTTTATCATTCCATCATGGCTGATTTATTATCCCTCTCAATGCTATACTCCTGTCTTCTCCCCTAATCTCCAGACATTTAGAACTGACTATTCAATAAACTATCAAGCTTTGCTTTAAATATACTCAATCACTTGGCCACAAATGTCTGTGGCAATGAATTCCACAGACTCACCAACCACTGGCTAACAAAATTCCTCTTCTTTGCTATTCTAAAGAACACCGTTCTATTCTGAAGCTATTCCCCTTGGTCCTAGACTCTCCCTACTATTGGAAACATCCTCTTAATGTCTGCTCTTGGCCTTTCAATATTCAATAGGTTTCATTGAGATCCCTCCTCAACTCAAGCAAGCACAGGCCTAAGGCCATCAATTAGTCTTCATGTATTAACCTTTTCTTTCGTGGTATCATTCTTCTGAGCCTCCTGTGAACCCTCTCCAATGCAATCACATCCTTTTTTAGATAGGGGGCCTAAAATTGTAAGGAGTATGCACATTTTTTTCTATGACCACGGGACTACACCAGAGTTGTTGCAGACTTAAAAACTGCTGTAGAGGAGTGTGTGCCCACAATATCATTCAGGGTCTACCCAATCTGAAGCCCTGGATGAAACAGGAAATCTGGAATTTGCTGAGGGCCAGATCAGAGGCATTCAAATCTGGAAATCAAGAATTCTACAAGGGGTGCAAGAATAATCTCCAGAAAGCCATCTCACTGACTAGACTGGAATCAACAAGGGATGCTCGACAGCTATGGAAAGATTTGAATGCCATTACCTTGTACAAAGTTAAGCCTAGCAACATGGTGAACAGTGGAGCTTTGCTTTCAAATAAGCTCAAAGGCTTCTATGTTCACTTTGACCACCAGAACAAGGAGGAACCATCATGCACCCCCACATCTCCAACAATCCTTCGGTGCAAGCTGCCTTCAAGAGGATTAATCCAAGGAAAGAATTTGGTCCAGACCTAGTACCTGCATAGTACTGAAAACCAACTGGCTGGTGTGTTCAGGGATATCTTCAACCTCTGGCTTCGGCAGTGTGTGGTACCCATCTGCTTCAAGCAGACTTTAATCATACCAGTGCCCAAGAAGAGTAGTAACATCTGGAAATCTCCAGGAAGGCCCTCTTCATTACTGCTGCGAGGTCTGGGACTCTGCTGAGAAGAACAGGCCCCCAGTCCTTGGGGTCACATTGCCGGTGGCCATTGGCGGGGGCACCTTAATACGCTCGGCAGAGGATGGTGCTCAGAGAAGCTGTTCCGGAGGGATGGTCGGAGGTTTGACGGACTCGGAGTCCGTTTGCGGTCAGGTCGCTTTCAGTGTATGCTGCGTCTGCGAGGCTGGGTTCGACGGAGCTTTCATTGTGTGCTGCGTCTGCGAGGCTGAATCAGACGGCACTGTGGAAGTCCATAGCGGGGGTATTCCCTTCTGCTGCCAGCGTGGGATGACGAGTCTATCGGGATCCTGAGGACTTGAGGAAACTATGTGGTGGTTTCTTTCGAACTTATAGTCTTTTATCATCTTTAGACTATTTTTACCTTGCCCATGGTCTGTTTTTTTTTAATCAAATTATGGTATTGTTTGCACTGTTGTAACCATATGTTGTAACTATATGGTTTTGTGCAGGTCTTGTAGCTTTCGTTTTTGGTCTTGTTTTGTCTGGTGGATTTGGAGCTCCTTTCCGGGGAACACGCTAAGATGGTAGTGTGATATTAATATGCAGCAGCCTCTCCGGACTCTGGATTGGGGATTGCCAAACGTTATGTGGATTTTCTGGTGTAGTCTGTTTTGTCATATGCTTCAGTGATATCATTCTGGGGGAACGTTGTCTTGTTTTTTAACTGCATTGCATTTGTGGTTTCTAAATGACAATAAACTGAATCTGAATCTGAATCTGAATCTGAACCTGCCTCAATGACTATTGCCCAGTGGCACTTACATTCACAGTGATGAAGTGTTTTGAGAGGCTGGTATCTCATTGGCTCTTCACACAACCCTGAAACATCAGGATGCTTATTATTGATTACAGCTCAGCAGTCAATACCATCACCCCTTAAAACTAATCAGTAAACTCCAAGATCTGGGCCTCAATAGCCTCTTGTGCAAATGGAATACTAGGTTTCCTCACTTGTAATCCCCAGTCAGTTCAGATTGGCAAAACATCTCCATCAGCAAAGGTGCACCACAGGGCTGTGTGCTCTACTCACTTTACACCGATGACTGTGAGGCTAAATACAGCTCCAACACCGTGTTCAAGTTTGCTGATGACGCCACTGTTGGGGGCTGTATCAAAGGTGCTAATAAATCAGCATACAGGAGGGAGATGGAAAATTTGTCTGAGTGGTGTCGTAACAACAACCTCTCACTCAGTGTCAGCAAGACCAAGGAACTGATTGTAAACTTCAGGAGAAGGAAACCAGTGGTCCATGATCCAGTGCTCATCAGAGGATCAGAGGTAAAGAGGGTCAGTAATTCCTGGTGTCACTATCTCAGAGGACCTGTCCTGGCCTCATCATATAAATGTAATTAGAAAGAAAGCACGGCAGTGCCTCTACTTCCTTAGGAATCTGCGGAGATTCGGCATGTCATCAAAACCTTTGACAAACTCATATAGATGTGTAATGGGAAGCATATTGACCAGCTGATTTCAGACTGGTACGAGAATACCATCGCCTTTAAGCACAAAATCCTTGCAAAAGGTAGTGGATTTGGCCAGTACGTCATGGGTAAAGCCCTCCCAACCATTGTGCACATTTATAAGAAACACTATTGTAGAAAAGCAGCATCCATCATCAAAGATCCTCACCACCCAGGCTTTTCTTGCTGCTGCCATCAGGTAGAAGGTACAAGTGTCTCTGGGCTCATACCACCCTGTTGAAGGACAGTTACTATCCATCAGCCACCAGGCTTGTTAACAAAAGAAGATAATTACACTCATCTATTGAGATGTTCCCACAACCAATGTTCTCACTTTAAGGACTCTTTATCTTGTTATTTCATGCTCTTGTTCTTTATTGCTATTTATTTATATTTGCATTTTCATAGTTTACTGCCTTCTATGCTCTTTCTCTTTCATTGATTCTGTATACAGCTACTATTTTATCGATTTTCTGAGTATGCCACAGGGAAAAGAATCTCAGGGTTATATGTGGTGACGTGCATGCATTCTGATAATAAATTTTAATTTGAACTTTGGATTTTAAGATTCCTCTGGGTGCTTTGATTTCCTCCCACATTCCAAAGACGTATGGTTAGGGTTAGTAAGTTGTGAGCATACTACATTAGCGTGGGATGCACGGCGACATTCGCAGGCTGCCCCAGCACAATCCGCACTAGTTTAATTTGACAAAACAATGCATTTTACTATATATTTTGATATGTTGATGGACACGTGACAATAAAGCCGAGTAAATATGAAAGATATGATGCCAGAGCTTGGCAAATCATTGCAAGTTGCTCTCTATAAATCCACTCAGTACTTCTATTTCAGTCATTTCACTCTCAAAAATTTACCTTCTTCTACCTCAATGAATCGGTCTGTATGGATGGTGTGCATATGGCCTGCATGCAAGTGTTTCACTGTAACTCAGCACATGACAATAATAAACCAATTTGCCAAGCTGTTGAAAGTATTCTGACTTGCTGCATCTCAGTCTGAATGGTAATTCAAATGTTCAGCAATATAAGAAGTTGCAAAGGGTAGTGGATTCAGCCCAGTACATCACAGGCACATCCATATAACCATATAACCATATAACAATCACAGCACGGAAACAGGCCATCTTGGCCCTCCTAGTCCGTGCCGAACCCTTAATCTCACCTAGTCCCACCTACCCACACTCAGCCCATAACCCTCCACTCCTTTCCTGTCCATATACCTATCCAATTTTACCTTAAATGACACAACTGAACTGGCCTCTACTACTTCTACAGGAAGCTCCCTCCCCACCATTGGTGCTATCTACAGGATTTGCCTCGAGGAGACAACATTCATCATTAAAAATCCTCACTATCCACGCTGTGCCCTCTCACAGCTACCATCAGGCAGTAGATACAGAAATCTAAAGTCCTACACTACCAGGTCAGGAACAGTTTGTTTCGTTCAACTATTTGGTTCTTGAACCAATCTGCACAGCCCTAATCACTACCTCAGTATAGTAACACTATGAAAACTTTGTACCACAGAGTCATCCTTTGCTCTGATGGTATCTCGAAATTAGAATGTTTTGCCCTACTCTCGGAGTCCCATGCTAACTTTCTAATGCTGTACTGAAGGACTGCTACATTATTAATACTGTTGCTGTGATTTTAAGCTGAAACCTCTATTTTGTCCTTTTTAACAAAGAACAATACAGCACAGTACAGGCCATTCAGCCTACAATGTTGTGCCGACCCTGTCTCCTATATAACCCTCCACCTTAAATTCCTCCATATACCTGCCTAGAGGTCTTTGAAGTAGAACAAATTTGAAGAAGACTTGGGGAAATTGCTCAAAGTTCAAAGCAACTTTATTATCAAAGTACATATATGTCACTATATACAACTCACTTGCAGGCATGCATGGTAAGTACACAGAAACAAAAATCAAACAAAATAATTTGATAAAGAAAAAAGCTATAAATATCAAGAACACGAGATGAAGACTCCTTGAAAGTGAGTCCTTCAGTTGTGGGAACAGTTCAGTGATGGGGTAAATGACGTTATCCCCTCCTGCGAACAGTGAGGAATAACTTGATGTTTAGACATAGAAACATAGAAAGCCTACAGCATAATACAGGCCTTTCGGCCCACAAATCTGTGCCAAACATGTCCTTACCTGAGAAGTTACCTAGGGTTACCCATAGCATTTTTCTAAGCTCCATGTACCTATCCAGGAGTCTCTTAAAAGACCCTATCGTATCTGCCTCCACCACCGCCACTGGCAGCCCATTCCACCCACTCACCACTCTCTGCATAAAAAAACTTAATCCTGACATCTCTTCTGTGCCTACTTCCAAGCACCTTAAAACTGTCCCCTTTCGTGTTAGGCATTTCAGCCCTAGGAAAAAGCCTCTGAATCTCCATATGATCAATGGCTCTTATCATCTTATACACCTCTATCAGGTCACCTCTCATCCTCCGTCACTCCAAGGAAAAAAGGCCGAGTTCACTTAACCTATTCTCATAAGGCATGCTCCCCAATCCAGGCAGGATCCTTGTAAATCTCCTCTGCACCCTTTCTATGGTTTCCACATCCTTCCTGTAGTGAGGCGATCAGAACTGAGCACAGTACTCCAAGTGGGGTCTGACCAGGGTCCTATATAGCTGCAACATTATCTCTCAGTTCCTAAACTCAATCCTATAGTTGATGAAGACCAATGCACCATATACTTTCTTAACCACAAAGTCAACCTGTGCAGCAGCCTTGAGTATCCTATGGACTTGGACCCCAAGATCCCTCTGATCCTCCACACTGCCAAGAGTCTTACCATTAATACTATATTCTGCCATTATATTTGACCTACCAAAATGAACCACCTGACACGTATCTGGGTTGAACTCCACCTGCCAGTTTAAACACTGGCCCAGATTGAAAAGCCAGGGTGTCAGGACCAGAGGCAAGGGTCGGGTCAGTTCTGCTTGCCACTCCATGACATTTACCCGAATCTGCGGTAAACTGAGGCTGTGGCATGCTCCATCTGTAGTGATGCCTGGCTTTGTGTCTGTGGTCTCACTTTCATTCCGAATGCTATTTGTTTAACTTTATTGCTTACACGACTTGTTTTTTTCTCTCTGCAGTTTGGGTGTTTGACAGTCTTTTTTTTTTAATGGTCTTTTTTTTGTAGTTTCTTTGCTTGTAAGGAGACAAATCTTAAGGTTGTGTAATGTATACGTACTTTGATAATAAATGTATTTTGAACTTTGGTTCAAGTGCCTGAACCTGGTGGTGTGGATCCTGAGGCTCCAGTACCTCCTTCCTGATGGCAGCAATGAGAAGTGACCAGGCCTGGGTGACGGGATCCTTGATAATGAATGCTGCTTTCTTGTGGCAGCATTCCATGTAGATGTACTCAGCGGTGGGGAAGGCTTTACCCATGATGGACTGGGCTGTGTCCATTACTTTCTGTTGGATTTTATTCCTGGTACTTTTGTCAATTTTTGTGCTTCAATCAACTTTTTAAGAACAGATTGTGTGCTGATTTACGGTCCTGGCTGCAGTCTCCTGGTGTGAGTTAATTGCCTACTTCTCTTCGTAAATCACAATGGACACTCTTAAAGTTCTTAATGGGCTGCAACGTCTTTTGGAGTGTTTGAAAAGAAACATGCATCTTTTTTAATTGTTAATGAGCCAAGAAGAGTCTGAGACTGGATTTATTATTGTCAAATAGGAGATGAAGCCTTAGTTAATAATATTTTTAAAATAATTCCCTATCAATATTTACAGTATATTAAAAATGTTCAACTTTTTAAACATGTAATTAATATATGAATAAATAACTTGTCATTACTATATTTATCTTCTGCTTCAACCCATCTCTCCTACTGGCCACTGAAAGCAACTCACCAGAGCCCTCTGTCCTGTGTCAGTCTTTCAAGTTGTCCCCAGAAAGAGGCCTTCAAAGCTTCTGTTGGTGTTTCTGAGGCTCTGGGGTTTTTTAGGATGGGGCTGCTAGCCCCATGCCCAACCCTTCTCCTTTCACAGCCAGACCTGGGACCACATGGCAGAGTTAGTTAGTATGTCATTAACGATAAACAAGTGATGCTTAATTGTCATGGTAACTTACAATTGAAGACTAATTGACAATATCTGAATAATTTAGATGCTAAGGTATTTTATGTTGTTGTTATTGGATCAGTCATACAGTATACAGGAAAGTCATAGTGGGAGTGGATGCTGAGTTAAACTGGCAGCTGGTGGGACCAAAGGTCCCCTTGCTGACCAATTCTGTTCTGACAAGGCCTGATTTAAGACCAAGCACCTTATCTTCCATCTGGGTATGTTGCAGTTCCTGAGAATCAGTACTGAATTCAACTATCTCTAATATCCACAAGTGATTCTTCAGATGCAGAAAATCTTGAGCAACAGCAATAAAATGCTGGAGGAACTGAACAGGTCAGTTACCATCAATGGAGGGGAATAAACAGTCGATGTTTTAGGTCAAGACCCTTCATCAGAACTGATTTTGATTCTGTTCTGTGCTATTTTGACATACAGTGTCTTGTTTGCTGATACTCGGGAAGGGTTCAATGAGCTTGACACTCTTCTAGAGCAAGAATACTGAGACAGTGCATCCTAACAGAGATTTGGACAGGATATCTCCCAACCTGGATGAGGCCTACAGACTGACCTATACCACAAGGCTGTGTATCAGACTTAAAAGTACCTCCCAGCTTCTTACATCACCACCTTCCCCCTCTCCCCATCCCCATTACATGTTCTCATTTATCAATTAATAACTTATATTCCTCCCCTCCCATTTATTTTCCCACTTCCTTCCAGTCCTGATGAAGGGTTTAGACCCAATAATGTCGACTATTCCCTCCATAGATACCGCCTGACTTGCTGAGTAGCTCCAGTCATTTCTGATGCCAAACGTTTTCCTCTTCATGTCAGAATTGACATTAGGGCAGCATGCACCCATAACTTTAATTCAATCTATTCTCTACCTACAGAGGCCCCCTTTAGCCGGAACATGACTTTCTCTCATTGCTACCATCAAGGAGGAGGTCCAAGAGCCTGAAGACACACAATCAACAATTCAGGAGCAGATCAGATTTCTGAATAGACAATGAATCCATGTACACTATCTCACTGTATTATTTTCTTTCTTTGCTCTGTTTTTACACTACTTACATAATTATAGATGTATCTTATTGTCATTTATAGTTTATTTATTATATATTGCAAAGTTTTATGACATATACCAGTGATATTAAAGCTGATTCTGATTGTTTCCCATGTTCTCATTCACATCAGAGTTCCAGCACCTGCCGGGTTCAGTACATCCACCTTCTCTTCTCCTCAGTTTTCATGCTCCCTCTTCACACACCCACAAACCAATCAAGCACTCTTCATCTTTCTAATTTAACCAGAGAGGGTGCAGAAGAGGTTTACTAGTATGTTACCAGGACTTGAGAAGGTGAATTGTAATCAGAATCAGATTCAGGTTTATCATCACTGTGATGTGATTTTATTTTGTTTGGTGGAAATAGTACAGTGTTCTGACTATACTGGCTTCATCACTGTCTGGTAAGGAGGGATCACTGCACAGGATCGGAAAAAGCTGCAGAAACGTGTAAACTAAGTCAGCTCCATCATGGGCACTAGCCTCCCCCAGTACCAATGTGGAGGTACAGTAGCCTGAGTAGACACATTCAACATTTTAGCCACAGTTCCTTTCTGTCTGACATCAGATTTCTGAATGGTCAATGAACCCATGAACATTGCCCCATTATTCCCCTTTTGCACTATTTATTTTTTGTAAGTTAATGTAATTTTATGTACTGCACTGTACTGTTATTGCAGAATAATCTTCGTGACATACGAATGTGATAATAAGCTAGATTCTGAAGTACTGACAATTAAATTTCCATAAAAGATTCAATGAACAGCCATCAGGAACTAAAGCAAGACTTTCAAAGATAACTATGTTAAGGACTCAGCAGGACACTCCTGTCTTTATACTTCTAGTTTTAATTTATAAAGCTGCATGACTCTTGAATGGCTTTGTAAATTTTCAGATATTTCTGTTCATGCAATTTGCACGCTGTCAATTCTTACACCCACTTAAAAGTTGCACAATTCATCTCAGCTTATTATCCTGCCAAAACATTTCTCTTCATTTACTCTGTATTATGTTTGTGTTTGAGTTAAAACTTAATAGGTTTTTATCTCTATTTGAGCATTAAGTGGGGGCTGAATCTTCACTGCAGCACAGGGATAGTCCTTTATTAGTATGCACTTCTGTAATCCTTTATTAGTATGAGTTTTATTAGTTCTGACATCCTTTGGAGCTGATGTGAGGAAAAATAAAGGTCTTATTTCTCCACAAGTGTCAGGCTGACACTGGATTATGAAGTTAGTCACCTTGAACAATCTACAATCTTCTCCTCTCACAGCAGGTGATAGGTGGGTTGCTGCCATACTGGGCACATTTCAATGTCAACCTAAACACTAAAAGCTGGCAGTTTGTTAGATTTAAGAGATAAGCTTTATTCGTCATAAGTACATAATCAAGGAACCCCAGTATCCAGGCCATGCTCTCTCCTCACTGTTGATATCCGGAAGAACGTACAGGAACTTCAGAACCCACACCCCAGGTTCAGGAACAGTTATTTCCCCTCAACCATCAGGTTCTTGAACCAGAGGGGTGACCTCACTCAACTTCACTAACCCCAACACTGAACTATTCCCACAATCTATGGACTCATCTTAAAGGACTGTTCATCTCATGTTCTCTATACTTATTTCTTTTATTAATATTGTTTTTTTGTTTCTTTCTATTTATTGTGGAAACTCAGGGCATGTGCCAGTGATATTAAACCTAATTCTGATTCTGAGCACAGTCTGAGGATATGCTGGCGGTTGCCATGTCTACGTAGCGTGCCCACGACTTACTGACCCTAACCGTAGGTCTTTAGAATGTGGGAGGAAAGCAAAGCATCCGGACTAAACTCTCTTTGTCATTCTTGTCATCCCTCAGTTTGGGATGAGGAAGAAGAAGGGTAAATTAATAAGTCTGCAGATGACACAAAAATTTGAGGCGTTGTGTATGGAGTAGAAGGTTGTCATAAGTTACACTGGGACATTGATAGTGTTGGCTGGGGAGTGCCAGATGGAGATCAACCTGGAAAAGACTGAGGTGATACACTTTGCAAGGTTGAAGTTGAAGGCAGAATACCTTTTCTGCCTTCAGTGGATATTGTGAAGTTGATGGCAGGATTCTTAGCAGTGTGGAGAAGCAGAGGGAGTTTGGGGTCACCTTCCATGGATCCCTCAAAGTTACCGCATAAGTTCATAGGGTGGTTAAGAAGGAGCCAAAATGAGAAATGGAAAAGGAGAGAGGGGAGGGGGTGAAATTACTGGAAGCTGGAAAATCAATGTTCATGCTGCCAGGTTGGAGGCTGCACAGACGGAATGTGAGGTGTTGCTCCACTAGCCTGAGAGAGGACTCATCGTGGCAGTAGAGGACACCGTGTCAGAGCGGGAATGCAGATTGGAATTATAATGGTTGGCCACTGGAAAATCCTGCTTGTTGCAGATGGAGGGGCTTGATAAAGTGGTGATGGGTAATTGAAAAACGTTGAACGGAAGTGTTACATTGTAAAGAATCAGAATCCAAAACTGGTTTAATATTGCTGACATATTGTAAAATTTGTTGCTTTTGGGGCAGCAGTACAGTGCAATACATAATTTAAAAAACCATAAATTACAATAATGTAGGCCTCTGTTAGTCTCGATAGACCATGGATTTGCACCTTGGAAAGTTTCCAGGGCACAAGCCTAGGCAAGGTTTTTTTTTTATGGAAGACCTGCTGTTGCCCAAGTTGCAAGTCTCCCCTCTCCATGCCACCAATGTTGTCCAAGGGAAGGGTGTTAGCACCCATACAGCTTGGCACTGGTGTCATCGCAAAGCAATGTGTGGTTAAGTGCTTTGCTCAGGAACACACAAACGCAGCCTCAGCCAAGGCTCGAACTAGTAACCTTCAGATCACTAGACGAACGCCTTAACCACTTGGCCATGCACCAACACGTTACAATAATAAACAGATATTAAAAATAAATTACATAAATAGTGCAAAAAGAGAGCAAAAAAAGTAGTGAAAATAGGCTCATTGCCTGTTCAGAAATCTAATGGAAGAGGGGAAAAAGCTGTTCCTAAAACTTAGAATGTGTGACTCCTTGATGGCAGCAATGAGAAAAGGTCAGCAGAAAATTGTGGGCCAAAGGGCCTGTACTGCTCTGTACTGTTCAATGTTCCATGTTCTTATCACCTACCAGCATGCCCAGCTTTGGTTGAACCAATGGTTGCTCCATGCTCCAAGGAAAAAATGATCATAAAAAGTACAATAAGTATAAATATAAAACATAATGTACAGGTAACCGAGCGTGCCTGTATCTACATTAGACTAGCTTCTATACATAGACTGATTGCATGTACATAAAGTGTCGCTAGGTACAGGAGTATCTAAGCATAAGGTGACTGACAGGAAATGATAAAGTGACAAAGTGACACTTAGCAAGAGGAATTCTTCCAGGTAGCTGCTGGGCGTCTGAAAGCACAGTAGGACAGCGATTGTGTCGGTGTGGATATGAGGTGCAGAGTGTGAGCGTAAAGTGACAGTGCATAGGGGGGATGAAAGATGCTCAGAGGCTGTGGGGAGGAGTGGTTGATATCTATGTAGTTGATCTGTCTGACAGCTTGGTAGATAAGGAGTGCAAGTCTAAACAGTAACATATCCAGTACCAAATCACTCAAGGTAACATGAGAATAAATACTCATTACATCAAAGATTGCATTGGGAAGCCAAGTCATTTCACTTAATTTGAAATGTTTCTGCAGATTGTATCATGGCCAGAAATAAATTATGTGTTTAGAATTTCATTTGCACCCAAATGAGAGAATCTGAGTATTAATGGACGTGCAAATGCTGGTTTGAGAAGTTGCCAAAGGATAATGACAGTGGCAGAGCAGGCATGCTTAATTTTCTAAACAGTGCCTTAGACAGAGCCACAGATTTATAGAGCAGGTCCTCTCTAAAGATTATCGTCTTGTCGTGGTGAAGAGACTTGTGAGTTCCTGATATCTCGAGAGTGATTCCATCTGGAATTTAGGCATCTGGCATTCAGCTCCTGGTGGTAAGCACCCATGGCGGTAAGGTCAAGGGGGAGGTTCCAGACAAAGAGCGATCCAACCAAGACCGCAACAGTGGGACTGGCAGAAGATGATGACACATCACAATGGCAGTGAAGGTGGAGGAAAGCTGGAGTGAAGGGTCTTGCAAGCCATGCCATTGGACCCTGGCCCTGATCTGTCAAGATCCATGATGTGGCTGCCATGCATCAGCCTCTCCACGTTAAACAAAATCACACACAGGCATTCACCATTAAGGAAATCTGCCCTAACATGTTACATGTTACATGTTATTCAAAACATACAGTGAAGTGTGTCAATGACCAGCATGTACTGGGGACAGCCTACAAGTAGCACCATGCTTCTGACACCAACACAGCATGCCCACAACTGATTAATTCTTACCCATATGTCTCTGGGATGTGGGAGGAAACTGGAGCACCCAGAGGAAACCCACACGGTCACAAGGGGAATGTACAAACTTCCTACAGACAGGAGCGGAAACCAAACCCCGATTGGTGATCACTGACAGTGTAAAGCACTGGGTTAACCGCTACACTGAGCTAGTTCCATGTCCATGTACCCATGCAAATGTTTATTAAATATTGCAACTGTACCTGCCTCTACCACCTTCTCTGGCAGCTCAGTGGGGAACTGCCACCCTCAATGGGGAAATGGATTTGTCTGATGCAGTTATTACAGCTGTGATACTTCATCAAACTGTGACCTTGGATATGCTGTATTTTGGATTCAAACATATCATAGATTCAACATGTCTGTATACATACAGACATATAGTCACGAAAATGCACATACACACATATGCGTGCATGCACTCACAGAAACACACACACACACACACACACACACACACACACACACACACACACACACACACACACAAACACAGGCATACAACCACACACAAACACACGCACACACATGCATACTCTCATAGAAACACACTCAAAACACCAAAGCACACAACCACACACACACGCACACACAAATAAAGGCACACATACACATACTTGCACACACCAACTTGCACATACAAACACATGCAACCACACACAGATGTTTAACTTCTGAATGCTTTTCCTGTCAAAGCCATTTATCTGACACAATGGTCCTTTGATGCTGCTGCAAATAAGATTTTCATTGACCTGTGTGTACTTGTACTTGAAAGTAAACTTGCCTTTGACTGAGGCACAATACATGTAATAGCAATAATCCTGCAGATACTCAGTTATGTGTAACAATAATAATCCTGACCTTAAAACTAAACCAAAATTTAAAACCCAAACACATTTCCATCTCACTTATTTTCACATATTTTAACAGTGGACCAATAATTTCCCAGTGAATCCATTGAGTTTAAAGGGAGTGGGAAATATAGAAGCATTCTCAGAACAAGACCCACTGCACACCCTCTCACGTTCCTGAACTCTGATGCTGTAGACCTCATCCCTGGCACCGACAGCACACCAAGCCCTCTGTCGCAATCTTGGATCCATCCACCCACTGTGGATTTGTGGATGTGAACTTCCCTCCATTGAGGACATTTACAGCAACGGGTGCATAAACAAGGCCTGGACGATCATCAGGGTCACCAGTCACCCCAAACATAAACTGTTTCAGCTGTTTCTGCCAGGAAATAGCATTGCAGCATTAAAGCCAGGACCAACAGGCCATGGGACAGCTTCTTTCTACGAGTCATTAGCCTCATAAATGCACATGTCTGTACCTTGCACCGAACTTAAAGATTTTTACTCCTTCGTGTTGTGGGATGGATATAAGATTTAAATAAAGTCAAACACGGCGATCTTTCTCTGGATTCCTGAATGACATCCTGAACTCCTGAGGGGGCAGCTGCCAGGCTGTCAGGATTCCTAATCAATGGATGCTGGTGCTGGTGCTCCATAAGAACATGAGGGGTCAAAACTGCAAGATAACCTTTAAGAAATCCTGCAAGAGGACTCCCAGTCCCTTTCACTTCTGATTTCTAAGTTTGTACCACAGTTTATACCATAAAAATTCACACTTCTTTCTTGGCCCTTAACATCTGTGTCTTGTAAAACACACCATGTGTTGACTTCAGGAGGGCACGGAGTGACCACTCCCCGCTGAACAACGATGGCTCCTCAGTAGAGATCGTAAAGATCACCAAATTTCTTGGTGTTCACCTGATGGAGAAGCTCACCTGGTCCCTCAACACCAGCTCCATAGCAAAGAAAGCCCAGCAGCGTCTCTACTTTTTGTGAAGGCTGAGGAAAGTCCATCTCCCACCCCCATCCTCGTATCATTCTACAGGGGTTGTATTGAGAGCATCCTGAGCAGCTGCATCACTGCCTGGTTCGGAAATTGCACCATCTTGGTTCGTAAGACCCTGCAGCGGATAGTGAGGTCAGCTGAGAAGATCATCGGGGTCTCTCTTTCCACCATCACAGACATTTACACTACACGCTGCATCCGCAAAGGAAACAGCATTATGAAGGACCCTATGCACCCCTCATACAATCTCTTCTCCCTCCCGCCATCTGGAAAAAGGCTCCGAAGCATTCGGGCTCTCACAACCAGACTATGTAACAGTTTCTTCCCCCAAGCTATCAGACTCCTCAATACCTGAAGCCTGGACTGACACCTTGCCCTACTGTCCTGTTTATTATTTATTGTAAAGCCTGCACTGTTTTTGTGCACTTTATGCAGTCCTGTGTAGGTCTGTAGTCTAGTACAGCTTTCTCTGTGTTTTTTTTTTACGTAATTCAGTCCAGTTTTTGTACTGTGTCATGTAAACCATGGTCCTGCAAAACGTCGTCTCATTTTTACTATGTACTGTACCAGCAGTCATGGTCAAAATGACAATAAAAGTGACTTGACTTGACTTGATGTGGATGTAAAAAAGATATGTGCTACCATACCTCATGCACTTTGAGGCAGTGGGTTTGCAATATTCAGTGAAATGATCCTCGATGTTACTGCCAAGCAGACTCCAGAAGATCACAGGAAACAGGACTTGAGGAAGGTTGATTATAAGGTTTCATTCTTGTAGAATGTGATGATAAAGTGGGAAAATAATATTTCATGCCTACGTTTACGAGTGACAGTGTAGAGAGTAGAGGCACTATTGAAAGGGTATTATTTCTGATTGCCTAGTGTAGCAAACCAAATGACTCACTACACTTTGCTTAAATCTTCTTAAGAAGTGAGAAATTAGATCAATAACTCAGTGCTTATTAAGGAGAAAAAAATATTCATCTCCAGTCTGTCTGGTGATTAGAATTAGACTGGGAAACTGCACTAATATTCAGTAGTATCTATTTCTTGAACAATGGGACAACTGACCCTGGTAGCCAACTGTCCGGTTCCGAATTAAATGACACAGACTGATGGAGAGCACTGTGAGTGATTGCATCACCAATACACAGGATCTCAAAACTCAGCCAGCTCCATCACAGACACAATCCTCCCCACCAACGAGGACTTCTTCAAGTGGCAATACCTTAAGAAGACAGCGACCTTTATTAAAGGCACTCATCGTCAGGGACACCCATCTTTTCAAATGCCACCATTGGGAGAAGGTACAGGAGTCTGAAGACCCACACTGAATGATTCAGTAATGGATACTTTCCTTCTGCTGTTTGATTTCTGAGTTGTCCATGAACCCAGGAATACTTGCTCGCTATTGCTGGAAAGGAATAAAGAGCTGACATTTTGGGCCAGGACTTTTCATTAGGAGTGACCAGGACCTTCAGCAGACTCAGCCCTAAATGTTGACATGTTTCCATGGATGCCTTCTGACCTGCTGAGTTACTCCAGCATTTTGTATGTGTTGCTCTGGATTTCCAGCATCTGCAGAATCTCTTGTGTTTATATATTATTCCTTTTTATTTGTATAATTTACTTATTTTTGTCATTTATAGAAATCTTATCTGTTTACCTAGTACTAATCCTGGAAATAATATCATCTAATTCAGTGCTAAAAATTCTGATTCTAACACCTTCCAGCATCAGAAACAATAATATACTATTCACATCAAATGTATTTTGTTTATATTTTGTACTCCCACTACCACACCCCCTTGTGATGCAATTTTGTGACCAAAGAGTCTTCTCAACCTATCAGATGGTGATAATTTGTCAGAGTGGATGTCCCTTCCCGATTTTACAAACCTCAGTCGGAAGACTAGCTTTACCTGTTACTTTTGTTCAGTGTCATCCCACATATTGCTCATTCTCCTCTGTTCTTCTGTCACCATGAATGTGTAGGTTGTCCAAATGGGCTCTTACAACCCATAAACACAAGAGATTCTGCAGATGCTAGAATTCATCGATGGTATGAATGTCGATTTCTGCACCTTCCAGTAATTTTGCCCCTCCCTCTTCACTCTCCTTCAGTTCACCACTCTGCCTTTCCACCTTACCTCTTTATTCTCCTGCCATGTCTATCACCTTCCCTGGTGACTCTTTTCTTTCCCTTTCTTCCATAGTCCACTCTTGCCTCCTGTCAATTTCTTCTTCTCCAGCCCTTTACCATTTCCACCTATCATGTCCCTGATTCTTCATTCATTCCCCCTCTTCCACCAACTTGGTTCACCTATTACCTTCTATTCCTTCCCCTGCCCAACCTTCTTATTCTCACTTCTTCCTCCTTCCTTTCCAATCCTGATAAAGGGTCTCGGCCCAAAACATTGACTGTTTATTCACTTCCTGACCTGCTGAGTTCCTCCAGAATTCTGTGCGAATGGCCCGTATAATCCATGCCACATTCTCCAAATAAAACACAAAAAGATTTTTCTATAAAGTGCTGCATAAACACTCTAGAATTTCACCTAAATCCCAACTAGTTATGATGAAAATGTTATTTCTTTTACAAAAATGTTCCTGCTTCCTGAGTCACTGTCACAGCATAGAGTTCAGAAGGAACTCAACAAGTCAGACAGCATCTACAGAAGGAAATAAAAAGTCAATAGAAGGAAATAAACAGCCAGAACATTGACTGTTTATTTCCCTCCATAACGCTGTCTGACTTCTTGAATTCTTTCAGCATCTTGTGTGTGTTACTCAAGATTTCCAGCATCTGCACAATCCTTGTGTTTATCACAGCACAGAATTGGTGAATTTAACCAGAGTACCCAAGGGAAATTTTGTGTATTCCTTGGGGAAGAAGACAGAATAAGCTTCTTATTCTGGCTCCTTCCCTCACCTTTTGTATCCTAATGAGGGGTTTCAGACTGAAGCATCAGGATCAAGAATCAGGTTTAATATCATTGGCATATGGCGTGAGTTTTGTGTTTTGTGGCAACAGTACATTACAATACATAATAATAATTTTAACACTATAAATTATAACAAGGAATATATATATAAATTAAATTAGGTAGTGTAAGTACTGTATAAAGATAGCAAAAAGAATGAGGTAGCATTCATGGGATCATTGTCCATTCAGAAATCTAATGGCAGAGGGGAAGAAGCTGTTCCTAAAATGTTGAGTGTGTGTCTTCAGGCTCCTGTATGTCTTCCTTGACAGTAGCAATGAGGGAATGGTGTATCCTGGGTGATGGGAGTCCTTAATGATGGATGCCACCTTCTCGAAGCATCACCTTACAAAGCTGTCCTCGATACTATAATGCCCATGATGCTGCTGGTTGAGTAGACAACTTGACAACAGCTTTTTCCTTCCACAGCTGTCTGCTAAGTTCCTCCAGTACAGAGTGCTACTCTAGATGTCCAAAATCTGCAAAGTCTCTTGAGTTTATGTTTAATTATTTGTGATGTTCAATCTCTTTAATAAGAGTTAATGAACCATTGATGGAACATGCATTTTAGAAGCTAGGGTTGTTTTAATTTTCATGCATTTGATTCTGTTTGTAGATGACAGTTAGTTCTTCACCAAGGCTGCAGAATATTCAAAGTGGCAAAAAAATCCCACCTGAAAGATTTTAAAAAGAGGGAGAACCGTAAAAGTTAAGCTTGGCAAAGTACCAAAGACAGATGTAGAGAGATGTTGATAAATTAGCTATATCCAAGATGCATCATTGAACTGTGCTAGTGCATGGAATTTGTAGCATCCACAACAACAAGCACAATAGCAGGTCAGTCAGTACCTTTAGAGGGGAATGGACAATTGATGCTTACATCACCTAAAACTCTGACAAACCTCTATAGATGCACAGTGAAGAGTCCTGACTGGTTGCATCACTGCTATGGAAACACCGAAGCTCAGGAACATAAAAGTCTGCAGGAAGCGGTGGATACAACCCAGTCTACCACAGGCAAAGTCCTCCCCACTACTGAACACATCTACAAGAAAGCAGCATCCTTTATCAATAACCTCCACCATTCCTTTTCATTCCTACCCCTACCCCAACCCACCTACTATATCAGGAGGAATTTCCTTAGTCAGAAGGTGGTAAATCTGTGAAATTCATTGCCACTGATGTCAAGTCATTGGGTGTATTTAAAATGGAGGTTGATAGGTTCCTGATTATTAAGGGTGTGAAAGGCTACAGGGAGAAAGCAGGAGAATGAGGTTGAGGAAGATAACAATTAGCTGTGATTGAATGTTGGAGCAGACTCGATGGGCCAAATGGCCTAATTCTGTTCCTAAGTCTTATAATCTCACAGTCTTATCCAGATCATGCTCTCTTCTTGCTGCTGTCATCAGGAAGGAGGTAGAGGAGTCTTAGGTTCCACACCACCAGGTTCAGGAACAATTATTACCCTACAACCATCAGGCTCTTGAAGCAGCACTCATCTCAACTCTGAATTGAGTCCATAATCTACAGACTTACAGGACTCTGCAAATTTTAATTGCACAATTCGTCTCATTTTGTATATTGGTTGTTTGTCAGTTTTAAATTATGTATACCTTTTCATAAATGTTATTGTATATCCTGTAAATTCCTGCAAGAAAATCAATGTATCATGACATATAATGTGCTTTGATGATAAATTTTCTTTGACCTTGTCTTTCTTCAGCATCTTGTACATTGCTTCAGATTCCAGCATCTACAGCCTCTTGTGTGTTGAATAGAGTCAGTTGATTAAGACAAAACAAACTGCTGTAAAACAAATTCCGTATCATGTCACATTGAATGATAATTCATTCAACCTGCCTTTGAGACTCACAGCTACACTCAGTGGCCACTTTATTAGGTACACCTGTATACCTGCACATGAATGCAAATATCTAATCAGCGAATTGTGAGGCAGCAACTGAGGTGGATGGGCTACAGCAGCAGAAGACCACTAACACACACTCAGTGGTCACTGTGTGTACTAAAGACATTGGATCACACGGGGATGATATTTTTATTAAACTGCAGGTAGATACAAGGCAACATGAAGTGTTGGCCAGGCCAATGTAATCATGCTTCCAGTGCCAACAATGCATGTCCATGGCTCACTAACCCTAACCCTAACACAGACACCTTAGGAATGTGGAGGAAACCGGAGCACCCAGAGGAAACCCACGTGGTCACTGGGAGAATTTGCAAACTCCTTACAGACAGCGGTGGAATTTGAACCCCAATTGGTGACCATTGTCTCTGTAAAGCATTGCACTAGTACTGTGCTACGCTACCACCCAGATGAATAATTTGCTGTCAGCTTGCTGAGTATAATCATTTGACTTATGTACAATATCAATGTATTAAGCTTACTTAGGACCAAAGTCTGTGACTGGATGTGCACAGAAAAGATCAATATGTTTTTACTGCTTAGACATAACATAGCAATTATAAAAGAGAGCAGCAGATGTATGTTCCTCTCCTCTCCCAGAATCATAGTGAAAAAGAAACAGAAAAGGGATTGGATGCTACCTTATCTCCAGGTATGGAAACACAACGCCCAAGAATCAAAAAGTCATGGATACAACCCTCTCCATCCCAGGCAAAGTCTGCCCCACCATTAAGCACATCCACAAGAAGCACTGCCACAAGAAAGCAGCATCCATCATCAAAGGGTGCAGAGGAGATTTACAAGGATGGTGCCTGGATTGGGGAGCATGTCTTATGAAAATAGGTTGTGTGTATTTGGCCTTTTCTCCTTGGACTGGCAGAGGATGAGAGGTGACCTGATAGAGCTGTACAAGATGACAAGAGGCATTGATTGTGTGGATAGTCGGAGGCTTTTTCCCAGGGGTAAAATGGCTAGCATGAGAGGACACAGCTTTAAGCTGCTTGGAAGTAGGTACAGAGGAGATGTTGGGTTAAGTTTTTTATGCAGAGTGTGGTGAGTGCGAGGAATGGGCTGCCAGCAACAGTGGTGGAGGCAGATACGAAAGGGTCTTTTAAGAAGCTCCTGGATAGGTACATGAAGCTTAGAAAAATAGAAGGCTATGGGGTAACCCGAGGTAATTTCTAAGGTAAGGACATGTTCGGCACAGCTTTGTGAGCCAAAGGGCCTGTATTGTGCTGTAGGTTTTCTATGTTTCGATGAAGGCCTCTAAAGGCCTTGCTCTGTTCTCACTGCTGCCATCAGGAGGGAGATAGAGGGGCCTTAGCTTCCACACAACCAGGCTCAGGAACAGTTATTAATCTTTGACCATCAGGCTCCTGAACCAGTGTGGATAACTTCGTTTTGCTCAACTCTGAACTATTTCCATAATCTATAGGTTCACTTTCAAGGACTCTTCAACTCATATTATCAGCATTCTTATCTACTTAATTGTTTTGTTTGTATATGCAGTTTCTGTTTTGCCCATTGGCTGCTTGTCATCTTATGACTCTATTGTAATTCTTTCTTTTACTGTAAATGCCTGCAAGAAAATGAATCTCAAGGTAATATATGGTGACATATACATCTTCAATAATAAATTTACTTTGAACTTTGAATTTTGAACACTTTGCAAGCTTCTTCCATTTACAAAAGCAGGCATCTCAAGGTACCCACTCCTCCAAATGCCACCAACACAATCAAAAATACTGCAGATGCTGAAAATGTGAAATAAAATGGAAAATCCTGGAACTACTTGGCAAGCTGGACAGCATCTGTGGAGAGCTATGGCACACCTGGGACAATATCAGAACTAGGAAAAGAAGGAAAAACAGTTTATTTTATGAAGTTGTAGACTCCTTCATATTGGAAACACCTTCTCCATATGGACTCTATCTACGCCTTTCAATATTCAATACGTTACACTGAGACCCCCACTCATTCTTCTAAGCTCCAACAAGGACAGACCTAGAGACAGTAAACACTCCTCATATGCTAACATCCTGTGCATCTCTCATATTTACACCTGAATTGCATAATCCCACATGCACTTTTTCTAAAAATGGAGATGAATTAACTTTTGGCCAGAGGAAACTACAAATACCACTTACCTCACCAAGGACAATAGCAAATTTCTTCAGATGTACCATGGAGAGCATTCTAACTGGTGGTATCACCTTCTGCTCTGGAAGTGCCAATCCACAGGATTGTACAAAGCTGCAAGAGGGTTGCAAAGTCAGCCAGCTCCATCATAGGCACTATCTCCCCATCGTCAAGGACATCTTCAAAAGGTAATGTCTCAGAAAGGCAGAATCCATCATTATGGACTCCAATGCCCTGTAGTATCCATCATTAAAGATGATGATCTTTAATGCAGCCTGATCAGAGGGGATGACGAGACGGCCTACAGGGTTGAGGTCCAGCACCTGGCCGCGTGGTGTGCGGACAGCAACCTGGACCTTAACACTCAGAAGACCAAGGAGATTACTGTGGACTTCATCCATGCTAGGAGTCACACTCACGTCTCCATCTACATCAATGGAGCTGTAGTGGAGTGTATATCAAGCTTCAGATTCCTTGGTGTCCACATTGCCAAGTATCTCACCTGGTCCCTGAACTCCTCCATCCTGATCAAGAAGGCACAACAGCACCTTTATTTCCTGTGGAGCATCAAGAAAGCTCACCCCTGTCCCAGGATACTGACAGACTTTTACCACTGTACCATTGAGGGCATACTCACCAACTGCATCTCAGTGTGGTATGGCAATTGTCCCATATCAGACCGCAAAGCACTCCAGCGTGTGGTGAAAACTACCCAGCAGATTATCAGCACCCAATTTCCTACCATTGAGAATATCTACCATAAACACTGCCTGGGCAGGGGGAAAAGCATTATCAAGGATGCATCTCACCCTAACCATGGACTTTTTACTCTCCTCCCATCCAGTAGGCACTACAGGAGCCTCCGCTCCTGCACCAGCAGGCACAGGAAGAGCTTCTTCCCTGAGACTGTGACCCTGCTGAACCTCACATCACAGCACTAAGCAGTATTGCACCCATATTGTACTGTCTCAGTACTTCTATATTTGTGTGCTGTAGCACTTACTTTTTACTCACAGTTATTTTATAAATAACCCTATTCTTTGCATTTCTGGTTAGATGCTAATTGCATTTCATTTGGCTTTGTATCTGTACTCGGCACAATGACAATAAAGTTGAATCTAATCTAATCCAATCTAAAGACTCCAATTACCTAGGACATGCCATTTTCTCATTGCTACCATCAGGGAGGAGGTACAGGAGTCTGAAGACACACTCAGCATTTTAGGAACAGCTTATTCCCCTCTGCCATCAGATTTCTGAACAGTCAATGAACCCTACAAACACTGCCTCACTATTTGCTCTCTTTTGTACTTCTTAAATATTTTATATATTTCTTACTGTATGTTATTGTAATTTTATATGTATTGCACTGTACTGAAGCCACAAAACAACAAATCTCATAACATATATCAGCAATAATAAACCTGATTCTGATCCTGGTTCTATTTTAAGTATATATTCTCTGAGAAGTATAAACTCCCTGATCAAATTTACATAGGAAGCATTGTGATTTCCCATTATTCAGAACTATTAAATTAGTTGACACAATGAATCATAGGTTGGATAAATTGAGCTCACACAAAGGAAGCCGTTGTTTTTTTGCTTTGCAGGGGTTCTTTTAAATCCATTATGACACATTTGTGTGGTACAGAATCTGCATGGTACCAGACTGCAAGATCCTACAGAGGATAGTAAAAACCATCGAGAGGATCACCAGGGTCTCCCTCCCAGCTATTTGTGACAGGAGCATTGTATATGAAGGGTCTGAGGCATTGTTGAGGATCCCTACCACAATCTCTTTGATGCACTACTGCAGGAAGGAGGTACAGGAGCATTAGGACTAGAATTGCCAGACTGTGTAACAGCTTCTTCCCTCAGGCTGTGAGATGAATGAATACCCTGCCCCCACTGAGGTCTCATCACCAGGACATCAAGCTGTTTGCTGTTTACCTGTGCTACACACTACATGTGCTTTGAATTATATTTTATAAACTCATTTGTGGTAATATTGCTGTGTGTGTAATCTGTATTGTGAGTGCATCGTGGTCTGGAGGAATATTGTTTCGCTTGGTTTGTCAGATGACAATAAACTTGAACTGATTTTCAAATATCATGGAATCAAGTATTGAAGTAAAACAACATTGCACATTGTTCTTCTTCATGCTTTTTCTTACTTTCCATTGTGGCTTTAAAAAAATGAAAAGTTAATGAGAGGGTACCAGATTGGATTACAACAATGATCCATCAACGTTCAAATAACAAGCTCATTATCCTTTTCAGCATTCCAGTTCACCAAGTCACTTAAATTAGCTTCAGCCAACTTTCCAAAAAAAAGAACCACAAGTATCTATTTATTGAAGATCCAATTAAATGACATTCCTTGAGAAAGAAACAGGATTAATAATTAATAGGGTGGTCAAGATCATGTTCAAGTTTAAATTTGTTATTCAACCATATACACGTATACAGCTAAATGAAAGATCGTTCCTCCAGGACCGAGGTGCGAAACACAGTACACCCTGTCATACAGAGAACACAGCACACATACACAGCATGTACAATCACAAATAATATGAGTGCAAGTCCCTGAGTGGTTTGGCCTGAAGATTGAAGATTGATAGTGCATGGGATGTTGTTCCGGAGCCATGTTTCTGCAAGAACAAGCACTCAGCAGGTCCTCATCTCATGCTGGGTCAACTACAGATGAAGGCAATGCTGCTTATCTTCCAGGAAGTGAAAACTGGAGAGCAGCACCAAAAGGAGAGGCTGCTTGCAGGATACAGCCCCCAACCCAGCATGGAGCCCAACGCACTTGCTGCACTTCTGTTCTCTCATACACCACCTCGGGTTCCTCTTCCTACGGAATAAGGGCCTGATCTGTGCAGCAACCCAAAACCATGGTCTGGCATCGGTCTTGGCAATGAACAAATGAAGACCCAATGACTGCAGGTCCAAATCCAAATCTGATTCTGCTGGAGGCAGGAGGCCAAAGAAGATGGTCCACCTTGGGGGGGTTAAAGGACTGTGTTTGTGTGTGGGTGGGAGGGAGAAATAAGGCTTGTTTTGCTGTCCTGATGAAGGGTCTCGGCCCGAAACATCAACTGTACTTCTTCCTATAGATGCTGCCTGGCCTGCTGTGTACCATCAGCATTTTGTGGGTGTTGCTTGAATTTCCAGCATCTGCAGATTTCCTCGTATTTGCTTGTTTTGCTGTAGTTTTTTTATTGTTTGTTGTGTTCCACTTTATTGTGTTCTATGTTGTTTTGTCGAGCATTACAGGCATGATACATTGGCAATGGAATGTGCAGCAACACTTGCTGGCTGTCCCCAGCACACCTTCAGGTGTGTTGGTTGTTAACATAAACAACACCTTTCAGAGTGTGTTATGGTGCGCACATGATAAATAAACCTGAGAATTACAGAATAACACCAAAAAATTCTTTGAAAGGGGATGTAGGAAAGTTAATATTCTCAAACCCAAGACCAATCTCCTTTACTGTCCCCTTTCCAACTATAATGGAAAAATATCAGGGGAAGAGAGTGAGTGAACTCAGACATGTAAACACTATAACAAGTGTAGTATTGTGGTGCACCATTCTCTGTAAACTCTAGACACTGTTGTGCATGAAAATACAAGGAGATCCTCAAACTAACCCAATCATTCCACAGCCAAAGTCACTTAGATCAAACTTCTTCCC
The DNA here is from genome assembly GCF_030144855.1 of Hypanus sabinus. Lineage (NCBI taxonomy): Eukaryota > Metazoa > Chordata > Chondrichthyes > Myliobatiformes > Dasyatidae > Hypanus > Hypanus sabinus. The sequence goes on along the minus strand of NC_082715.1, from coordinate 74,246,588 downwards.
CTTTCTGATGTTCGGCCTGAGCAACCTCTGACCACATCTTCATATTCTTATGCATTGAGTTGCTACCACATGATAGGCTGATTAGATATTTGCTTTAATGAGGAGGTGTGAAGACATACCTTATGAAGTGGCCACTGAGTGCATCATACAGTGATGTTCATGAGTAACTGAGTTTCAGTTACTGCAGATGCACCTTAACTACTGAAAAGGAGATAATCTTAGGTTTTCATGCATTTTTATTCATGCGCAATATTTCATTGCTAGTTGAGAGGTTTGACATGTCTCTCTAACTGAACATCCCTCGAGGTAATAATAATCTCAGCTCTAAAAATAAGTTTAAGGATTTTAAAACTCTACCAGAGATCAATCTGAAGTCAAATTAAGTCAAGTTTATCATATTTACCTACATACATGTATACCACCAAACAAGACAATGACTCTCTGACATAACACACAATTACTTAGGAAAGTAAGAATTAAATCTACAAATGAATTACACATACATAAACAAAGTACAGTGCATAAATTGAATATTTTAGGGTGCAGAGCAAGTTCTCCAGTGACACTTTGAATGTGATGTGGCAGGAGTTCGGAAGCCTAATGGCCTGAGGGAAGAAGCTGGTTCCCATTCTGACCATTCTTATCTTGATGCAAGACATCTCGGCCCGAAACTTTGACGGCACTTCTCCCTATAGATGCTGCCTGGCCTGCTGCGTTCCACCAGCACTTTGTGTGTGTTGCTTGAATTTCCAGCATCTGCAGATTTCCTTGTGTTGTCCAAGTACAAGCAGAAGGCTGACGCTGCCTATAAAACCAGTTAATTTATTTTAAGACACTGCCTATGACCTGTTAATTTATTTTAAGAGATACAACATGGTAACAGGTCCAAGGAGCCCACAATGTCCAATTACACCATGTGACCAATTAACCTGCTAATCCATACACCATTGTAATGTGGGAGGAGACTGGGGAACTAGATCCCAGATCATTGTCTCCGTAATAGCTTTGATAGTGAAAAAGAAAAAAAATTGAGCCTAGTGTTATGAGAGCATGATCACATTAATAACTTGACACCCTAAGGTCCATTCCTGATGATGTGTCCCAGTGCACAACAGGTTAATAAAGCCAAGTAGTGTTGGACGAGGTTAATGAAAGGTGTGGGCCGGATCAATCTGGTAGGGTCAAGAGACACTGAATTTTATGTAGCAAGATCAAGAAATTCAAGAGGGATAATTTTCCCACTGCCCACATTTTCCCACACCCTAACCCTACCTCTGACACTAAACCTAATGCCGGCCCACAAACTCTTGGCTAGACACCCCACACCCTCACACTCATTGCCTACAATCCATCCCCCTCCCTACACACACCAGACATAAGTAATAACCCCATCATCTTAGCATATTCATAACCATAAACTTCAAAAATTGTGTAAGTAGAAGGAAAATCTGAATAAAGGCAAGTGTTGGACCTAGTTCATGAAGGCGTGGCCCAGATTAAAGTGACAGGGTTTCACTGACATTAAATCTCCAGTAATGAGATCAAGAAACACAAGAGGGATAATATTTTCTTTTTGTTTTCTTTCTTGAATTGGGTTCTTTCAGGTTTCTTGCGTTGTGGCTACCTGTGAAGAAGCAAATTTCAAGGGTGTTTTTTAAAATTTTTAAATTTCAAATTTTAGAAATTCTTTTATAATAAGCGCACAAGCCTTTAATCCTAAATAAAGACCAGCTTTGTTACTCATATGTATATCAGAACATCGAAACGTGCAGTGAAATGCGTCATTGGCATCAAATCAAGTCAGCGAGGATCGTGCTGGGGGCAGCCTGTAAGTATCACCACACTTCCAGCACCAACATAGTAGGCCCACACTCTGTAATCCTACCTGTACGTCTTTGGAGTGCGGAAGGAAACCAGAGCACCCGGAAGAAACTCTCGCAGGCCCAGGGAGGATGTGCAAAAACACCTTACAGACACCAACAGGAATTCAACCCTGATTGCCAGCACGATAATAGCCTTTTGCTATCCGCTCCAATATTGTCAGTAATATCTTTGTCCTGACTATAATATTTTGTAGTAACAAGCCAAGGGATAATAAAAGATGTAAATAGGACCTATTCTTTCCCACAGGTATATAGATTACTTAGTAAAACTATCTGTGGATATTTTTAGTTAATCACAGCATTTGTGGAGAGTTAGCAATTGAAATCAATCATCTTTCATAATATTTCCACTACCTATTTTACTTTCAGATACAGATTCCTTTCCCTCTTACATTGGGCTCCCCCCATCCCACCACCCCTGCTATCCAGGTCATACTCTTTTCTTGCTACTACCATTGGGCTGGAGGTAGAGGAGCCTTAGATCCCACATCACCAGGTTCAGAAAAAGTTACAACCATCAGGCTCCTGAACTGGTGTGGATAACTTCATCTAGCACAACTCTGAGCTGATTCCACAACCTTCAGACTCACTTTCAATGACTCTGTAACTCGTGATCTCAGTATTATTGATTATTATTTGCACCATTTGTCTTCTTCAGCACTTAGGTTGTTTGTCAGTTTTTATTTTTATTGTACTGTTTTTCATAAATTTTATTGTATTTCTTTATTTTCTTGTAAGTGGCTGAAAGGAAATGAATCTCAATGTAGTGCATGGCGACATACAGTTTTCACACTTTGATAATAAATTTATATTGACTTTAGTACAGTGTGCTTGTTTTGTTAAACAGAAGTCCAAATCTGGATGATCGGTGCAACTGGTATGTGACATTTAATGCAGAGGCCATATTTATGCAAGCTAAAAGAGCAGACACCATGTCTGCAGATCCATATTTCCTGTGACAGGGACACACATCATCATTTGGATGTACAATCTATTCATTAATGTTAGTGGACAGAAGGTCTATTGCTCTTACCTTCCTAGTTTCTGAAATTGTTTTCTGTCATACAGAACTTGCATCAGATAAATCTTCTAAATTTATTTAATATAGAAATAGAGTAGGTACAAGCACCAGTCGAATTCACAGAAAACTCACTTGGAAAGTCTCCTGGTTGCGTTGTATAATCTTGGCAGATAATTCACAGAGAGATATGCAGAGTTCCTCCAACATTTTATGTGTGTTGTTCTGGATTTCCAGCATCTGCAGAATCTCTTGTGTTTGTGAATTATCTTCCAGTTTGCTCTCTCTCTCTTTAGGAATTGAAATTTGATCACATGTACTGAGATACAGCAATTTCAGAACTATTCATACAGATGAGATCATTACACAGTGCATTGAAGTAGAACAAGGTAAAACAGTAGCAATACAGAATAAAGTGTAACAGCTACAGGGAAAGTGGACATGAGCTATTAATCTACCTTTACTGCATAATCTGCCTTCACTGTGTTTTCTCTGTAACTTTCACACTTCATTCCGCCTTCTGATATTGCTTTTCCTTTGGACTACCTCAACGTATTGATGTGATGATATGATCTGTACAGACAGCATGCAAAACTGGGCATTTCACTAAATCTCAATACATACAAGATTCAAGATTCCAGATTGTTTATTATCATACTTCAATACACAAACTTAAAGGACAGCAAAATGATTGTTAATCTGGATCCAATGCAGCAAAAATAAGTATAATAAGCATAAAGAACACAGTAAAAAGTAGAATAAATATAAATACATAAGATTAGTTTATATAGATAGATTGATTGTATGTACACTAGGTACAGAAGACAATCAAATGTGACGTGACATTGCCATAACCATATGAATGAAAGGGATGTCTATAATAGGATGCATTCCACTATTAGCAAGATATAAATTACTTTACAAATTAGAGGCAGAAGAGATGAAAAAAAGCGGAATGAGAAAACACAACCGAATAATAAACCTATTTGCTGTTTACCAGTCGCTGATGAGACCTGGTGAAATGTGCAGAGTTGTCTTCTCCATATTTAAAGAAGAATTATAAGAAGGTACAGGAAGTACTGAGTGTATGTTCATGGTCTTCTGCTGCTGTAGCCCAACCACTTCAAGGTTTGATGTACCTTGCATTCAGAGATGCTCTTCTGGACAGCACTAATATAACATTTGGTTATTTGAGTTACGGTCACATTCCTGTCAGCTTGAATCAGTCTGGCTATTCTCCTCCGCCCTGTCTCATTAACAAGTTGCTTTTGCCCACAGAACTGCTGCTCGCTAGATTTTCTTTTTGTTTTTCTCACCATTCTCTCTAAACTCTAGATTCTGCTGTGCATGAAAATCCCAGGAGATCTGCAGTTTCTATAATACTCAAATCACCCTGTCCAGCACTAACAATCGTTCCACAGTCAAAGTCACTTGGTCCACATTCCTTACCCATTCTGAAGTTTGATTTGAAAAATAAATGAACCCCTTAACCACATCTGCATGCTTTATGCTGCTGCATGCTTGGCTGATTGTATAATTACATTAACAAGCAACTGTAAAGTGTATCTATTAAAGTAGCACTGAGTGCAATTTCAATTACTTTGTGAAAGAACATGATTAAATGTAGCTAGGGTACTTCTGGTATGAATCAAGTTGCAATAAATTGCACTTTGATTTTTAATTTAATTTGAGATGCTAAATTTCCTATGTATGATGGGGAGACACAGTGCTGGAATCTGGAGCACCAAACTATCTGCTGGAAGAACTCAGTGAGTCAAGCAGCATCTGTGCGAGTACAGGAATTGCCCATGTATTGCATTGAAACCCTGACACAGGGCATCAAACCAAAATATCAACAATCTGCTCTTTCCAATGGATGCCCAGCCTATGTACGTGTTAGTGGTTTAGCTCCGCTTACATGCCACAAGGCTGTGACTTCAAACCATTGGTATCTCACTGGGGTACCAGAGACACAGGAAATTCTGCAGATGCCAGAAATCTCAAGCAACACACAAAAAGTACAGAAGGAACTCAGTAAGTCAGGCAGCATCCATGGAGAGAAATAAATAGCTGATGTTTCAAGCTGAGACCCTTCATCAAGACTGGAAAGGAGGGGGGCAGAAGCCAGAAAAAGAAGGCGGTTAACAATGCTGTCCAGATCTATCAGAGCTATTGATTGTATCCGGTGCTCCCAGTGTGGTCTCCACTAAGTTGGTGAGACCCGATGCAGACTGGGGATGACTTTGTCGAGCACCTTCACTCTGTCCAACCTAACAGGCAGGATCTCCCAGTGGCCACTCATTTCAATTTCACTTCTCACCGGCTATGGAGGAGTTTGCTTCTGATTGTCGTCGGTCCAATCTGGGTTTGCTCTGGATGTAGTGGAGCTGACTTTGGCTCGGCCACACCTTAGGCTCGCACCTTGTACCTGCCATGGCTGGCTTCGGTCTGGATTGGCCTTGGCTGATTTAGGTGTTAATCATGCTTCAGAGCAGGTGCTGTCATCTGTTTTGTGCCACATGAGTCTTTTCAGAGACATCCATGATAACAGAAGAGAACCCAAAGAATGAATTACAGCATAGAACCCCAAAAACTCCTTGCTCTCTTCCCCCTGCTCTCACTTATTTCAGCAGGAAGCATCAGCACCTACCACCCACTAAGTAAACAATAGCAGAATCCCCAAATAAAGACCATGGCCTGCAGTCCATCAAAAACTAATTGTTCACCCTACAATTCGACATACCACAGGCTCGTTCTCTCGCTAACAAGGGAAGGAAAGGTGTCACCCTTACCACAGCGAGAGGTGAGACCCACAAAACAAAACAACTCGCTGATTGCAATGTTGCAGTTTGCCAAGTCGCTTTTATTCTGACTCTAGAATTGGCAGCAAACTCTCCCCCACTACCGAGAGTGAGAGAGGGGGAGAGAGAGAGAGAGAGAGAGAGAGAGAGAGAGGTCACCCGCATATAGAGGCCTCCAACAGCCAATCCGCTGATCGTGATGTTCCATTTCTCCCAGAATGCCTGGCAACACCAGCATGGAATTGATTCATCCACAAGGCCACAGGACCTTACCCCAAAGGTACAGATCTTCCAGGCCTCATCTTGGCGATATTGAAGAATGGCTGGTTGGTTAGCCTTGGGAGTGGGAACCACCACCATAAAGAACCACAGTTTGAGTGCAGCTGTAGATCACGGACTCTGACAGAACTCCATCCCCCTAGAGAAGGAAAGAAAGAGACGTTAAAGGGAAGAAATTGAACTTTCGCAGATGAGCTTGAAGAAGCTGCCCTCTGGCAACATCTGAGCTCCAGCTCCTCAATCTTAAAATGAGGTGGATTGTGAGGTCAAGTACTCATCTTATACGCAGGGTCTTGCACAATATTGTTATTTCACTTAATTCTGCATTCTGTTATTTTATTTTTATTTTATTTAGAGATACAGACTTCCTATTGGATTGCCGACAGGTGGTAAGCATGGGTTCCCTCTCCCCTGCCCCTCTGACCTTCAGCACAGGTACCCCCCAGGGTTGTGTTCTGAGTCCCCTCCTCTACTCACTTTACACCCACAACTGTACTGCCACACACAGCTCCAATCTGCTGATCAAATTTCCAGATGACACAACTTTGATCGGCCTTATTTCTAGCAGTGATGAGACAGCCTACAGAGGAGAGGTTGACACCCTGACGATGTGGTACCAGGATAACCACCTCTCCCTCAATGTCCAAAAAACAAAAGAGCTGATTGTGGATTACAGGAGGAACGGAGTGTGGAACTGGTCAACAAAATGGGTCTGCGGTTGAGAGGGTGAGTAGTTTCAAGTTCCTCGGTATACATATCACCAAAGATCTCACACTGGCTTTGAGGCAAAAAAAAACACAACAGCATCTCTTCCACCTCTGGCCACTGAAAAAGTTTGGCATGAGCCTCCAAATCCTCAAGCCCTTCTACAGGGATACCACCGAGAGCATCCTGACTGGCTGTATCACTGCCTGGTACAGGAACTACACCGACCTTGATTGCTGGGCACTGCAGGGAGTGGTATGTAACCCCCTGGGTCACCTCAGGCTCGCTCAGCTCTTTCCCATCTAGGGGGAGCAGCCTTCGGCCCCGCCAAACTGGGTAATCAGCTGGTGTGGATGCTGTGTGATGTCTCCGCCTCGCCCAAAAACAGACAGTACACCACATGCGATTAAATGAGTACAATTTATAAAGGTTACTATAACTAAGTGATTAATAACGATACAGTATATGTGAAGAAAATAAATAAAGAAAAGGCGCCAAACTTATCAAAGTCCAAACCACTTTGTGCACAACCGTTGGAGCTCAATTACTGAAGTCTTCTGGCCACCATTCAATCCCCTCCGAACTCCTCGACTCGCAGCTCAGGACCATCCGAAGTGGTCAACCAAGTACATCTAGCTTCATCTCCTCTCCTCGGAGTACCTCCTGGCCTCGGACCCCCGCTTGGGGTCCGTTCCTCGCCCAGCTTACAGCATTGCATCCTCTCTCTCTCACCCCCTCGCGCCAATCTGCCCAAAAGCCCGCCAACAATAGCTTACAGACTCAGAAGAAAGAACAACATTAATCCCAATTGGTTTACAAAGGAATACAATTCTCGTTATCAGTAAATTTTAACCCAAACAAGCTTCCAGCACTCTCTCGCATCAAAGAAGCATTCCTACTTCTAGCAAAACAAAGAAGCCATTTTGATTACATACACAGTAACAAAGAAAAAAAGAAGAAAGCCCCTTTACAGGTACAGTGCATCTGTGGATGTGAACTTTCCTCCACTGAGGACATTTATAGCAGCAGGTGCAGAAAGAAGGCCTAGAAGATCATCGGGGACACCAGTCACCCCAACCATAAACTGCTTCAGCAGCTTCCGTCTGACAAACGGTACCATAGCATTAAAGCCAGGACCAACAGGCTACAGGGCAGCTTCTTTCTACAAGCCATTAGTGTTTTAAATTCACATGTCTGTACATTGCAACGGAGTCATAACACAAAGATTTTTACTTCCTCATGTTGTGGGATAGATGTAAAATTGAAATTCTAATTCTAATAACAGGCCCTTCTGGTTCAACAAGCCTGTGCTGCCCAATTATACTCATGTGACCAGTTAAACTACTAATCCATACAGTTTTACCTTGTTCTACTTCCACATACCATGTAATGATTTAAGCTGTATCAACAGTATGAAACACAAACATGAGGAAATCTGCAGATGCTGGAAATTCAAGCAACACACACAAAATGCTGGTGGAACACAACAGGCCAGGCAGCATCTACAGGAAGAAGCACTGTCGACATTTCGGGCTGAGACCCTTCATCAGGACTAACTGAAGGAAAAGTTAGTAAGAGATTTGAAAGTGGGAGGGGAAAGGGGCAATCTGAAATGATAGGAGAAGGCAGGAGGGGGAGGGGAAAAGCTAAGATCTGGGAAGGTGATTGGCAAAAGGGATACAGAGCTGAAGAAGGGAAAAGATCATGGGATGGGGGACCCACGGAGAAAGAAGTGGGGAGGGGAGCAGGCAAAGAGTGATGGACAGAGAGAGAAAAAAAAAGGACAGGGGGAGATAAATAAATCAGGAATGGGGTAAGAAGGGGAGGAGGGGCATTAATGGAAGTTAGAGAAATCAATGTTCATGCCATCAGGTTGGAGGCTAGCCTTAAACTTTTATCAGTGTTGCAACATAATATCAATCAAATTCTTTCCAGTGTTTTTAATCAGTTTTATAGGATTCATGCCCAAATGTTTCTTCAAATTTTGACATAGTACAGGCACAAACTGAACCAGGGATGAATACAATCACGACCTTAATACCATAAGACGTAGGAGCTTAATTGGGCCATTTGGCCCATCGAGTCTGCTCCACCATTCCATCATGGCTGATTCATTATCCCTCTAAACCCTATTCTCCTGGCTTCGCCCTGTAATCTTTGACACCCTTACTAATCAAGAATATATCAAACTCTAAACACAACCAATGACTTGACCTCCACTGATGTCTATGGCAATAAATTCCACAGATTAACCACCCTCTGGCTAAAGAAATTCATCCCCATCCCTGCACTCTAAGACTATGCCTTTGAAGTTTAAAAGTTATAGAGGATCAGAGTTGAAAACATTGGGAATATGAGCTGAGTTCTGATGATGCTTCTTATCTCTGTGCTACTGCACAAACCACACCGTAGGAACTAATTTTAAAACAATACCCAAACCAGTTTTGTTCATCTTAAAGTGCCACAGATTGTACATCTTGACCACAAGAAATATGGCATGTCATCAAAGACAATATTGTAATAAATTGCTCATAGGTTAGGGTGCATATGGATCTGTTAACTTGATAACGTCACATAAAATTCGTCAACAATGCTCATGGAATTATCAATGAGACGTTCCACTAGCAATGTAGTTTTGAGTATGTAACACACACAAAATGCTGGTGGAACACAGCAGGCCGGGCAGCGTCTATAAGGAGAAGCACTGTCGACGTTTGGGCCGAGACCCTTCGTCAGGACTAACTGAAAGGAAAGATAGTGAGAGATTTGAAAGTAGTGGGGGGAGGGGGAAATGCAAAATGATAGGAGAAGACCAGAGGGGGTGGGATGAAGCTAAGAGCTGGAAAGGTGATTGGCGAAAGTGATACAGAGCTGGAGAAGGGAAAGGATCATGGGACGGGAGGCCTCAGGAGAAAAAAAGGAGGAGGGGAGCACCAGAGGGAGAACAGGTAGAGTGATGGGCAGACAGAGAGAAAAAAACAAACTGAATATGTCAGGGATGGGGTAAGAAGGGGAGGAAGGGCATTAACGGAAGTTAGAGAAGTCAATGTTCATGCCATCAGGTTGGAGGCCGAGGCACAGTGACAAATCTGTGATACCTCCTTTTATTTACCCCTTGATCATGGCTCTCAGCTTCATCCCACCCCCTACAGTCTTCTATCATTTTGCATTTCCCCCTCCCCCCACTACTTTCAAATCTCTTACTATCTTTCCTTTCAGTTAGTCCTGACAAAGGGTCTGGGCCCGAAATGTCGACAGTGCTTCTCCCTATAGATGCTGCCTGGCCTGCTGCGTTCCACCAGCATTTTGTGTGTGTTGCTTGAATCTCCAGCATCTGCAGATTTCTTCATGTTTGCATAGAAAACCACACTGGGTTCCACTCCTCTACCTAATAATATGACCACTGATTGTACATTTACATGTATTAAGAAGTACCTGTGATGTGTTAGTGCAAAATGCAACAAAAATCAGTAGCATTCACCATTTATAAAGAATATAGAATTATATAAAAACAAACTTAGAAGTACAGATATAGAATAAACTGTGCATAAATACATAAATACGAACATGTATTTACTATGTACAGTAAATCGCTTTATAAAAAGTGGTTAAAAGTGTTTACAGTGCAGTGCAGGCAGTTGATAGAGAGGGGAAGGGGGCTTACCAGAATGGTTGATCAGATTAACTGTCTGTTGGAAGAAATTTTGTAGCTGTCATGAAGCTTTTGTCTTTACAGCCCTGTAGGGTTTTCCAGAAGGAAGCTTTCAGAAATGGCCCTTTGTTGGGTGGGTGGTGTCCGCAATGATCCTTCCCGTTATTTCATCCTCAACACATGCAAATCCTGCAGTGATGGTGGACTGCAGCTTTCTGCTGACCAGACAGTTCTCTGTAGTTTTTGTATATTGGTACAGGGAGCTGCACCAAACCAAACAACAGTTGCTGACGTGAGGATACTCTCTATAATGGCAGTGGAGAATTACACCTGTATGTTCTGGTGAAGACGGAATTTTACCTCTGCTGACCCTTTTTGTTAATGGAGGAGATGTAGTTCTCCCACAGAAGGTCCTGCAAAATAATGATTTATCTAGTACCTTCCACAAGGTCAGGATTTTCAACCGCTGCTATACCGAGTTTGTGTCGTAACGCAACCAGCTTGTACCCACTACTGCACTGTGATCATGATCAAATTCCTATTTTGACTAAAATTGATTGTAGATTATCAATTATTTTAACATGGAACATAGAAAAGTACAGCCCAGGAGAAGGTCCTTCAGCCCACAATGTTGTCCGAAACTAATTTAACTTTATAACACCTAATTCCATTTCAGCATTTAAGAGAAAGTTGGGTAAGTACATGGATGGGAGGGGTGTGGTGGGCATAGGTTCAGGTGCAGGTCAGTGGGACTAGACAGAATATCAGCTGAGCTGAAAGGCCGCTTTCTGTGTTGCAGTGCTTTATGGCTCTTTGACTCTCATCCCTTCTGCCCACAGAAGTTCCATATCACTCCATACTCTGCACATTGATGCACCTCTCTGAGAGCTTCTTGAACACTTCTGTTATATTTGCCTACACCTCCAACCTTGATTGCACTTACACACTCTGTATAAAACAAAGCTTACTTCACAGATCTTTGAACTTGTCCCGTCACCTTAAGTGATTTTCTTCGAAACAAACCCTTGAAATTCATTGCAGCTACTTCAGAGATCAGGGGACACTAGGTCAAGCATCTTAATTGAGACACAGTGAATTACTAAAAAACTGTGTGTTACTTTGGAAATTGAGTATTAAGCCTTACATCTAATCAAACGAGAGCAAAGCAGTTGCACATAAATCAAACATATAATAACATTTGCAACTGGAGTTCCATGCCTAAAATCATTTCATCAATAGTCCAAGTGCTTGCCTTTAAAAGGCCAAGTGAAAAATGTGATTCCATTATAACAGCTTTGTATAATTCATAATTTCTTTAATCTGTGTGATTAGAGTGGATGCACACAAAAATGTTTAAACAAAGTCTTTTTGTTACTAGGATGTTCCGTGTTCAATTAACATATCTGAAAATAATTTGTGTTATTTTTCAGAAAAGAAGATAACACAAATTTAAATGTGTTGTGCTACTTAATGGTGTTTCTGTGGCTGCTGAAACAATCCCAGGATTCGAGATTCAACATTGTTTGTTGTCATTCATCAGCACACAGATGTAAAGGGTAATGAAATAGTTGTTACTTATAAAAAAACACAATAACCATAAAGAGTACAATAAAAAAACACACGAATTTAAGTACATAAATTTTGCTTATTTGCTTACTGATTGTATGTACATCAAGTGACACTCGGTACTGGATTATCTTTACAAGTTCAAGTTCGAGTTTACTGTCATTCAACTATCACATGTCTACAGCTAAATGAAGCAATATTTCTCCAGGGCCTGGGTACAAAACACAATATATATGTCACATACAGCATGTAGAATAATATTAATACGATATTAATATTCATAGATTTCATGTCACATGCCAGTGATAATAAACCTGATTCCGATTCTGATTCAATATTAACAGATAATAAAGAAGTATTATGTAGAAGTACAAGTTGAGAAAAGGTACATATACAGCATAGTGTGTATGCTGATCAAGAGTTTATTCCTAGGATCAATTTTGAAAAACGTAACAGATTTTCCCCCATTTTGTGAAATTTAAAAAAAAATTATCTGCAAGCTCTGAAAAACCACGTTCTGTTGCTTTCAGTTCTAGTGAAGACTTCACTAAGCTGTGGGATGGTTTTGGGACAGAGAGGGGTATTAGGGGTCAAGTTAGGTTTTAGATATAGGGATGTGAGGGAATCAGAGGTCTGTGAATACACAAGTCGAGTCTGAAAATCCTGGGTTTGGAGGACTGTGCATGTGCGTATGTGGGAGGAAGGAAGAGCGTTTGTTTTGCTGTTGTTGTTCTGTTCCTTATTGTGTTCTGTGTTGTTCTGCCAAACATTGTGGGCATGTGATGTTGGTGCCAGAATGTGTGGCAACACTTGCAGGCTGTCCCCAGCACATTGTAAGCCTGTTGGTTGTTAATGCAAATGACTCATTTCATTGTATGTTTTTATGTACACGTGATAAATAAATCTGATTCTGATTCTGATCCCCAGGTCATGGCGGCCTGTCCTGGTGGAGTCCCGTCTGTTTTTTTTTAGAGGTGTTGGGTGGGGAGCGATTTGTTTTGCCAGCGTTGTCCTGTTGTTGTTGCTCTTTGTGTTGCGTTGCTCTGCTGCCATTGGAATGTGTGGCAATGCTTGCAGGATGTCCACAGCATGCCCTAGGGCAGGGGTCAGCAACCTTTACCACTGAAAGAGCCACTTGGACCCGTTTCCCACAGAAAAGAAAACACTGGGAGCCGCAAAACCCGTTTGACATTTAAAATGAAATAACACTGCATACAACGTTTTGTTTTGCCTTTATGCTATGTATAAATAAACTATAATGTGTTGCATTTATGAAATTGATGAACTCCTGCAGAGAAAACGAAATTACATTTCTGCATGCAACAAAAACATTTTGAACTCCGAAAAAAAGACGTTGGGTTGAAGGTTACTTTTAAGTAAAATACTCAACGTCTATTTGAGTCCTTCTTGTATTTATGAAAAACGCCAAACTTAAATTTGCCGCCAGCAGCAAACCAAAAATAACGTCAGCCAGCTGTCAACCTGAAAAATAAAAGGACTATTTCACTGAACAATGAAAACATATGAATATACGTAAAATAATACGCAATTAAAATATTTATCATACTTCTTCAGGTTGACTCACACCTGACAATGCAGTCGTATTCAGTAGGGATGGATCGATGCTTAGGGGAGTGACCGGGAAGGATAATGTGTTTTTTTCCTCTCTGAACTCACAGAAGCGTTTCCCAAACGATGTTTGCATTGCGATGATTGCAGAATGTAAATACTCCGAATTTATCATGTCGTGACATTGTTTGAACTCTCTCAAATTGGGGAAGTGAGACAATGTGCCTTTCTGTAAATCTCTGGCAAGCAACGTCAACTTGTGCTCGAATGCAAAACATCCCCCAACATGTGCAGGGCTGTACGTCCTTACCCCGTTGAAGAGCTGTGTTCAGCGTGTTCAGGTGCGCTGTCATGTCTACCATGAAGTGTAGCTTTTCCAGCCACTCTGGCTGTTCCAGCTCAGGAAAGTTGAGCCCTTTGCTGCCCAGGAAAGTTTTCACTTCTTCCAGACGCGCGACAAAGCGTTTCAGCACCTCCCCTCTGGACAGCCAGCGATAAAAACACGTTGTAGCGATTGCTACACGCAGTCAGTAAACTGCAGTCAAAGATAGCTTTATTCGAACTAAACAGCCTTGCTTTTAAGCCTCCCTCAACCCGCCCCCCATGGGCGCGGATGCTGCAAAAGACACGTACTCACAAACCCCCGTAGGCTATCTCCCTTAGCCTGAACGCTGGCTAATTGTGAGCCGGTTCGGATGTGTCAGGAAATGGGTCGCCCGCCACAACGTCTTATTTAGATTGTACAAGATCACCATAATCTTCAAATTTAGATTTACATTTCAAAAACTAACAAACTAACATAAAAAACATATTAATTAAATACTGACCATGTAGCGGTGTGCTACACGCAGCGCTAAAATTACGACACGGAGTCGGTAACTGCAGTCGAAGGAAAAAAACTTTATTCGAAATCTTCAGCCTCACTTTTAAGCCTCCCTCAACCTGCCCCCCCCCCCCCATGGCGCAGAGGCTCCAAAGCTCTGTGCTCGCAAACCCCCGTAGGCTATCTTATTGTGAGTCGGTTCGGATGTGCCAGGAAAAGGGTCGCCACAACCAATTATTTCCCAAAGCAACAGGGAGCCGCAGCACAGACCTAAAAGAGCCACATGTGGCTCCGGAGCCGCGGGTTGCCGACCCCCGCCCTAGGGTGTGCTGGTTGTTTACACAAATGATGTATTTCACTGTACGTGTGGCAAATCTAATCTGAATGTGAATCCGATTATGAATTCGGAATCTGAATCATTGATTGAAATGTAGTTTGTTCTGATTCAAATCAGAAAAACTCTCAAGCCATAATCGTGCATTTTTATTCATTTTATTTTATCGGTTGGAACATTGTTTTCAATGTATCGATTCATCCATTTACAGCAAATATACATCCCTTTGAAGTTAAGAGATCCAACCACGACTAATAAGTTAAACCTATTGTTATACTGTATCAAAAGGAAAAAAAATCATATGTCACCAAAAAGAGCAAATTATTCTGGATATTTTGACATTTTAATACTGTAGCAAAGGACCTTGGGAATTTAACAAAGGAAAAGTGGAATATGAATCAGTTGACAGACATAAAAATACACTGTAAGCCTTTCTAGACCTATAATAAGAAAAGGATTATCAAAAATTGCTATGAGGCCTTTGTGGGATGAGACAAAAATAATCAGGATAAAGAAATGATGGAGGTATTAAACAAATGTGAAGTCAGAGTCATACAGCACACCATAACACATAGGAGCAGAATTGGGCTATTCAGCCTATCTAGTCTGCTCTGTCATTCCTTCATAGCTGATTTATTATTGTTCTTGTCCCCATCCTCCTGCCTTCTCCCTGTAACCATTGATACTGTTAATATACTCTGAACAGCTTTTAAGAACAGCTGTTCCCATCTGTCATCAGATTTCTGAATGAATAATTAATGCTAACAGTATTTTTTCTCTTTTTTTACTCTGCTTATTTTTGGATATATTTACTGCTACTGCAAAGCAACAAATTTCACGACATATGTTAGTGATAATAAAAATGTTTTTGATTCAGAAAAATGAACCACACCTAGTTTACTTGATGACAGTACAACATAAAGTAGTTCACGATGATCAGAACTGAAGAAACCTGCAAGTAAGGTTCTGAGCTCTGCCACACAGGAAAACTGACCTCTTAAATAATAAGGTTACAAACAGTGCTACCAAGAATGAAGGCTGCACAGAATTTGCATTTCTGAAGTTCAGGTTTGAATTTTAAATTAAAAAGTCAATTGGGACAAGGAAAATCCAATGAGAAATGAAAGAGAAGGATAATTACTTAGTTTATGATTATTTTTAACAATACAGCACATTATAAAACTCTGCACAAGTTGGTTTTGAGTCTATGTAGCAATGTGCAATATTAACTTTGTGAGGTTAATATCAAATAAGCTTTTGGATCAAGGTTATATAAGAGCATTGGACTAATCCCTTGATTAAAGTCAAAATTTCAAGTAAACAAAACCAGTCTCAAATGAAATGCAAGTAAAATTAAATAATGTAGAGGCAAAAACCATGCAACAACCTCTTGAGCTAGTATTTTTCCTTGTAGTTGATGGGGAGTCACCATAATATCGTCATATTTGAAACATAATGCTCTATATTGAAAAAAAATGGTAAACGTATTCTCACTGAATTTTACAAAACTAGTTATGCTTACATTCAGGCATTTACTATGTAAGATTACAACATGTTCACAATTGTACTTGCAACTGGTCACTAACAGTATTCAGCATCTGTAAAGATTTTGTGTCCAATGTACATTCATAACAAATTAAACATTACCTAATTGGGGCACATTGAAGTTGTACCGGACATTGTTGTGGCCAAATTTGAAGTATTGTGTCCAGTTCTGGTTACCTACCTATAGAAATATATCAACAAGATAGAAAGGGGTGTACCATCAGGCACGAGGTAGGTCCTACTTTTGTAAGAAATGACACCCCAGTACAATAACATGAACTCTTGACTATAATCAACCTCATTATGATCTAAATCTAAATGTCTGCATGCATTGACTTTCTATATAGCTGCTACGCTTTATTCTATATTCTATTATTGTTGTACCTTATCCCACCTGAATGCACTGTGTAATCATTTAATCTGTATAAACAATATGCAAGCCAAGCTTTTCATTGTATCTCGGTATGACAATAATGGACCAATAACAATTCAGGATTGTACTTCCTAACACTCCTGTAATTTCCTGCACTTCCTTACAAAGTGAGATCTTTCTTTACAGCCAAATACCTATTGGTTTCCTGATATTCCAGCCTTCATTCTTGTCTCTCTGCTAATTCTCTTCTAAAAGGACATTTTGTCTTTTGCTCGATTCCGTTTGCAACTTCTCTATCATTTCTTGAAGATCACTTCTGGCTATTACCGTGACTTGACTTTAAGAGTGAAAACTTTCAGTCCCTCGGTGTATTTTCTGTAATTTCTGAAAAGAAGAGAGATTGAAAATCTGATCAAATGGTGCCAGAAGAACCTCCTCTCACTCTACATCAGCAAAAACAAAGAGTTGATTATTGACTACAGAAAGAAGTTGTAAGTCCATGACTGGTTGCATCACAGATTGGTGTGGAAGTGCCATTGTTGAGGAATGTAAAATTCTACAAACAGTGATGATCCAGGCACAGTCTATCACAGGCAAAGCCCTCCCCACCATTAAGCATATCTACAAGGAATGCTACTGATGCACCATCAATAACTCTCCGAGACGTGAGGCGAGATAAAGGCTTTTGTTGGCTGGAAGAAAGAACAAGCAGTAATTGACCACCACACTACATCCCAGAGACTGAGAGCAGAGCTCAGGCTCCAATCGCCTTTATACCGGGGTCCGTGGGAGGAGCCACAGGTGCAGTCAGCAGGGGGGGGGGGCATGTCCAGGCAGGTATATGTAGTTCACCACATTCACCCCCCCCCTTTGTTTTAAAAGAGAGTCCCCATGGGGCGAAGTTTCTTACAAGTATATTTACAGTTTAAGTCTATCAGGTGGTCGAATCTGTCGCTGCGATCTACGTAGCACCGGCTGTGATTTCACAGGTGCCGGTGGTGATTGCACCGGAGACGGAGGTTGTGCTGGTTCCGGCCTAACTGGAGGTGTCAGCCCACTAGGCGTCAGTGATCCCTCATGCGTGAGCGAGGCACCTGGTATATGCGCATGCGAGATGCCTGGTATAGGAGTGTTGTGAGGAGTCTGTGTAGGGCTCGGTGTGCGCGGTGTCACCTCAGGTACAGGGTTCATAGTTACTATGGAGTGTTCGGGGTAGTGGTCTGCTGTTCCTGCGGGCGCCAGGTCGCGGATGGAGGCCATGTCCTCCCGCCCATCAGGTAAGACCACGTAGGCATGCTGGGGGTTCGCATGTAGAAGGTGAACCCTCTCGACCAGCAGGAAGTATTTATTGCCCCTCACATGTTTCCGGAGCAGCGCTGGCCCTGGGGATGTCAGCCAAGCCGGTAGGGTGGTCCCAGTGGCAGACTTCCTGGGAAAAGAGAATAGGCACTCGTGAGAGGTGGCATTGGTGGACGTACATAACAGGGAGCGGATAGAGTGGAGTGCCTCAGGGGGGACCTCCTGCCATCGAGAGACCGGCAACCCTTTTGACTTAAGGGCTAAAAGTGTGGCCTTCCACACTGTGGCATTCTCCTTCTCCACCTGTCCATTTCCTCAGGGATTATAGTTCGTGGTCCTACGAGTAGCAATGCCCCTAGCCAGCAGGTACCAGCGCAGCTCGTCACTCATAAAGGAGAACCCTCTATCACTGTGGATATAGCAGGGATATCCGAACAGAGTGAAGAGCTGGTGCAGGGCTTTTATGACGGACATGGCAGTGGTGTTGGGGCAAGGGATGGCAAAGGGGAACCGCGAGTACTCGTTGATAATGTTGAGAAAGTAGACATTGCGGTTGGTGGAGGGAAGGAGGCTCTTAAAGTCAACACTCAGTCGCTCAAAGGGGCGGGTGGCCTTGATAAGTTGCGCCTTTTCAGGACGGTAGAAGTGCGGTTTGCACTCAACGCAGACTTGGCAGTCCCTGGTCATCGTCCTGATGTCCTCAAGGGAGTACGGCAGGTTCCGGGCTTTCACGAAGTGGTAAAATCGGGTGACCCCCGGGTGGTAAAGATCTGCATGGAGGGCGTATAGCTGGTCAAGCTGTGCACTGGCACACGCTCCCCGGGATAGGGCATCAGGGGGCTCACTGAGCCTTCCAGGCCGGTACAGGATATCATAATTGTAGGTGGAGAGTTCTATTCTCCACTGCAAAATTTTATCCTTTTTGATTTTGCCCCGCTGTTGGTTGCTGAACATGAACGCAACTAAGCGCTGGTTGGTCAGCAAGGTGAACCTTTTGCCGGCGAGATAGTGCCTCCAGTGCCTAATAGCTTCCACTATGGCCTGGGCTTCTTTCTCCACCGCGGAGTGCCGAATTTCAGGGCCTTGAAGGGTCCGAGAAAAGAATGCTACTGGCCGGCCTGCCTGATTGAGGGTAGCAGCCAGCGCGGTCAGAGGCGTCACTCTCTACTTGGAAGGGAATGGTCTCATCCACCGCATGCATCGTTGTTTTGGCAATGTCCCCTTTAATGCGGCTGAAGGCCACGCGGGCCTCGGCAGAGAGGGGAAATGTGGTAGACTTGATCAGGGGACGGGTAATGTCTGCGTAATGGGGGACCCATTGGGCGTAATAGGAAAAGAAGCCCAGGCACTGTCTGAGGGTGGTGGGAAGAGGGAATTCTAACAGGGGGCGCATATGGTCGGGATCAGGGCCAATGACCCTGTTCTCCACGACATACCCAAGAATAGCGAGTTGGGTGGTTCCGAACACACACTTGTCCCTATTATAAGTAAGGTTCAGGGCTTTAGCCACTTGGAAAAATCGTTGGAGGTTGGCGTTGTAATCCGACCAGTCGTGACCACAGATGGTGATACTATCCAGATAGGGAAATGTGGCCTTCAGTTGGCACTGGTCCACTATCCGGTCTATTTCCCTCTGGAAGACTGAGACACCATTTGTGACACCGAAAGGGACATGCAGGAAGTGATAGAGCCTGCTGCCCGCCTCGAAGGCGGTGTAGGGGCGGTCCTCTGGGCAGATGGGGAGCTGGTGATAAGCAGATTTCAGATCTATTGTCCAGTACACCTTGTACTGAGCTATCTGGTTGACCATATCCGCGATGCGGGGGTACGCGTCAAGCTGTGTGAACCTATTGATGGTCTGGCTATAGTCCACGACCATCCTATTTTTCTGCCCGGTCCGAACAACAACCACCTGGGCCCTCCAAGGACTTGTGCTTGGCTCAATGATCCCCTCCCTGAGCAGCTGCTGCACCTCCGACTGAATGAAAGCCCTGTCCCCCACTCTGTACCTCCTGCTTTTAGTTGCCACAGGTTTACAGTCGGGGGTCAGGTTGGCGAACAGCGGTGGGGGAGGGATCTTGAGGGTGGAGAGGCTGCAAGTGGTGTCGGTAGCGCAGCTGTTGGCATGGTGCTGGGTGGGATGTGAGGTTCGGTGCGTGTGCCTGGTCAGTAGCGTGGTATATGGCGAAGTCCCACAAAACTGAGGATTCCTGACAGTGAGTGGTGGGAGGGGCCCGTCATATGCCATAGTCACACTTTTTAGGTGGCTCTGGAAGTCTAGCCCCAATAGCACAGGCGCGCACAGTTGAGGCATGACCAGTAGCGCAAAGTTCCGATATCCTGTGCCCTGCACCACCACTGTAGCTACACAACCCACCCGGATGTCTGTGGAATGCGACCCAGAAGCCATGGTGACCCTCTGGCTTACCGGCCGTGTCACGAGTCCGCAGCATTGCACCGTGTCCGGATCAATAAAACTCTCAGTGCTGCCTGTCAAACAGGCAGCTAGTCCTGTGCCCCTTCACCTGGATGTCCATCATTGACCTTGCAAGCTGGTGTGGAGCGCTTTGGTCGAGGGTCACGGAGGCCAGAGTTGAATCGCCGTCTTGGTGCCCAGTAAGCACCGGTGGGTCGGGGGCGGGGCGAGGTGGTGCCAACAAAGATGGCCGCCCCCATGCCTCACACGTGGCGCTGCCCGACCCCGCTCCTGGTTCAGACTTACAGACCTTGGCGAAATGGCCCTTCTTCCCACAGCTGGAACAGGTCACTTCTCGGGCCGGGCAGCATTTTTGGGGGTGCTTTTCGAGTCTGCAGAAGTAACACTGCGTGGGCTTGCGACTGGCAGCAGCTGTGGTCGGTTTCGGGGAGTTCGTGGACTCGCGACTGGCAGCGGTGGTGGTGAATTCACTCGCGGGAACCGGCAGCATCGGGGTCTGCAGTGTCCACGGAACTGGCAGGGGATCGCGCGGCTGGGCAGCGTCAGCGTTGTGCAGAGCAGCCTCCAGCATGTCGGCCGTCTCGATCGCCGAGCGTAAGGTAAGATCGGCATTTTCCAGCAGCCACTGGCGCACGTACACTGACCTGATCCCCGTAACGAAGGTGTCTCGTACCAGGAGCTCCGAATGCTGCTCCATTGTCAGACCTTTGCAGTCACAAGCCCGCACAAGTGTCTGTAGGGCTCGGAGAACCTGCCCGCTTGACTCGCCGGGTCGCTGTTGTTGCGTCGCTAAGCAATGTCTTGCGTAGACAGTGTTCACCAGCCACAGGTACTGTCTTTTGAGGGCGTCCAGTGCCCCTTGGTAGGTCGGTAGGTCCCTGATAAGGGAGAATACTTTCAGACTTACTCTAGATAGTAATATTTTGTACATTGTGGCAGGCTCAGTCACTGGAATCTGTTCCAAGTATGATTGAAAGCATGCAAGCCAGAGTTCAAAGGCAAGAGCTGCTTCAGAGTCTTGCAGATCAAGGTCTAATTTTTCCAGACGTAAAATGCTTTTCATGTTTTAAACTTCCAGCCAATAAAATTGATGCACCATCAATAACTCTCCAAGACATGAGGCGGGATAAAGGCTTTTATTGGCTGGAAGAAAGAACAAGCGGCAATTGACCACCAGACTACATCCTGGAGACTGAGGCCGGGGCTCAGGCTCCAATCACCTTTATACCTGGGTCCATGGGAGGAGTCACAGGAGCAGTCAGCGGGGTATATGTAGTTCACCACAGCTACCACAAGAAAGCAGCATCTATCATCCAGAATTAGAATCAGGTTTAAAATCACTGGTATATGTTGTGAAACTTGTTGTTTTGCAATAGGAGTACGTTGCAATACATAATAATAAAAAACTATAAGCTACAGTAAAAAGTATACAGAATATTAAAACAAATTAAATTAAATAAGTACTGAACGAGAGAGGAAAAAATAGTAAGGTAGTAAGGCTTTAAAAATCTCTGCTTCTTTCTCAATAAAAGAACCAAGCAGCATCCAGTGACACTGTGATCTCTGTCTCGGGCCAACATCAGACTGTCTTTCAAGAGGATGAATCCTCACAAGGCAACAGGTCCCAATGGTGTATCTGGTAATGATCTGCAAACCTGTGCCAGCCAACTGACTGCTGTGTTCAAAGACATTTTCAATCTCTCATTGCTATAGTTGAGACTTCCCACCTGCTCCAAAAGGGCAACAATCGTTCCAGTGCCCAAGAAGAGCAGGGTGAGCTGCCTTCATCACTGTCATCCAGTAGCATTCACATCTACTGTGATGAAGTGTTTTCAGCGGTTGCTGATGGCTAGAATTTACTCATGTCTCAATGAGGACCTGGACCTATTTCAATTTGCCTATGGCGGATATGTTTTCATTGGCTCTTCACACAGCTTTAGTTCATCTGGACAATACAAATATCTATGTCAGAATGCTGTTTATTGAATACAGCTCAGCATTTAACACAATCATTCCTACAGTCCTGATCAAAAAGCTTCAAAACTGGGCCTCTGTACCCCCCTCTGCAACTAAATTCTCAACTACCTAACCAGAAGACCATAATCTGTGTGGATCGGAAGTAACTTCTCCACCTCGCTAACAATCAACACTGGCGCACCTCAAGGATGTGTGCTTAGCCCACAGCTCTAATCTCTCTACATCCATGACTGTGTAGCTAGGCACTGCTGAAATGCCATCTATAAATTTGCTGATGACACAACTGCTGTTGGCAGAATTTCAGATGGTGACGAGCGGGTGTACAGGAGCAAGAAATATCAGCTAGTTGAGTGGTGTCACAACAACAACCTTGCACTTAACATCAGCAAAACCAAAGACCTAATTGTGGACTTCAGAAAGAGTAAGACAAGGGAACACACAACAGTCCTCATAGAGGGATCAGAAGCGGAAAGAGTGAGAAATTTCAAGTTGCTGGGTATCAATATCTCTGAGGATCTATTATGGCCCAACATATTAATGCAGGTATGATGACATCTATAATTTCACTCAGAGTTTGAGTAAATTTGGTAGGTCACCAAAGACGCTCAGAAATTTCTACAGATGTACTGTAGAGAGCATTCTAACTGCATCACTGCCGGGTATTGGGTGGGGGGGGGGGGGTGGGTGCAGGCTACTGCACAGGATTGAAATAAGTTGCAAAGAATTATAAACTTAGTCAGTTTCATCATTGGCACTAGCTTCTGCAGTATCCAGGATATCTTCAAGGCGATGCCTCAGAAAGGTGACATTCATCTTTAAGGAACTCCATCACCCAGGACATACTCTGTTCTCATTGCTACCCTCAGGAAGGAGGTACAGGAGACTGAAGGCACACACTCAGTGACTCTGGACAGCTTCTTCCCCTCCGCCATCTGATTTCTGAATGGACTTTGAGCCCATGAACACTACTTCACTAATTAATTATTTTTAGTTTTGCACTACATATTTAATTTAACGGTTTAATGTATACATACTCACTGTAATTCATGTTTTTTCTATTATCTATTGCATTGTACTGCTGCTGTGAAGACAACAGGTTTCATATGCCAGTGATATTAAACCTGATTCTGATTCTGATTCAAATGATGAGTGTGACACAGGACTGGCCAGCCTTGAGATTTACAAGATGAAAAATAATAATAGACAAGCAACATGGCTTATGTCAGATGTGAATGACAAAATAACTAAAATGGAGTTGTACACTGGTTTGGTTCTTTTGGTCATTCTACAAAATGAATCACAACTTTCACTTGCCAAACAGAGTGATCCTCCTTGTTAGGAAAGTCATTATATCATAAGAGTAAGAAATCCTCCACAGTGGTTAAATCTTTAGAACTGAATGAGACAATTTAAATTTTACTATGTTGTGGATGTGAGTATAATATATAATAGTTGTATTATATAGTATACTGTGTATATAGTTGAGATGCATTCTATATTGAGTTAAAGTTTATAGCTAAGCAGGAGGATGTGTTGTGTGTTTAATATTTCAGTAGTACTATTGTAAATGTATTGTTTGAGAAAACATTCTAGTTCTTTAAATAATTCTTTACAGTTATATGTATAAATATGTGAATTCCATACATTATCACACTACCACATAATACATGTACACCTCACTTAAAGTAAGCACGAAGTTAAGCTCACACTTTGGACTCCAATGTCTTCCTTTGAATTAGTTTGATGAACTTGCAAAACCTAACAGGGAGCATCCTAACAAGCTGAATCACTGTATGGTACAGAAACCACACTGCAGTGAACCAGAACAGCCCAATGAATCACTGCTGCCAGCCTACCCACCAGCAGGGACTTATATACAGAAAGCTACTAGAAAGTGGTCAGTATCATCATGAAGGATCCCACCCACTATGCTCATAGACTGTCTGTCTCACACTCATCAGGGAGGAGCGTATTTAGCATCCATGCCAGGACCACCAGACTCAAAAACATTTACTTTCACCAAGCAGTAAGTCCGATCAACACCTCTACCCACTAACTCCACCACTACTCTATTATTCTCCGTCAGTCACCTTGTATACAGTCTTGAGTCACTTTATTGACATACAATCAATCTGTGAATATAAGCTCTCTTATGTATTTATATTTATTGTGCTTTTTAAATTATTACTGTGCTCTTTACCTTTCTTGTTTTTTTGTGCTGCATTGGATCCAGAGTACTAATTACTTTGCTCTCCTTATACTTGTGTACTGAAAATGACATTAAACAATCTTGAATCTTGAAAGATTGGGGTTCAATTCCCATTGCTATCTGTAAGGAGCCTGCATGTTCTCCCTTGTATGTGACCACGTGGGTTTCTCTGAGTGCTCCAGATTTCTCCCACTTTCAAAAGATTGGGGTTAGTAAGCTATGGACAGCTCCTTCGGCCTGCTCTCTGCACATTTATTTGGCCCTTCTGGCCCTTTGAGCCACTCTGTCCAGCAACCCCTGACAACTCAAATTTAACCCCAACCTAATCAATTGACAATCTAAAATGACCTATTAACCGACCCAGTACATCTTTGGACTATGAGAGGAAACCAAAAGACCCAAAGAAAATCCATGCATTCCATGGGGAGGACACACGTAGGCTCCTTACAGAGGATGCTGAGATTAACCTCTGAACTCCAGCACTCTGAGTTGTAATACAATCATGCTTACTGCTGCACTACTGTGGCACCCTGTTCTCGATGCAAATAATGCACTTCACTGTATGTTTCAATATGCATGTGTCAAATAAAGCTGTTATCTTTGAAACTCTTTACACTTAAGAAGTATAAAACTGAGAAGGAGGCAGAGGGAGAAGGGGAGGGAGATGGGGAGAAAAAGGAAAGGGAGAGTGGGAGAGAGACAGACAGAGGGAAAACAGTCGACAGATGGAGGGAGAGGAGAAGGTGCGGAAAAGGGGGAGAGAGAAAGGGAGAGGAAGAAGTGGGAGAAGAGTGGAAATGGGAAAGCTGTCAGACAGGATAATTCTTTAGGCATGGAAGATGTTCAAAGATCCTGAATAAATGTAGACCCCTCTGTTATACAGTAGATAGCCTGTTAAACCTTCTCTATCATAAGAGCTTGCTTAAAGTGATTTTGCTGTAATACTGCAGACTTGTCTTTGATTCAATGAAATCAGATGTTAACCAGGATGTGCATCAAACCCTGAAATAAATGTAATTCTATTGGTCACTCAAGCCAGTGAGCCCTTGGGTTGTATAATAAAGATAATAATAAAGATTAGCTTTATTTGTCACATGTGCATTAAGACATACAATGAACTGTGTCATTTGCATCAACAACCAACACAGTCCAAGCTCTGAAGGGGGTGTACAAGTTGTACAAGGCATTGGTAAGGCCAAATTTGGAATATTGTGTGCAGTTCTGGTCACCGAATTATAGGAAAGATATCAATAAATTAGAGAGAGTGCAGAGACGATTTACTAGGATGTTACCTGGGTTTCAGCAATTAAGTTACAGAGAAAGGTTGAACAAGTTAGGTCTCTATTCATTGGAGCATAGAAGGTTGAGGGGGGATTTGATCGAGGTATTTAAAATTTTGAGAGGGATAGATAGAGTTGACGTGAACAGGCTGTTTCCATTGAGAGTAGGGAAGATTCAAACTAGAGGACATGGTTTGAGAGTTAGGGGGCAGAAGTTTAAGGGAAACACGAGGGGGTATTTCTTTACTCAAAGAGTGATAGCTGTGTGGAATGAGCTTCCTGTAGAAGTAGTAGAGGCCAGTTCAGTTGTGTCATTTAAGGTAAAATTGGATAGGTATATGGACAGGAAAGGAGTGGAGGGTTATGGGCTGAGTGCGGGTAGGTGGGACTAGGTGAGATTAAGGGTTCGGCACGGACTAGGAGGGCCAAGATGGCCTGTTTCCGTGCTGTGATTGTTATATGGTTATATGGTATCCCACATGGGGAAAGAAAGCTATCGGAAGATAAAGAGAAGATTAAAGATCCACTTTATTTGTCACATGTACATCAGAACGTCAAAATATACAGCAAAATGCGTCATTTGCATCAAAAACCAACACAGTCCAAGGATGTACAGGAGCAGCCCACAAAAGTTGCCATGCTTCTGCTGCCAACAACTCTCTGCCCTAATCGTACATCTTTCAAATGTCAGCAGAAACTGTAGCACCCAGAGGAAACTATGCCCATACAAACTCCTTACTGACAGTGGTGGAAGTTGAACTCTGACCTTACAGCTGGCAATAGAATAACGTTGTGCTAATGGCTACTCTACCATACCAATCATCAATGGGACCACATTTACTCTGTACTTATTACTGAATGACAAATGAATTATCTGGCTTCTTGGCAATAATCCAATACCTGTAAAGAGAAGGCTCCATGTTCCATTTAGCTATTTTTCAAATATTTTATTGTTGCAATCTCAGTGGAGACTTTGATTCAGATCTGGAGACTTTCATCCTATGTGAAAGCCAAAAGCCAAATTGGTTTTAGTGCCTTTACTGTGTTAAGCTGATATTTCAATTAAAGTGCTTGAATCACGTTAGCCTTTTTTTCTCACCAATGCACTTGTTTAATGAGACTTCACAGAGAATTCAATCAATGCATTTCAGATGAAGTCAGAAAATCTATCCACATAACACAGTCATAAATGGGAGCAATCATTTGACAGTGGAGTACCTCATACAATTCCCAATAATTATCATCTTAACAGAGGCACAAATGGGAAAAATCATTTGTCAGTGGGAGTATATCATATGATTCCAGTAATTGCCTTCTGGCTTAAAAAATTATGACCTTTCTCATCAGAGACATGGGAACTGTTAACCCTGAACCATTGATTCAAACTTAGTGAAAGTATATCGATGGACATCAGTTCCATCAAGTCCATGGGTCAAAGACAAATGACGCAATTGATGCAGCCAGTGGAGATGCTGCTTCACATCTCCAGTAATCTGGACTCAAACCTGACCTTGGGTGCCTTCCATGTGGAGTGTGCACGTTCTCTTGAGAAGCTTCCACCCACTTCTCAAAACATGCGGGTTGGTAGGCTAATTGGCCACTGTAAATTGCCACTTCTGTGTTGTGGTGGGCTGTTCAATCGGGACCAGATTTACTACCACTGACTTGTACTCTCCTTTAAGGTCTCTACAACACATGACCTCGGAATTATTTGCTTATTTATTGTTTGCATTTTTATTACTTACTTACACAATTTGTCTTCATTTGCACATTAGTTTTGCACCTCCTCAGTGGTGGGGAGGGATGGAGTTGGCTGAGTTTGCTACCTGCTGCAGCATCTTCTGATCTTGCGCATTGGAGACCCTATGCAGGCAGTACTGCAAGCAATCAGAATGCTCTCCCCAATGCACCTATAGAAATATGGGGACGGCTGATGGGAAAGTAAAGAGAATTAAACAGGATTAGTGAAAATGGGTGTCTGAAAGCTGATGCAATGTTTGCTGAAAGGCCATTTTCTGTGCCATATGACTCTACAACTCTGAGGTAAACAAATTACTCTGACAAAAGGCTATCAGTCTGAAACATTAACCTTTTCTCTTTCCACAGATGATCCTTGACCTGCGACTACCACCAGTTAAATCCCCAATATCTGCATTATTTGTAATTTACAACTTAAACTATTCTTGTAGGATCTATTGTCTACTGCTACTTGCAAGGTGATTGTACATATTTGATGGCCATTGGATATTAACAGCAGTTATCATTATAGAACATAGATCATAAAACATAGTACAGTACAGCACAGTGCAGGCCTTTCATGCTATGACATTGTGCTGACCCTTTAATCTACATCCAACCCCAATTTAATCCTTCCCTTCCACATACCCTCCATTTTTCTTTTCAGAAAAGTATATCCCACATTTGAACAGTTTATTGAAATGGTTGACCTCACAATCTACCTTGTTATAACCTTACGTCTTATCGAAAAGGATCCAATGCTTTCCCAGTGAATATGACGAATAAACTCTTCTTGGGCTTCCAGCCAGATAAAGGTATCAGGGATGATGTCTGGGCATGTCTAGTCTGATGGTATTTATACCCCTGTAGTTCATAAGACCATAAGACCGTAAGATATAGGAGAAGAAGTAGGTCATTTGGCCCATCGAGTCTGCTCCACCATTCAATCGTGGGCTGATCCAATTCATTCAGTCATCCCCAATCCCCTGCTTTCAGCTTTGATGCTCTGGCTAATTAAAAATCTATATATCTCTGCCTTAAATACATCCAGTGACTTGGCCACCACAGCAGCTTGAGGCAACAAATTCCACAGATTTACCACCCTCTGACTAAAGTAATTTCTCTGCATCTCTGTTCTAAAAGGACGTCCTTCAATCCTGAAGTCCTCTTGTCCTAGAATCCTCCAACATGGGAAATAACTTTGCCATATCTGGTCTGTTCAGGCCTTTTAACATTTAGAACGTTTCTATGAGATCCCTCTTCATTCCCCTGAACTTCAGGGAATACAGCCCAAGAGCTGCTAGACGTTCCTCATATGTTAACCCTTTCATTCCTGGAATCATTCTTGTGAATCTTCTCTGAACCCTCTCCAATGTCAGTATATCCTTTCCATAATAAAGAGCCCAAAACTGCACACAGTGCTCCAAGTGTGGTCTCATGAGAGCCTTATAGAGCCTCAACATCACATCCCTGCTCTTATATTCTATACCTCTAGAAATGAATGCCATTATTGCATTAGCATTCTTTACAACCGGCTCAACCTGGAGGTAAACCTTTAGGGTGTCTTGCACAAGGACTCACAAGTCCCTTTGCATCTCTGCATTTTGAATTCTCTCCCCAGCTATATAATAGTCTGCCCATTTATTTCTCCAAAGTGCATGACCATACACTTTCCAACATTGTATTTCATATGACACTTCTTTGCCCATTCCCCTAAACTATCTAAGTCTCTCTGCAGGCTCTCTGTTTCCTCAACACTACCCACTCCTCCACCTATCTTTGTATCATTGGCAAATTTAGCCACAAATCCATTAATACCGTGGTCCAAATCATTGACATACATTGTAAAAAGCAGCAGTCCCAACACTGACCCCTGTGGAACTCCACTGGTAATCGGTAGCCAACCAGAATAGGATCCCTTTATTCCCACTCTCTGTTTTCTGCCGACCAGCAAATGCTCCACCCACACTAGCAACTTCCCTGTAATTCCATGGATGCTTATCTTGCTAAGCAGCTTCATGTGCGACACCTTGTCAAAGGCCTTCTGAAAATCCATGTACACCACATTTACTGCATCTCGTTTGTCTACTCTGCTTGTAATTTCCTCAAAGAATTGCAGTAGGTTTGTCAGGCAAACTTTTCCTTTCAGGAAACCATGCTGGCTTTGACCTATTTTGTCATGTGCCTCCAGGTACTCCATAATCTCATCCATAACAATCGATTCCAACAACTTCCCAACCACTGAAGTCAGGCTAACAGGTTTATAGTTTCCTTTCTGCTATCTCCACCCTTCTTAAGTAGCGGAGTAACATTTGCAATTTTCCAGTCATCTGGTACAATGCCAGAATCTATCGATTCTTGAAAGATCATCGTTAATGCCTCCGCAATCTCTCCAACGACTTCCTTCAGAACTCATGGTGCATTCCATCAGGTCCAGGATTTATCCACCCTCAGACCATTAAGCTTCCTGAGCATCATCTCAGTTGTAATTTTCACTGCACAAACTTCACTTCCCTGACACTCTTGAATGTCTAGTATACTGCAGATGTCTTCCACTGTGAAGACTGATGCAAAATATGCATTCAGTTCCTCTACCATCTCTGCATCATTCATTACAATATCTCCAGCATCATTTTATATTGGTCCTATACCTACCCTCGATTCTCTTTTACCTTTTATATACTTAAAAAAAGCTTTTTGTATCTTCTTTGATATTAGTCACCATCTTCCTCTCATAATTCATCAGTACGTCCCTCCTGATTGGTTATTCCTCATCCAATCAGGTGTTACTCTCCCACTTTGTTTACAATCGAATTCCAGTTCTTAATTAGAGTGAAACTTTTGTCTTTATTAAAATTCTTTTCCTCTAGTTTCATTTCAGTAGTTACTTTTACCAGGCTGCCCCAAGAGCCATTGGCACGGCATAGAAGTTTTATGTTGAATGCAATATTCTGCTA
This sequence comes from Hypanus sabinus, assembly GCF_030144855.1. NCBI lineage: Eukaryota > Metazoa > Chordata > Chondrichthyes > Myliobatiformes > Dasyatidae > Hypanus > Hypanus sabinus. The sequence goes on along the minus strand of NC_082715.1, from coordinate 74,216,144 downwards.
CCACTGATTTCTCCAGGTAACCCAAACAGATACACCTCCTGTGTTCCTTAATGTGAGCTTCTACCGTGTATCCCATCTTGCTGATATACGCAGCTCCATGTTCACAGGGAATCTGGGTCCCAGGTCATCTTCGACCTGCATAATCTGTGACTTGAGCTTTCTTACAGGTTTGTGGATAATATTAATGTGGTATTTCTTCAGGATCCTGACGACCATTCCAGAAACCAAGAAGATATAGGGAAGACTAGCAGTAGAAATGGGTTCCTCCTTGCTGTTAGGTTTCCTGGTTTTTCCACTGGGCCTTTTAAGGGCCTAATTGATTATCTTCACCTTAGAGTCATTCCAATCCCACTGAATCTAACCCACCTTGTGTATCTTAGGGAGCTCATAAAGTCTTGTTGGTACTGGCACCTGAATCTGAAGTGTCTTCAAAATGTCTGTTGGCAGTCTGGACTTCCTCAGTAAAGCGGAGGTCATCCTCACAATGGAATCCATGGATTCCCACTGTAGAGTTTGTAGGCAGGGTCATCCAGAATCTGTTGTTCTTTCTTGTGGTTTTCCTCCAAGAACATTGCATTTTCTTTGTCCTCTGGTAAAATCCTGATGGCTGGATTTCGCAGTAATGTTCTGTTTTGGCAAACGGCCCTTTTGAGGGCCATACAGACCTCTATCCTTACCTCTTCCGTAGTATCCGGTGGTAGATTTAAGTTGCTTGCTCTACTCTGCCAATGTAGTCACGATAACCTACAACTCTAGAGACACGAGCAAAGTTTAGCCCCTCGCGATGCCTGTTCCAATCACCTCATCAATGCTTTGCCCAGGTTGATTGATGATATCCTTTCCTGGTCCAGTGGTGGAATGGCTGAACTTTGTTTGGATAGTTTGGTGTTTTTCCTGACCTGCCTTATGGTGTTCCTTTGTGAAACCTGTTCACCTTCATCAGTGGTTGGCCTGTCGAGGTAGTCCCAATCACTAGGAGGCAAGAATGCTGAAAATTCCAGGTGAGGAGACAGTTGCCTGTTTGTATTGATGTCCAAAGAGGATATAATGTAATGGATACTGCCCCCCCCCCCAATGAACATACATCCAAACATTCAATTTATGACAGAGATGGAGAAGAATAGTTGCCTTCCGTTCCAGACATTCTAAAATGATAGAAACCAAATGGTAGCCTTGGACATGGTGTCACAAAACTACTGTGCCACGTCAGATCACCTTAAACCGGCCCACCAAGATCTGGAGGATTCCATGGTCTACCGTGATGACATTGTTACGTAAAAATTTTTTAGCATACTTTTGTGTTTAGGTTTTGGAATTCAATAAAATGTGTTACATGTTTCATTAAACATAAAACACTCCACTTCATTTTATTTGCAGAAATCTACACAACTATTAGATGTGCCGTTATCTTATAACATGACAGGATAAGTCTGAAAAGCAGAATGGGGTATTCCTGCACCAATGTATATTCCTGCCTCCACTGCTGTTGGCAGAACCTCATCGTATTCAGTGTCAGCAAATCAAAATAATTGACTGTGGACTTCAGACAGGGGAAGTCGAGAGAAACACACTAGTCCTCATTGATGGGCTGGGGTGAACAATGGCAAATTCCTGGCAGTCAGCATCGCAGAGCATCTATCCTGGCACTACACACAGATGCAGTCACAAAGAGGGAACATCAGCAGCTATATTTCATTAGCAGTTTGAGGTGATTCAGTATGTTGCCAAAGACTCTTACAGATTTTTATATATAAATGATGAAAAGCATTCTGACTGGTTGCATCACCACCTGATACGGAGCCTTCAATGCATCGGTTGGCAAACGGCTGTAGAGGGCTGTAGACTCAACCAGCTCCATCACGAGCACAACCCCCCTCACTTTCAAGGACAACTTCAAGAGGCAGTAACTCAAGAAGAGGCATTCATCACTAAGGACCCTCACCATCCAGTATATGACTACTTCTCGCTCCTACCATCTGGGAGGAGATACAGGAGCCACACTGTGTCTTTTGCTCCACCATCAGGTTTATGAACAGCCCTTGAAAACTACCTCAGTATTCCTCTTTTTCACTTTTGTCTTATAACTTGTCATAACTTTTATTTCTTGCACTGTACTGCTACCACAAAGCAGCAAAATTCAAAACATATCAAAGTTCAAAGTAAATGTATTATTGAAGTATATATATGAGATTCATTTTCTTGCAGGCATACTCCATCACACCAACTTGAATGTTTAAGCAGTGTGCAAAAGACAGCAAACTGCACAACAAAAGTAATAAATAAATAAGCAATAAATATCGAGAACATGAGATGAAGAGTCCTTAAAAGTGACTCCATAGGTTGTAGGAACATTTCAGTGATGGGACAAGTGAAGTTGAGTGAAGTTCAAGAGCCCCTTGGTTCAAGAACCTGATGGTTAAGTAACTGTTCCTGAACCCAGTGGTGCGAGTTCTGAGGCTCCTGTACCTTATTCCTAATGGCAGCAAAGAGAAGACAGCATGGCCTGAGTGACTGCTGTCCCTGATGGTCAATGCTGCTTTCCTGCGAAAGTGCTCTGTTCAGATATCCTCAATGACGGGCAAGGCTTTACCTATGATGGATTGGGCTGAATCCACTCCTTTTTGTAGGATTTTCCATTCAAGGGCATTGGTGTTTAAATACCAGGCTCTGATGCAGCCACTCAACATACTCTCCAACATACACATATAGAAATCTGTCATATTTTTGATATCATTCCAAATCTTTGCAAACTGCCAAGTAGAGGTGCTCCCATGGTTTCTTTGTAATTGCACTTCTGTGCTGGGACCAGGACAGGTCCTCTGAAAAGATAACACTGAGGAATTTAAAGTTCCTGACCCTCTCCACCTTTGATCCTTCAATGAGGACTGCCTCATGGGTTCCTCGTCCTAAAGTCAATAATCAGTTCCTTGGTCTTGCTGACATTGAGAAAGAGGTTGTTGCTGTGGCACAACTCAGCCAGATTTTCAACCTCCCTTATCTTTGCTCATTCATCACTATCTTTGATTCAGCCTATGATGTTGTGCCATCAACAAACTTGAATATCATATTGGAGTAGTGCTTGGCCACTCAATCATAAGTGTAGAACAAGCAGAACAAGGAGCTAAGCACACAACCTTGTGATGCACCTGCTTTGATGGTAACTATGGATGGGATGTTGTTGCCAACCTGAACTGACTGGGGTCTGCAAATGAGGAAATCGAGGATCCAGGGAGGTATTGAGGCCAAGGTCTTGAAGCTTATTGAATAATTTTGAGAGGATGATGGCATTGGATGCTGATCTGTAGTTAATAATGAGCATCCTGTTGCATGTATCTTTGCTATTCAAATGTTCCAGGGTTGAGTGAAGAGCTAAAGAGATGGCAAAGCAGCGGACTTGTTGTGCAAGTAGACAAATTGTAGTGGATCCAAGTCACTTCTCAGGCAAGAGTTGATATATTTCATCATCAACCTCTCAAAACACTTTATCACTGTGGATGTGAGTGCTGTTGGACAATATTCACTTAACCAGATTACCACATTCTTCTTAGGCACTGTTATAAGCAAAGCCTGCTTGAACCTCTAACTGCCAAAGAGTGAAGTTAAAGATCTCAGTGAACACTCCAGCCAGTTGCTCAGCACAGGATTTTAATATTTGGCCAGGTGTCCTGTCTGGACTGGATGCTTTTCGTGGGTTCACCCTCCTGAAGACTACTTGCATGTCAATCTCAGAGACTAAAATCACAGGATCATCAGGAGCTGTGGGAGTTTGTGATGATTTGACAGTCAAAGTGAACATAGAAGGCATTGTGCTCATCTAGAAATGAAGCCCTATGGTCACCTATGTTGCTTGATTTGACTTTATAAGAGTTGATACTATTCAAGCCTTGCCACAACTGTCAAGCATCCTTCTTTGATTCAAGTTTAGTTTGGAATTGCCACTTCACCCATGAGATGACTTTCTGGAGATTGCCATCTCTTGTAACTTACTTGGCCACCAGACTTGAATGTCTCTAATCTGGCCCTCAGCAGATTGAAGATCTCATGGTTCATCCAGGTCTTCTGGTTGGGGAAGACTCTGAATGATTTGTGGGAGCACACTCATCAACAACAGTTTAATAAAGTCTATGAGAACTACTGTGTATTTGGTTAGATCCACAGATGACAGATTAAAGACAGCCAGACCACTGACTCAATGCAATCCAGTAGCCACTCCTCTGCCTCCCCTGACCATCTCTTTATTGTCCTTACCTCTGGAGATTTGCTCTTTAAGTTTGGCCTATATGCAAGCAGAACAGCCAAGTGGTCAAATTTCCCAAAATGTGGTCTGGGCATGGAACGGTAGACATTCCTTATCTTAGTTTAACAGTAATCTAGTGCATTGGGTGCTACAAGTTAGATGCTAATGGTAATTGGGCAGAGATTTCTTCAAACAAGCCTGATTGAAATCCTCAAATATGATTTGAAATGCATTGGGATGGACTAATGTTTGTAGATGACATCATTCAGTATTTCAAGTGCTTGATTATAGTCGGCCACTAGTGTCATGTAAACTGTGGTGAAGGTCATGGATCAGAACCTCCTAGGTAAACAAAACATACAGCGCTTTATTATTAGGTGTTCAAGGTTGGGAGAATGCAAGTTCAACAAAATTACCACATCAGAGCACCATTGAGAGTTTATCATGAAGCACATATCACACCTTTTGCCTTATGTGTGTGGTAATAAATCTGATTGTTATTCTGATTACCTCTGAGTTTGGCAGACTGAGGAGCCTACCTGCTTCAAGGAGGCTTCAATTATACCAGCACCTCAGAAGAACGTGGTATCCAGCCTCAATTACTATCGTCCAGTAGCTCTTACATCCACTGTGATGATGTACTTTGAGAAGTTGATGATGAAACATATCAACTTTTGCCTAAGAAGTGACTTAGATCTGCTCCCATTTGCCTAGTGTCACAACAGGTTCACAGAAGGTGCCATTTCATTGGCTCTTCACTCAACCCTGGAACATCTGGACAGCAAAGGTCCATTCATAAGGATGGTCTTCATTGACTACAGTTCAGCAATCAATATTAACATAAAACCTAATCATTAAGCTGCAAGATTTTGGCCTCAATATCCCCTTGTGCAACTGGATCTTCAATTTCCTCACTTGCAGACCTAAGTCAGTCCATACTGGCAAAAATAGCTCCTCCACAATCTCCATCAGCACTGGTACAGCAAAAGGTGGTGCGCTTTGTCCCAGCTCTATTCGCTTTACACTTATGACTGTGTGGCTAAGTACAGCTCCAATGTCATATTTAATTTTGCTGATTATATTACTGTCATTGGCTGAATGAAAGGTGTTGATGAAACAGCATGTAAGAGGGATATTGAAAATAAGGCTGATTGGTGCCACAATAACATCCTCTCTCTCAATGTCAGCAAGACCAAGATTGGATTATTGACTTCAAGAAGAGGAAACCATAGGTCTTTTTGTCATTCCTCATTGAGGCAGCAGAGGTGGAGAGGGTCAGCAACTTCAAATTCCTCAGTGTTACCATTTCAGAAGATCTGTCCTGGGTCCAGCATGTAAGTTCCATTATGAAGAAAGCATAGCAGCAACTTAGAAGTTTACGTAGATTCAGAATGACATCTAAAACTTCTGTAGATGTATGGTGAAGAGTATATTAAGTGTTTACATCACATGCTGGTATGGAAACTACAATGCCTATGAATGGAAAAGCCTATAAGTGTATACAGCCCATTCCTTCACGGACAAAGCTCTCCCCACCGCTGAATGCATCTACATTGAACACTGTCGCAGGAAAGCAGCTTCCAACATCAATGACCCCCACTATCCAGATCATGCTTTCTTCTCACTGCTGCCATCTGGAAAAAGGTACAAGAGCTTCAGGACCCACACCACCAGATTCAGGAGCAGTTATTACCCCTCAACCATCAGGCTCTTGAACTAGAAGGGATAGCTTCACTCAACTTAATTTATTCCATCACTGAACTGTTCCCACTGTTCTCAAACGCATCTCTCCCGTTTCCCACACATCTGCCCTCACCCCATCCGCCCGCCACCCCACTCCGGATAGGGCTCCCCTTGTCCTCACCTACCACCCCACCAGCCTCCAGGTCCAATGTATAATTCTCCGTAACTTTCGCCATCTCCAATGGGATCCCACTACCAAGCACATCTTTCCGTCCCCCCGCTTCTGCTTTCTGCAGGGATCGCTCCCTACGCGACTTCCTTGCCCACTCGTACCCCTATCCCTTCCCACTGATCTCCCTCCTGGCACTTATCCTTGTAAGCGGAACAAGTACTACACCTGCCCTTACACTTCCTCCCTCACCACCATTCAGGGCCCCAGTCCTTCCAGATGAGGCGACACTCCACCTGTGAGTCGGCTGGTGTGGTATACTGCAACCGGTGCTCCCGGTGTGGCCTTTTATATATTGGTGAGACCCGACGCAGACTGGGAGACCTTCACTGAACACCTACGCTCGGTCCGCCAAAGAAAGCAGGATCTCCCAGTGGCCACACATTTTAATTCCACGTCCCATTCCCATTCTGATATGTCTATCCATGGCCTCCTCTACTGTCAAGATGAATCCACACTCAGGTTGGAGGAACAATACCTTATATACTGGCTGGGTAGCCTCCAACCTGATGGCATGAACATTGACTTCTCTAACTTCTGTAAATGCCTCTCCTCCCCTTCTTACTCCATCCTTGAAATATTTAGTTGTTTGTTTTTTTCTCTCTCTCTGCCCATCACCCTGACTGTTCTCCATCTCCCTCTGGTGCTTCCCCACTCCCCCTTTCTTTCTCCCGAGGCCTCCCGTCCCATTATCCTTTCCCTTCTCCAGCTCTGTATCACATTCGCCAATTACCTTTCCAGTTCTTAGCTTCATCCCACCCCGTCTGGTCTTCTCCTATCATTTCACATTTCCCCCTCCCCCCACTGCCTTCAAATCTCTTAATATCTCTCCTTTCAGTTAGTCCTGACGAAGGGTCTCAGCCCGAAATGTCGACAGTGCTTCTCCTATAGATGCTGCCTGGCCTGCTGTGTTCCACCGGCATTTTGTGTGTGTTGCTTGAATCTCCAGCATCTGCAGATTTCCTCGTGTTCCCACTGTGGACACACTTTCAAAGACTCTACAACTTAATTTCTCAATATTTAGCTCTTATTTATTTATTTTTTATTATTATTTTGGGGTTTCTTTTTTTCATTTTGCATTTGCAGTTTTTTGTCTTAAGCACATTGGATTTCTGTCCGACCTGTTGGAACATCTTTCATTCATTCTTTTGGTGTACCTTTTATTTCCTGTGAATGCCTATAATGAAATGAATCTTGGGGCTGTATATAGTGATATATATGTACTTTGATAGTAAATTTACTTTGAAAAATGAACTTTGAGTCTCATCGCTCTTCTCTATTACCCAACAAAGATTTCAGTCATCAGGATCTAATAGCTGAAATCCATTGATACCCACCATCTCATGACACTGTATCCATTCCACATTTGGACATCATCTCTAATATTTTGGTTTAGCAAACTATTGCTTCCACTCATACCCCACAACCACCATCCCCAGTGCTCCCTCCTTTGTCAGTATGCTTTGATATCCCAGGCAATTTATAAGTACAGCCTCCTGCTATCTTGTTATACTTTATCACATCAGAGATACCCCACAGACAGAAACAAGACTGAAAATAGCATGCGGCAATTAGTCACAGCACCAACATAGACCTGAAAAAACTAATGAAGGACAATTACATTTTTAAAAAAGGCCAATAGCTCTTAAACAATTTTTACCAATTTTGTGAAGCAGATAGTTTTCAGGTTTCTATGCACCAACTATGTTGCATAACCTCAATGATGAAGTATGCTTTACCACCATTTAAAAGAGAATAATTGATTACTTTGCATCCAATTCCTCACTGGTGCCTAGAACTATTTGGCTTTGTTTCAAGGTTTCCACTGTGATTTTCATATTGTCTTCCTCAAGTGCTGTACTGTAATCTCATTTTCCAGGCAAACATTCCACAGCCTGATTAACAAATGCAAGCGAAGAGGGAGGAGTGGCGGTTGGTGGCACTGGCTGTGAATGGTGTGGAGATGGTGGGCAATAATGCAGCTGACAGGAAGGGGACAGTAACTCAAATAACCTTGCTTTACAACAGTGGAGTGCAGAAGAACATCTCTGAATGCACAAATTGCTGAACCTTGAAGTGGATATGCTACAGCAGAAGAAAACAATGAGCATGCCCTGAGTGGTTATTTTATTAGGTACGGGAGGTATCTAATAAAGTGGCCACTGAGTGTATGTACTGTATATGATCAAATTTTATTTGGTTTGCTTGCATATAATATCTGCAGTCCTGAGACCATGCCCACTGGAGGCTTGAGGATTGTCCTGGAATTAAAGGACTGTGTATGTGAATAAGTGGGAGAATGAACGGGGCTTGCTTTTGCTGTTTGGTCGGTGATACAATTACTGAGAAATTCAACTATTGTCAACGGCACCAAACATGTTCTATAATTAGAGTCATAGAGTAACCCAGGATGGAAACAGCCTATTATTTCCATGATGCCACCAAGAATCAATACATACTGATATCATTTACCAGCACTTGGTCATAACCTTTATGCCCTGATGATACAAGTATTCATCAAGATACCTTTCAAATGCTGTGAGAGTGCCCTCTTCCACTATCTACTCAAGCAGTGTGTCCCAAATTGCAACAATCCTCTGGCTGAAAAGCAATCTTCACATTCCATCTAACCCTCTTACTCCTCACCTTCAATCCATGCCTTCTGTTTTAAGGCATCATCCTTACACAGAACATAGACTATTAGAGTCACAGTACTGTTCCTTCAGTCCATAATGTTGTGGCAACCTTTTAACTTACTCTAAGATCAATCTAGCCCTTCCCTCAAAATAACCCCTCATCTTTCCTTTCATCCATTTGCCTATCTAATAGTCTCTTAAATGTCCCTAATGTATCTGTCTCTCCTACCACCACGGGCAGCACTTGCCATGTGCCCACCACTCTGTGTAAAGCATCTTTCTCTGACAGCCCCCTGAACTTCCTACCAAACACATTAAAATCATGCTCCCTGAAATAAACCACTTCCAGAAAAAGTCTCTGGCTGTCCATTTGATCTATGCACCTTATCATCTTGTACACCTCTATCAAGTTGTCTCTTGTCCTCCATACTCCAAAGACAATAGTCCTGCCTTGCTCAGGCTTTCCTCATAAGTCATGCTCTCTACTTCAGACAACATCCTGATAAATCTCCTCTGCAACTGCTCTACATCCTTCCTATAATGAGGCAACCAGAACAGAACACAATATTTCAAGTGCGGTCTAAGTTTTATAGAGGAAGTGTTAAGGGGAAAAGATTCTCATCATTTTCCTGATTGATGCCCATCTTGATTTTGTACACCTCTGTCAGGTAACTCCCCCCCCCCCCCGCCTCCTCTGCTCTAAGGAAAACTAGTCGAATCTGTCCAGACACTTTGCTAATGAAGTGATCTATCAATCTATTGATAAGGCTCTTCTGCAGCCTCTCCAATGCATTCACATACTTCCTACATTGTGTCTATGCATTGTATTCTCCAAAATTCATTCCACTGTGGAATTTCAGGAACAAAGTAAAAAGAATGACAGAAACTATACAGTCTCTTTATAACACTTTTGTATAGAATAAATTTCATAATAATTGTACCGCAGTGTAGCAATTAGTGTAACATTATTACAACGTCACAGCCTGGGTTCAACTCTGCCACTGTACATAAGCAGTTTTGTGCATTCATCCTGTGACCCTGGAGGTTTCCTCTGGGTGCTCCAATTTCCTCCACGTTACAACAATATACATATTAGGGTTAGCAAGCTGTGGAAATGCTATAGAGAGCTGTGGAAAGGAAGATTAGATTATTCTTGGAGTAGGTTAAATGGTTGGTACAATATTGTGGGCTGAAGGGCCTGTGCTGCGTATTACTTCTTTCTTCTTTTTCCCATTCTCACTCTTCTTTTACACATTGGCTGTTTGTTTATATATAGTTTTCCGTAAATTCTGTTGTATTATTTTCCTGTAAATGCCCGCAAGAAAATGAATCTCATGGTAGTAGATGGTGACTTTGAAACTAAATTTATTTTGACTTGACTTCCTCTATGTTCTATCTCAGTGGCAACTTTATTAGATATCTCTTGTACCTAATAAAGTGGACACTGAATGTGCATATGTTCATGGTCTTCCTGTGCTGTAGCCCATCCACTTCAAGGTTCGACACGTTGTGCATTCAGAGATGCTCTTCTGCACACCACTTTTGTAACATATGATTATTTGTGTTACTGTTGCCTTCTTGTCAGCTTGAACCAGTCTGGCTATTTTCCTCCAACTTCTCGCATTAACAAAGCATTTTTTCCCCACAGAACTGCTGCTCACGGGATTTTTTTTTTTTGTTTTATTTTTGCACTATCATGAAAATCCCAGGAGATCAGCAATTTCTGAGATACTCAAACCACCCCATCTGGCACCAACAATCACTTCATAGTCAAAGTCACTTAGAATATATTTCCTTCCCATTGTAAAGTTTAGGCTGAACAACTGAACCTCTTGACCATGTCTGCATGCTCTTATGCATTGAGTTACTGCCACTTGATTGACTGATTAGATTTTGCATTAATGAGCAGGTGCACCTAATAAAGTGGCCACTGAGAGTGCATTTTATGTTCTATGTTGGTGCTGGAAGCATGGTGACATCTGAAGTTGCATCAAGCACATCCTTGGACTGTGTTGACCAATGACACAAACAACACATTTCACTGTATGTTTCAATGTTTCAATATACTGCGCATGTGATAGATGAAGCAAATCTAATCAACCCATGTTTTTAGGATCTACATTGATAACACAAATGCATAAAAAATTCAAAACTCTTAACCCCATTTTCAAATGTTGTGAGTAATATTCGACTTTATTTTCTTCAAAAGCATTAAAAATTCATACATAAAATAAGATGTAACATTTATTGAAAATTATCTGCAGATATCTATGCTGGAAATAGATTGAGAGTCATAGTTTCTAGTTTAGCCTCGGGTCAGACAGCACAACATCAAAAGCAAATATGCAGTGGAACATGTGACACAAATATATTGGATGGCCGAATAATTTCCCATTTACTGTATCTGATCTCCCCAGGAAATCAGCAGATGTAGAAAGTGACAACACAACAAACAATGCTAATCTCCTGATACTGATCCTGGGAATGAAAGGGTAAACGTATGAGGAGCGTTTGATAGCTCTGGCCCTGAACTCGCTGGAGGGCAGATCTCATTGAAACCTATTGAATATTGAAAGTCCTAGATAGAGTAGACGTGGAGATGATGTTTCCAATAGAGGGAGAGTCTGGGACCAGAGGACTCATACTCAGAATACAATGTTGTCCCTTTAGGACAGAGATGAGGAGATATTTCTTCAGCCACAGGGTAGTTCATTGCCACAGACATTTGTGGAGACTAAGTCATTGAGTATACAAATTGAAATTTGATAGGTTCTCAATTAATAATAAATTCAAGGTGATGGGGAGAAGTCAGGAGAATGGGGTTGAAATGGACAATAAATCAGTCATGATTGAATGTCTGAGCAGACTCAAATCTGCTTCTATATCTTATGTTCTTATGGACTTCATACAGAAAATGAGCAACTGATTACTTTTAACTAACAGCACTGAATGTTTATATTCTAAATGCCATCAGAGAGCTAATTTAAAAGGTTTTAGATTTACAAAATAAACAATGTTATCATCACCTGATTTTTTTGGCTGAAATGATGGCATTTCATAAACTGTTAGAATGCTTGAATAGATATTTACAAGAAGCCCTTTTAGATGTCATTCAGCTGAAACTTGGTAGTGGGAAATGAGTTGCAGCAAGTTATCAGTCTGCACCTGAGGGAGGAAAAAATCAGTGGTTAGTCACTGATAGCAAAACCAGCAATTCATTAAAGATTTCTCAAAGATATCAGAATGATGCTTATTCACCTCCATAGATACTCCCTGACCTGCTGATTTCCTCCAGCATTTTTGTGTGTTTCTGTGGATTTCCAGCATCTGCAGAATTTTTTGTGTATATAAAGAAAGCCAAGCCAGCCTCTCCCCTCTGCACTATAAACATCAGGCACTGTGTCTTAGTTCCACATACTGTACATTCTTTCACAGCTGCATTTCTTGTTGATGTACAGTGTCTTGAAGATTGAGATATGATGCACTGGCATTGCAGAAGATTCATATTAATGAAGGAATGAAGGGTTAATGTATAAAGAGCATTTGATGGCTCTGAGCCTGTACTTTCTGGATTATAGGAGAAGGAGGGGGAAATACTGGCTTTGGGGGCGGTGCAGAGGTGGTTCACCAGGTTGATTCCAGAGATGTGGGGGTTAGACTATAAGAGATGGAGTTGCCTGGGACTGTACTTGCTGGAATTCAGCAGAATAAGAGGAGATCTTATAGAAACATACAAAATTATGAAAGGGCTAGTTAAGACAGAGGCAGTAAAGTTGCTAAGACTAGATTTGGGGGAGTAGATTTAGGACAGAGATGAGGAGGAACTGCTTTTCCCAGAGTACAGTGAATCTGTGGAATTCTCTGCTCAATGAAGCTGTGGAGGCTGCCTCAGTAAATATATTTAAGACAAGGTTGGACAGACATTTGTATAGTTGGGGAATTAGGGGTTATGGGTAAAAGGCAGGTAGGTGGAGTTGAGTCCATGGCCAGATTAGCCATGAACTTATTGAATGGCAGAGCAGCCTCGAGGGGCCAAATGGCCAACTCCTGCTCTTATTTATTCTATTCTTATGTTCTTATAAACCTATTGAATACTGAAAGACCTAGACAGAGTTGATGTGGAGAGGTTATTTCCTATAGAGAGGGAGTCTAGGACAAGAGGGCACGGACTCTGAATAGAAGGATGTCCCTTTAGAACTGATATGAGGAGGAATTTCTTTAGCCGGAGGGTGGTGAATCTGTGGAATTTGTTACCACAGACGGCTGTGGAAGCTTGAGTATAATTAAAGTGGATAAAATAGGCTCTCGATATGTAAAGGTGTCAAAGGCACTGTTCCCTCTAAACTGCAGGGGGGTAAAAGAAATGCTCCCGCGCTCATAGCCTTTTTTTGCCACACAGCTAGCATTGGTCACAGCTAGAATAAGTTTACGAAATGTAAAAGATTTTCCTTGTGGTACTGTATTTCATTATACCCTCAATGAATAAATTAAAACTATATGATGTTTCAATTTATATCCTAAATATTCATAGTATATTACAAAAAAAAACACTTAAAGTGGGACCCAGTCTTCAGACCGTGTAAAAATTTCCTGCTCAGAGCAAGGTTAGTCTGCGTAGCCATGAAAAAAAAGTTAGAGAGACTGTTGGAAGGGTTATGGGGAGAAGGTTGGTGAAAATTGTTGAGAAGGAAAATAAATCTGTCATGATCAAAGAAACTCCAGCAAATACAGGGCCAGTACCACAACAGCATAGTGGTTAGCAGAACTCCATTTCAGATCAGAGTGTCAGAGTTCAGAATTCAGTTCCAGTATCCTCTATAAGAAAGTTTGTACGTTCTCCCTGTGTACGCAGGGTTTCCTTTGGGTACTCTGGCTCTCTCCCACAGTCCAAAGACATACTAGTTAGTAGCTACTAGTTAGTTATGAACCTCCTCTGGACCCTCCCCAATGTCAGTACTTCATTTCTTTAGATAAACTGCTCAGATTGGAGTCCAAAGATATGGAGATTAGGTGGCTAATTAGCAACTGTACATTGTCCCTGGTGTAAATTGGTGGCAGAAGAATCTGGGGTGGAGGGGGGGGGATGAATGTGGAGAGTGTTATGGTTGTGGGGGATGCAAGTGGAAAACAGGATTAGTTTTGTTTGGTATGGTATGACTATATAACAAGGATGGCTCTGTAACAGCCTGCAAATGGAAAGACACATTCCTACATTCCATTCACACATTCAGGCAATAGGACAGGCATCCAGTAAACCGGACCTATGTCGACCTTGTCACTTACATTTACACATTGTTATTTCACTAGTAATAATTGCAGAGCTTCCAGCAGGAGAACAGAATTTCAAATGAAAAGCATTGACATACACTGGCTGAAAATGACAAAATTGTTCTTCAAAGAACTGAGGTTGAAATCTCTTGGAGAGTGGGGCTGAGCAAGCGCTCTTGCATAAGAGGGAAGAATTCTTCCACCATAAGAGAAAATGAATTAATGGATGCATGACAGCTTGGCACAGCAACTGCTCTGCCCGAAACCTCAAGAAACTGCAGAGAGTTGAGGACACAGCTCAGCAACCATGGAAACAGTCTCTCCTCCATGAACTCTGCCCAGACTAGAAAGTTTACAGATGCTGGAAATCCAAAGCAACACATACAAAATGCTGATGAAGGGTCTCAGTCCAAAACGTGGATTGTTTTCTCTTTTCCATAGAGGCTGCCTGGCCAGCTGAGTTCCTCCATTGTTTTGTGTGCATTGCTCTGTCTACATTTCTCATCTCCTCAGTAAATCAAAGACCCCATGCACCTTGGACATGCCCCCTTGCCCCACTATCCCATCAGGCAGAAAGTACAAAAGCCTGAAAGCACATACCAGTAGGCTCAAGGACAGTTCCTACCCATATTATAATAATCCTGTTTGTTAAAGTGGACTCTTTTCCTTACAATCCACCTCATTATGATCTTGCACAATATCTTTTACCTGCTCTGCATTTTCTGTGTAACTGTAACACTTTATTCTTTACTGTTATTGATTTACCTTGTTCTAGCGCAATGCACCATGTAATGATTTAATCTGTACAAATAGAATGCAAGACAGGCTTTTCACTGTATCACAGCACATGCGACAATAATAAACCAATTCCAATTCATTAGAACTAGTCACGAGAATACTACAGCACAGTACAGGCCCTTCGGCCCTCGATGTTGTGCCGACCCATATATTCCTTAAAAAGTACTAAACCCACACTACCCCGTAACCCTCCATTTTTCTTTCATCCATGTGCCTGTCTAAGAGGCTCTTAAATACCCCTAATGTTTTCGCCCCCACCATTATCCCTGGCAAGTCATTCCAGGCACCCACAACACTCTGTGTAAAAAACTTACCCCTGATGTCTCCCCTAAACTTCCCTCCTTTAACTTTGTACATATGCCCTCTGGTGTTTGCTATTGGTGCCCTGGGAAACAGATACTGACTATCCACCCTATCTATGCCTCTCATAATCTTGTAGACCTCTATCAAGTCCCCTCTCATCCTTCTACGCTCCAAAGAGAAAAGTCTCAGCTCTGCTAACCTTGCCTTCGTTGATTATTATATTTAAACTTAAGCTAGGAGTACACAGACATAACTTACCTCACCATTGTAATCTAACTAATTATTTCATAGGCTGTTGTTCCAGTGATCCAGAAGAGAGCCTGAGTCAGACAGAGTACTGGCCATGACACTCGCCATACTACACTATTGCCAGATGGAAGGAAACACCAAAATGGCATGAATGAGCCATGTAAAGTGTGGACAACTAAGATTCTCTTCTCTTCCTGGTAAGAATCATACAGAGAAACACATGGAAACAGGCTTTTCGGCCCAACTGACCATGGTGCCCACCAAACTTGTCTCATTTGCCTGCATTTGGCCCATATCCTTCTGAGCCTGGGATTCGCAAGCTGGAGTCCACAGACACCTTGGTCAGTGGTAGGATCCATGACATAAAAACATTTGGGAACCTCTGCTTTAAACCTTCCTGTGCATGTATTTATCCAAGTATCTTTTCCCTCTTCTTGCCCCAGTCACTTTTTTGGCAGTCTCATCCATATGGGCTCCACCCTGTGTGTGAAGAAGTTGCTCTCAGATGTCTTTAAAATCTTTACCTCTCACTTTAAACCTATATCCTCCAGTTTCCCTTTCCCCAGGAAAAATACATTGTGTATTCTCTTTATTTATATCCCTCTGTAAGGCCACACCTCAGTCTCCTCCACTCAGAGGAAAATGACATAGGTAAAATATTTAAGGGAAACATGAGGGGAGCAACTTCACTCAGGGAGTGGGGGGAGTGTGGAATAAGTTGCCAGAGAAATTATGTTTGTGGGTTTGATTGCAATGATTAAGAGAAGTTTGGATAAGTACGTGGATGGGAGGCGTATGGAGGGCTGTAATCCAGGTGCAGCTCGATGGGACTAGGCAGAATAATAGTCTGTCATGGACTAGATGGGATGAAGGGCCTTTTTCAGTGCTATAGTGCTCTATGACTTTCAGAATCTAAATCTTCTCTGCACTCTTTCCAGTGTAATGTTACCTTTCGCATGACACCAAAACTCTACATGATATTCCAGGTGCAGTTTCACCAATGTCTTGGACAATCTTAATGAAATGGATAGCAGCTTAGGAAAATCAGAATGATTTTTCTACTTGGAATTCATAGGTCAGATGTGTGCTGACATGGTGCTTCGTTACTGAAGAAAAGTTGTGTTGCTTACGTCGTTAGTGATGTGGCACTGATTGACATAACCTTACATCGACGGGGGTATGGGTGCAATGTTTTCAGGAGATAAGATGGTTACCATCCATTGTCATATATCCTCTACTATTTTGGTGAACATGAGGAAACAGTGGGATGTTTGATTACAGTATCAAAGACAGATGATATTCCATTGAAGACACTGTAATTTTTTTCCAGTAATGCTGCCAAGATCTGTTTCCCCCTTTCATGTGACTCACCTATATGCAGTTAATTCATGGAAAATATCTGAGAGTCAGGCCTAATGTATGTGATTCTGCAAGTCCACTGGAGGATGGAGGCCCAGAAGCGGCCTGACCTGGGGTTGGAGGTAGGGTGTGTGTGTGTGTGTGTGTGTGTGTGTGTGTGAGAGAGAGAGAGAGAGAGTGTGTGTGTGTGAGAGAGAGTGTGTGTGTGTGTGTAAAAAACAGCTTGTTTTGCTGTTGTTTTGTTGCTGCTTGTACTGTTCTGTTGAGCATTGTAGACGTGCTACATTGATGCTAGAATGTGTAGCTGGCTATTTTCCTCCAACTTCTCGCATTAACAAAGCATTTTTCAAAACAAAGTCCTAGATTGTGTTGGTTATTAATGGGAATGATGCATTTTACTCTATGGTGTGGTGTGCAGAAGAGCATCTCTGACACATAACACATCGAACCTTAAAGTGATGGACTAAAAAAGCAGAAGACCACAAACATTTTATTAGCTACAGGAGGTATGTAGTAAAGTGGCTATTGAATGTATATGAAGTGAACATTATCATCTACTTAACCCTAGTCTAATCACAGGACATAAGAACATAAGGGCAATTTACAATGACCACTTAACCAACAAACTGGTACGTCTTTGGACTATGGGCAGAAATCAAAGCAGCTGTGCTCGTGAAAAGGATGTTCAAATTTCTTACATTCAGCATCAGAATTGAATTCTGAACTCCAACACCCTGAGCAGTAATAGTGTCATGTCAACTGCTATGCTACTGTGACACACCCATCTTGGTGCAAGTTAAAGGGTATGCACAACATCATGTGCCGCAGAGCCTGTGTTAGGCTGTAATGCTCCATGTTCTATGTTCTTTTATCATATGTGTATTCTGAACATGCCAGCCATTACACAGGCTAATAAGTTTCATGTGCTGGTAACGATCCCTATTATGCCATTTCAAATTGTCCTATCTCAGTCATTCCATTTGTTCTACACATCACTGCCCCCACCTTCTCTGCCTCTGAAAACTAACTTACATCTCTCATGCTCCCAGTTCTGATGAAGGTTCATGAACCTTCCACAGATATTTTCTGACCTCTAAGCATTTCCTGTTTCTGCTTATAAGCAGACCATTGTCCAGGCGCCCAGGCAGAACAATGTACCCCTTCTTTGAATTAAGAGTTGTGTTCCATTCATTGTCCTAAACACCCCACTATAGGAAACATATTCTCCGCTTTCACTCTATCTAAACCTTTCAATATTTGATAGATTTCAATGAGGTCCCCCCACCCCCCACTCCCCAGTCTTCTAACCTCCAGGGTGTACAGGCCCAGAGCCATTAAACACTCCTCATATGTTAACCATTTAATCCCTGGGATCATTCTCATGAACCTCCTCTGGACCTTCTCCAATGCCTCAAGTTAACCTTTTGGAAAAGCCAAGGAATCCTACAGAAGAACTCCAAGTCACTTTGCACATCTAATATTTCTGTCAGAAGGTTGAGTGATGTATGCAGCTTATTATTTTATTCATTTATTCATTCATTTTTTAGAAATACATTACAGAACAGGCCCCTCTGGCACATTGAATTGCACTGCCCTGCAACCCACCAATTTAACACTAATCACAGGGCAATTTACCATGACCATTTAACCTCCTAACTGGAATGTCTTTGGACTGTGGCAGGAAACTCGAGCACTCGGAGGAAACCCATGCAGTCACAGGGAGAACAGACAAACTTCTTATAGATGGCACTAGACTTGATCTCTGAACTCTGATGCCTATGCTGTAATAGCACTGCACTAACTGCTACATTACATGATAACTTCCTACATGTGTACACGGGTAAGATTTGATCATCTAGCTCCCTCTAGCGGAAAAAAGATCTATTCTTTCCCTTCAGGACTGAAAAATAGGTCCAATTTATCGACTTTACACTCCATATCCATGGATTCATCAAAGATTCATCAGCAGCTGAAGGTATTTCTTTGAAATGCTACAACATGAACTCATTAGAGTTTTCACCCGTTCACTCTGAGGGAATATGTGAAGTTGGAAAAGGATAACATTATCCCTGCTGATGAACTTTAAGGGTAGAGCAAGATAATTCGAGAGAAAGAAGGTCAATAGCAGAGCAGCTGAAGACCTTTGACACTGCAAAGTTTCCAAGCAACAGACACACAGGCTGCTCTGCGGTACACACAGCCAATTAACATGAGAACTTTGTGGTGGATTCTGTTGAAGTCTCAGGTCAGACTAAAACACAAAAGGGCCTAGACAATTTCACTTCTGAACAGAACACCAGTGGCCACCATACTTTGAGCAGATTGTCTATTATCTTACAATGGAAAAGTCTAGTAAGAACCTTCCACAGATCTTAGTCAAGTAGTCATACAGAAATAGGCCAATCGGCCCACCATATTAATGCTGACCATTGTATCTACGAATGCATATTTCATTTGTCTGCATTAGGACTGTACCTTTTGCACTTTACCTATTGAAATGACTATCAAAATGCCTCTTAATCTGCTTCCACCACTACTTCTGGCGGCCCACTCTACATATCTATCTCACTCCATGTGAAAATCATTCCCTTCAAATCCCTGATAATTTTCCCCTCTCTCTCACCTTTTGTATTAAACACCCCTACTATCTGGGGGGAAAGTCTGACCATCTAGCCTATAATAAATATGAAATATGAAATTCCTTTGACATTTTTGTTAATCATACAAACATGAGAACATTTTCAGCTGCTGAAAATCCAAGCAACACACACAAAATGCTGGAGGAACTCAGCAGGCCAGGCAGCATCTATGGAAAAGAGTAAACAGTCAATGTTTTGAGATCAGACCTTGAACTGATGAAGGTCTCAGCCAGAAACATTGACTATTTAATCTTTTCCATAGATGCTGCCTGAGTTCCTCCAGCATTTTGTGTGTGTTAATCATTAGTATGTTTCAGTAAAGGGTGGCATGGTAGTGCACCATGGTTTGCATAATGCTTTACAGCACCAGCAACACAGGGTCAATTTCCTCTGATGTCTATGAGGAGTTAGTACATTCTTCCTGTGACTGCTTTGGTTTCCTCCGACAGTCCAAAGACGTACAGGTTAGGTTGAGCAGGTTGTAGACTTGCTAGGTGGCACTGGAAGCATAGTGACACTTGTGGGCTTCCACCAGCATATCCACGGACTGTGCCAGTTGTTGACACAAGGATGCATTTCTGTTGGAAGAACCAGAACTTTTTTTCTCAGCCAGCATTCTTTTCAAATGATCAAGGGTACAAGTTCACCTTATAGCTTGCCGTGTCACTGCTCAGGTTTGCCCTACTGTTTGGCTGTCAGGCATAGCACAGAGGAAGTACAAATCTCACCTTTGATCCTCATTTAACAGCTCGCTCTTTTCCCTTTTCTAAGGTCTCCAGGTCTTCTCGGCCACGTCCACCGTAATCCATCACCAATTTCCCAGACCCTCTCTCAGTGCCAGGCCTCTGAAGCAGAACCTTATTTGGTTTCTCTGTTGCAGTCGGAAGCTACAGCAATCACAGTCAAAAGAAAACAATTACTTTTCCCGCAGAATACACTAATTCAAAATGAGTGAGAGTGAAAGAAGATGAAGACTCTGCCGGCAATATTTAGGCTTTTCTTTCTTCCTTGCCAGCTTCAAGGATCAACTCCTGCCACCAGATTGTAAGGTGGCCTGAAGAGCGAATGAAGGAGGATCTCATTGAAACCTATCGAATGTTGAAAGGCCTGGATAGAGTGGGAGTGGAGAGGATGGTTCCTATGGTGGGGGAGTCTAGGACCAGAGGTCACAGTCTCTGAATACAAGGTTACCCCTTTAGGACAGAGATAAAGAGGCATTTCTTTAGTCAGAGGGTGGTGAATCTATGGAATTCCTTGCTACAGATGGCCTTGGAGGCCAAGTCATTGGATATAGTTAAGATGATTGGTTCCTGATCAGTAAGGACATCAAAGGTTACAACGAGCAGGCAGGAGAATGGGATTGAAAGGCATAATAAATCAACCATGATGGAGTGGCTGAGCAGAGCTAATGGGTCAAATAGCCTAATTCAATCATCTTAAAACATTGCCCCCAGTACTAGTTATAATAACTTCCGATCAACGGGAAATGCTAGTCTTTCAAATGTTGCAGAGTGTATTTCAAAAGAATCAGGCTATTGTTCTCCTCTCTGTTCTGTCATTAATAGGCAACTGATCTTGTGAGAATGGTTATATGATTACGAAAGGTCTGTTTGTATCACAGCCAATATGCGGAAGTTATCCGGATGAAAACGTGAAATTCTAGGATATTGGCAATTCGATGAGTCCAGAGATAGAGGGTAAGTCCAGGCCTGAAACTGGAGGTTGGGGTCCTGATATGTGTGAACCTTAGGGTCTGGTCCCAACAACTGTAGGCCCGAAGCTGATCTGTCCTTGGGTTAGAGGCCTCTGTCTTTGAGGGGGTGGGAGCTTTGAAATGGGGCTCTTTTTTGCTGTTGTTGTTGCTACTTGTGTTATTCTATATTGTGCGTTGTGTTGCATTGCTCTGCCATGTATTGTGAGTATGCTATGTTGGCATTAGAATGTGTGGTGACACTTGCAGACTGTCCACCAGCACATCCCTGGGTGTGTTGGCTGCTGATGCAAATGACACACATTTCATTGTATGTTTCTAAATCTGAATATCTTTCCACTTACATTACAATTAATGATTAGAAAGGAAATTGTGTTTAAAATGCCAACAGTGTTCAGAAAACAAATTGCTTTATAATTTCAACTCTAATTTATTTGAATATTGCCAAATATTCAGTTGCGATGAAACAGTTACAGTACATGAAGGCTAAAGAAAATTTTTTCATTAAAAATAGTCCTTGATGTACTTAACAGTGGCTTAGCAGCCTTTCATTTGAGAGAGTTAAATCTAATTCACCACCTGTAATGCAAGGTTCCAATCACCAAAGGTGGTATTAAAATCTACACAGAATAATTTACCAGTTTCAAGTAGTCATTTTCTTTTAAATCATAAATCATAAGTAAAAACTTTTCAAACTCTGGAAGTTTAAATTTCAGAGCCTTCTCAAAGGTGCAGTTAGCAACAAATTCTCGTGGAAATGATTTCTCTAGCCACCGTGCTCAGTTTGCAGGTAATCCTGGCTTCTAGTTTAATAATTTTGTAACTTAATACAAACTGCACAGAATCACACAGATTCTGCACCATGCATAATTAACAGTTAAAATTGCATTAAAAAGGCACAGAAACTCCAGTTTGGTTTCTCAAAAACCTATCTTAAATCCTTCATCGGAAAGGTGAAGCCGCTTTTGGGGTACTTCGTACATTTTTGGTCACTCTGTTACAAGAAAGATGTTACTAAACTAAGAAGCATGTTGATTTACCAGGATATACACTAGAGATTCTGCGGGTGCCGGAAATCCAGAGTAACACGCACTAAGTGCTGAAGGAACACAGCAAGTTAGGCGGCATCTACGGAGAGGAATAAAGAGATAAACATCAGCTCTGTATTCCTATCCAGCGATCTAACAAAATGTTGCCTGGACTTGGGGCCAGAGTTCTAAGGAGATGTTTCATAGTCTAGAATTTTATTCCCTGGACACTGGAGATTGAGAGGTTACCTGATAGAAGTTTATTTGATCATGAGGGACATAGACAGGGTGTACACACATTGTCATTTTCCCAGGGAGGGGGTGCTAAAAACAAAAGGCACAAGTTTAAGATCAGAGCAGATTGAACAAATTCAACCTTTTTCTAGATTCTCAAGTTCCGACAACATTTTTGTAAATGCTCTAGACTCTTTCAAGATTATTGATATCTTTCCTGTAGGTAGGTGTCCAAAAGTGCACACATACCTCCAAATAAATCCTCACCAATGCCTTATAGAACTTTGACATAACATCCCAACTCCTGTACTCAGTGCTCTGATTTAAAATGGCCAATGTGCCAAAATCACCCTTATCTCCCTTTGAATCCACAATCAAGAAATTATGGATTATGCATTTTTTTTAAAACTACAAGTAGTTGTAGAAAATGTTAACAGAGTAACTTACAGTAATCTGCTCATAGTAGTCTCTACTGATTTTTGAACCCTAGAGCAATAGGTCCAGGGTACAAGTTAATTGACTGAGCAGGAACAGGCTTCTTCACATAAGGTATTTGGAATGAGCTGTCAGAAACAGTGACTGAGGAGAGAAGATTGGCACATTTAAAAACCACCTGGTTAAGTACATGGACAGGAGAGGTTTAGAGGGCTAAACACCAGCTCGCTGGGCAACAGTTGGCTGCACAGGTTGGTCTTAAGGTCCTGCTTGCATCCTGTCTGACTCAAAACCCTTAAAAAGTAACCCGAATGTTTGAGAATTAACTGAAAGCACTTCCAGACTGCCAAATAAAGTACAATTAATTTCTGTTCATACAGATTAGACACTTTACCTCAGTGTTGCCTAGAGCTTCATTCTCATGAATTGTTGTTATTGAGTGCCGCGGCTTCACCACATAAAAAGAGAAAAACACAGGGAAAGTTTTGAATACACTATTCACTGATGTGACTGTAGGGCATGGTAAAACTTTGTATATATTTACATGGCAGTGTTGTGATTATTTAAAGTTACAGTTCATTCCTTTAAGGTTATTAGAAAAGAGAGATTAACAAAACACTGGGGGGGGGGAGAGGGTTCAAAGTAGGTTAGCAACGTTAAAACAGAAGGTAGAAAACATTAGTGAAGAAGATTTCTACTAGCAGTCAACTGAATATTTCATTATTCTGTATAATATATCACTTATGTTGCATAGTTTTAGCAAATTACTTTAAGCAGTGTGTATGCTGTCTGCTTTGGTGAGCTGAGATGTGGAATTGTAAATATATCCACAATAGTTAAGCAACTTGTTAAAAGAGTATCATATCATTACACAGTTCCCACTACAAATATATACATACATAGAATGACATCAAAGCTGCACAGTTAGCAAAATACTAACTTGTACTCTGGACCTACTGTTCTAGGATACAAAAAACGATATGCACCACAACTGCATGCTGTTAAAGCTCGGGGTGTCGTAGTTTCAACACCTCCTGTCTGTAATGAGTTTCTATTTTCCTCCCTGTGAATGTATGGGTTTCCTCAGGGTGCTCCAGTTTCCTCCCACATTCGAAAGACATAATGGTTAGTAGGTTAATTCGTCTTTGTAAATTGTTCTGTTTTTAGGCTAGTGTTAAATAGGTGGGTTGCTGGGCAACATGGCTCATTGGGCCAGAAGGGCCTGTTCGGTGATATATCTCTTAATATTTATAAAATAAATTTAAAACTCTTCAGTCAAGACAGTGTTCTATGTTAAGAACGGACTAATTTACCCTGGAATCTTTGTCTTCTACCACTTGTAGTGTTTTTTAATGCACAGTCCATAATTCCTTGATAATGGCGTCACAAGTAGATAGGATCACAAGGAGAGATTTTGGCACATTGGCCATCAGAAATCTAAGTACTGAGTACAGGAATTGAGATGCTATGTTGAAGTTGTATAAAATGTTGGTGAGTGCCAATTTGCAGCACTGTGTGCAGTTCTGTTCACCTACCTACAGGAAAGATATCAATAAGTCACAGAGCCATAGAGAAGTACATCACAGAAACAGGCGCTTCAGACTATCTAATCCAGGCTGAAACCATTTAAATTGTCTACTCCCATCAACCTGCACTGGGATCATAGCCCTCCATACCCCTATCCAAACCTTTCTTAAACTTTGAAATCAAGCTCACATGCACCACTTCAGCTGGTAGCTCATTCCACACACACACACGACCCTCAAGGTGAAGAAGTTTACCCTCATGTTCCCCTTGAAATTTTCACCTTTCACCCTTAACCCATGATCTCTAGTTCCAGTCCCGCCCAACCTCAGTGAAAAAAGCCTGCATGCATGAATCCTATCTATACTCCTCATAGTTTTGAATACCTCTATCAAATCTCCTTTCAATCTTCTATATTCTAAGGAATACAGTCCTAACCTGTTCAATCTTTCCTTATAACTCAGGTCCTCCAGACCCAGCACTATCCTTGTCCATTTTCTCTGTACTCTTTCAACCTTGTTTACATCTTTCCTGCAGGTGACCAAAGCTGCACAGAATACTCCAAATTAGGCCTCACCAACAGCTTATAGAACTTCAACATAACATCCCATCTCCTGTACTCAGTACTTTGATTTATGAAAACCGATGTGCCAAAATCATTTTTTTTTACAAACCTATCTATCTATAATGCCACTTTTAATGAGTTAGGGACTTGTATTCCCAGATCACTTTGTTTTACCACACTCCTCAGTGCCCTACCATTCACAGTGCAAGACTTACCCTAGTTGATCCTACTGTCATGCAAAACCTCATATTTGTCTGCATTCCATCTGCCATTTCTCAGCCCATTCTTCCAGCTGTTGCAGATCCCTCTGCCAGCCATGATGGCCTTCCTTACTGTTCACCATACCCCCAATCTTGGTGTCATCCACAAAAAGGAGCTGGCACACCACTAGTCATAGGCCTCCAGTCAAAGAGGCAATCATCTATTGACACTCTCTGGCTTCTCCCACAAAACCAGTTGACTACCTCATCTTAAATGCCAAGCGACTGAACCTTGTTGACCAGCCCCTCATATGGAACTGTGTCAAATGCCTTGCTAAAGTCCTTGTTGCCACTTTCCACTGACTTGCCTTCCTGGTAACTTCCTCAAAAAACTCTACAATATTGCTTAGACATACCTACCATGCATGAAGCCATGCTGACTATCCTTGATCAGTCCAGCTCTATATAAATACTTATATATCCGGTCCCAGGCTTAGAATACCTTTTAATAACTCCCACAACTGATATAATTTCCCTGGTTTCTGTTTAGAGCACTTGGTACATGTGCAGGCCATTAGCAATAGGCAGTTTAAATGGTTTTGGCATGGACCAGATGGGCCAAAGGGCCTGTTTCTGAGCTGTACTTTTCTATGACTCTAAGTTACAGTGAAAAGCTTGTCTTGTGCACTGTTCTCACAGATCAAATCATTCCACAGTGCAGTGAGTTAAAAGAAGGTAAAACAATAACAATGCAGAATAAAGTGTAAAAGCGATAGAAAGAATGCAGTGCAGGAAAACGATAAAGCGTATGACTATTATAAACCAGTTCCAATTTCAATTCACAGTCACAACACAGTATTACAGCAGGAATAGAGGCTGTTGCTTTGCTTCAGAGGGGCTCAGAAAATAGATTACACTCATATTATTGATTTAACTTAGGAACTTATTGAATTTAATGAATTGAATTGAATTAATGAATTTAATGATGATGTGTAAATACATTGCCTGTCTGTAAAGTCAATTCCAAAATTTCAGATCTGTAGCTGAACTGTACTGAGCAACACACACAATGCTGGAGTAACTCAGCAGGTCAGGGAGTGTCTATGGAGGAGAATAAACAGTTGATGTTTCAGACCAAGACCCTTTATCTGGACTGCAGCTTATGAGCAGACAATGGTGCCAATGGTGACTCCTTTGCTTTCATCTTTGGAAACAGCTCTATTTCCATCTTCAATATCTCTATTTTCCCCTTCCAGGGTTCTTTTGAAGACCCTGACTTGAAGTTACATGCTGACTTTGGTTCTTTGCGAGAATGGGACCCACTCTCAGGGTTTCACAATAGGCCATTATTCGATATGCCAAGGATGCGGCCTAAGAGACAAGCTTGCCTTCAGAGTTCTGGGATCTCATGGTTCTGGAGATGGGAGGACTGAAGGTCGGAGTCTCTGCAGGAATCCAGGGTGGTGGGAGACAGAAGATCGAAAGCAGCCAGCTGGCTGCTGGCTATGTGCCCAGAGACCCGAGTTCTTTGGGTACAGAGCTTGGAAAAAGTGACGCAATGGACTTTTAACATCGTAAATCAGCGAGTTGTTTGTCATGTTTCCCCTCTCGCTGTGAAATGGAGACATCTCTTTCTCCCTTATTAGGGAGAGAGAGCCTGTGGTATGTCGAAAACCAGGTGAATGAGTAGTCTTTGGGGTACTGTACGTCTGTGTCTTTATTGATGCTTTGCTGCACGCTTGAGTGCTCGGTGGTGGGTGCCAATGCTATTTTTTGGTAGGGGAAGGGGGATTGTTGCTTTGCTGCTGCTTACACGTGGGAGGGGGGAGCTGGGGGGGGCTTTGGGGTTCTAATGTTTAACTCTCATTCATTCTTTGGGGGTATTCCTCTGTTTTCATGGATGTTTATGAAGAAAAAAATTTCAGGATGTATATTGTATACATTTCTCTGACATTAAATGTACTTTTGAAACTTTTGAAGGAACAGAACAGAAGCCAGACTGTACTGCACTGCTGCCACAATATAACAGATTTCACATCATGTAAGATATTATAATAAAACTGATTCTGATTCTGAACTGGAACTATACATAATGGATGCGAGTGTTAGTCCTCAGATGCCCAGTGCCCAGGAAGATGATCAGGAACAGCTTACTTGTCACAGGACTTCAAAATATATATAGTGAGAATTTATATAGTGACAAGATGGGGCAGAGCTAAGATATCAACAGAGGGCAGCTTCTTCAAGCTCACCTGCAAAAACAGTTTAATTTCTGCACTTTAATATCTCTTTTCTCCTTCTCAAGGTGGATGAGGTTCTGTTGGAATCTGTGATCTACAGCTGCACTCAAACTATGCTTCATTACAGTGATGGTTCCCATCATCGACCGGCCAATTTTTGATATCCCAAGATGTGGCCTGGAGACGTGCTTCTTTGGAGTGAGGCCTTGTGGCCCTGTGGATAGGCCGGATTCATGCCTGTGTTGCCGACTGATGTCATGGGAGAAATGGAACATCGTGAACAGTGGATCAACTGTCATAAGCCTCTGTAGTCACGTGATATCTTGTTGGTGGGATCCCGTTTGGGTAACCTCCAACCTGATGGCATGAATATCGATTTCTCAAACTTCCGGTAATGCCCCCCACCTCCCCCTTCATGATTTTTCATCCCCTTTCCCCTCTCTCATATTATCTTCCTGGTCACCCATTGCCTCCCTCTTGTGCTCATCCCCTTTTTCCTTTCTTCCATGGCCTTCTGTCCCTTTCACCAATCAACTTCCCAGCTCTTTGCTTCAACCCCCCACCCTCCAGGTTTCACCTATCAATTGGTGTTTCTCACTTCTCCTCCCGCCCACCACCTTTTAAATCTACTCAGATTTTTTTTCTCCGGACTTGCCAAAGTGTTTAGGTCAGAAACGTCGACTATACTTTTTTCATAGATGATGCCTGGCCTGCTGAGTTCCTCCAGCATCTTGAGAGTGTTGCTCAGATTTCCAGCATCTGCAGATTTTCTCTTGTTTGTGATTTGATCCCCTCTGTTCTGAGGCTGTGTCCTCTGGTCTTAGACTCCTCCACCATAGCAAACATCCTCTCCACATCCACTCTATCAAGACCCTTCAACGTTCACTGGGTTTCACTGAGGTCACCCTTCATTCTTCTGAATTCCAGTGAGGAAAGGCCCAAAGCCATCAAACGCTCTTCATATGACAAGCCTTTCGATCCTGGAATGACTTTCATGACCCTCCTTTGAACACTCTCCAAGGTCAGCACATCCATTCTTAGATAAGGGGCCAAAAACTGCTCACAGTACTCCAGTGAGGCCTCACCAGTGTTTTATAAAGCCTCAAAATTATATCCATGCTTTTATATTCTAGTCCTCTTGAAATGACTGCTAACATCACATTTGCCTTCCTCAGCACCAATGACAGAACTTGCAATTTAACATTTAAGGAATTCTGCACAAGGACTCCCAAAACTCTTTGAACCTCAGATTTTTGAATTTTCTCCCCATTTAGGAAATAGTCTATCCTTTTATTTCTTCTACCAAAGTGCATGACCGTACACTTCCTGACACTGTAATCCATTCACCATTTCTTTGCCCATTCTTCTAATCTGTCTAAATCCTTCTATAGCAACTCTACTTCCTCAAAAATACTTGCCCCTCCACCTATCTTCATATTGGCCACAAACTTTGCCACAAAGCCATCAATTCTGTCATCCAAATTATTGACATATAACATAAAAAGAAGTGGTCACAACACAAACCACTGTAGACTACTAGTCACCAGCAGTCAACAAGAAAAGACTCCCTTTACTACCACTCGTTGTCTCTTGTTTTATCCATGCTAGTATCTTTCCTGTAATACCATTGGCTTTTAACTTGTTAAACAATCTCATGTGTATCACCTTGTCAAAGGCTCTCTGAAAATCCAAGTACACAACTACTTGATATTTCTTCAAAGTATTCCAACAGATTTGTCAGGCCATCTTCTCCCTTGAGGAAACCATGCTGACAACGGTATATTTTATCATGTGCCTCCAAGTACCCCAAAACCCACATCCTTAAAAATCAACCACTGAGGTCAGATTAACTGGCTTATAATTTCCTTTTGATCTCTCTTCCTTCTTGAAGCGTGGAGTGACATTTGCAATTTTCCATTTCTCTGGAACCATGTCAGAAACAATTGACTCTTAAAAGATCATTAGTGATCTTTCTGATTACTGGTTACTAATGTCTTCACAATCTCTTCAGCCACCTCTTTCAAAACCCTGGGGTATACACCATCTGGTCCAGGTGACATATCTACCGTCAGACCTTTCAGCTTCCTGAGAACTTTCTTTCTACTATTGGCAATTTCATAACCTTCTGAACCCCTGACACTCTCGAACCTCCAGCATTCCTGTTGGTATCTGCCATAGTAAAGACTGATACAAAATACTTATTCAGTTCATCTACCATTTTCTTGTCCCCCATTACTACCTCTCTAGCATAATTTTTCAGCAGCGCAATATCCTCTCTCACCACTCTTTTACACTTTATGTTGGCTTTAACTTCTCATGTTAGCCATGATTGTGTCATCTTTCCTTTAGAATACTTATTCCAGTTAAAAAGTTACTAAGTAGTGGGTATGCTGTGTTGGTACCACAAGCATGGTGACACTTGCAGGTTGCTGCTCTCCACATCTTCCAACTGTGTTGGTTGTTGATACAAACAATACATTTCACTGTATGTTTTGATGTTTTGATTTGCATGTGACAAATAAACCTAATCTTTAATCTCTAGTTGTTGTTGTCTCTTTCCTTTTATCTTTAAATAAGCTGCTCATTGAGAAAGTTAAGCATGTTTTGTTTCCTCCTTCCTGTGTGGAGTTTGTCTGGTCCTCTTCTTCCCTCCTACAACCCAAAGACAACTCAATTGCTTAATTGGCTTCAGTAATTTAACCCTTAACGTAGGGTAATGGCAAGAAGAGTGGGGAAGTTGATGAGCAAGTCTGAAAGAAAACTTGCAGAGAAATTTGAAGAGGGTGAGTGGAATCAATGGGATTGCTCCTGTGGGTAGAGAGTACAGACTCAATGAGCCAAATGGCCTATCCTGGGCCTGTTATTAGCATGAAATGAGACAAGAATAATGCATCCCATCCCATCTCCAAATTTCTGGCATTCACCGAGCTGTGAATAACCCTATATCAAAATAAGCAAGATAGCTGAACTGGCAAATTTGCTCTCTTGGCTAAACTCAGCACAAGGAATTGTTTACCATGGGTTTATCCACTGAATGGGAAAGATAGTCTTCGGCTGATATGGTCTGACAGTGGTGAATCGAGTTCATGCTTCACTGTGGTAACAGTTCAAGCCTTCCAAATTAAGATAGTGCCATAGAGTCATAGAGGACTACAGTACAGAAACAGGCCCTTCAGCCATCCAGTCCATGCTGAACGGTTATATTGCCTAGTCCCATCAACCCACACTTAGGTCATAGTCCTCCACACCCTTCCCATCCATATAGATACCCAGATGTCTCGTAAATGTTGAAATCAAACCCACATCCACCAGTTCCTCAATCACAATATGCTCTGAGTGAAGAGGTTCCCCTCAGATTGCCCCTAAATATTTCACCTTTCACCCTTAACCTATGATCTCTAGTTCTGTTCTCACCCACCCTCAGTGGAAGAAACCTGCATGTATTCACCCAATCTATACCTTTCGTAATTTTGGATACCTTTCTATGATCTCCTCTTACCCTCCTATGCTCCAGAGCATAAAGTCCAAACCTATTCAATCTGTCCTTGTCACTCAGGTCCTCAAGTCCCAGCAACATCCTTGTAGATTTTCTCTGCACTCTTTCAAGCTTATTGGTATCCTTTGTGCAGGTAGGTAACCAGAACTGACAACAACATTCCAATTTCAGTCTCACCTGCGTCTTATATGGTATTCTCCTGAGTTTTCAACACACAAATTGTTTCATCGATATTGACAGAAAGAGGGAAACCTCTTTGTTATTTTTCAATTGCCTCAATGCTGTAATTCAGTGACCAGTTATGAAGAAAGAAGTATCCCATATCAGCATGCAGTTGCCAAAGAACAAGGAAATTGAAACCTATCAACTAACACAATTGCAAGTATTTGAGATGTGTTAAAGCTCCACCTTAATCATAACCATGCATCAAAATCAAGTGAAAACAACACATCATAGCTTAATAAAGAATTATTGATCAGCATCTCACCTTTATATAGAGAGAATGAAGACTGCGGGAAAGGTTAGAGGTCATGTAGTAATTACATGGGGCAATGGGAGAGAAGCGAATGTGTGATCCGGAGGTTAGACAAGTGACAGGTGAGAGAGACAGAGGTACAGATTGGAGCATGTCCTGGGAGCACGACATTGTCTGGTACATTTCATAGCACACACTGGGACGCGAGACAGACGATAGGATGGCAGATAGTGGGAAGAGACACTGTTGAAGAAAAGCAGAGAGTAAAATAGATGGGTTAACATTACAAACAAAAAAAACTGCTGAGTTACATTCTGGAGGTGAAATTTCTACAGGAGGTAACTTTACCAAATGAAAAACAATGTGAACATATTTTTATATCAATTTTATTAATTATCAACTGGAATACACTCAATGGCCACTGTACAGCTGCTCGTTAATGCAAATATCTAATCTACCAATCTTGAGGCAACACCTTAACATAAAAGCATTCAGACATGGTCAGGAGATTCAGTTGTTGTTCAGACAAATCTCAGAACAGGGAAGAAATGTGGTTTTGACCATGGAACGATTGTTAGTCCCAGACGTTGTAGCTTGAGTACCTCAGAAACTGATCTCCTAGGAGGTCGGAAGGGAATGGACAGACTTGCTCAAACTGACAGGAAGGCAACAGTAACTTAAATAACCATGTGTTACGACAGTGAGTTGCGGAAGAGTATCTCTGAACGCACAACATATTGTACATTGAAGTGGATGGATTACAGTGGCAGAAGACAGATACAGGAGGTAACAAATAAAGTGGCCACTGAGTGTATGTTCTGTGCTTATTCATCCATTTACAATGCTGATAGAATTGAGAGTCAGATGTTAAATTGGGAAGAAATCTGATCTGTGACTTTGACCATGGAATAATTGTTGGTCCCACAAGGGTGGTTGAGTATCTCAGAAACTACTGAACTTCTAGGATTTTCACATACAACAGTCTCTAGAGTTTACAGAGAATGGTGCAAATTTTTTTTTTAAATCCAGTGAGCGAAAACACCTTGTTAATGAAAGAGGTCAGAGGAGAATGGATTGACTAGTTCATGTTGAAAGGAAGATGGCAATAACTCAAATAACTATGTTACTACAGTAGTGTGCAGAAGAGCACCTCTCAACACACAATACATCAACCTTTGAAGTGGAAGACCATATTGGGTTTTATTCCTGTACCTAATAAAGTGGCCACTGAGTGTATTTTTATGAAGAAAATGATGATGCAGTATAAAGACTGTCAATAGAGGTGTCAGTAGGCCTCCAAATGTAATTCAGAAAACAAATTGTAATGATAAACCTGAACCAGTGCACATAAGGACAAGAGATTCTACAGATGCTGGAAAACTAGAGCAACACACACAAAATGCAGGAGGAACTCAGCAGGTCAGGCAGCATCTACGGAGAGAAATAAACAGCCAACATTTCAGGACAAGACCCTTCATCAGGACAGGAAAGGAAAGTGGGCAGAAGCCAGAACAAGAAGTGCAAGGATTACAAGCTGGCAGGTGATAAGTGAGACCAGGTGACGGAGAAGATGGGTGCGTGGAGAGTGGCGGGGATGAAAAGAGAAGCTGGGAGGTGATAGGTGGAAAAAGTAAAGGACTGAAGAAGAAGGAATCTGACAGGAGACGAGAGTGGACCGTGGGAGAAAGGGAAAGAGGGGAGGACCATGGCCAGGTGAGGGGAAGAAAAGGAGTAAGAGAAGAGCCAGAGTGGGGAAAAGAAAAGGAGAGAAGGTGGAGGGATGAGAAGTTAGTGAAATCGCTGTTCATATTGTCAGGTTGGAAGTATGTGAGGATATTGAGTGGAACACACAGTACATTAGAGTTCATTACACATTTCATTAGAGTTCCAAATTGACCACTGTTAAAACTGTAGAGGCATGCAAAGAAGTTCAAATCTGACTACTTTGGAAGAGCATAATAAAGAGAAGCATGTTACACTGGAGCCCCTTTAGCACTGCCAACAAAATTTGGATCTGCATAGCACACAGCAAGAGTGAAACGTGGTGCAGTTAATGGAGTCACTACTTCAGAGCAGCAGAAATCAGGGTTCAATCCTGTCTGTGTGGAGCTTACACTCTGTCCCTCTGAGCACATCTCTCTTCGCGCTGCTGGGTGGCACAGGAGCACAGCAGTTAGCATAATGCTTTACAGTGCTAGTGACCAAGGTTCAGCTCCCACCGCCGTCTGTAAGGAGTTTGTACATATTCCCCATGACTGTGTGGTTTCCTCTGGGCTGCTCTTAAAGAAGATCTTAAAATCTTCAGTTTAAATCTAAAGATCTTAAGAAATTTTTAAAAATCGAAAAGATTAGTAAAATCATTAATATTCACCAGCTTGCCAGCTTTTCAACCATGGGCATGTTGATCACTTTGGCCAGCCAATCAGAGCACTTATATCACTAGTGCTCATCCAATGGGAGTGCAGTATAGGGAGCCCCCATTTAGAGCCAATATGCTTAACAAACTTCATTCCTGGTAATTGTTGGATTAGATTGTATAAATGTAATTTTTTGTAGTTTTAACTTTTATTGCCCGCTTGTATTTTATATAACTACTGTACCTATATACATGTATAGTATGTTCAGTATGTTTCCAAGTGGTCACAGCATGTATATGTAATTGTTCAGTGTGTCCCCCTAGTGGTTGCATTTGTTTGATTCTGGAAAATTCTCTGGTGTTCCATTATTTGAATAGAGGGTATCTGATTGGATTACTCTTATCTACAAATTTGAATGAAATGTTTATCATCTGTGGTATAAAAAGAGCTGAATAAGTAGATTCATCATCTTTATTCTTTTTTAGTCTTTTCATACATTTTTTTTAAACAGGGTTTTCTCAAAGGGTGTGAACCTTTACAGAAGAGTCTACCATGGACATTGAATAAAAGTTACCAGGGTATAACATAGAATGGTATAGTACAGTATAGGCCCTTCAACCCACAGTTTTCTGCCAACCTTTTAACCTGTTTCATGGTCTATCTAACACTTCCCTCCTACACAGCTATAACCCACCAGATTTCTTACATCCATGTGCCTTTCTAAGAGTCTCTTAAATGTCCCTATTATCTCAGCCTCTACTACCACCACCCCTGGCAGTGCGTTCCAGGAACCAAGTACATCCCCACTAAACCTTCCTGCACTCAACTTAAAAGAATGTCCTCTGGTATTGGCCACTGCCACCTTGGGGAAAATAAACATTGGCTGTCCATGCTATCTATTCCTCTTACAATCTTATACTCCTCTATCAACTCACCTCTCATCCAATTTGCTCCAAAGATAAAAGCCCTGGCTCAGTCAACCTTCCTTCATAAAACATCAAGAATCAAGATTCAAGATTGTTTATTGTCATTCTTCTGTACACGAATGTAAAGGAGAACAAAATGATTGATACTCTGATCTGATACAGCATTAAAGAAAAACAATAAATAAACAAAAATGTACACATTAAATATATGCTCTCTAATTTAGCTTCTTCATAAGATATATTCTCTAATCCATGTTCTTAAGCTGTGGAGGCCAATTTATGTATATTTAAGGCAGAGGTTGATAGATTCTTAATTGCTTAGGGCATGAAGGGATATTGGGAGAAGGCAGAAGCTTGGGGCTGAGAGGAAAATTGGATCAGCCATGATGAAATGGTGAAGCAGACTCAGTGGGCCAAATGGCCTAATTCTGTTCCTATATCTTATGGTCTTATGATCTTTTGGTAACTTCATGAAGGATTCCTCCCACTCTTCTTATGGACTGTTTGTCCCATTCCCATCAGGGAGGAAAGCTACATTCCATTCACACCAAGATCATCAGACTCAAAAACAGGTACTTGCCCCAGTAGTAAGGTTGATCAAAACTTCCACCTACTAACTCATCCTCCTCACTCCAACTACATTGCTCTATCATTTCCTATCAGTCACCTTATGTACAGACACTCCCTGTACCTAGCATCAGTTTATGGGTATGCAATCAATCTCAGTGAGTAAGCTATCTTATGCATTTATACGTATTATGTTTTTTGTGCTGCATCAGATCTGGAATAATATATATTTTGTTCTCCTTTACACTTGTGTACTGGGAATGACATTAAACAATCTTGAACATACTATTTTTCGTTCGCAGCACTTCTTTAAATCCATCTTCAATTACATTGGGTTGAAGTATAGATTTGAAGAACAATCCTTTCAATGTTTTTGCCATTCTGGTTTTGTATTGAGTTTTAAAATCACCAACAACATACAGTTAATAATACAGCAATAAATCTGAAGATGCAAGTTGACTGTATGTCATCTTTGAGATGATGACAATTTAATGGCAAGAATTTTCAAAGGAAGGGCAGTGATACAACACTCTTGACTGAGAACAAAGTTGTTACTGTTGAGTGAATAACAAATTCAACCATATAATCCATACTTTAACTACCCGGCTCCAATAAGGTTAGGTTACTCTAATGCAGAATTTTGGATTCAAAGTGGCTCCATGTAAAAGCAGGTGAAAAGCAGGGAAAATACATGAATATTTTATACCTTCAAAAAGCAATTCAGAAAAATTTACCGTTAATAATGACTCAGATTATCAAGTGACAATCTTGGCTTTTATAGGCTACCTACCTCTTTGATTTCACTGTTATTGGTTTCATCGGTGTGTTGTCTGAAAGGATTGGAACAGATGTCGTCCACCTCGAGCATCGAAGGTACCTTCTGTAGAGCAGTGACTGGACGAATTACACCAGGTCTGGTCTAGGTAAAAGATTAGTACAACACCAGTGTACAGTTGCTTTGAAAAGAGTAATTGAAACCGGTAATAATTATGAGAACAAACTCTAAGATCTCACTTTCGATTTATTAAAGCATTTTCAACTCTATTTTAACAGAAACATTAACTGTCATTTGCGGAGGAGAAACACCAATTATGTGTAAATTTTGTACCAAGACCATTAAGATAAACTTTATGATGAATACATGAACACCTTCATGTTCAGGAACAGTTCAGCCATCACTTCCTACACCAGAGTGGATAAATACACTCACCTGAAAACTGAACGATTTTACAACCTACAGACTCTCTTTCAAGGGCTCTACAACTCATGTTCTCAATAGAATTCATTATTTATTGATTTATTATTATAATTATTTAATTCTTCTTTTCCTATTTGCACAATTGGGTGTCTTTTGCACATTGGTTGTTTGTCTTTGTTGATGAGTAGTTTTTCATTGATACAATTGTGTCTCTTTGTATCTGCTGGGAAAGCCCATAAGAAAATGAATTTCAGGATAGTATACAGTGACATATATGTACTGTGATAAATTTACTTTCAACTTTGAATATGCAGGTCAGAAATTTTAGGACATAAGAGAACAGCTAGAACTTTTTTCTGTCTTTGATTCCAATATCAGCAGTGCTACTTGTTTTTCAAAATGCTGGGTTGCGGACTGTATGTGGGTGGGGGGAGGGGAGGAATGTGACTTGTTTTGCTGCTGTTGTTTCGTTGCTTGTTGTGTTCTGTGTTGTTCTGCAGAGCATTGTGCACTATGCTGCTGCCAGAATGTGTGGTGACACTTCCAGGCTGATACCTAGCACCCCTGTTGGTGTGTTGATTGTTAATGCAAAAAACACAATTCACCATCATGTTTCCACATACATGTGATAAATAAATGAAATCTGAACCTGTATGCAATACATATTATGAGCTGCTGCTGCAGCTTATGATGCCAAATAATTATTTAATAGAGACTTACAGGACACAGTAAAACTTAAGCTGGCAGCTGTGGCTGCTATAAAAACACTTACAGGTTGATTCTCTGTGGTCTTGGGAGATGGTAGATGGAGATTAGCCTGAATGAGAAATACCAAAATATCCAATGAAGCCATGCCTGCTTGTAGAACAACACACTGCACAGAATAAATAAGAGACTGACTGAAACAAAACACTTGAATAAAAAAAAACTTTCTTTGACCTATCAAAAGGTTGCTGGCAACACTTCGAAAGTAATTCAGAGTTGCAATATAGAACTGGATGCACACCAGGAGATGAGCTGAAGTTGATCTACCTGAGTAGGAATTTGGCACAGCTTTTACATTCTCAGTTCATGAGATTACCAGTGAAATTAAATTTTGAAATGAGAATGGTGGCTACAGGAAAATTTAAATAGTAACAGACTAGGTTGTGATTACAGAATGAAATGATTACCTACAGGTCTAATAGCAATTAAAAATTTCTATTACAACAATGGGTGCATGCCTAGTGAAGTTCCTGAAACTTGGGTGTCATCACTGCTGCATTCTACTTTTCTACTTCTGTCTGCACTTCCCTGTTATCACATTGGCACAATCCACATCTCTATTTACTAGTTATTGGCCCTCACTATTCCTTCCCTTACAACACAATTGGTATTAGTTTATTGTTGTCATATACTACCTATAATGCCATCTATAAATACCGTCTATAAATTTGCTGATGATACAACCATTTTTGGTAGAATCTCAGATGGAGATGAGAGGGCGTAAAAGAGTGAGATATGCCAACTAGTGGAGTCGTATCGCAGCAATAACCTTGCACTCAACGTCAGTATGACAAAAGAGCTGATTGTGGACTTCAGGAAGGGTAAAACAAAGGAACACATACTAATCCTCATAGAGGGATCATAAGCGGAGAGAGTGAGCAGTTTCAAGTTCCTGAGAGTCAAGATCTCTGATGATCTAACCTGGTCCCAACATATCGATACAGTTATAAAGAAG
Organism: Hypanus sabinus; assembly: GCF_030144855.1. Classification (NCBI taxonomy): domain Eukaryota; kingdom Metazoa; phylum Chordata; class Chondrichthyes; order Myliobatiformes; family Dasyatidae; genus Hypanus; species Hypanus sabinus. Next base: position 74,178,067 of record NC_082715.1, on the reverse strand, counting down.
GTAAGACAGTAACTGTACTTCATTAGGAGTTTGAAGAGATTTGGTATGTCAACAAAAACACTCAAAAACTTCTATAGATGTACTGTGGAGAGCATTCTGACAGGGTGCATCACTGTCTGGTATGTGGGAGGATGCACTATTGCACAGTTCCGTAAGAAGCTGCAGAAGGTTGTAAATATAGTTGGCTCCATCTTGGGTACTGGCCTACAAAGTACCCAGGACATCTTCAGGGAGTGGTGTCTCAGAAAGGCAACGTCCGTTATTAAGGACCCCCAGCTCCCAGGACATGCCCTTTTCTCACTGTTACCATCAGGTAGGAGGTACAGAAGCCTGAAGACACACACTCAGCAATTCAAGAACAGCTTCTTCCCCTCTGCCATTCCATTCCTAAATGGACATTGAACCTGTGAACAATACCTCACTTTTTAATATATATTATTTCTGTTTTTGCACAATTTTTAATCTATTCAATATACGTATACTGTAATTGATTTACATATTTTTCTTCTTCTTCCTCTTCTATATTATGTATTGCATTGAACTGCTGCTGCTAAGTTAACAAATTTCACGACACATGCCGGTGATAATAAACCTGATTCTGATTCTATTTCAACATTTAGTGAAAAGCTTGTCTTGCATATTGTTCATACAGATCAATTCAGTTCAGTGCTTTGCAGTAGTACAAAATAAAACTATAACAGAATGTAGACTGAATGTAGCAGCTACAGAGAAAGTGCAGTGCAGGCAAACAATAAGGTGAAAGATCATAACAAAGTAGACTGTTTTGTTTTCATTTAATTTTATTTTATTTAGAGAGACAGTGCAGAACAGACCCTTCCAGCCCAGCAAGACACACCACCCAGCAACACACTGATTTAACCCAAGCCTAATCATAAGACAATTTACAATGACCAATTAACCTACTAACTGAACTGTTACAACCTGATTTACAGCTTGGAGATAGTTTGGCTGATTCAGCGCTCCACGGTCTCCGAGAGGATTTCAGGAGGCAGAGGCAGCGTGTGTGAACCTTTGGTGAGAAGACTGCGGGACGGTGAATGAACCAATGTTGAACTCGATTTTGCCAATTAAAACTTCCATTGTTTGCTGGTTAAATCAACGAGAGAGACTGAAACATTGAGGTGAATGGGGAAGGTGGGCGCCGGATGCCTGCCTTTTGATCGCTTGTGGGATCACTCTACTGCTGGAGAGGAAAAGGCCTGCCACTGTGCCCAGACAACGTTACCCAGGTTTTCTGCATTTTAGATATGGACTTGGACTACAGACTTTTTTGCAGTCTTATAATTTTTTACTTCGTGTGTTTTTCACCTTATCTTCCCTGTTCTTTTGTGTGCATGGAGGAGGAATTTGGGGGTTGATGATCATGCTCCCATTCTTTTTATTCTTGGTTTTGTGGGAATCAGGAGAAGAAGAATATCAGAGTTGTATCCTTTGATAATAAATTAACCTTTGAACTATAGGCAGAAAAGAGAGAACATGGAGGAAACCCACATATGCTTCGGAATAACCAGACAAGCTCCTTACAAATGGTGCTGGAATTGAACTCCAAATTCCAGTGCCCCAACTGGAATTTGGGGAATTAGTACAACAGTGTTTTACTAATTGCTCCACCACCATGGCGTTTTGGTTTATTATTGTCACACGTACCAAATACAGTGAAAATTTGGTCTTCCAAACTGTTTATACATAATCAAATCATACAGGTAGAGTAAGGTAAAATGAGAGTCCATCCTATCATACAAGGACACTGCACATTCTGCCTGTGGTTGTGTTGGTTTCCTTGAGGTGCTCCACCTCCCCCGTCCACATCCCAAAGACATGCGGGTTTGCAGATTAATTGGATGCTGTTAATTGCCCCAAGTATGTAATTAAGAGATAGAATCCATGTGTGCATGAGAGAGGGGCGGTCTGTTTATAAGGCCATAAGACATAGGAGCCATTTGGTCCATCGAGCCTGTTCCACCTTCCATCACTGCTGATCCTTTCTTCCCCTCCTCAGCCCCGGTCCCTGGGCTTCTCCCTGTAACCTTGCCCAATCAAGAACCTATTAAGCTCTGCCTTAAATACACTCAACGACCTGGCCTACACAAATGCCTGTCGTACCAAATTCCACAAATTCATCACCCCCTGGCTAAAGAAATTTCTCCACATCCCAGTTTTAAATGGACACCCCTCTATCCTGAGTATGTGCCCTCTTGTCCTAGACTCCCCCACCATAGGAAACATCCTTTCCATATCTACTGTGTCTAGGCCTTTCAACATTCAAAACATTTCAATGATATCCCTTCTCATTCTCCTAAATTTCTGTGAGTACAGGCCCAGAACCATCAAACGTTCCTTGTATGATATACCATTCATTCCCAGAATCATCCTTGTGAACCTCCTCTTGACCTTCTCCAATGCCAGCACATCTTTTCTAAGATGAGGAAGCCCAAAACTGTTCACAATACTCAAGGTGAAGCCTCACCAGTGACTTATAAAGCCTCAGCATCACATTCCTGCTCTTGTATTCTAGACCTCTTGAAATGAATGCTACCATTGCATTTGCCTTCCTCACCACTGACTCAAGCTGCAAGTTAACCTTTAGGGTGTTCTGCACAAGGACTTACAAGTCCCTTTGCATCTCAGATTTCAGGATTTTCTCCTTGTTTAGAAAACAGTCTGCGCATTTATTTCCACTACCAAAGTGCATGACAATGCATTTTCCAACATTATATTTCATTTGCCACTTTCTTGCCCATTCTCCTAAGTCCTTCTGCAGTCTACTTGTTTCCTGAACACTACCTGCCCCTCCACCAGTCTTTGAATCATCTGCAAATTTGACAACAAAGCCATCTATTTCATCAGGTAAATCATTACTAATGGCTGTCTATCGCTACCTCTTTCATACCCTAGGGTCTGGGTGACTTATGTACCCTTACCTCTTTCAACTTTCTGAGCAACTTCTCTTTTTTAATAGTAACTGTGCTCATTTCTCTTCCCTCACACCCTTCAACTTCTGGCACACTGCTAGTGTCTTTCACAGTGAACACTGATACAAAATACTTGATTTGCTGTCCCCTTGTCCCCCATTACTGTTTCTAGCAGTCCGATATCCACTCTCATCTTTCTTTTATGTTTCACATACTTGAAAAAACGTTTACTATCCACTTTGATATTGTTTGCTAGCTTGCTTTCATATTTCATCTCTTCTGATGACCCTTTTAGTTGCTCTCTGTAGCTTTTTGAAAGCTTCCCAATCCTCTATCTTTCTGCTAATTTTTATTTTATTACATGTCCTCTCTTTTGTTTTTACATTGACTTAGACTGCCCTTGTCAGCCATGATTATACTATTTTGCCTTCCTCACTTTTTCCCAGAAACTCACAGCATTGCTGCTCTGCTGTCATCTCTGCTAGCATCCCCCTCCAACTTACTTTGGCCAAAAAAAATCCTCATACCACTGTAATTTCCTTTACTCCACTGAATTACTACTATGTCAGACTTTACTTTCTCCCTATCAAACTTCAAGTTGAACTCAATCTTATTGTGATCACTGTCTCCTTGGGGTTCTTTTACCTTAAGCTCCTAATCATATCTGGTTCATATGACACCAAATCCAGGATTGCTAATGCCCTAGTAGGCTCAACAACAAACTCTTCTAAAAAGCCATCTTGTAGGCATTCAACAAACTCACTCTCTTGAGATCCAATACTAACCTGATTTTCCAAATCAACCTGCATGTTAAAATCTCCTATGACTATCATAATATTGCCCTTTTGACATGTCTTTTCTATTTCCTGTTGTAATCTATGGTCTACATCCCAGTTACTGTTGGGGGGCCTGTAAATAACTGCCATCAGGGTCCTTTTACCCTTGCCATTTCTTAACTCAACCCACAAGGATTCAACATCTTCTGATCCTATGGTACATCTTCTACTGATTTGATGCCATTTTTTACCAACAGAGCCATGTCACCCCCTCTGCCTACCTTCCTATCCCTCCGAAACAATGTGTAACCTTGGATATTCAGCTCCCAACTACAACCATCCTTCAGCCATGATTCAGTGATGGCCACAACATCATACCTGACAATCTATAATAGTACAACAAAATCATCCACCTTATTTCTTATACTTCATGCACTGAGTCATAACACTGAGTACTGTACTTGAGGAGAATGTGCGAAGAATAAGTATTTGGAGATGCATTAGGCTCAGGGTATCAAAGTTCAGAGTTCATTTCCGGCATCCTCTGGAATAAACTTTACATCCTTCCTGTGAGCACTTGGCCTTCCTCCAGGTGCTCCTATTTCCTTTCACAGTCCTAAGACATACCAGTTGGTAGGTTAATTGGTCATTGTAAATTGTCCTGTGATTAGGCTAGGGTTAAATAGGTGGGTTGCTGGGCAGTGTCACTCTTTGGCTGGAAGGGCCTGTTCTGTGTTGTATCTCCTAATAAATTAATGAATTAATAAAATAGGATTGGTGCTGGTTTGCTTTGGAAGAATAAATATCCTGAATGACACAAAATTTGTCTGCTCACAGCATACACCCCATACAAAAAAAAAACTCACATATTTGGTTTCTCTTCCAGCTGTCTTTGGTATGGGACTGATAGGCTGGAAAGGAAAAGGTATTCAAGAATTACTTCATGGCTGAAGTGGATAGTGGAGTACACACAAGAGGTTCTACAGATGCTGAAAATCCTGATCAACACACACACAATGTTGGAGGAACTCAGCAAATCAGGCAGCATCTATGGAGGGGAATAAATAGGTGACAGCCTGATGAAGGGCCTCAACCCGGAACATTGATTGGTTATTCAGTTCCATAGATGCCGCCTGACTTACTGAGTTCCCTCAGCATTTTGTTCTTCTCTCTACGCCCATGGCTGTGTGGCTAGGCACAACTCAAACATCGATAAATTTGCCAAATACACAATTGTTATAGGCAGAATCTCCAATGGTGACAAGAAAGTGTGCAAGAGTGAGACAGTTCAGTTGGTCGAGTGGTATCACAACAACAACCTTGCTATCAATGTATATTTCAGGAAGGGAAAGTCGAGGGAACGTACAGCAGTTCTCATCAGGGGATCAGCAGTGGAAAGGATGAGCAGTTCCAGGGTGTTAGCATCTCTGAAGATCTATCTTGGGTCCAACATATTGATGCAATTATGAAGGAGGCATGAGGTGATCTAGTATGTCACCAAAGACTCAGAATTCTACAGATGTAACGTGGGGAGCATAGTAAATGGTTGCATCACTGACTGGTATGGAGGAGCCAAGGCACAGGATTCGAAAAAGCTTCAAGCTCAGTCAGCCTCTTCAGCATTGAGGACATCTTCAAAATGCGATGCCTCAAAAAGCCGGCATCCATTGTTAACGATCCCCCTCACCCAGGACATGCCCTGTCATGACCTTGGCTCATCTGTAGAGTACTCTGAGGGCTCTGAGTTTTTTGCTGGTGTGTTTCTTTTGTATTCTCTGCATTTTATTTATTTTAATTACCTGGATTGTTGTGCTTCAGGTTTTTTATCTGTTATTGTTATTGTTACAGTTATTGTTAGGTCTTCTCTAGCTTACACTTGAAATTGTCCTTGGATACTTCCAAATAATTCTCCAAGACTTTGCAGTTGTCCAATTAAGTATCCTTGGGTGTTTATACCTTATCTAAATGGTCAGAGGTAGATAGATAGATAGATAGATAGATGGATAAATAGATAGATAGGTAGATACTTTATTGATCACAAAGGAAAGCAAAGTGTCACAGTAGCATTACAAGTACACAGATACAAATTTTGGAAACGAAGTAGAGAGAATAGAAAATGGGCTACCACTAACAGTCTAACAGGAGGGGCGGGGCAGTTATCACTTCGCCAGCTACAGGTTGGCTCATTATAGAGCCTAACAGCCAAGGGTAAGAATGACCTAATATAGTGCTCTTTGGAGCAGCGCAGTTGTCTCACTCTATTACAAAGTGCTCCACTGTCCAGCCAAGATGGCGTGCAGAGGGTGAGAAGCATTTTCCAGGATTTCCAGGATTTTCTGTCGGGACCTTTATTCTACCACAGCCTCCAGTGTGTCCAGTTTGACTCCTATAACAGAGCCAGCCTTTCTAATCAGTTTATTGAGCCTGTTGGCATCACCTGTGTTGGTGCCGTTGCCCCACCACACCACCGCATAGAAGATTGTACTGGTGCCAACAGACTGGTAGAACATGTGAAGAAAAGGCCTGCAGACTCCAAAGGACGTCAGTCTCCTCAGCAAGTAGACACAACTCTGGCCGTTCTTGTACACAGCCTGTGTTGGTGCTCCACTCAAGTTTGACATCCAGGTGCAACCCAGGTACTTGTAGGTCCTCACCACATCCACATCCTCACCATCAATAGTAACAGGGAACACTGCAGGCTTAGTCTTTCTAAAGTCCATCACCATCTCATTTGTCTTACTGATATTGAGCTGCAGATGATTCAGTCTGAACCATTTGACAAAGCCCTATATTCATCCTCCCATTCTCCATTTATACACCCAACTACTGCTGTGTCATCAGAGAATTTTTGCAGATGACAAAACTCAGTGTTGTATCTAAAGTCCGAGGTATACAGGGTAAACAGAAAGGGAGCTAGTACAGTCACCTGTGAGACCCCAGTGTTGCTTATAGCCATGTCTGACACGCAGCTCTGAAACCACACAAACTGTGGTTTGTCAGTCAGGTAGTTCATTATCCTGGATACAATGGAAGTACCAACCTGCTTTGAATGGAGCTTTCCCCCCAGCAATGAGGGCTGTATGGTATTGAAAGCACTTGAGAAATCAAAAAACATGACCCTCATACTGCTGCCATGCTGATCTAAATGGGAGCAGGCTCTGTTCAGTAGGTAGATGGCAGCAACATCAACTCCAACATACTCCTGCTAGGAAACTGCAGGGGATCAAGGGCAGATCTGACCAGAGGTCAGAGGTGAGCCAGGACCAGCCTCTCAGGAGTCTTCATAATGTATGAGTACAAGTTATTTGTAACTTGTTATAATTCTGGGATTTTATCAGCTGAGCGCAGATTCTTTCTTGCCCTGTGTTGTCGGTGCACAAATAAATATCGATTCAATCACAGGAGTGAAGGTTTTAACAGCTGTAGTCTCATTGCAACAAGAGAGACAAAGCTATACACATGTGTAGACAACAGATCAATACATGGTGCTAATAAGAGGATCATTGCTCTAAAAGAAATAGACCCATACATTACACCTGCCCCTTTAGATTAATGCAACATAAAACTGCATACGTAACAAAAACTTCAATTTCCCTTTCACAAACCATATTCTAAATAAACACGCTTTCACAATAACAGTCACAGTCACAATAACTTCACAGTTCTAAATGTTCAGTCTTTTGAGTGACACTGTTTCTTTCAGGATAGTGCCTCTGGAGTGGCATGAGGTTTGGCAAGTGTCTTGTCAACGATAACTGGACCTGTAGAGTGGCATCAGGTTTGGTAGGTGTCTTGCCTAAGACAATGTTTTCAGATTCCAGTGTCAAGCTGCTGTCAGTGACATCATCACTGAGAGGTAAGTACAGTGACTGTAATACATCCATCTTGTTGGATGTAAGTGATTCAGGTGTGTTCTTCAGTTGAGTATCCAGTATCTGGTCCACATGACATCCCCATGTCTGATCTCCAACATCCATCAGTCGTACATTTAATGAAGCTATCCTACCGGCTGTCCGCTTGCTTTCTTGGTAATCATCCTGTCCAACCTCGAAGCTCCTTGCTGCTTCATTTGGCAAATGACTGAACTGTTTATTTTGTACTTCCCTCATGAGGTCTATGCGAGATCTCAGATTCCTGCTCATGAACAGCATTGCAGGTATTTGGCTTGTCATTGCAGGAACAGAGCTCTGACACACAAAAAGGAAGTTGTCCACCTTGTGCTGTAGAGAAAAGCCTTCGCTGTCCACTGCTTTAATGGCCTTACTGAAGGATTGGATAAACCTTTCAACTAACCCATTCATAACACCTGTGTAGCACTGGCCTTGTCACATGTGACTAGTCACTGCACTCTTTGAGAAAATCAAACTACACTAGGGGCTAGTCAGCCATCAGAAGAATCCAGGTAACAGAAGGAGGCAGTGAATAGAAACCACACACTTCTGGAAATAAGGTTTTATTTAAAAGAAAAATAAACATCATATACAAAATATTCACATGAGTAAGAACAATTAAAAAATCAAACATTCTGTTCAGGTTCCAAATCTCAGCTATCAACAAAAGCCAAATTCCTGTTTAGTTAGAATTCATGATATTCATTAGAATAACCTTTGTCACTCCAATTTCTCTAAATAATTAGATCTAGTGTTATACCCTGTTTAAAAGTTTATAGACTAAACTTTCCTTTTTACTTATCCCTAGTTAGTTAGAAAACCAAATATAATTCCTGTTCTCAAGCATTATAGTTAACTTGGCTCCAAAGGTAGTCATAGCCGAAGGGTGGTAGTGGGGACGAGCTACCACTGCTAAAAAAATGCTCTTCATGGCGTGTGTTTCAAACAGCCTCTGACAACCAAGTCCAATTCCTGGCCTTCACGTGTGGAATAGTTCTTATGCCAGATGGAGCTGTTCTCACTGACAGGAGAAGGGGCAAAGGCGAGCAACTAGCGCCTTAAAATCAGTTGCTCTGGGCAGATGGGGCTCGTTAACCATGGATGGTAGCTCATCTAGGAGAGGGAAAACTCCGATTACAAACCTCCACTGCCTTGCGGTTATACCCGCTCACGGGAAAGGCTTTGGGAGTAAAGCCCGAGGAAAAATCCGGAGTCAGAGTCCAAAAGGCGGCTGACTGCTGTACCCAGCACCGGCACGGCAACTCTTGTGATGCTGTTGGCACCAAACTGTATCAACTTTCGTCGTTCCTTTGGACCTGTCATCAGCATGGGGGTGGGGGGTCCCACTGCATGGGCAACAGACAGATCTCCACATCAACTCTGCCCTGGCTTGTGCCCTGGAGAGGCCACTCCAGCTTTGCCTCAGTGACTACCAGAGGCACATACCCGTGGTCGACCATGACCGATGGAGGCCACACAATAGTTAACTTCAGTTTCAGTTCCAGGCAAGTTTAAATTCAAATTCAAAAAATATATCGACACAATTTTAAACCTTTCACAAAAATTCTCCAACATCACAACTCTTAAACAAAGTAAATCTCATTCAGTAACTTATCAAAATCTTTGCAAAAATAATCAGTTCTTGCAGAAATTTGGATTCTTTGAATGAAAATACTTATACTTCCAACTGTATTAAATCTTCTGTGCCATTACACATTTCGTTCCCGCATTGGTTCTTCACCTTGGGTGGCTCCCCATCATGTTTATTGGTTCATTGGAATGAAATAGTTGATCATCCACAGAAAGTCAATTCATAAACTTGTACAAAAACTTGACCAAATCCCTTGGTATGATTTTGCAGAACTAGTTCAAAACTACACGGTAGGTATTTTAGACACAGGTTTCTGCCGATATTGTTTCATTATAGCTACATGTTATAGCTGTAGCTTCAATAAATCCTTTATCACTACTGTCTCTCCTCCAGGGGTTTCACCCTGAGGATTTCAAGTTAGTAGGATAGAGATACTCACTACTAATTCCACTCTTAACAGTTCATGTCTTCAGCTTCTTACCATTGCTGTGTTTCTCTCCTTGTTTGTCCTGTGTCCAGCCACAACTCTTCCTCGCATAGCGTCTTTTTCAAGTTCTTTTTTTTTAAATGGTAGCTCACATTTTCATCCCTCTGTAAGTGGAGCTTTCTAACATTACAACTTTGGGTTTAATTAACCTGGGTTACTCATTTGTTGCCGGGTGATGAGGAGCTGGCTTGAAATGTCTGAGACCATTTTTCTTCATAAACGGATGGAATTCTTCTGAAGTGTATTGTGGTCTGTTGTCACTCTCAATTTGTTCAGGTAATTGTTTCTGATGAAGATAGACCTCAGAGCGGAGACAGTCTTTGCTGAGCTGGTTGATTTCATTGGTATAACATCCACAGCGATCAGAAACTTGGAGTCCATGAATGGCCCAGCAAAATCGATATGCACTGTTTGCCATTGTGACGATGGCCACTCCCACATGTGTAACATGGGGTGCATTTTGAACCTCTTGGCATCCGGAACAGCTTTTGACCAAGTTTTCAATTTGTTTTTCTATTCCCGGCCACCACACATAGCTCCAGACAAGCCTCTTCATCTTAACTGTACCCAAGTGTCCTTCATGCTGATTTTCTAACACCCTGGTGCACAGTTTTGAGGGAACCACAACATGAGATCCACAGATCAGCGTTCTTTGACATACTGACAGTTGGTCTCATCTCACTGAAAACTCTGGAAACATGGGGTTACAGTGAGCTGGCCATCCTTATGTGGTGATTTCACAGCCTTTTGACAAAGGTCATTCCTTGTTTCGCTTTGTATTTTGGAATTTGCTACTAGCAACTGGTCCACCAATGCAGTGTGGAACACTCTGCTTGGTCAGAGAAAAAAGAACTTTTTCTTCAGTTGCAAGTAGCGAAAGATGTGACAATCCATCAGCATTGCTTTGTTGTTTGGTACACTTGAACTCTATGTCATAAGAATGGGATTCTAGGAATAGTGCACAACATTGTAACTGGGTAGCAGTCATCACCGGAATTCCCTTCCTGGGATTGAAAATGGACACAAGGGGCTGGTGATCTGTCACTAGCATAAACTTTTGTCCGTAGAAGTAGTGGTGGAACTTCTTTATTCCGCATAGAAGACTAAGGGCTTCTCAGTCGATCTTTGAGTTGTTGCATTCTGTGCTTGTCAGTGATCTTGAAGCAAATGTAATCAGGCATTCAGATTGATCTTTCATAACGTGTGACTCCAATGCTGTAAGGGGATGCATCGCACACCAGTCTGATGGGCAGGGAGGGGTTATAGTGGGTAAGCAGTTCATTGGACATTATCTTCCTGTTTCCTTGAATGCTTTTCCACATCTTTCTGACCATTCACACTTTACTCCTGTATGTAACAGTGCATCCAATGGTTGCAGCACTGTAGCATGGCCCAATCACTCCACTCAACCTTGGAGAGAATTCCAGATGCCTCCAAGCTCTGAAGTTTAGCATTCATTTTAGGATGTAGTGAGTAAAGCACTGGACACACTTCATGGTATCTTGGTTTTGCTGTTTCTTCCAGTTCGATTCTAGCCTCGTACCTTTGAGGTTACCAGACCCCTTCTCAAACACCTTCTCATTATTATTAAGCTGCTGTGCCAGTCTCTGATGAGTGTGCTACCATTTGGGCTGCCATTGCCTGTTGATGTCATGCTGAGAGCTTTGATTGGGTGCCAGTCTAGTTTTCTCTGCCATTCATATCCAAAAAATTGCTGGCTCTCCACTTTTCAATACACGTGTGACTTTTTCTTTGAACTAACAATCATCTGCATCATGGGCAGATTTGCCACATTGATAACATCAATGGCTTTTTGCACCATTCAGGGCCATTTTGTGCATTTCACATTCTAACCTCCTTTTCTATAGTTCTGCTGCATCCTTTGCTGCAGTCTCTAATGATATTACAATGGTCAATGTCCATTCTAAGTTTAAGTCTCTTTCAGATAATAGCTTTGTTGAGTGCTTCGACTATATATGCCACATACAAGCCTGTCCCTTAATGCATCAGAAAGTCACAGTACTGTGAAAGTTTGTGCAGTTCTGCAATGTATTCAGAAATGCTTTCATCTTTTGACTGGTTCCTTTTGTAAAATCTAAATCTCAGCTATTACCAGCAGTTCAGGGCTCAAGTGACTTTGTAAAATTGTATAAATTTCATCTTTTGTCTTGCTTGCTGGCTTGCTAGGTTGTATAAGAGACTGCACGTTCTTGGGCCGATTAAACTATCTTCATTTTAAATTCAGCGTGTCTTTCGTCGTTACTCACGCGTTCCTTTGTTAGTGTCTGTGACAGCTTTCTATTATCAAAATATTTATACTGCATAGAACTTTGAGGTTAGTCTTTTTGCAGGCAGCCACAAAACAAAGAAACACAATAGAACCCATATAAAAGAACCCACACAACAAAGTCTGTTAAGCACCCAATGGGCAAAAGAAAAACAATTGGTGCAAACAATTGTAAAAAGTAAATAAATAATACAGAGAAAATGAACTGCAGAGTTCACAAAAGTAGATCTACAGCCACAGAGCCAGGTTAACGAGTGAAAACCATCCAGGAGCCAGATTTGTTGGCTGAAAACTCAACATGTTAGGAATAGCTTCTTCCTCTCCCAACATCAGATTTCTGAATGAACTATGAACCAACCAATGAGCACTATCTCACTATTTTTGCTGTCTTTTTGAATTACTAATATATATATAAAATATATGAATAAATAATATATGACATAATATATACTTCCTATTGCAAATATAGTGATTTTATGATTGCACTGTACTACCTCTGCAAAACAGCAAACCTTATGACATATGTATGCCAGTGATATTAAACCAGATTCTGATTCCAATTGTAATCTTCTGCAAATAATGTTTCAGTACAAAGCAACAGCTCAGCAGTTTTACCTCAGTTCTGTATATCATGCAATATCACTCACGTACTTTGTGGGCTTCAGAATCCAGCAGTCTCGGCGGGGATCTGAGACTGGAACCTGTGCAGTGCTGGAATAGAGTGAAATGGAAGGATATGGTTGAACAATCATACACATTTGATGAGGAGAGGACAGGAGAAAACTAAGTAGATGTTTGCTCAATTTGATCTCTTACCGATGGCAATGGATCCTCCAGTACTTGCTCAATAGTGGCGTACAGTTCCTCGGACTGCTGCCTGAGAGTTCCAGGCTCATAAAGGAACTGTGTAAAGATAATCAATGTTATACACAGTGACTGTAAAAGCATTAAACATAAAGCAATTAATGGTGATTAACAGTCTATAAATCCTACTTGCGAATGCATTTCCTTTGATGTGCTTTGTGTTGTAGTTCCTCCCAAGTCATTGACTGCTTCATCGATGGCCTATAAAGATTCAGGATTGTTATTCTTCAGTATAAATGAGAACAAAATGATTGCTACTCCAGATCTGATAGAGCATGAAAAACACAATAAGCATAAAGAACTCAATAAAAGAATCACAATAAATAACCTGATTGAAGTTTCCTACAATTATGAAGAGATTGTCTAGACTCTTGTTTTGTAGTGGGCTGATGATACGATAAAGCACTCCCAGTGAGTCCCAGCATTGAAAGGAAAGTGGCATCTTCATCAATAACACTCAAAACAACCATGAACATGAAGATTTATGCTGATAAAAATAATGCTGCATTTCAGTTGTTTCTTGAGCCAGAGAGTGGTGAATCTGGAGAATTCATTGCCACAGGCCAAGTCACTGGGTATATTTAAAGTGCAGGCTGATAGGTTCATGATTAGTAAGGGCGTCAAAGGTTATGGTGAAAAGGCAGGAGAATGAGTTTGAAAGGGATATTGATCAAATTTGGAGCAGACTCAAGGGGCCGAATAGCCTAATTCTGCTTCTATGCTCTCACTCTCTCACCCACACAATGGGCACAATTTACAATCTCTCTATTTCCCTCCGTAGATGCCGCCTGATCCACTGAGTTCCTCCAACGTTTTATACATAGCTTGAGATTCCAGCACATGCAGTCTCTTGTGTATCTATCTCAAAAAATCTTCACTGGTATTGGTGTTGGGTTGTTATTGTCACACGTTCTGAAATACAGTGAAAAGCTTTTGGCTGCATGCTCTTTACTTTAGTGGACAATTCATGCACTAAATAGCATCAGTTCAAAGGTTTGGGGCATAGAGAGAGTGAACAGACTTAGTCTTTTTCCCAACATTAGGGAATCTAGAGGACATAATTTTAAGATGAGAGGGAAGAGGTTTATTTTCATTTTATTTTATTTATAAATGGCGTAGTATAGACCCTTCCAGCCCAATGAGCCGCACCACCCAGTAACACACCTATTTAACACTAGCCTAATCACAGGACAATTTACAATGACCAATTAGCCTTCTAACCAGTATGCCTTTGGACTTTAGGAGGAAACTGGAGCACATGGTCACAGGGAGAACGTACAAACACCCTACAGATGGTGCAGAATTGAATTCTGAAATCCAGAGTGCCCCAAGCTGTAATAATGTTGTACTAACCCCTACAGTGCCATACTGTCACAAGTAATAGGAATAGGAATTTGAGGGGCAATGTTTTTACACAAAGTGTGGTATGTACATGGAATGAGCTGGTAAAGGAAATGGTTAAGAGAGGTACATTAACAACTTTTAAAAGTTAGTGGAATGATACATGAATAGGAATGCCTAGTTTATGGGCCAAACCGACAAATGGGACCAGCTTAGCTAGGTACCCGATGAAGAGTCTTGACCTGTAATCTTGACAGTTTATTCCTCTCCATAGATGCTGCCTGACCTGCTGAGTTCCTCCAGCATTTTGAGTGTGTGATTCTGGATTTTTAGCATCTGCAGAACCTCTTGTGTTTATATGTAGCATCTCGGTTAGTATGAATTGGTTGGGGAAAAAAGGGTTGGTTTCTGTGCTGTTTCACTCTATAACGTTGTTAATATGTGTGAATAAAAGATGCTTTCCCACAGCAGATTTGCTGTTGTTTTGGAAGAAGCCATTTAGTGGCAATAAACCTTTTAAAAAATCTCTTATGATACATCGACTTGATGTGCTTGCTTCACAAGCTCAATGCAATTGAGCCTACTAAATAACTATCTATCACAATGAACTGCATCATGTACTTCCCAAATACAGTGGATTCCAATTAACTGGGACACATCCAGACCAGTTAATGCAGCTGCCCCAATTAGCCCATGTTTCATGGAAATAGTTAAAAAGGTATAAAAAAGATAAACTATCATTTAACTGAGTAACAAATTGTGTACTTAAATGAAATACAGAACAATTTAGGAACAATCAATACTACTACAATACTAGTTCTGAATTATTATCGATGGGGCAATTCATTTGGTGTACCAGTATGCTGTCAATTTCTTTTCATTAAATGTAAATCAACAAAATCAGTGCAGACACCTGGAGCAGATAATGAGCTGCCTTTATAGAATGCTGTCAATGATTGCATCCTCCAAATCTTCATTTTCATTGCAACATTCAAGATGATTATTAATACCTTCAAATCCTTCATAGTTCCTAACTTGCTGAAATAGTTTTATTTTCATACCTGGCCATTTCTGGCATCACCAAGCCTGAATGTTTGAAATCACAGTGAGCAAAACAGTTCCAAATTATCTTAATTATTTTGTGTTTTATATTTATAATTAATTTAGATCACCTTGTAGGGATTTGTTTTCACTTTGACACAAGAGGGTTTTTCTGCTGAAAAATGCCAAATTAAGTCCACTGTGAATCAGTGTTATAAAACAATAAAACATGAAAACTTTCAAGGGGGGGCAAATACATTTTATGGGCACAATATAGTAGACACAGGGTGGTGATCGAAGAGACCAGTAGTTGAAGGTCTACGATTAGTTGTGTTCCACAGGGATCTGTACTGGGACCTCTGCTGTTCAAGATGTATAAATGATCTGGATGAGAATGTAGATGGGTGGGTTAGTGACTTCACAGATGATACAGAAGGGTCTCAGCCCAAAACTCAAACTGCTTGTTCATTTCTGTGGATGTTGCCTGACCTTCTGAGTTCCTCCATCATTTTGGGTTTGTTGCCAGAGATTGGTGGAGTTGTGGATAGTGTAGAAGACTGGCAAAGAATTCAGTGGGCCATATATCAGTTGCAGATAAGGGTGGAGAATGCCAGATGGAGTTTAGCTCAGACAAATAAATGTGAAGTGGTGTACCTAGTAGGTCAAATGTAAAGAGACAGTACACCATTAATGGCTTTAAAAGTGTTGCTGTTCTATGTTCCATGTTCTGTATTCCACTTCATAGCAAATATGAAAGCAATATTGACAAATACAGGAAACCGGAGGTCCATGAGCCACTTCTCATCAGGGGATCAGAGGAGCAGAGGGTCATTAACTTTAAATTCCACAGTGTTATCATTTCATATCATTACACTCCCTACCACAACACTTACAAAACTCTCCTTCACTCTGCTTTTGGAAAATCGGATCACTGTTTGATCCTGCTTTTGCTGATGTACAGGCAGAGGCTGAACCAAGAGGCAGCCATAGTTAAAACCATCAACTGTTGGCCTGGTCAATGGGTCTCCATGCTGCAGGACTGCTTCAATGACGTCAAGTGGAATGTCTTCCGTGATGAGGATGTCGCTGAGTTCACGGATGGAGTCATGTGCTTCGTCCAGAAGTGCATCGATGATGTTGCCGCCAGAAGTTGGTCAGGGTCTTTCCAAACCAGAAACGCTGGATCAATAGTTCCGTGCCAGCAGCACTTACCGCGTGACATAGAGCTTACATCGCCAGTTCAAGAAAAGCAGTCACAATCTGCGCAAAGCTGTCAACGCAGCAAAACAACAATACAGGGACAAGATTGAGTCAAGATTCACAATGAATAGCACACGTGACTTGTGGCAAGGGTTGCACACCATCGCAGACTTCAAAGCCAAATATAGTGGTGCCGCTAACATTGCAGCCTCTCTCCCAGATGAGCTCAATCGCTTTTACACTCAGTTCGATGTCGCTAGCTCTGAGCCTCCGAGGAAAGCCACTGCTACAACCTGCAACCTGGTCATCTCTGAGGCCGAGGTATGCAGATGTTTCCAATGAGAGGACAGTCGCAAGACTGCAAGACAGGACGACATCCCAGGGTGAGTACTCAAGATGTGCGCAGCACAAGTGGCAGGTTAATCTCTCCCTCTCCCAATGTAGAGTGCCCTCCTGCTTCAAATTATCCACCATTGTCCCTGTACCAAAAAAGATCAAGGCAACATGCCTGGAAGACTGGGGTCCTGTCACACTCACCTCAATAATAAGCAAATGCTTTGAGAGGCTGGTCAAGGATTACATCTGCAGCGTGCTACCACCCAGACTGGACCCCATACAATTCACCTACCGACACAACCGACCGACAGATGATGCAATAGTCTACACTCCGTCCTTACACTTCTGGAGAAGGAGGATGCTTATGTGAGAATGTTGTTCTTGGACGACAGTTCATCATTCAACACCATAGTTCCATCCAGGCTCAACAGGAAGCTCAGAGACCTCGGCCTTGACCCTGCCTTGTGTAGCTCGATCCTGGACTTCCTGTCAGATCACCGGCAGGTGGTAAGAGTGGGCTCCCTCACCGCCACTCCTCTGAATCTCAACACAGGAGCCCCTCAGGACTGGGTACTAAGTCCCCTCCTTTACTCCCTGTATACCCATGACTGTGTCACCACCCACAGCTCCAATGTGCTAATTAAATTTGTTGATGATACTACATTGTTTGGCCTTATCCTAAACAATAACGATGTGGCCTACAGGGAAGAAGTCATCTCCCTGACACAGTGGTGTCAAGAAAAGAACTTCTCCCTCAATGTTGCAAGAACAAAAGAGCTGGTTGTGGACTACAGGAGGAATGGAGATGGTCTAACCCCTATTGACATCAATGGATCTGGGGTTGAGAGGGTAAACAGCTTTAAGTCTCTCGGCATCCACGTCATCGAGGAACTCACGTGGTCTGTACACACTAGCTGTGTAGAGTAAAAGGCACAATAGCACCTCTTTCATCTCAGATGGTTGAGAAAGTTTGATATGGGCCCCCAAATCCTAAGAACTTTCTACAGGGGCACAATTGACAACATCCTGACCAGCTGCATCTCAATTAATCGCAGGATTCTGCAGAGAGTGGTGTGGACAGCCCAGCGCATCTGTAATTGTGAACTTCCATAATTCAGGACATTTACAAAGACGTGTGAAAAAAGGGCCTGTAGGATCATTGGGGACCCGAGTCACCCCAACCATAATCTATTCCAACTAAACACAGAGTACACTGCAGATGCTGGGGTCAAAGCAATACGTACAACACGCTGGAGGAACTCAACAGGTCGGGCAACAGGGCCCCTGCCCCCTCTCTCTTCAGCCCGAAACATTGACTGTTCGTTTCCACAGATACTGCCCGATCCGCTGAGTTCCTCCAGTGTGTTGTACATGTTGCTATTCCAGCTGCTGCTGTCCGGGAAACAGTACTGCAGCATAAAAACCAGGACCAACAGACTCCAGTGCAGCTTCTTCCACCAGGTCATTAGACTGATTAACTCACATTGACTTGAGTGTATTTCTGTTACATTGACTATTCTATTTATTATAATTTATTATAAATTACTATGATTGCTCATTGTACATTTAGATGGAGATGTAACAAAGATTTTTGCTCCTCATGTATGTGAAGGATGTAAGAAATATAGTCAATTCAATTCAATTATGCATGTCCTGGGTCCAGCATGTAAATGTATTTACAACGAAAGTACATCAGCACCTCTACTTCTTTAGGGATTTGTAAAGACCCGGCTTCTAACTTCAATAGACTAACTTCTATAGATATGTGGTGGAGAGTACATTGACTGGATGCATCACAGCCTGGTATGCAAACCTCAATGCCTTTGAATGGAAAATCCTGTAAAAGGTAGTGAATAAAGCCTAGTCTATCACAGGTAAAGCCCTCCCCATCACTGAGCATTTCTACACAGAGCATTGTTGCAGGAAAGCAGCATCCATCATCAGGTACCCCCACCACCCAGGTCATGCTCTCTTCTTGCTGCTACCATCAGAAAGAAGGTACAAAAGTCTCAGGACTCACACCACCAGATTCAGGAACATTTGTTACCCCTCAGCCATCAGGCTCCTGAACCAGAAGGGATAACTTCACTTGTCCAATCACTGAACTCTTCCACAACCTATGGACTCACTTTCAAGGACTCTTCAACTCATGTTCTCAATATTTATTGCTTGCTTGCTTGCTTATTTATTGATTGATTGATTGATTGATTGATTTATTATTAATAATTGTTTTCCTTTCTCTCTTTTTGTATTTGCCGATCTTCTTATCTTTTGTTCATTGGTTGTCCGTCCTATTGGTCCAGTCTTTCATTGATTTTATTATGATTGCTGGATTTATTGAATATGTTCACAAGAAAATGTATGGTAGGGTTGTATATGGTGGCATATATATATTTTAATAATAAATTTATTTTGAACTTTGAGAAAATGAAGTATATTGAAAAGGTCAAACAATAGCACAAGATGAATGGTAAAAGACATCTCAATATGTGTTGACTTAATTAAGTATTCATCCCTCTATGTTCAACTCAAGAATATTTCTTCCTGGAAACTGTTGGCAACAAATGTAAACAATGGCAACCTACAATGGAATAAACTGATAACGCTCAACTTAAGACAACTGTATATTTGAATGAGCTTCTGTAATACTAATAAACTCTCCTCTCTCTGTCTGTCTGTCTCTCTCTCTCATTCTCTCTCACTCTCTCCTCCTCTCCTTTCCTCTTTTCTTGTCAATTTTGTGTGTTCTTGATTCCATTTGTAACAGCACTATGGAAAAGCACATAGGAAAAGTGTAGTTACTCTATCAAGTGATTTTGTGCATTTTCTGACTGATGAAAAAAACTGCCTTAAGGATGCCTGTACACATACATTATCCAGGGACAGACTTGCGTAACATCAGAGGGTGTGCTGAGGAGGACCACTATAATGCTACCTGGAGTGGAGGACTTTAGACATGGGGAGTGATCAGATAAGCTAGGCTTGTTTTCTCTGAAGCATAAAAGGCTGAGGGATGGCCTGTTAAAGAATATAATGTTAAAGAATATAAAACTGTGGCATAATGGGCAGCTGGCATAATGCTTTACAATGCCAGCAATTAGGGTTCAGTTCCTGCTGAGATCTGTAAGGAGTTTGTAAGCTCTCCCTGTGACTACGTGTGTGTTTCCACTGGGAGCTTCGGTTTCCTCCCACACATACAGCTTAGGGTTAGAATATTGTGCCCAGTTATCCAGGCACCAGAAGCATTCTCACAATTGTGGGCTGCCCCCAGCACATCCTCGAACTGCACTGGTCGCTGAGGCAAATGATGCATTTTGCTATATGTTTTGATGTCCATGTGACAAGTAAACCAAATCTTTAATTATGAGAAGCATAGACTGGGTAGACAATCACAATCTTTGCTAGGGATATCAAAACTAAGAAGGCATATGTTTAAGCTGAGAGGAAGGAGTTTTAAAGGAAATCTGGTGGATGAGCATTTTACACAGAGAGGGGTTGATATCTGGGATGTGGTGGAATTAGATACAATTAATAAGTTTGAGACATTTAGACAGACAGTTAAATAGACAAAGCACAGGTGGATATGGACCTGATGCCTTTCTCTATGGACTGAAGGAGGAGGAGGAGACATGATGGGTGTAAGAGGTGAGAAGAGGCATAGATCAAGTGTACAGTCAGCACATTTTTCCCAGGGTAGAAATGGCAAATACCAAGGGAGCATAATTTTAAAAGTGATTGGAGGAAAGTATGGGGGGGGGGGTGGGTAGATGTCAGAGGTAAGATTTTTTTTCTACGTAAGGATTAGGACCTGATGTCAGAGGTAAGGTAATGTTCTATGTAAGGATTAGGACCTGATGCAAGAGGAACGATCTGGAGTAGGAACCAGTGGGGAAGGGGAGTGCCACAATATCATAGTGGGCTGCTTGGGGCATTCTGGAGTTCAGCATTCAATTCCAGCGCCATTTGTAATGGAGTTTGTACGTTCTCCCCGTAAATGCGTGTGTTTCCTCTGGGTCCAAACTACCAGTTAATAGGTTAACTGATCATTGTAAATTGTCCCTTGGGTAGGGTTGAATGGGTGTGTTGCTGGGTGGTGCAGCTCATTTGGCCAGAGGGCCTGTTACATGCTGCATCACTAAATAAATAAAAAGAACAAAAAGGTGAAAATGACCAAAATGCACACTCTCTCTTAAGACTTCAGCTAC
Organism: Hypanus sabinus; assembly: GCF_030144855.1. Taxonomy (NCBI): domain Eukaryota; kingdom Metazoa; phylum Chordata; class Chondrichthyes; order Myliobatiformes; family Dasyatidae; genus Hypanus; species Hypanus sabinus. The sequence continues at coordinate 74,157,116 of NC_082715.1, read as the reverse complement.
ATGATTCAAGCTGTGACAAAACTAAAAAGCAACTGAGTAATACATTTCCATCACTTTCTATTGAAGAAGAAAGTGCTACCAGAAGAATTGGTGACTCAGATGAATCCAAATGAACAGATAAAATTGAGAGGATATTCAACTTAGCACAAAAATTCATTCGCTAACAGTATTGTTCACTTTGATACTGGCTCAGTCATTTACTGTATGTCTGAAAGGTCCCCCCTTTGTTATCATCAGCAGCCGTCATCAATTTGATTTACTACCTGTGCTTATAGGGTCATAGATAGATATATATATAGCTTGTACTACAAAAGAGCGATTTTTGTGGCTGGCACTGACCTTCTGATCCAGTAGTAGTGTGTTGGTGGGTATTGCTGCAAAAGCCTTGTAACTTGACTTGATCTTGTACTGTAGAAGCCAGGAAGAAAAGGATGAAGTGGGCAGGGAAAGTAAGAGATACAGAAAAGGAAAACAGCAAAATAGGAATTACTGCAGAACAGAGACGATCATAGGTTGTAGCACTAGATTTGAATGAAGTGCGGAGTACTGAGCAGGTTAATGCAAGCAGGCTTTTTCCAGTGGGGTTGGTTAAAACTGGAACTAAAGGTCATGGATTAAGGATTCACTCAGAAGGCGGTGAGAGTGTGGAACAAGCTGCCAGTGGAAGTAGTGGATGTAATATAGGTACAGTTTCAACATTTAAGAGGTTTGATAAGTACATGAAAGGAAAGGCTATGGTCCAGTTGCAGGTCAATGGTATTAGACAAAATAACATTTCAGCATGGACTAAATAGGCTAATGGGCCTGTTACTGTGCTGTACTGTCTATGACTCTATGACAAAGGTCAAAAATGTTGTAGGCCTCAAATTCATTAACAGTAATCCCTGGAACAACAACACACACAAAATGCTGGTGAAACACAGCAGGCCAGGCAGCATCAATAGGAGAAGCACTGTCGAGGTTTCGGGCCGAGACCCTTTATCAGGACTAACTGAAAGAAAAGATAGTAAGAGATATGAAAGTAGTGGGGGGAGGGGGAAATGCAAAATGATAGGAGAAGACCAGAGGGGGTGGGATGAAGCTAAGAGCTGGAAAGGTGATTGGCAAAAGTGATACAGAACTGGAGAAGGGAAAGGATCATGGGACGTGAGGCCTTGAGAGAAAGAAAGGGGGAGGGGAGCACCAGAGGGAGATGAAGAACAAGCAAACAGCTAAATATGTCAGGGATGGGGTAAGAAGATGAGGAGGGGCATTAACGGAAGTTAGAGAAGTCAATGATCATGCCATCAGGTTGGAGGCTACCCAGCCGGTATATAAGGTGTTGTTTCTCCAACCTGAGTTTGGATTTATTTTGACAGTAGAGGAGGCCATGGATAGACATATCAGAATGGGAATGGAATGTGGAATTAAAATGTGTGGCCACTGGGAGATCCTGCTTTTTCTGGCGGACCGAGCATAGGTGTTCAGCAAAACGGTCTCCCAGTCTGCGCTGGGTCTCACCAATATATAAAAGGCCACACCGGGAGCACCGGACACAGTATATCACATCAGCCGACTCACAGGTGAAGTGTCGCCTCACCTGGAAGGACTGTCTGGGGCCCTGAATGGTGGTGAGGGAGGAAGTGTAAGGGCAAGTGTAGCACATGTTCCGTTTATAAGGATAAGTGCCAGGAGGGAGATCGGTGGGAAGGGATGGAGGGGACGAGTGGACAACGGAGTCATGTAGGGAACAATCCCAGAGAAAAGCAGAAAGGGGGGGGGAGGGAAAGATGTGCTTGGTAGTGGGATCCCGTTGGAGGTGGCGGAAGTTTCGGAGAATTATACGTTGGAATTGGAGGCTGGTGGGGTGGTAGGTAAGGACAAGGGGAACCCTATGCCGAGTGGGGTGGCGGGTGGATGGGGTGAGGGCAGATGTGCGGGAAATGGGAGAGATGCGTTTGAGAGCAGAGTTGATGGTGGACGAAGGGAAGCCCCTTTGTTTAAAAAAGGAAGATACTTCCTTCGTCCTGGAATGAAAAGCCTCATCCTGAGAGCAGATGCGGCCGAGACGGAGGAATTGTGAGAAGGGGATAGCATTTTTGCAAGAGACAGGGTGGGAAGAGGAATAGTCCAGGTAGCTGTGAGAGTCTGTAGGCTTATAATAGATATCAGTAGATAGGCCGTGTCCAGAGATGGAGACAGAAAGATCAAGAAAGGGGAGGGAGGTGTCAGAAATGGACCAGGTAAATTTGAGGGCAGGGTGAAAGTTGGAGGCAAAGTTAATGAAGTAGATGAGCTCAACATGCATGCAGGAGGCAGTGTCAATGCAGTCGTCGATGTAGCGAAGGAAAAGAGGGGGATGGATACCCGTATAGGCTTGGAATATGGATTATTCCACAAAGCCAACAATAAGGCAGGCATAACTGGGACCCATACGGGTGCCCATGGCTACACCCTTGGTTTGGAGGAAGTGGGAGGAGCCAAAGGAGAAATTATTGAGAGTAAGAACTAATTCCGCTAGACGGAGGAGAGTGGTGGTAGAGGGGAATTGGCTAGGTCTGGAATCCAAAAAAAAGCGAAGAGCTTCGAGACCATCTCGGTGGGGGATGGAGGTATATAGGGACTGGACGTCCATGGTGAAAATAAGACAGTGGGAGCCAGGGAACTTAAAATCATTGAAAAAATTCAAAGCATGAGAAGTGTCACGAACATAATTCTTTCTCCCGAGGCCTCCCGTCCCATGATCCTTTCCCTTCTCCAGCTCTGTATCACTTTCGCCATTCACCTTTCCAGCTCTTAGCTTCAACCCACCCCCTCCGGTCTTCTCCTATCATTTTGCATTTCCCCCTCCCACCACTACTTTCAAATCTCTTACTATCTTTCCTTTCGGTTAGTCCTGACGAAGGGTCTCGGCCCAAAACGTTGACAGTGCTTCTCCCTATAGATGCTGCCTGGCCTGTTGTGTTCCACCAGCATTTTGTGTGTGTTGTTATTTGAATTTCCAGCATCTGCAGATTTCCTCATGTTTGCACAGTAATTTCTGGTTTCATTCATGGCTTGGAATGGATGGCAGTGAATCAAGAGTCTACACTGCAGATTTATTTTACCATTACCATGAATGATGAACCTTTTTAAATATCATATGAAATGAAGCAAGGGACCTTTCATTGAAATTTCCAAGAAAAACCTTAATATAGGAATCTCACTGATGTACTGAAGGGTGACAAGTCCAATATAGATAATCTATACCCTGTCTGCAAAAGGAGGAGGGTTGGACATGAAATGCCAACAGACTCTCCAAAGACCTCATCCTTGAGACAGGAAGGATCTTCGAAGACTGGTTGCACCTGGGGACCACTTGCTAGGATAGAGGTCTCCGGTGAGTTGCTGCTGATGGCCTGTGCCCAGTAGGGGTGAGGGACATTAGTAAGTATATACTGAAGATTAACGGTAAACAATGTTGAAATGACTGAGACAAATTTTATGTTCATACTTAATTTGCAACCATCCCCAATGTAGGATTTTCTTTCAGGAGAAATCACCCTGTTTAACATGGGTAAAGATCCTAAAGTATTTGCTCTCTCAGCTCTGTGAATAGACCAAGTTTCCCAAACAACTAAATGTCTGCTGCAAATTACTCCAACGTTCTTCCACTCACTGTCAGCAAAAGCTCTGTCATAGAAAACACAAAACTTTCTTCAATGAAATTGTTTCAGTTATTTACAAGTCTTCTTTAGATCAAAACCTAAACTTTACTTTACCATTTCGTTTTTGATCTTTTCTCCCTAGGAATCACATCATCTTGTTTCCTGTGCTCTCTCCACTGCCAGAAGATACCTGATGGTGTGATCATTTATTTCTCTGTTTCCCCCTCCGCCTGGTCTCTTTTCCTATTCCTCAGTATGATTCCCCTTTTACCCTTTCTCTGCTCGTCACCCACTGATCACCTCCCACAAGTGTCCCTCCTCCTTCCTTTTCTCCCATGGCCCTCTCTCCTCTCCTGACAGATTCCTTCTTCTTCAGCCCTTTACCTTTTCCACCAATCATGTCCCAGCTTCTTGCAGCTTTTCCAACCTCCTAGCTTCCCCCATCCAGTTTCACTTAGCACCCGCCAGCTTGTCCTCCTTCCCCTCCCACAACTTCTTACCCTTCTCCCTTTCCCTTTCTTTCCAGTCCTAATGAAGGATCTAACCCCAATATGTCAACGGTCTCTTTATAGATGCTGCCTGACCTGCTGAGTTCCTTCAGCATTTTCTATGGATTTCCAGGATTTGCAGAACCTCTTGTGTTTATGGCACAATACAGAAACCACCTGCTATTTTGCTTCCTGCTGTATTATTGAAAGGGAATGTTTCAATCTCTTCATTTTTGCATAGTATTTTTTTCACAAAGGAACTCATAGAGTTACTGGCCCGATTTGCCCATGCTGACTGTGTTGCCTAGCAATCTAGTCGCATTTGCCCGCATTTGGCCCATAATCATCTGACCCTCTCCTATCCATATACTTATACAGATGGCTTTTAAATGTTGCTAATGTACCCACCTCATCAATTGTTTCTGGCAGCTCATTCTAAATGCTATACACACCACCTTTTCTGTGAAGAAGCTGTCCCTGATGTTCCTTTTTAAATCTCTCACCTCTGACCTTAAACCTCCAACCATTTGTTTTTAGCCTCCCCTCCCTGGGAAAAAGACTACATGAATTCACTGTGTCTATGCCACTCGTGATCTTATCTACAGTACCTCTATAAGGTCACCCTGCAATCTCCAACATTCCAGAGAGGAAAGACATACACAACCACAACATTGCAATGATTGTTTTGAGGCACAGGGAAGAGTTTAGCTTTCTGAGTTTCACTGAGAGCAGTGTCACAGGGCATTTGTCATGCTGGCCTTCATGAGCACTCAGCATGGGAGTTAGGAAGTTATTTTGGCATAATATATCAATAAGGACACACCTGAAGTATTGTGTGCAGTTTTGGTCACTCTGTTACAGGAAAGATTATCTTCAGCTAGAAGAGTGTAGAAAAGATTTTCCAGGATGTTACCTGTATTTAGAGTCCTGAGTTATAAGGAGAGGTTGTGTAGACTATGTGTTTATTCCCTGGAATGTAGAGGATTGCATCAGTAGGAGATTGATCATGAGTGGCATCGACACATAGAGGTGTAAAAAATCATGAGTGGCATAGAAACAATGTCAAAGTCTGCACTCTTTCTAGCTGAAGAGCATCTTTCCTGTAAGAGGTGACCAAATTGTACACAATACTCCAGGTGTGGCTCATCAATGTCTTACACATCAACACAACGTCCTAACTCCCACACTGACTGATGAAGGCCAGTGTGCTTAACACCCTGTCTACCTGTGACATTCAGAAAGCTAAACTCTTCCCTATGTCTCAAAAGATCAATGCAGTGTAAAATGGTTCCTTGCTGGTTAATTAAAACATTTGAAGCACAATCAAAAGTAGTTTCAGGTGCTATTAGTGGCCAAATTGTGGGTTTTCTCCAGGTCGTCCAGTTTTCTCCCACAATTGAAAGACATACCATGGAGGTTAAATAGTCACTGTAAATAATTCCATGATTAGGTTCATCGGGTTTATTGGGAGATGCTGGGGCGGCATGGCTCAAGGTGCCAGAAGGGCCTCCTACTAAATAAGTAAATTAAGCACTGGATCTTGAAACAATAGCAATATTTAAATGCTGCCTTACAACAGATGAACACCAAACAATTCCAGATCATTAAATTCCTGAATTTAACACTGATAAGCATGACATCACAAGTGTCAAATACACAATTCAGTGAGATTTTTATTTCAAAGAATTAGTTAAAAAGGAAACGTAGTTATTTAGTTTGAATTAAATCAGAACAAGATGAATTTATAGAATATTTCATGCAGGCAAGGCAGAAAAGGCCACTCAGTTTTCTTCATTATTTGTAACATGCAAAAGAAAGAGAGATGCAAGTACCTGTTGTTCTGGTTTCTTAGTCTCGGTGGGACGGGACAGAAATTGTGTTGGAGAAAACATGCCCGATCTGGGAGTGGGTGATGATGGTGGAGGGGGTTTGACAGGATCAGGCAGTGGTGTGTGAGTGCTGGGGTTAGGGAAATGTCCTGCAGATTGAGCTGAAGTATTAACAGTGTCATTAAATTTAGCAGGTGGGGAAGGCTGGCGAGAAAGCTGCTGTGGAATAGGGGGTTTTGGTGAGCAAGAGTAATGCAAGGCGGTGGAATGGGAGCCAGGCTTCAACGGAGACAAATGAGGAGACGTCTGGTTTCGTGTGAGTGAAGCTGTAGAAGGATTAATATTTGAAGGAGTGGGCTTATTCGAAACAGAAGAGGAGGAAGATAACAAATTCACCAAAGTAGGTGAAGAAGGTGAGGGTGGAGAAGGTGATGTAGACTGTTCTAAGGTGGGGAGAGTATTGAAGGGGCTGGTAGAAACAGAAACAGAAGAGCTTGTTGTACTCAGTGAAAGATGGCCAACCTTTCCAGGGCAGTAATTAAAGTTTGAGATTCGAGAGGTGGGAGGAGTCCTGAGAGATCTCCTAGAGGGCAGAGGGCATTCCTGTTCCTGTCGAATGGGAGGTCGGGGTGACAAAGAAGGTACTGGGCCAGGAGAAAAAACTCTGTGGAAAGAGGAGGGAGAGTGGGGTGAAATAGGGGGTTTTGAGTCATGACACAATGAAGATAGCATGGGAGTTGAGTTGGCTACCTTCAAGGGATCAGCCTTGTGCTTTGCAGAAGGGCGAGGTGGCGGGGTCTGAGCTCTCTCTCTGGAACTATTTCGAGACTTTTTAGATAAAGGCGTAGAAGAGGAATGAAAGGAAGACGCTGCCAGCTTTGGGAACTGCGGAGAGGCGGAGGACCTTGGCAAGACCGAAGAAACACTTTCAGCCTCTCTGGAGGAGCCCTGGAAGGAAGCCCCTGGCTTTGGAGAAAATGTCCTGGCTCTTTGACAGGGAGGAGATGCATGTGAAGTTTGAGAAGTTGAAGATTTGATGGAAGACCCAGAGCCAATGGTGTGGACAGATGTGTTGGAGGAAACTATTGTCGATTGCCCTGAGGATTCTGATGATACTGGAGTTAGCTTTCCAGATCTTAAAATTGAAGTTAGCAATGACAACTGTGTTGGAGGAGAGGACACCTCACTAGATTTTGCAGAATTCGTGTGCAGACAAGAAGAGTCGGTCATTCTGGAACAGTGACAGGATGGCAAATGAGAGATGGGAGTAAGGAAATTCTGGCTGGAAGAACAGGGTGAAGGTTGAACGCATATTGAGGAATCCACCGTGGACCTTGAAGAGGGCAGGGAAGAAGATGACCAGACTGGAGATGAATGCAAATCACTGCTGCTTGTAAAGTATGGTTGGGAAAGAGGGTAGGGAAGTGAAGCCGCTTTAGAGATCGTAACAGAGGGATTGAAATGGGAGAGGGACTTGGTATGAAGTGCTGAAGGTAAAGAGCTAGAAGATAAAAAGGAGTTCTCAGTGGTGGACAAGAAACTGGACCGGGGCAAACTAGAAGATTTCTTTTCTGTGTTTTGACTGGAAATAAAATGAAGTGTAGCTTTATTCAATGCAGGTGGAAGGCAAGCGTGTCTCTTGTCAGTGGGAGTGCTATCTCCATTCTGAATTGTGGACGTTAGTAGATGCATACTGGCACTATGAGGAGAACAAGACTGTAAAGAGCGAGAAAAAGAAAGATAGTAAGTTACAGAAGTAATAATGATAATAAAAAGTATGCATATAAAACCATAAGATACAGGAGCAGAATTAGACCATTTGAGTCTGCTCTGCCATTCCATCATGGCTGACTTATTATTCCTCTCAACACTATTCTCCTGCCTTTTCCCCATAACCTTTGATGCCATGACTAATCAAGAACCTATCAATCACTGCTGTAAGTATGCTTAATAAGCTTGTCTCCACAGCTGTCTGTGGCGATGAATTCCACAGATTCACCACCAACTGGCTAAAGAAATTCCTCCTCATCTCTGTTCTAAATGAATATCCCTCTATTCTGATGCTGTGCCACTAGTCCTGGACTCACCCACTAAAGGAAACATCCTCACCATAACCATCTGTGTAAGCCTTTCAATATTCAATAGGCTTCTATTAGATCCAGTAAATTCTAAACTTCAACAAGTACAGGCCCAGAGCCAACAAACATTTCACTTATGTCATTCTCAAGATCATTTCCAACTACCTTCTCTGGATCCTCTGCAATGCCAGCACATCTTTTGCTTAGATAAGGGGCCCAAAATTGTTCATAATACTCCAAGTGCAGTCAGACCCATGCCTTATAAACTTTCAGCATCTCACTTTCGCTCTAGTATTCTAGTCCTCTTGAAATGAATGCTAACATTGCACTTGCTTTCCTTACCACTCACTCAAACTGCAAGTTATCCTTTAGGGACTCTTGCACAAGAACTCCAAAGTTCCTTTGCATCTCTGATTTTTATTCTATTTTCTCTGCATTAGAAAATAATCTACACCTTTATTCCTTCTACAAAGTGCATGACCATGCACTGCCCTACACTACACTCCATCTGTCACTTCTTTCCCCATTCTCCCAATCTGTCCAAGTCCTTCTGCAGTCTCCGTGCTTCCTCAATTCTACCAGCCACTCCACCTGTCATTATATTGTCTGCAAACCTGGCCACAAAGCCATCAATCCCGTCATGCAAATGGCGAAAAGAAGTGGTCCCAATACAGAGCCCTATATAACCTATATAACCAAATACGTTTCCACTCAGCTATCCCTTTTCAAAATGCCAGCTTTCTTTTCATAAGACCATAAGACAGGAGCAGAATTAGGCCATTCGGTCCATTAAGTCTCCTTCGCTATTCCATCATGGCCGATTTTTTTATCCTTCTCAACCCCATTTACCTGCCTTCTCCCCGTAACCTTTGACATCCTTACTAATTAAGAACCTATCAAACGCCACTTTAAATAGACCCTATGTCTTGGCCTCCACAGCCATCTATGGTAATGAATTCCACAGATAGGTCATCCCCTGGCTAAAGGTATTCCTCCTCATCACTGTTCTAAAAGGAATGTCCTTCTATTCTGAGGCTCTGTCCTCTCGTTCTAGATTCTTCCACAATTGGAAACATCATTTTCACATCCACTCTATCTAGGCCTTTCAATATTGGGTAGGTTTCAATGAGATCGCCCCTCATTCTTCTAACCTCCAGTGAGTACAGGCCCAGAGGTATTAACCTTTTCATTCCTGGAGTCATTCTCATAAGCCTCCTCTGGACCCTTGCCAATGCCGGCACATCGTTTCTCAGATAAGGGGCCCAAAGCTGCTCCCCATATTCCAAGTTCGGTCCGACCAATTTCTCTAACTGCTTCTTACTTACATTTCTCGGCACAGTTCAAAACAGGGCTCATTAATGCCTTGTGAATTTCCTAAGTAAGCTCAATTACTGCACTGTCTGAAGGTGATTAATGGTGCATTGATCCAGAATTTCCAGTTTAACTCCTCCAACACTGCATTCCAAGGACAAATACTGCACATCAGGGGTGCTTGGAGGTCTTTTTTACAGGTATGAATAAAAAAATTAGTCTGAAATTGTTGGCAGAATTTCTAAGGGTAAGCAGTGAAAAGAGTGAGCAGTTTCATGTTCCTGGATGTCAACATCAATGAAGATCTATCCTGGCCACAGCATATTGATGCAATTACAAAGAGGGCATGACAGCGGCTATATTTCATCAGGAGTCTGAGGAGATTTGGAATGTCACCAAAGACTCTAGCAAAATTTGACAAATGTACTGTGGAGAGCATTCTAGCTGGTTGCCTTACCATCTGGTATGGAGAGACCCACTGCACAGGATCGGAAAAGGCTGCAGAGGATTGTAAACTCAGCCAAAAGAATCATGGCCTCCCCACCATTGAATACATTTTTTAAAAGGTGATGTCTCAAGGTGGCATCCAACATTAAAGGCTCCCACCACTCAGGATATGCCCTGTTCTCATTGTTACTATCAGAGATTGGCTACAGAAGCCTAAAGACAGACACTCAATATTTTAGGAACAGCTTCTTCCCCTCTGCCATCAGATATCTGATCAGACGATGAACCCATGAACAGTCTCACTACTTTTGCTCTCTTTTTGCACCACTTACTTAATTTGAGCTTTATATATTTTTTCATATTTCTTATTATAATTTATATTTTCTTAATTGCCCTGTGCTTCTGCCACAAAACAATATTTCACAGCATATATTAATAAATCTGATTTTGATTCTGAACCTACCAGTTCATGAAGGCTGCTGGACATGCAGTGACATCAAACAACTTCCAAAACTTTATTAGACATAACTTGCAACCAGTGCCATAACAAATCATACAAGCCCCATGAGAAATCAAATCACTCAGCAATTTTCATCTCACTAGTTTTCACTGAAACAACAGAGCAAGTGACCATCATGGCTTGGCACATCAACTGACCATAAGAAATGGCAGAGAGTTGTGAACACAGCCCAGCACCATGGAAACCTGCCTCCCTTCCATGGACTCTGTCTGCACTTCTCACTACGTTGGTAAAGCAGCTAGCGTAGTCAGAGACCCTATCCACCTCAGATATTCTCTCTTTTTCCCTCTTCACCAAGCAGAAGATACCAGACCCAGAAAGTACATATAACCAGACTCAAGGACAGCTTCTACCCTGTTATTATAAGACTATTGAATGGATCTCTTGTACAATAAGTCTACTTTATTATGGCCTTGTACCTTATTTTTGATATTTCAGCCTCGAGCCTTCTTCAGGACTGAAGGGTCTCAGCCTGAAATGTCAACAGTTTATTCCCTTCTGTGGATGCTACCTGACCTGCTGACTTCCTCCATCATTTTTTGTGTGTTACTCTGGATTTCCAGCATCTGCAGAATCTCTTGTGTCATTGAAAGATTTCCTGTTGATTCACCAGTTTGGATCCCATTCTAGAATGAAGCAACCGAACACCAGATTCTCTTGAAAAGATTTGCACAGACCGAACAAATAAGAGAACATTTAACCTACCTGAAAGAGTGATTCTTGCACAGCACCATCCAGCTTCTGCTCAGCATCTTGTAAGAAAGGGACCTTTGTTTTATCTTCAACAACATTTGGATGAACAAAACTGCCTTTGACATCAGTGAAAGGATTAGGAGTCAAACTTGACAAAGACAATGCCGTGGCTGAGAGATCTACTCCACCTCCTTGAGAGAAACAATCACTGTCATTTCCATCTGAATCTGTTAGTAAGACAAACTCGGCCTTGAAAATCCCCTGGATCTGTGAAGCCTCTTCAGCAGGCCCAAAGTTTCCTTCATTATTCAACCAGCTTCGTTTTGACGCTCCTTCTACAATGCCATCTTCCACTCTAAAACTTCCAGACTGTTCTTCTTCAGTAATACACAAGGGCTGCAAGGAAGATTTTCAAAAGGTCAGTTACCATCAACAATTAATTATACAATTAGGACACCATGGTAGGGTAGTGGTCAGCGTGACGTTGTTACAGCTCAGTGTGCTCCGGAGTTTTGAGTTCTGTCTATATTGAGTTCGTACGTTCTCCCGATGGCCATGTGGGGTTTCCTCCGATGCTTCGGTTATTAGGTTAATTGATCATTCTAAATTGTCCTGAGATTAGGCTAATGTTAAACAGGGGGGTTGCTGGGCAGTGCAGCTCAGTTGGCTGGGTGGGCCTGTGATGAGCTGTTTCTAAATAAAATAAATAAAATAAAATAAAACTGTTCTCTGGGAAAATAACATCATGGTAATAGAACTTTTACGCACAAAAATGCAAACAGAGAAGACAAAATGCAGAGGGATCTCACTCAAGATTTCCAACATCTCTTGTGTAACTGCGGGGAAAAGATGACTCAGATAAAGCAAAAATACTTAGAGAGGGAGAGTGGTAGCATTATTAAATCCAATAGGCGAGACAGCATAAACACAAGAGAATCTGCAGATGCTGGAAAACCACAGCAACACACAAAAAATTGCTAAAGGAACTCGACGGGTCAGGAAGCAACTACAGAGAGGAATAAACAGTCAACATTTTAGGCGAAGGCTCTTCATCGGGACTGGAAATGAAGGGGGAAGATTTCAGAATAAGAAGATGGAGGGAGGGGAAGCTAGAAGGAGGGGGATGAAGTTGGAAGCTGTGAAGTTGTTGTTGGAAAAGGTAAAGGCTGAAGAAGAAGAAGCAATGTGATAGGAGCCGAGTGGACCATAGGAGAAACAGAAGGAGGAGGGGTGCTGGGGTGGTGATAGGCTGGTAAGGAGATGAGGTAAGAGGCCAGAGTAAGGAATTGAAGAAGAGGGAAGGGAGGGGGAAAATAGCCTCCTATCCAATCAGTGCTAAATGTCAATGCATGGTCAGACATACCCACACTGGACTCATGATGCCCTTCTGCTCCTCCCCTTTGATGGTAGTAATGAACAGAGGGCATGTCATGGTTGTTGAGGGTGCTTAGTGATGGACTTGGTCGCTTGAAGATGTCCTCAAAGGCGGGGAGTGTTGTCGCCTTGATGAACTGGCAGAGTCTACAGACTCCTGCAGACTTGTAGGCAGAGGTGAAACAGACAACTTCCCAGCTGGTTGTATTAACAAGATGTCTTGAAAATTGGTTCCTAACAGATGATCTCCAGGATGGAATTGGAAATGTAGGAGGATGGCCACAAGATGAAAATATCCTAGTTTAAATATCTTTATTCAAAGTGTCATTAGTCAAGACGTCATTTCCAGTACACAAGTGTAAAGGAGAACAAAATAATTGTTACTCCAGATCTGATGTAGCCAAAGACTGCAATAAAATAAGGAAAACAATAATAAAAACACGATAAGTATAAATGCATGATAGCTTATATTCATGGATTGATCGTATATCCATAAAGTAACACTGGGCTGCACATAAGGTGATCGACAAGAAATGATAAAGTAGTGGTGCTGGGGGCCGTGGAGGGGCGAATTAGTCAGTGAAGGTGTTGATCAGCCTTACTGCTTTGAAAGTAACTGTTTTTGAGTCTAGTGGTCCTGGAATGGAGGCTACATAACTCCTCCCTGATGCGAGTGGAACAAACAGTCCATGAGCAGGGTGGGTGGGTCCTTCATGATGTTACTAGCCCTTCGCTGGCAACTTTCTGTGTATTACAATATGTCCCCAATGGTGGGCAGGATAGTTCCAGTGATGGATAGTGTTCCAGCCCTGGGAATAGTTAGGCCGATATTCCAGTGCGTGGACATAAGTTATATTTAGCTGCTAGAGTCTGGAAATGGAATCTGACTCACCTACACTTACAGCTGATCACATGAATGGACCATTTTTAAACAGGAATGGCTTCCAAGAAGTGAAGGGTTTGCAGCCTTTTTTTTTAAGAGATTAGCTTTGTTTGTTACATGTACATCAAAACATCGAAACACAGTAAAATGGATCATTTGTGTCGATGACCAACGCAGTCAGGGGATTGTGCTAGAGACAGCCTACACATGTCACCATGCTACTGGTGCTAACAAAGCATGCTCACAATTCACTAACCCTAACCTTAATCCTACATCTTTCAAATATGGTGCCCCTGAGGAACCCCATGTAGTCATGGGGAGAACCCCTTACAAATCTTCAAAACATCTTTTCAAGACAATGTCTCAGAAAGGCTGCATCCATCACCCAGGGTGTACCCTCTTCTCACTGCTTCCATCAAGCAGGCGATACAGGAAACATAAGACACACACTTTACACTTTGCATTTCAGCAACAACTTCTTCCTCTCCGCCATCATTTTTCTGAATGGACAATGAATCCATGTATACTACCTCACTATTTTTTTTCTTTTTTTAGCTCCCTTTTTGCACATATTTAATGTGTGTGTGTGTGTGTGTGTGTGTGTGTGTGTGTGTGTGTGTGTTTGTTTAATATGTAATTTGCTTCACAACATATGTCGCTTATATTAAACCTGACCCTCTGATTCTGAGGAATCAAACCCAATTATTGATTGTTGGCACTGTATGGTGATGCACTAATCACTATGCTATCCCAGTGCCCTAAATTTATTCAGAGATGCAGTGAGGAACAGGCCTTTCTTGCGCACCGACCCAGACCACTCAGTAACCCACCTATTTAACAGTAGCCTAATCGCAGGATAATTTACAATGTACCTGTTAACTCGTACACCTTTAGACTGTGGGACAACCCGGAGGAACCTCATGCACTCATGGGAAAAGCGTACAAATAAATCGAACTCTGATCTCCGACACCCCATGTTGTAATAGCTTTGTGCTAACTGCCACCCCACAGGTTTTGAGAACTCTTCCTGGCAAAAAGTCATTTTGACAGCTTGTTGAAGATAATTCAAAGGTCAAAATTCAAAGTCAATTTATCATCAAAGTACATACAAGTCACCATATACAACTCTGAGATTCATTTTCTAGTGGGCATATACAATAAACCCAAGAAACATACCAGAGAATCAGTGAAAGACTACACAACAGGACGGACAAACAACCAATTTACAAAACAAAATTTGAAGAGTAAAAAGCAACTCTTGTAAGCACCAACAAGAATATTTTGAAAGAAAGTTAAAACACGTAATTACCTTGGAAACTGCAGTCACTTGACTTCAAGCCTTAGGTGTTTGCGAAGATTCAGCATGACATCTAAAACTTTGACAAACTTCTAAAGATATGTGATGGACAGTATAGTTACTGGCTGCTTCACAGCCTTGTATAGAAGCACCAATAACTTTGAATTGACAATCCTACAAAAAGTGGTGAATATAGCCCAGTCCATCACTGAGCACACCCACACAAAATGTTGTCACAGGAAAGCAGCATCCACTATCACAGACCCAGACCACCCAGGTCATGCTTTCTACTCGCTGTTGCCATAAGGTACAGAAGCCTCTGGACTCATGCTACCAAACTCAGGAACAGTTATTACCCCTTAACCATCAGGCTCTTGAACCAAAAGGGATAACTTCACTCAACTTCACTTGCCCCATCAATGAAATGTTCCCACAACCTATGGAATACCCTCATGCCCTCGATATTTATTGTTTATTTAATTATTACTATTATTTCCTCCTTTTCACATTTGCACAATATGTTGGCTTTTGTACACTGGTTGAATTCCCAAGTTGGCATGGTCTTTCATTGATTCTATTATGGTTATTTTTCTGTGATGGATTTATTGAGTATGGCCCCAAAAAAATGAATCTCAGGGTTGCATATGGTGACGTATATAGGTCCAACTAATGTCAGAGAAATGTATACAATATACATCCTAAAGTTCTTTTTCTTCGCAGACATCCACGAAAACAGAGGAGTGCCCCAGAGAATGCATGACAGTTAAACGTTAGAACCTCAAAGACCCCCAGCGACCCCTCCCACACATAAGCAGCAGAAAGGCAATGACCACTTCCCCCACCAGTAAAAATGCATCAGCACCCTCCACCAAGCACTCAAACACGCAGCAAGCGTCAATGAAGACACAGGCTTGCAGTACCCCAAAGATTACTCATTCACCCGGTAATTCGACATACCACAAAGCTCTCTCTCTCCCTAAAAAGGGAAAAAGAGGTGTCCTCTCTTATGTACATTGATAATAAATTTGGTTTGAATTTTGAATTGTATTCATATTAACTGGATATTTGCAGACAAAAGAGAGTACAGATGCTAGATTCTGGATGTTCAGGGAATTCAGATGCCATGGAGGAAAATGGACAGGTGACATTTTAGGTGCAGTTCAAATGAAGGATCTCAACCCAAAACGTCAACTGTCCATTTCCTTCTACAGATGCTGCTCAGGCACTATCTTGTATTTTTGCTCATGTGAATATTTAATGGTCACGAATCTTCCCGTCATCAAGGACATCTTCAAATGTTGATACTTCAAGAAGACGACATCCATCATGAAGGGCCCTCACTGCCCAGGACATGCCCTCTTCTCATTGCTACCATCAGAGAGGAGGGACAGGAGCCTGAAAACACACACTCAGTGTTTTAGGAACAGCTTCTTCCCCTCCACCATCAGATTTATGAATGGTCCATGAAAGCATGAACACAACTTCATATTTGCTCTCGTTTTATACTACACTTACTTTTTTTTTAACATATCTCTTATTGTAACTGATAGTAATATTTTCAGTGCATTGCATTGTACTGCTGCAGCAAATCAGCAAATTTCAGGACATATACCTTTTATTTTTATTATTTAGAGATGCAGTGCAGGACAGGCCCTTCCGGCACAGTGAGCCACACCGCCGAGCAACAAACTTATTTAACGCAAGCCTAATCACAAGACAATCTACAATGACCAATTAGCCAATTAATTGGTACATCTTCAGACTGAGAAGAAATCAGAGTGGCCAGAGGAAACCCATGCATACACAGGAAGAACCTACAAGATTTCTTCCAGAGGAAAGCGGAATTAATCCGATAACCTGAGCTGTAATAGCATCACACATACCGCTTGGTGCCGCAGTCATAGTAAACCTGATTCTGATTTTGATTTTTTTCTGTGTTGGTAGGAGATCTCTAAAAGAGACGTACTGGTGTTATGCAGAACTTTTTTTTCTAGTGACAACTGAAGGTCTTCTTAAAAATGATTTAATGAGCAAATCTTTAATGTGTAAAAAAAACACAGCAGTGTTGAAAATGATGGCATTACCTCATTCAAGATGGAGGAACTGGCCATTGAGCTTTGCAGTTTACCAGGCTGATGCGAGAATCTGGTATCCATCACCTGAATGTGAGCAGGAAGCTTTCGAACAGTTGGCACAAATGTGAAGGCCAAAGGCTTGGCTGTTTCATTAATACGAACCTATATAATCAATAAATTTAAATACATTGGAAGTTAAGTTAGCATGTTTTAATCTCAGAATCATTGGTGTTAGGGATCACTCTGGGGTTATAAATATATGTTCAGCATAATTATGGATAAAGTTCAAAATAAATGTATTATCAAAGTATATACACGTCACCACATACTACTCTGAGATTAATTTTCTTGCAGACATTCAAAGTGGATACAAAGAAACACAATTGAATCAATGATAAAACATACACAACAAAGATGGAGAAACAACCAATATGTTAAAGACAACATATTGTGCAAATACAAAACGAAAGATAAAGCAAAATAATAATTAATTAATAGACAGCTAGGTAGATAAATAAATAAATAAATAAATAAATAAATAAATGGGTATCAAGAACATGAGTTGAAGAGGGATTGAAAGAGAATCTATTCGCTGTGTGATCACTGTTGGGATGAGTGTATTTTTCTACACTGGTTCAGGAGGCTGATGGTTGAGGGATAATAACTGTTCCTGATTCTGGTGGTGTTGGACTTGAAGCTCCTGCACCTCCTTCCTGAAGGCAGCAGTGAGAAGAGGGCATGACCTGAATGGTGAGTGTTCCTAATGATAGACGCTGCTTTCTTGTAACAGCGCTCCAGGTAGATGTGCTCAATAGTGAGGTGGGCGATACCCATGAAGGACTGGACAGTATCCACTAAAGTGATACCGACCTTCAGGAAATAATACCAGTACACAATTTATATTTTGTGTTTTGTGCTGTGCATCATATATGTATTGTGGGTATACTGTGGTCTGGAGAAACGTGGTGTCATTTGATTTTATATTCAGTATCTGAAGTCATGTAACAATAAACTTGAACTTCACAGCTTCCCTGTGGCTTAGTTTTAGTCAGTCATGACAGTCGGTGCCAAACACAAGTCAATAATAGTAAAAATCTGAAGGTAAATGGTTTATTATTGACACACGCACTGAGGTACAGTGTAAAACTTTGTTTTGCATGCCATCCAGACAGATCATTTGATCACATCTGCACATTGATGTAGAACAAGGTATAACAATAACAGAATGCAGAATAAAATACTCCATCAAGACAAGTTCAGTGCACGTAGACAATAGGGTGTAAGGTCATAGCAGAGTCGATTTTGAGGTCAATCGTCCATTGCATTGTAGTAGGGAACCATTCAATAATCTTACAACAGTAGGATAGGAGCTGTCCTTGAGCCTGGTGGTATGAGCTTTTGGGCTTTTGCACCTTTCTGCCCTATAGGAGGGAGAAGAGAAAATGTCTGGCATGAGGCAGCAAGAGACAATGGATCGAGCAGCATCTGTGGAGGGAAAGTAATTGTCAACATTGTTGAAACACTGCATCAAGACTGAGTGTGGAGAGGGGAGATGGCTATTATAAATAAGAAAGAGTGGGTGGTGAAGCAAAGTCCAAGGCGAGCGTAGGACTGTGGAAGGGGTGTAAGATGACAGGAAGGTTGAGGAGGAGATAAGGGCTGAAATTGGGAGATAATGGCAGAGAGAAGAGAGAGATAGAGACAGAGAGAGAGAAAGAGAGACAGACAGAGAAAGAGAATGACAGACAGATAAAAACATAGGGAGAAACAAACATAAAGGCAGTTAGAGACAGTGAGAAAGAGAGAGGGAGATAGAGCAATAAAGAAAGGAGAATGGACGAGAAAGAGAGGTCAGAAAGAAAGAGTTCTCTACCCACCGAAAAAACAAATCAGTACAACATGTGGTAAAAAGAAAACTGTTTCTACTTGCTTGGGCTTAACGTAATAGTGATTCATTATCAAACCAATTTTTGGACTGATGGACCACGCCTTATCAGTGGCAAGTCCTTACTTGCTTTTAAATGTTACATTTCATGAAGCTTATTCATTTTTCCTTTTCTGAATAGACAATTCCAACAATCAGGAAACTGACTAACAAGGAATATTAAACACTTCAGCCTCTGCCTTGGCCACCACTACTTCTTTCATCAAGGACAGGTGTTTGCATTCATTGTAGGGTTCTTCTCCTCAGCCAAAAGCAATGCTATTCTTAAATGATTTTTAAAATAAAGATAAAGATTAGCTTTAGTTTTCACATGTGCATCAAAATATAGATAGGTATATAGATAAATAGTTAGATAATTTATTGATCCCAAAGGAAATAACAGTCTCACAGTAGGATTACGTGCAAATTTGCCCACTACCGTAGTCACTGCACTCGATGGAATAAATTATCACAAGGATTAGAAGGATGGTAGAAAAGTTCTTCAATGTCCAGAGAAGATATTAAGCTTGAACTAACTTATTTCATTCAACAGGATGAATTGTGACATAAAAGGTGGACAAAATTAAAATCGGTGAATACAGGACTGAAGGAGTTATATTTGAATGCATGCTGTACATGGAATAAGGTTGCAGCACAGTTGTAGATTGCCAGCTAAGATGTCGTAGACATCACTGAAACATAGCTGAAAGAAGATTATAGCTGGGAGCTTAATGTCCTCAGATACACATTGTATTCAAAGGACAGGCAGGAAGAGAAAGAGGGCGGCGTTGTTCTGTTGGTAAAAAATGAAATCAAATTATTTAAAAGAAGTGTCGCAGGGTGTTGAATCATTGTGGATAGAGCTAAGGAACTGAGAGGATAAAACAACCTTTATGGGAGTTGTATACAGACTGCTAAACATTAGTAAGGATGTGATCTACAAATTTCAAAGGGAAAGAGAAAACGCATGCCAAAAGGGCAATGTTACAATAGTCAAGGGGGATTTCAATGTGTAGGTAGATTGGGAAAATGAGGTTCATGTTGGATTCCATGAGGGGAGTTTCTAGAGTGCTTACAAGATGGCCTTTTAGAGCAGCTTGTGGTTCAGCCCACTGGGGGATCAGCTATTCTGGATTGGGTGTTGTGTAATGAACTGGAACTGGATAGAAAGCTTAAGATGAAAGAACCTAAAGGAGAAAGTGACCTTAATATGATCAAATTCACACTTAAAAATGAGAATGAGCTAAAGTCAGATGCATCAGTATTACAGTAGAGTAAAGGGAATTACAGAGACATGAGAGAGGAGTTGGCCAGAATTGATTGGAAAAGAACACTGGCAAGGATGATGGCAGTGGCTGGCATTTCTGGAAAGAATTCAGATGGCACAGAATATATACAACCCAAAGAGGAAGAAGTGTTCTAAAAGAAAGATGACACAACTGCAAATAACAAGAGAAGTCAAAGCCAACAGAAGATAACAAAAAAAATCATTAAATTAAAGATGGAATATGAAAGTAAGCCAATAATATTAAAGAGGATACCAAAAGTTTCTTCAGATACATAAAGGGTAAAAGAGAGGTGGAGTGGATATTAGACAGCTGGAAAACAATGTCGGAAAGGTAGTTATGGGGGACAACAAAATGGAAGACCAGCTGAATAATTATTTTGCATCAGTCTCCTCTGTGGAAGGCAATAGCAGTATGGTAGACATTCCAGGTGTCAAGGGTCATGAAGTGTATGTAGTTACCATAAATAGAGAGAAGTTGCTTGGGAAACTGAAAGCTCTGATGATAGATTAGTCATCTGAACTAGATGGTGTACACCCCATGGTTCTGAAAAAGGTGACTGAAGAGATCATGGAGGCATCAGTAATGATCTTTCTAGAATCACTAGATTCTGAAATGGTTCCAGAATAACAAATGTCATTCCACTCTTCAAGAAGGGAGAGAGGCAGAAGAAAGGAAACTATAGGCCAATTAGTCTAACCTCAGTGGTTGGGAAGATGTTGGAGTCAATTATAAAGGATGAGTATTCAGGGTACTTCAAGACACATGATAAAATAGGCCATAATCAGCATGGTTTCTTCAAGGGAAAATCTTGCCTGATGAATCTTGGAATTCTTTGAAGAAATAACAATCAAGATAGACAAAGGAGAATTGGTTAATGTTGTATACTTGGATTTTCAGAAGGCCTTTGACAAGATGCTACACATGAAGCTGCTTAAAAAGCCATGAGCCCATGGTATTACAGGAAAGATTCAAGCATGAATAAAGCAATGGCTAATTGGTGGGAGGCAAAGAATGTATGGTCTTATACTCTCCATAAAAGACCATAAGCCATAGAAGCAGAAATAAGCCATTTGGCCCATCAAATTTTTCTGCCATTCCATCACGGCTGATTAATGATCCCACTCAACCTCATCTCCTGCCTTCCAGCTGTAACATTTGACACCCTGACCCCTGACTAATGAAGAACCTATCAACCTCCATCTTAAATGTACCCAATGACCTGGCCTCTACAACCGCCTGTTCCAATGAATTCCACAGATTTATCACCCTCTGGTGAATTTCTCTTCATCTCTTTTCTAAAGGGATGTCCTTCTATTCTGAGGGTATAATCTCTGGTGCTATACTCTCCCACTATAGGAACTCTCCTCTTCATACCCATTCTGTCTAGGCCAGGGGTCGGCAACCCGCGGCTCTTTCATCTCTGTGCTGCGGCTCCATGTGGCTTTGGAAAATAAATGATGAGTATTTAATTAAAATGTATTTTATGTTAGTTTGTTAGTTTTTGAAATGTAATTCTAAATTTGAAGATTATGGTGATCTTGTACAATAGAAATAAAACATTGTGGCAACCCATTTCCTGGCACATCCAAACCGGCTCACAATTAGTAACCGTTCGGCTAAGGGAGATAGCCTGCGGGGGTTTGTGAGTACGTGTATTTTGGAGCATCCGCGCCCACGGAGGGGGGGGGGCAGGTTGAGGGAGGATTAAAAGCAAGGCTGTTTAGTTTGAATAAAGTTATCTTTGACTGCACTTTACCGACTCCGTATCGTTATTTTAGCGCTGTGTGTAGCACACCGCTACAACGTGTTTTTTATTGCTATTAATATACGTCACCACTGCCAATACCTGACACCCGCCACACCCCTAAGCATCAATCCATCCCTACTGAATACGACTGCATTGGCAGGTGTGAGTCAACCTGATCTTGAGATGGAACTGGCCGACATAGCCGACAAAGACATATGGGTGTCCAAGTTTAGACGCTTGACAGCAGACCTTGAAGATGTTGCCCGTCAGAAGGCCGTTCTTGCTCAGAATCACAAATGGAGTGATATTGAAAACCTCCCCAAACCGGAAAAAACTTGTGTTCGAAACATGGAATGCCATCCCCGACATTTATGTAACCATTAAAAAGTATGCACCTGGAGTCCTGTCAATCTTTGGATCCACATATGTTTGTGAGCAGGTGTTCTCCAACATGAACTTTATTAAAAACAAACATCGCGCACGCCTCACAGATGACAGCTTGCGATCCTGTGTAAAGATGAAGGTGACGTCATACAGCCCTGATGAGCAGACGCTGTGCGCTGAGGTCCAGGAGCAGAAATCCCATTAACCAAGTATGATAAATATTTTAATTGCCTATTATTTTACGTATATTCATATTTTTTCATGGTTCAGTGAAATAGTCCTTCTGTTTTTCAGGTTGACAGCTGGCTGACGTTATTTTTGGTTTGCTGCTGGCGGACAATTTATGTTCGGTGTTTTTCATAAATACAAGAATGACTCAAATAGACATTGAGTATTTTACTTATAAGTAATCTTCAACCCAACGTCTTTTTTTCGGAGTTTAAAATGTTTTTGTTGCATGCAGAAATGTAATTTTGTTTTCTCTGCAGGAGTCCATCGATTTCATGAATGCAACACATTATAGTTTGTTTATACATAGCATAAAGGCAGAAAAAAACATTGTATGCAGTGCTATTTCATTTTAAATGTCAAACGTGTTTTGTGGCTCCCAGTGTTTTCTTTTCTGTGGGAAACTGGTCCATATGGCTCTTTCAGTGGTAAAGGTTGCCGACCCCTGGTCTAGGCCATTTACAATTCTATATGATTCAA
The DNA here is from genome assembly GCF_030144855.1 of Hypanus sabinus. Classification (NCBI taxonomy): domain Eukaryota; kingdom Metazoa; phylum Chordata; class Chondrichthyes; order Myliobatiformes; family Dasyatidae; genus Hypanus; species Hypanus sabinus. Next base: position 74,134,443 of record NC_082715.1, on the reverse strand, counting down.
TGAGATTCTCCCCCCCTCCCATTCTTCTAAACTTCATTGAGAACAGACCCAAAACCATCAAAGACACCTGATACATTTCATTTCAGGGATCATTCCGTAAACCTCCTCTGGACCCTATGCAATACCAGCACATCCTTTCTTAAATAAGGGGCCCAAAACTGCTCACGATACTCTAGTTGCAGACTGACCAATGTCTTAAGTCTTGCTGCTTTTCTAAGTTTGGGCTCATGCAGAAACTTCTTAATTCTTATCATGGAAATGGTCTCTCTGCTTAACACTGAAAATCTTTTGTTCAAACCTCCATCATGTAAAGTTAAAGCAATAGGCTCTGACTACAGAATTCATCATTTGCTTTTCAGTGTTCCTGGCCGCAGGGGCTTATCCGACAGACAAAAATGCATCAATATGCTGCATCACTTGTCTTTTTAAAACAATCTTTGGCATTGTCAGAGGAAGATTTTTCTTTCTATCAGCTGCAAAAACAGCTCCCGCATAACAATAACACTGAGCTAAATATTTTTCCTGACCAAGTTCACCCTCAGTGCCAGGTGACTTCATTGGCCTATAGATGCAGAGTAGCGAGTATCTGAACTCATTGCATCATAGCCTGGTATGGAAACTCTAACACCCAGGAATGGAAAAAATTACAGAAAGTGGTGGATACAGTCCAGCCAATCACAGACAAAGCCCTGGCCTACCACCCTCCCAACTATTAATTGCATTTACAAGGTGCACTGGCACAAGAAAGCAGCATCTATCATCAAGAAACCCAATCATCTAAGCCAGGGATTCCCAGCCTGGGGCCTACAGACCTCTTACTTAATGATATTGGTCCATGGCATAAAAAAGGTTGGGAACCCCTGATCTAGGCCACGTTCTCTTCTCAGGAGGTACAGGGGCCTTAGCTCCCGCACCACCAGGTTTAGGAACAGTTATTACCCATCAACCGTCAAGTTCCTGAGCCAGTGTGGATAGCTTTACTCACCGCAACATCCTACAGATTCACTTTCAAGGACTCCACATGGTTTTTTTTTGCTTTTATATTTTGTTTTCTATTGCACTTTGGTTGTTTGTTAGTCTTTATTTTTTGTATAGTTTTTCATAAATTATACTGTATTTCTTTGTTTTCTTGCAAGAAAATAAATCACAAAGTGGTAAAGGGTGACATACACTCTTGTACACAATAAAGTGGCCACTGAGCATAACACTGCAGCAAAGCACTCATTAAGCACCTCACTCACATTCTGTACTCACAGCAACAGAGAACTTTGAACATGCACTCAGTAGCCATGGGAGGTACCTAATAAAGTGGCCACTGAATGTAGTTACCCAGGGAAAGCTGATTAAGTAAATCAAGCCAGCTCAGATTAAAGAACAAACCATACATAACTAATCTGATGAAGTTTGGATGAATTAATAGAGAATGTCGATGAAGGTATTGCAGTGGGAGTGGTGTACATAGACATGTGAAGCCTGTACCACCAGGCTCCAGGACAGCTTCTAGTCCCTCTGTTATAAGATGACTGTACATTATTATCTGCCTACACCGCATTTCTCATTAACTCTAACCCTTTATCCTGCATTCTTTTTTGGTTTAATTTTTAACCTCCACACCCTATTGTACTGAATTGATCTGTGTGGAAGGTATGCGAGACAAGTTTTTCCACTGTACCTTGGTACATGTGACAATAATAAATCATCACTACTACCATCGGGCAGGAGGTGTAGAAGCCTTAGGTCCCACACAGTCAGGTTCAGGAACAGTCACTACCTTACAAGCATCAGGCTCCTGAACCAGTGGGGATGGCTTTACTCACCTCATCACTGAACTGATTCCACAACCTACTTACACGGACTCCACAGCTCCCTATTATTTATTTACTTGCTTTTATTATTTACACAATTTGTCTTCTTTTACCCATTGGTTGTTGTCAGTTTTTGCTATTTATAGTTTCTCATAAATGTTATTGTATTTCCTTGTTTTCCTGTGAATGCTTGCAAGAAAATGAAGTTCAAGGTGGAATTTGGTGACAAATATGTACTTTGATAATAAATTTACTTTGAAGTCTGAAACCAACTTACCAAATATAAGATAAGATAAGACATAGATACTGAAGATACTAGAATCTGGAGTAATAAACAGGTAAAAATAAAGGGGAAAAGAATCATGGAAAAATATTTTTACACCACATCAAGTTGAAATCTGGAATGCACTGTACACAAATGTGATGGAAGAAGGTTCCATTGTGTCATTCAAACTGGAATTGGATAAATATATCATGGCAAGGGGTTGCAAGTCTGTAGGGATAGGGTCAGTGGGTGAAACTTGAAATAAGCCAGTTTGGACATGATAGGCTGAATGGCCTTTATGCTGTAATATTCCCTAATTCTCTGACACAAGAGTCTCTGCAAATGTTGGAAATCCAGAGTAACACTCACAAAATGCTGGAGGAACTCAGTAGGTCAAGCAGAATCTATGGAGAGGAATAAACAGTCAACATTTCAGGCCAAGGCTGTTCATTAGGGTTCCTCCAGCATTTTGTGTGTGTTACCCTAATTCTTTGATTCTACAATCTATTATCTTCTACTGTAGTTACTGGAATACTTCCAAGTGTGGACTTAACTAGTGATACTATGCAGGAACATCGTTGTACAGATAATCGGTAAGGAGGAATCACTTACTGATTTATGATTTGAACAATCAGTCTTTCATTGCTCATTGTAAATGTGACACAGAAATGCACTGTCCAAGACACATCAACAGAACTCAGACCACAGAACACAAATCCATAAACTAGCGATTATACAGTCATAATTTCAAAGAACACGACAGCTCAGAAATAGACCCTTCAGCCCATCTTTTCCATGTCGAACTGTTATTCTGCCTAGTCACATCAACTCGCAGCCAGACCATAGCCCTCCATACCCCTCCGTACTTATTCAAATTTCTCCTAAATGTTGAAATAGGATTAACATCCACCACTTCCTCTTCCAGCACGTTTTGCACTTGTACCACCCACTGAGTGAAGACGATTCCCCTAGATTCCTCTTAAATATTTCACCTTTCAGCTTTAACCTGTGAGCTGCAGTTTTAGTTTCACCCAACCTCAATGGAAAAAGCCTGCTTGCATTAACCCTATTTCCAACCCTCATAATTTTGTATATCTCTATCAGAACTCTCCTCATTCTCTTACGCTCCAGCAGGTAAAGTTCTAACCTATTCAGCCTTCCCCTATAACTCAGGTCCTCAAGTCCCAGCAACATTCTCTCTACGTTCTTTCAATCTTACTGATATCTTTCTTGTAGGTAAGTAACCAGAATGCACTCAATACTCTGAATCTAATCTCATGAATGTCTAATCCAATTTCCAAATAACATCCCAATTCCTGTACTCAATACTTTGATTTATGAGGGCCAATGTGCCATAAAGCTCTCTTTATGACCCTGTCTGTAATTATAATGCAAGTTACATTAGATCCATAATTTATTCAAACTCACCTGCTGTGGGTCTTGGAGTTAACCTGACAATACACTCTTCATTCCTCAGTTCAGTGGAAGAAATACGAGTGTTTGTGTGATCACACTAACGGTGCAAGGAATGATAATTTGAGTGCCAGGAATAGTGAGGCTGTTTCAGAGAAATGTGCTGACAAACTTCTATTTATGTAAATTATTGAGTGGGCCTTAAGCAAGCCCTTAGGAATTTCTAGCCTTCAAATGTCATCATGAAGGGACAAATACCAATGACTTGAAACCGGCTGCCAGCTACACTAATTGTGTGAGGAAGCATTGTGCTTTTAACATGTGGTTTCACTGTCAGGTATATGGTGGTCGGTATAAAGTTAATGCCACGCTGATGAACGATCCCAATCAGGAACGTCTGGACCGGATCCTTTGAAGTTAGAACACAGAACAGTAAACAACAGGAACAGGACCTTCGGCCCACAATATTGTGCCTATCCAATTAACTTAGTAATCAAATGGTCAAGCCTCTAGCTACACATATCCTTCCATTTTCCTCACATTCATGAGCCCGTCTAAATTCCCTTTAAAGTCTCTAACGTATATTAGGTTCAAAAACTAGGTAATGATTGACATCTTGAAGATTATAAGGCTACCCAGGAAGGAGCATAAGAATGAAATTAGGAGAGCCAGAAGGGGCCATGAGAAGGCCTTGGTGGATAGAACTAAGGAAAACCCCACGGCATTCTATAAGTATGTGAAGGACAGGATGTGAGAGATTAGGACAAATCAAGTGTGACAATGGAAAAGTGTGTATGGAACCAGAGGAGATAGCGGATGTATTTAATGAATACTTTGCTTCACTACAGAAAAGGATCTTGGCGATTGTAGGGATGACTTAAAGCGGACTGAAAAGCACGAGCTTTTAGAAAGAGGATGTGCTGGAGCTTTTGGAAAGCTTCAAGTTAGATAAGTCACCGGGACTGGACGAGATGTACCCCAGGCTACTATGGGAGGGGAGGGAGGAAATGGCTGAGCCTCTGGTGATGATCTTTGCATCATCAGTGGGAACGGAAGAGGTTCCAGAGGATTGGAGGGTCGCAGATGTTGTTCCCTTATTCAAGAAAGGGAGTAGAGGTAGCCCAATAAATTGTAAACCTGTGAGTCTTACTTCAGTGGTTGGTAAATTGATGGAAAAGATCCTGAGGAGCAGGATTTATGAACGTTTGGAGAGGCATCATATGATTAGGAATAGTCAGCATGGCTTTGTCAATGGCAGGTCGTGCCTTACGATTTGAGGATGTGACTAAACACATTGATGAAGGTAGGGCTGTAGATGTAGTGTATATGGATTTCAGAAAGGAATTTGATAAGGGATCCCATGCAAGGCTAATTTAGAAAGTAAAGAGGCATGGGATCCAAAGGGGACATTGCTTTGTGGATCCAGAACTGGCTTGCCCACAGAAGGCAAAGGGTGGTTGAAGATGGGTCATATTCTGCATGGAGGTCGGTCACCAGTGGTGTGCCTCAGGGATCTGTTCTGGGACCTCTACTCTTCGTGATTTTTATAAGTGACCTGGATGAGGAAGTGGAGGGATGGATTAGTAAATTTGCTGGTGACACAAAGGTTGGGGGTGTTGTGGATAGTGTGGAGGGCTGTCAGAGGTTACAGTGGGACATCGATAGGATGCAAAGCTAGGCATAAAAGTGGCAGATGGAGTTCAACCCAGATAAGTGTGAAGTGGTTCATTTTGATAGGTCAAATATGATGGCAGAATATAGTATTAATGGTAAGACTCTTGGCAGTGTGGAGGATCAGAGGGATTTTGGGGTCGGAGTCCATAGGACACTCAAAGCAGCTGCGCAGGTTGACTCTGTGGCTAAGAAGGTATACGGTGCATTGGCCTTCATCAATCGTGGGATTGAGATAAGGAGCCAAGACGTAATGTTGCAATTATATAGGACTCTGGTCAGACCCCACTTGGAGTACTGTGCTCAATTCTGGTCACCTCACTGCAGGAAGAATGTGGAAGCCATAGAAAGGGTGCAGAAGAGATTTACAAGGATGTTGCCTGGATTGGGGAGCATGCCTTATGAGAATAGATTGAGTGAACTCGGCCTTTTCTCCTTGGAGCAACGGAGGATGAGAGATGACCTGATAGAGGTGTATAAGATGATGAGAGGCATTGATCGTGTAGATGGTCAGAGGCTTTTTCCCAGGGCTGAAATGGCTAACACGAGAGGACACAGGTTTAAGGTGCTTGAAGTAGGTACAGAGGAGATGTCACAGTAAGTTTTTTTTTTACGCAGAGACTGGTGAGTGCATGGAATGGGCTGCCGGCAACGGTGGTGGAGGTGGATACGAAAGGGTCTTTTAAGAGTCTCCTGGACAGGTACATGGAGCCTAGAAAAATGGTTAACCATAGGTAATTTTTATAGTAAGGACATGTTTGGCACAGCTTTGTGTGCTGAAGAGCCTGTATTGTGCTATAGTTTTTCTATGTTCTATGTTCTATACCTCCAGCATCTCTCCAGGGAGTGCATTCCAGGCACTCACCACTCTCTGTATCAGAAACTTGGCCCTCACATCTCATTTGAAATTAACCCCTCTCACCTTCAATGCATGCCCTTGGGTATTAGACATTTCAAGTTGATGACTGACAACAGATAATGTCTGTTGTCAATGACCATACAACACAGGAGCAGAATTAGGCAATTCGGACTATTGAGTCTGCTCTACCGTTCAATAATGGCTGATTTATTGTTCCTCTCACATTTCTCAGCCTTACACTCTCATTTTGGCCCTTCTCTTTAGCTTTCCACATTCCCTCCCACCAGTGCCCTCTTCTGGCCTCTCCCAGACACACCCTCAGAAATTAATTCACTGGAAAGGGAAAAGATTTCAAACTTTCAAGTTCAGCAATAGGAGAATAATTGAAGAACTCATTCAGAATTTTTGCAGAGGCAAGTTCAAATGACAAGTCCATAAGACAATAAAACACAGGAACAGAACAAGGCCACTTGGCCCATTGGTTCTGTTCCACCATTTCATCATGGGTGATTTATTTTCCATCTCAACACCACTCTCCTGCTTTCTCACCATAACCCTTGATGTCTTACCAATCAAGAACCTATCAACCTCCTCTTTAAATATACCCAATGAAACTATTGTGTGACTTCATCAAAGACAAACTATGTATATTATCAAAATATGTATATGTCACCTTAAGATTAATTTTTCTTGCAGTCCTTTACAGGAAAATAAATACAATAGAATTTATGAAAAGCTGTACATGAACAAAAACTGACAAACAGCCAATGGGCAAAAGACAAATTGTGCAAAATGATATATAATACTGAGAATATGAGTTGTTGAGTCCTTGAAAGAAAATGTTTGAGGTGGAATTAGTTCAATGTTGAGGTGAGTGACGTTATCCACACCAATTCAGGAGCCTGATGATTGTTTGGTAATAACTGTTCCTGCATCTGGTGGGATGAGACGCAAGGCTTCTGTACTACCTTCTCGATGATAGTAGCAAGAAGAGAACATACCTGTCTGGTAGTCAGATTCAGGTAGCACAGTGGTTAGCTTAACATCTTTCAGCACCAGTTACAAGGTCCATGGTTCATGGTTCATTTCCTGTCACTGTCTGCAGGGAGTTTATACATTGTCCCTTTGACCAAGTGTGTTTCCTCCACATCTTCCAGCTTCCTCACACATTCCAAAGTACAGGTTACAGTTAGTGAGCTGTGTTCATGTTATGTTGGCACCAGAAGTGCAGCAGCACTTACGGATTGTCCCTAGCACAATCCTCACTGATAGGATTTAACACAAAATGACCAATTTCACTGCATGTTTTGATGTACATGGGTCAAGTAAAGCTAATCATTATCGTTTAATCCTTCAGTCAGGAAAAGCATTTTCACAGGAGTCACAAGTCGCTCGCTTCAGAATCATTTCCTAAATATTTGTTTCTTTTTTTAACCAGATGAAATAAATTAAACGTAGCTATCATACAGATGTTAGTGTCAATCTTATCATGACTTCGGGCCTAGTTAAGCTGTTTACAGACATGAGTTATTAATAGGAGTTTGGTAGACCTATAAATAATCACCAAAGTGAAAATAGGCTATGTACGAACAAATAAAGTGAGTAAAATGAGTTCCCAACCCTTTTCATGCCCTGGAGCCTTACCATCAACCAAGGGCTCCATAGACCCAAGGTTGAGAACCCTTGGTTGGGACCACACTACATTATTTACATTTATCTTGTTATTTTATTTTTATTTCGAGAGACAACATGGTAACGAGCCTTTCAGGACCAATGAGCCCACACAATTACACCCATGTGTCCAATTAACCCCCTAATCCACATGTCTTTGGAATGTCGGAGGTAACCTGAAGGAAACCCAGCTGGTCATGGGGTGTACATACAAACTCCTTGTAGACAGCTGGCACTAAAGTGTTGCACTAACTGCTGCACTGTTCTACGTTCTATACAGGCAGCTGCTGGTACTGACCCAGTTAAAGACAAAATGGAATAGATTCAGGAATCCCATGGAAGTTGCCTCCTTACGGATAGCAGTGGAATTGATCCTGGGTCACTGATGCTGTAATAGTGTCAAGCTAACCGCTACGCTACCAATCTTTTCTCAAGTTGAATAAACAAGACGTTTATTTGAAATGAACCGTTCATTGCTGAAGTCACACTACTTTTAATTTCAGCACCTATTTTTGGTTTCTTGGGTAGTGTCTGGTCAAGGAAGGTCACATGTAGTATTATTAGGGCCTAAGAGTGGGGATCTCCTTCAACATCATTTGTCGAATAGGAAGGCAAGAGGTGGCAGAGTGTAGTGGACACAGCCCAGTCTATCACAGACACTGCCCTCCCTACTATTGAAGGTGACTACATGATATCAAATGCCTTCATCATCTTGGTCCTTCCATCTTCTCACCATCAGCGAGGAGGTTGGAAACCTGAAGTCCCAACCCACCAGGTTCAGGAACAGCTACTTCCATACAACCAACAGGTTCTTGAATTGACCTGCGCAAGCCTAACCCTACCTTTGTAACAAGGCACTACAGATAACCTCTTGCACTTCCATAGACTCGTCTTGAACTTTTTTTTTGCACTAATGTCTAGATTTTCATCCTTTTTTTCACTGACTTATATAAGTTATGTACTCTGTGCCTGTGCTGCTGCTGTAAGAAAGTTTTTCATTGTGCTACAACTCACCAGACCTGTGCAGATGACAACAAACACAACTGTGAAGATTGGGGAATGTTGGTAAAGTTCAGAAAATTAAATGGGGGCGTCATGATTGTAATGGTCCCTCACTGAATGCCCCTGTCTGTCCTATGGTTTCTTTATCTTAAAACATAGAGCAGTACAGCACACTGTAGGTGAGCAATGTGCTAACCTTTAAAAGGCTCCACGATCAATCTAACCTTTCCCTCCCTCATAGCCTCCATTCTTCTATCACCCACACGCCAATCTAAGAGTGTTAAACGTCCCTAATGTGCCTATCTCTACAATCACAGGCCTCACTTGGAGTACTGTGAGCAGTTTTCTGCCCCTTGTCTTACAAAGGATGTGCTGAAACTGGAGGGATTTCAAAGGAGGTTCACAAAAATGATTCCAGGATTAACCAGCTCATTATATGAAGAGCATTTGATGGCTCTGTGCCTGTAACACTGGAATTCAGAAGAATGAGGGGTGCCCTGATTAAAACCTATCAAATGGTGAAAGGCCTTGATAGAGTGAATGTGGAAAGGATGCTTCCTATAGTGGGAGTGTCTAAGACCAAAGGACACAGCCTCAGAATAGAGGGGCGTCCTTTTAGAACAATGATGAGGAATGATTTCTTCAGCCAGAAAGCAGCTGTGGAGGCCAAGTCTTTATGTATTTAAGGCAGAAGTTGATAGATTCTTGATTGGTCGGAGCATGAAGGGATATGGGGGTGGTGGTTTTGGGGGGGAAGACAGGAGGTTGAAGCTGAGAGGAAATATGGGTCAACCATGTTGAAATGAAGGAGCAGACGATAGGCCAAGTGGCCTAATTCTGTTCCTGTATTTTATGATCTTATGGTTTTATATCACCTCTGATAATGCATCCAGGCACCTACAGCTCTCTGTGTAAAACCCTTACTTCTACAGTCTCTCCTAAATCTTCCTCCACTCACCTTAAAGGGATGCCCTCCGATACTGGCCATTGCTGCTCTGGGAAAAATGTGTTGGCTGGCTACTTGGTCTATGTCTCTTATAATCTTATACATAGAACGTAGAATATCACAGCACAGTGCAGCCTACCTAAAGCAGCAACATTACGTCATTATTCTTGAACTAGTGAAGCCCAGCACACTATACTCCTTTTTAACCACCCTATCAACTTGTGCAGCAACTTTGAGTGGTCTATGGACTTGGACTCCAAAGTCCCAATGCTCCTCCATATCCCTAATTACCATGTCATTAACCCTGGATTCTGCCTTTGAGTTCAACCTTCCAAAGTGAATCACTTCGCACTTTTCCAGATTGAATGCTACAGGTATATGTCACTTCTCAACCCAGCTTTTTATCCTATCAGTGTTCTGTTGTAACTTTTGAAAACCTTCTGCTCCATTCACAACACCACCAACCTCCTGCTGTCCGAGAATGAAGGGATTAGGTCTACTCCAGTCAGACTGTCACACTGTCCAGTAAATTAGTCTAATGCCATCTGTATCTGGTAAGTGACAGAGCCTTGGTTACTTTTGAAAGAGGAGCAAGAACAATGTACAGGAAGGAAGCAGTAATGTATCCTGCAAGCTGAAGGCAAATATTGGAGGGGGTGCTAACTTCAATATTAACAGCAGGAGTGAAGAATTAACATTGCAGAGACTGTCATGTTAATTTAATCTCTGGATTGGTTGAAATATTTCAGATTAATCTAAAGAAACAAATAATTCACATTTATATAGCAACTTAAATTACACTAGGATATCTAAACTGTTAAATGGATTTATTATTGTCGTGTGTAGCAAGATACAATGAAAATCTTTGTTTTGAATGCCATACATACTGATCATTTCATCACATTGCTACATGGGGTAGTAGAAGGGAAAACTAACAACTTACAGTATAAATTGGTAAATGGTTTATTATAACAAGATGTGCTGAGGTACATTGGAAGACTTGTTTTGTATGTCACCCATTTCATCACCTCAGTATGTTGTGGTAGTACAAAGGAAAGCAATACAATATATACATTTGTAAATTGCTTTATTATTGTCACGTACTGAGGTACAGTGAAAAAGATTGTTCTGCATACCATCCATACAGATCATTTCATCACATCAGTACAAATGCAAAGCAACAACAGAATGCAGAATCAAGTGTTCCTGTCACAGAGAATGTGATATGTGGGCAGATAATAAGGTGCAAGGCCATGACAAGGTGAACTGTGAGGTCAGGAGTGCATCGTTTTGTACTATGGAACTGTACAGCAGTTTTATAACAGTGGGGTAGAAGCTATCATCGAGTCTGGTGGTACATGCTTTCAAACTTTTGTATCTTCTGTCTGATGTGAGGGGGGAGCGAAGAGAGACTGTCTGGGGTAGGTGGTGTTTTTAATTATGTTAGCTCAAAGTGTTCTCATGGCCAAAGAACTACCTAAAAGCTATCACAGCTAGAAAATAACACAAAACTTCACAATACAGAGACTGAGCTCTGAGAGGACTATGGCCACACCTCACTGTAATCATAACCAGAGATTGTTAGGGCAATACCTAGCCATCTTATCATTAATAATTTGCTCGCTTCTTACTTCATGTTGCCTTTGGCACATATTCACAAAGTATACATGCATGAAAATTATCTTTTTATAACAGAAACACAGTACATCACAAACATGACAAGTATAATTCCAGGAGAGGAATTACACAATTTTCAACTTTCTTTCCCATAGCTCAATAATGAAGCAGCCCATGGCAGGATTTAAACAATATCCAGACTTGCACCCCTTCACCAGATCTCACCTGTCACCTGCCAGCTTAAATTTTTCCTCCTCCCTCCACCTTCTTATTCTGTCTTCTAAAAAAGTTAAGATTAAAAATTAACTTTGTTTGTCACATGTACATTGAAGTATTGAAACTTACAGTCAAATGCATCATTGCATTGTATCAAATCAGTGTGGACTGTGCTGGGCAGACCACAGTATCACCATGCTTCTAGTATCAATATAGCATGCCCACAGCCCATTACTCTAATCTGTACTTACTTTGGAATGTGGGAGCTTTTCCAGACCTAATTAAAGATTAAAGATTAGCTTTATTTGTCACATGTACATCACAACATATAGTGAAATACGTCATTTATGGCAATGCCCAAACACAGTCCGAGGATGTGTTGGGTGCAGCCTGCAAGTGTCGTAATGGTTCCACTGCAGTAACAGCATGCTCAAAACTCACGAACCCCACCTGACCCATACCCGTTTGGAATGTGGGAGGAGACCAGAGCTCCTGGAGGGAGCCCATGTGGTCACGGGGAAAATGTACAAACCAAGTGGGAACTGAACCGGTTTGCTAGCGCTCTGAAGTGTTACACTAGCTGCTATGCCAAGTTGTTTGTTGTTCCAGGTCAACATTTCAGATTGATGACAGTTCATCAGACAGGAGAAACAAGAGATAAGTCAACCTTTTAGTTTCAGAGAAAGGGACTCAGACAAGAGGCAAGGATTTTGCACCTTGGCTCTCGAGGAACAATGTTTCATTTAGATGTACACATGCGTATGGTTCAAAGACCATTAAACTTCAACTTGAACTTGAGACACGAGGTGATCAAAAGAATGAAAGGAATAAAAAAGGAATAAAAAGAATAAAACAGTAAGGTGAGGGGGGCACAGTAGAAGCTAAATGATGGTTTAAGGTTGAAGGAGGTACAGGTTAGCTGAGCGTGTGTTCTCAAGCAGGTGTAGGTGGGTAAAGAATGAAATACCAACTTGAAGGAAAAGCTGGGGAGAAAATGTGAATGCAAAACTTGATACAGACACAAGATCCAGAACAAGAAGTTAACTTACATAAATAGCACACACAAAATGCTGGAGCTTCTTAACAAGTCAGGCAGCATCTAAGGAGGAAAGGTTTTGGGTTGAGACCCTTTAGTACACTTAATTAGCTCTTGGCCGGAACCATCAACTGTTCATTCCTCTCAACAAATGCTGCCCGACCTGCTGAGTTACATCACTGAGTTGCTTTGTTGGTGTATATTTTTATCAATTCTATTACATTTCTTTATTGTCATGTAAATTCCTCAAAGAAAATGAATTTCTTGATAGTATTTGGACTCTTTGGGTAGAAAATGTCTGTTACCCTACTGTATCTCTAAATGAATAAATAAAATCTACTGGAGGAACTCTGGGTGTCCAGCAACATCTGTTACAGGGAAGGAATTGTCAACATTTCTGGTCAAAACCCTGCATCAGGACTGAGGATGGAGAAGGGAGATGGCCAGTATAAAGAGGAGAAGGCAGTTGGCAGATTGATTAATTATGGTTGCATATACTGAGATAAGGTGAAAAGCTCAGTTTTGCACTGCAGATCTTTCCAAGCACAAGTGCAACGGGGTGGGACAAATAGCAGAATGCAGCATACAGTGAACCTGTTACAGAGAAAGTGCAGTGCAGGTAGACAGTAAGGTGCAAGGACCATAACAGGATAGATTGAGAGATCAAAAGTTCACCTTTAGTATATAAGAAGTCAGGAAGGAAGTGGCATGAAAAAGTTTGGTCAGAAAGGTGAATGTTAAGAAAGTTTCTGAAAGGTGAAATGACAGCAAGATCAAGATCTGAATCAAAATGTTGTATTCTGAAAAAAAAAGCATGATTTACGTTTATGGCTTTCTTGTGAATGCTGCTTATCTGCTGCTGTGTGCCTGTGAAACTGCTGTGATGTGGGGTGCCAGGGTGGCATTGCAGTTGGCACAATGCTTGAGGAGATGGCAACACCTATAAGCAAACTGGTACGTTCCTTCCCATATGTGTGTGGGTTTTCTCTGAAAGCTCCAGTATCCTCTCAGTCCAAAGATGTACTGGTTAGTAGGTCATTGTAAATGGTCCTGCAATTATGCCAGGGTTAATCAGTGGGCTGCTGAGAGGACCGGAAGGGCCTGTTCCACAGCGTATCTCTAACTAAATACAGAATAATAAAAAGTAAGCTTTTCATTGGCCTCGTGCAAACATGTACTTCTGACAATACACCATTCAACTTTGACTTCTACGAGATGAAGGAGAAACTGTTCAGTCTTCGATACCTCCACTCTAGAACCATATTCACACATGGAACATAGAGGAGCACAGTGCAGGCCCTTTGGCCCGTGATGTAGCACTAACCTTTTAACCTACCCTGAGATCCATCTAACCCTTCCTTCCTACACATGTCCTCCATCGTTCTATCATTGCTGTGCCTATTCAAGAGTTTTTTTTAAATGCTCCTAATGTATCTGCCTCTACCACCACCCCTGGCAAAGCATTCCACGCACACACCACTCTATGTTAAAAAAAAAACTGCCTCTGATATCCCCTTATACTTTCCTCCAATCACCTTAAAATTATGCTCCTTCATATTAGCCACTTCTACCCTGGGAAGAAATAATTGGCTATCCACTCAACCATGCTTCTTATCATCTTGTAATTTATTGTCAAACATACAGGTAACACTTCTGTATCATGTTCGGTCATGGAGCTATGGTGCACAGGTGATACAATAAGATATTAAGACCATAAAACATAGGAACAGAATTAGGCCATTCAAGTCTGCTTTGCCATTCAATCATGGCTGATTTATTATTCCTCAAAACCTGATTCTCTTGCCTTCTTCTCGTAACCTTTGACACCCTGACTAATCAAGAACCCATCAACCACCAATTTAAATATACCCAATGACTTGGCCTCCAAAGTTAACTGTAGCAATGAATTCCATAGATTTACCATCTGCTGGCCAAAGATATTTCTCCTCATCCCTGTTCTAAAGGTATGTCTTTGTATTCTGAGACTGTACCCTCTGGACTTACACTCCCCTGCGATAGAAAATATCGTCTCTATGTACACTCTATCTTTCAATATGTGATAGGTTTCAATGAGATCCTCCCTCATTCTTCTATAGTCCAGTGAGTACAGTCCCAGAGCCATTACCTGTGTCTGTACTTGTGCATGTGACAATAAATTTGATTTTGGATACTTTGATGTTTGCTGAAGTTTCTTTCCTGTGTTTACTCAGATTTAGGGTACACACTGATCATTTCACTCAACTGATATTTGTAATAATCAAGGCTACAACATTCAAAAACTTAGAGAAGCTCTTAAAAAAGGCAAAGAGGAAATGCTCCAAAATCTGCTTTATTTCATTAACTATCATTTGAAGAGGTTTAGTGAAAAAGCTGGGTAAAATGGTCTAAAAAGGATGAATTACACCTTAATTTAGCAGTGTTATAGTGAGATGCAGTAATCGACATTAGTGGTCACTGAATTAGATACACCTCTACACCTGCTTGTTAATGCAAATACCTAATCTGCCAGTCATGTGGAAGCAACTTAATACATAACAGCATGCAGACATGGTCAAGAGGTTCAGTTGCTGTTCAGACCAAACATCAGAATGGGGAAGAAATGTGATCTAAGTGACTTTGACTGTGGAATGACTGTTGGTGCCAGGTGGAGTGGTCTGAGTATCTCAGAAACTGCAGATCCTCTGGGATTTTCATGGACAAGAGACTAGAAGTTACAGCAAAAAAATCAAATAAACATCCAGTGAGCAGTTCTGTGAGCTAAAATGCCTTGTTAATGAGAGAGGTCAGACAAGAATGACCAGACTGGTTTAAGTTGACTGGAAGGTACAGCAGCTCAAATAGCTATGTGTTACAACAGTGGTGTGTAGGAGGACATCTCTGAATGCACAGCACTTTGAACCTTGATAATTTTAAGGAGATTTGAGGAAAGTATAAGGGGGATGTCATAGGGAGTGTTTTTTTAACATAGAGTGGTGTGTGTGTGGAATGCCTTGTCAGGGATGGTGGTAGAGGCAGATACATTAGGGGCATTTTAAAAACTCTTGAATAGCAGAAGACCACAAACATACACTCAGTGGTACAAGAGGTACATATTTAATAAAGTGGCCACTGAGTATATATCCCATGTAGTGGAAATCTCTTGCAAAGATGAATTTATTTGCAGCCACTTTCTAATATAATCCGTCTGGAACATGATAAGCTGGCAAAGCAACGTTAATAGTTTATGGAACTATGGAACTATTTATGGAACAGCTGAACTGTCCAGATCAGCAACAGAAAATTCTGCTCAACATTACCCAAACCCAAGTTTCCAAGTAGTAGTCTACATTTAAAAAGAGAATGTCAGTTGACATAGAATTATTTCATTTAGTTTTTAATTAGAGGCACAGCACAGTAACAGGCCCCTCCAGTTTAACAAGCCTACAGTGCCAAATTATACACATGTGACCAATTAACCTACTAACCCATACATCTTTGGAAGCAAGGAAGAAAGCAGAGCACCCGGAGGAAACCCATGCAGTCATGGGGAAAACATGCAAACTCCTTACAGACAGCACTGAGAACTGAACCCAGGCTGCTGGAGCTCTAATAGCTTCATGCTAACCACCACCTGTCTCTGCCATCCTTATTAACCACCCAAGTTACATTAATTGTATTAACACTTACCATCGACTTCATCACAGAACACTGGCCTTTCTTCTCTTTGAGTAAAGGATTCTGTAAAGTGACAAACGAACAATGTTCAAAGGAGTCACTATGTTTGTAATTACCACTCACCAGTTGATATTACCCTGTGGGAGGTTTAACTGCATTGAATTTCACTAAGGCTGCCAGGCATCATGTTTCACAGGGGAGCTATAGAGTCATAGAACACTACAGCATAGAAGCAAGCTCCTTAGCCCATCTAGTGCGTGCAGAACTATTATCTACCTAGTCCCATTGAGCTGCACCTTGACCATAACCCTCTATGCATCTCCCATCCCTGTTCTTATCCAAACATATCAAATTTCAGAGTTCAAAGTGAATTCATTATCAAAGAACATATATGTCACCACATACCACCCTGAGGTTAATTTCCTTGTGGGCTTTCACAGTTGATACAAAAAAAAAACACAATAAAATCAATGAAAAAACTACACAAATATGGACAAAAAAATACAGCCTATGTGCAAAAGATGACAAACTGTGCAAAGACAAAAAGAAAAACAAATATTAAGTAAATAAATCAATAAATGATATTGAGACATGATTTGTAGTGTCCTTGCAAATGAGTCCATCGGTTGTGGAAGCAGTTCAGTGTTGAGGCGAGTGAAGTTATCCATTCTGGTTCATCAGCTTAATGGCTGAAGGATAATAATAACTGTCTCTGAACCTGGTAGTGTAGGGCCTTGTATCCAATTCCTGAGGGCAGCAACAAAAAGAGAACATGTCTGGATGGTGGTGCTCTTTGATGATGGATGTTGGATTCTTAAATGTTGAAATCGACCCCAAATCCACCACTTCTGCTGGCAGCTCATTTCACACACTCACCACCCTCTGAGTGAAGAAGTTCCTCCTCATGTTCCCCTTAAACATTTCACCTTTCAGCCTTAACCCATGATCTCTAGTTGTAGTCTTACCCAACCTCAGGGAAAAAGCCTGCTTGCATTTGTCCTATCTATACCCCGCATAATTTTGTATACCTCTGTCAAATCTCCCCTCTTTCCTCTAAACTACAGGGAATAAAATCCTAATCTATTCAACCTTTCCTTATAATTTAGTCCCTCAAGACCCAGCAACATCCAGGTGGAAGTTTACCAAGGAAGAGGCTCAGCTCAGCAGCAAGACCTGTGATATTTCTGCCAGACACTATCATGTCCATGGGCAAGCACATCGCACAGATACATTTTTCCAGCCAGGACACTGAAGACAGAAATGGGGAGGTTACACTGTAGATACACAAGATGCTGGTGAGGCTGCATTTGGAATACTGTGTTCAGTTTAGGTCACTTTGCTATGGAAAAGATGCCAAAACATTGGAAAGAGTACAGAAATAATTTATGAAGATGCCACCAGACTCAAGGGCTGGGTTATAAGGCCAGGCTAGGCAGGTTAGTACATTGTTCCTTGGCATCTCGGGGACATTCCAGAATCAGAAGAAGCTGCAGAGGGTTAAAAATTCAGCCTGCTCCTTCATGGGTATAGCCTCCCGACCATCAAGGATACCTTCAAAAAGCAATGCCTGAAAAAGGTGGCATCAATCATATAGGAACCCCATCACCCAGGAGTTTGAACTGTGGCCATTCAGTCGACAGGAGAGTAAAAGGAAGAGACAGCTTCACACGGGTCCACAACTGAAGATTAAAAAAGCAGCATTTCACAGCAGTTTTCAGAGTTTAAATTATGGCCAATCAGTAAAGGTGAATAAAAATAAGGCAGGGGCAAGCAGACTGACCATTATTGGAGTGGCTATTGTGCGAGTGGGCCAGTGTTAAAATGGAAAGATCTTAACGTTGGCTAATCGGGCTTGGGCAAGGTAAAAACATAGAAACACAGAAATGTAGAAAACCTACAGCACAATACAGGCCCTTCAGCCCACAAAGCTGTGCCAAACATGTCCCTACCTTAGAAATTACCTATGGTTACCCATAGCCCTCTATTTTTCTAAGCTCCATGTACCTATCCAGGAGTCTCTTAACAGACCCTATCATGTCTGCCACCACCAGCATCACTGGCAGCCCATTCCACGCACTCACCACTGTCTATGTAAAAAACTTACCCCTGACATCTCCTCTGTACCTACTCCCAAGCACCTTAAAACTGTGCCCTCTCATGCTAGCCATTTCAGCCCCGGGAGAAAGCTCTGACCATCCACATGATCAATGCCTCTCATCATCTTATACACCTCTATCAGGTCATGTCTCATCCTCTGTCGCTCCAAGGAGAAAAGGTCGAGTTCACTCAACCTATTCTCATAAAGCATGCTCCCCAATCCAGGCAACATCCTTGTAAATCTCCTTTGCACCCTTTCTATGGTTTCCACATCCTTCCTGTAGTGAGGCGATCAGAACTGAGCACAGTACTCCAAGTGGGGTCTGACCAGGGTACCATATAGCTGCAACATTACCTCTTGGCTCCTAAACTCGATCCCAAGATTGATGAAGGCCAATACACTGTATGCCTTCTTAACCACAGAGTCAACCTGCGCAGCAGCTTTGAGTGTCCTATGGACTCGGACCCCAAGATCCCTCTGATCCTCCACACTGCCAAGAGTCTTACCATTAATACTATATTCTGCCATCATATTTGACCTACCAAAATGAACCACTTCACACTTATCTGGGTTGAACTCCATCTGCCACTTCTAACCCCAGTTTTGTATCTTATCAATGTCCTGTTGTAACCTCTGACAGCCCTCCACACTATCAACAGCATCCCCAACCTTTTACGTCATCAGCAAATTTACTAACCCATCCCTCCACTTCCTCATCCAGGTCATTTATAAAAATCACAAAGAGTAGGGGTCCCAGAACAGATCCCTGAGGGACACCACTGGTCACTGACCTCCATGCAGAATATGACCCATCTACAACCACTCTTTGTCTTCTGTGGACAAGCCATTTCTGGATCCACAAAGCAATAAACCCTTGGATCCCATGCCTCCTTACTTTCTCAATAAGTCTTGCATGGGATAAGCATCTAGTATGTCTCTTCTTCTTTATTCTTCATTCCTCATCTGCTAAGGCATAGCTAGAGCAGAGAGAATGACTCCATGGGCAGTGTTATGTTGTTTAGGTAAGGCGTGGGAATCCTGGGAGACTACAGCCTCTGAGGTAACCACATCTGCACCAGTTGCATCAAGCTGCAGCTCTTCAAACAACATGTTGAGGAACTGGAGCTGCAGTTCAATGACCTTTGGCTCATATGGGAGAATGAGGAAATAATAGAGAAGAGCTAATGATAGGGAGGTAGCCACTCCAAGCAGCCAGTATAGAGTACCCTGTGGCCATTCCCCTCAATAATAAGTACACCACTTTGGATACTTGGATACTGGAGAGACGGATGACCTATCGTCTCTGGCACTGAGTTTGGAACTGTGGCTCAGAAGAGAAGAGAGGTGAAGAGGACTGCAGAAGTGAAGGAGATTCCGCAGTCTCTGGATCTCAGTCTCATCTCTGGATTGCTGCCTATGCCACTTGCCAGTGAGGGTAAGAATAGGAGTATTTGACAGATAGATACATGGCTGAGAAAATGGTGCAGGGGTCAGCAGTTCAGATTTCTGGATCATTGAGATCTCTTCTGGGGAAGGTACAATGTGTATGAAAGGGATGGGTTACACCTGAACCTAAGTGGACCAAAACATCGACTGTACTCTTATCCATAGACGCTGCCTGGCCTGCTGAGCTTCTCCAGTGTTTTGTGTGTGGACCAATATCCTTGCAGGTAGGTTTTCTAGCACTATTCAAGAGGGTCTAAAGTAATTTGGCATTCAGATGGGAACCAGAGTGATAGCATGGTGGATGGGGTATTTGATTTACAAACTGAGACTGCTAGCAAGGAGAAACAGATGATAGGGAAAACTGCAGTCAACAGGATGAATTGCAAAGTAAAATAGGGACAAAATCAAAAAGGGTGATGAATACAGGACTAAAGATGTTATATTTGAATGCATGCATTATACAAAATAAGGTGAATGAACTTGGGGTGAATAAGGTGAATGGCACAGTTACAGATTGGCATGTATGAAGTTGAGGGCATCACTGAGTCATGGCTGACAAAAGATTTTAGCTGGGAGCTTAACATTCAAGATTCATATTGTATCAAAAGGACAGGGCAGATAGGCAGAGAGGGTGGGGTAGCTCTGGAGGTAAAAATGCAATCAAGTCATTAAAAAGAGGTAACACAGAATTGGAAGGTGTAGAACTAAGATACTGCAAAGGTAAAAGGACCCTGATGAGAGTTATATACAGGCCCCTGAACTGTAGCAAAGATGTGGGCTACGAATTACAACAGGCATGTCAAAAGAGCAATGTTATGATGGGCATGGGGGATTTCAATATGCAGATAGATTGGGAAAACCAGGTGAGTACTGGATCCCAAGAGAAAATATTTATCGACTGCCTATAAGATGGCCCTTTACAGCAGCTCATGGCTGAGTCTGGATTGGCTAATCTGGATTAGATGTGCAATGAACTGGAATTGATCAGAGAATTTAGAGTAAAGGAACCTGAAGATGTGATTGATCATAATATCATAGAATTCACTCTGCAATTTGAAAGGGAGAAACTAAAGTTGGAATTGTCAATATTACAATGGAGTAAAGGGAATTACAGAGGCATAAAAGAGGAGCTAGCCAAAATTGATTGGAAGAGGTCACAGGAGTCTACGTTGGGACAAATTTTTTAAAGTTATATGTCAGTGATTTGGGTGATGGAATTGATCTCTTTGTGACCAAGTTTGCAGACGATATGAAGATAGGTGGAAAAACAGGTAGTGTTGAAGAAGCAGGGAGGCTGAATATGGATTAAAATAGATTAGGAGAATGGGCAAAGAAGTGGCAGATAGAATACAGTGTTGGAAAGTGTATGGTCATGCACTTTGGTAGAAGAAATAAAAGCAAAGACTATTTTCTAAATGGAGAGAAAATTTAAAAATCCAAAAGAACTTGGGAGCCCTCATGCAAGATTCTTTAGAGATTAATTTTCAGGTTGAGTCAGAAGGTAAGTGCAATGTCAGCATTCATTTCAAGAGGACTATAATAAAAAAGCAAGGATGCAATGTTCAGGCTTTATACAGCACTGTTAAGTCCTCATTTGGAGTACTGTGAGCAGTTTTGGGCCCCTTATCTAAGAAAGGATGTGCTGACATTGGAGAGTGTTCAGAGAAGTTTCACAGGAATGATTTCAGGAGTAATAGGGCACTCCAATGAGGACTGATTGATGGCTCAAGGCCTGTATTCACTGGAATTCAGAAAAATGATAGGGGGTGGAATCTCATTGAAACCTTTCGAATATTGAAAGATCTTGATAAAATGGATGTGGGAAGGATATTTTCTATGGCGAGGGAGCTTAGGACCAGAGGGCACAGTCTCAGAATAGAAGAATGAGCATTTAGAAAAGAGATGAGGAAGAATCTTTTTATTAAGAGAGTGGTGGATCTGTGAATGTTTTGCCACAGACAGCTGTGTAGGCCAAATCATTGGGCACATTTAAGGCAGAGATTGATAGATTCCTGATTGGTTAGAGCATGAAAGGTTACGGGGAGAAGGCAGGAGATTGGGGCTGGGAGGGAAATGGATCAGCCATGATAGAACAGCAGAGTGACCTCAATGTGCTAAATGGTCTAATTATGCCCATATATCTTATGGTTTTATAGACGTGCCTTCTTCTCATTACTACCATTGAGGAGAGGAGGTACAGAAGCATATAGACACATATTCAATGCTTTAGGAATATTTCCCTCCACCATCAGACAAATGGTCCACGAACCCGTGAACACTACCTCAATATTTTTGCTGTCTTTTTGCTCTGCTTATATATACAGTATACTTCTTATTGTAATGTCTAGTATGTTTTATGTATTGCACTGTACTGCTGCTGCAAAACAACTAATTCCACAACATATGTCAGTGATAATAAACATGATTCTGATTCTGATTTAGGGATGACCTTTGAGAGTTGTATAAAATTATGAGGAGTATAGATGGTGAATGCCCGTACAGTAGTCTTTTCTCCCCCAGGGAAGGGGAACTAATAACCAGAGTGCCTAGTGTAGTTTTAAAGTAAGAGGTGAAAGATATAAAAGGGACCAGAGGAGTAATTTCGCAATACAGATGGTGGTGTCTGTATAGAATAAGGTGCAGAGGAACTGACTGAGACATGTAAAATAACAGCATTTAAAATACCTTTGGATAAATGCATGGATAAGAGGGGTTTAGAGAATATGGGCCAAACACAGGCAAATGGGATTAGCTTGCTAAGCATCATAATCGGCATGAATGAGTTGGGCTAAGCGACCTCTTTCCAAGCTGTTTACTCTACTGAAGCTACAACTTCCACTGGATACCTGTCATGACTCTTCTCTTCTCCTTACTTGCCCTCCTCCTTCCCTTTCTCCTGTGGCCCAGTCTCCTCCTTATCCTCTTCAGCCACCTATTCCTTCCCAGCTTCTCACTTCATCCCTCCTTCTCCACACACCCACCTGGACTCACCTATCATTTACCAGCTTCCCCACCCCTCAACTTCTTATTCTGGCCTCTGCTCCCTTCTTTTACACTACTGATGCAATATCTCTGCCTGAAATGTTAACTGTTTATTTTTCTTGAATATTGAAACCTATCAAATTTTGAAAGGCCTAGATAGTGGGGATGTGGAGAAGACACTTCCTATTGTGAATGAGTTTAGGACCAGTGGGCACAGCCACAGAACAGAGGGATGTCCATTTGGAGCAAAGATGAGAGGGACTTTCATTAGCCAGGGTGTAGTAAATCTGTGAAATTCATTGCCACAAATGGCTGTAGAGGCCACGTCATTGAGAATATTTAATGTGGAGGTTAATAGGTTCCTGATTAGTCAGGGTGCCAAAGGTTACAGGGAGAAGACACGAGAATGGGGTTGAGAGGGATAGTGAATCAACCACGGTGGAGCAGACTTGATGGGCCAAATGGCCTGATTCTGCTCCTGTGTCTTTGGATTATAGATAATAGATGCTGCCTGACTTGCTAAATCCCTCCAGCATTGTGTGTGTGGTGCTCAAGATGTTCAGCATCTATAAAATCTCTTGTGCTTACGACTCTTCTCTGAATTGCTTTCAGAAATTAACAACTGATGATACCCCACACTATTTATTCATTTATTTATTTCAGGAAACATTGCAGAATAGGCCTTTCATGCTGTGCCACCCAGCAATCCCCAGTTTAGCCCTAGCCTCATCATGGGTCAAGTTACAATGTCCAATTAACTTATTAACCGATAAGTTTTTGCACTGTGGGAGGAAACCAGAGCACTCAGAGAAAATCCACACATTCCATGTCCAAACTCCTTATATAGAATGCTATGACTGAGCCCTGATCTCCAATGTCCTGAGCTGTAATAAGGTCATGCTAACCACCAGAGTACTGTGGTGCCAATATTCAAGTTTCTATCTTAATGAAACATGACATAGATTGAGTAGGACTTCCTTAAAATCTTTCACTTTCCCCTGAAGCCATGTTAATTATCCAGAGATATTGGCTGCACATTGTTTTGTAGAAGAGTGCTGTGATCTCTGTCTTTTAATGTTATATGCTGTGACTGGTAGCAAACTTCAGCTGGGTATTTTCCCTCTCACCATGCAGATTCAACAATCAACGTTCCCTAGTGGAACAGTTGCCCATCAATAGAAACTTCCGGTCATGATAAACTCCATTAAACTGCTAAATTTGAGGAGATTTAGAATGCCACAAAGGCCCTTACAAATTTCCCTAGGTTTGTGGTGAACAGCATTAAGACTGGTTACATCACAGCCTTGTATGAAGGCTCCAAAGTACAGGATCACAAGAGATTGCACAGGGTCATAGACACAGCCAGCTTCATCACGGGCACAACCTTGCCCACCACATCTTCAAAAGACAACACCTCAAAAAGGTGGCATCCATTGTTAAGGGCCCTTACTATCCAAAAAACATGTTCTTCTCATTGTTACCATCAGGGCAGTGGTATAGGAGCCTAAGAACCCACACTCAATAATTCAGGAAATGCTTCCCACACTCACCCTCAGAGGCAATTCCTGCTATCGCAAACATCAAACATCCAGCCAGGCCATGCTTCCTTCCCACTGCTGCCATCAGGAAGGACCTACAGGAGCCTCAGGACCCACAGCACCAGGTTCAGGAACAGTTATTACCCCTCATCCATTAGGATCTTGAAGGGAATAACTTCATTCAACCTCATTCAATCCAAAACTGAACTTTTCCCACACCCACAGACTCACTTTCAAGGACTTTTGTTCTTATGTTCTCACTATTTATTGATAATTTATTTTTTTTTCTTCATTTTGTATTTGCACATTTTGCTATCTTTTGTACATTGGTTGTCTGTTTTGTTGAGTGCAGTTTTTCATTGATTCTATTGTGTTACTTTGTATTTACTTGAATGCCCACAAGAAAGTGAATCTCAGGGTTGTACATGGTGGCATACATGTACTTCAATAATAAACTTAATTTGATCTTTGAATAAGCTGCATGATCCATCTCGTAGAGCTGTTATCTCGGAGTGACTTCGATTCAGTCCTGAACTTAAGTGCCATCTGTCTGGTTTTGCCTGCTTTCTGTTTCACTGCGTGGGTTCCCTGGGATACTCTGGTTTCCTCCCACATCCCAAAGACATTAAAGAGAAATTTGATAGGGACATGGATGGGAGGGATATGAAGGACTATGGTCTAGCTGCAAGTCGATGGGACTAGGCAAATTAATAGTTCAGCACGACTGGATGGGCCAAAGGGCCCGTTTGTGTACTGTAGTGTTCTATGACTCTATGAGTTCGTGCAGATTGATAAGTTAATTGGTCATTGTAAATTATATTTAATACATAGCTGAGGGGTAGAATATAACCATAAGACCACAAGACCACAAGATATAGGAGCAGAATTCTGTTATTTAGTCCATTGAGTCTGCTCCACCATTTGATCATGGCTGATTTAATTTCCTTCTCAACCCCAATTACCTGCTTTCTTCCCATAAACATTAATGCCTTTACTAATCAAGAACCAATGAACACCTACTTGTATATGCTCAATGACTTGACTTCTGCAGCTGTCTGTGGCAATGAATTTCACAGATTCACCCCCTCTGACTAAAGAAATTCCTCCACATCACTGTTTAAAGGGATGTCCTTCTATTCTGAGACTGCGCCCTCTGGTCCTCCACTCCAGGAAACATCCTCTCCATGTCCACTCTATCTAGGCCTTTCAACATTCAAAATATTTCAATAATATCCCTGCTCATTCTTCTAAACTCCAGTGAGTACAGGCCCAGAGTCTTCAAACTCTCTTCAGTCATTAACACTTTCATTCCCAGGATCTTTCCCTCCTCTGGACTCTCTCCAATGCCAACACATCTTTTCTAAGATGAAAGGCCCAAAATTGTTCACAATATTTCAAGTGTGGTCTGACCAATGTCTAATAAAACCTCAGCATTACATCCTTGCTCTTCTATTCTAGTCCTCTCGAAATGAATGCTAACGATGCATTTGCCTTCTGGCAGGGAAGTATAGACAATTAGGTGGGATCAGTGTGGGATTACGGCAAGAGTGTATTTGAAGGTCTAAACAGTGTCAGTAGCCGGAAAGGCCTGTTTCCATGATGTATGACTCCATGACAAACAAAGGTTAAACTCCATGAGGACATATCAAAAACTTAGTTTGCTTTTATGACCCATGATTGGTCATGAATTTTGAAAGGGGCCACTTAATAGCTAACAGAGGGGCACCACAGCTAGTGTGATGCTATTACAGATCAGGATGTTGGAGTTGGGAGTTCAATTCTATAAGGAGTTTGTACATTCTCCCAGTGAACACATGGGTTTCCTCCAGGTGCTCAGTTTGGTCCCACATTCCAAAGACATACCAGTTAATAGGTTAACAGGTAAACTATCCTGTGATTAAGATAGGGTGAAACAGATAGGTTGCTGGGCAGTGGCTTTTTGGGCCAAAAGAGTCTGTTCTGTTTAGAGTTATTTATCTCTAAATAAATAAATATACGAGAAAGTGAACAAAAACAATATCAGCAGTGATTTGAGTTAAACTGTACATTAAATATAAGACAATGTCCCAAGGCACTTCCTATGAACTCCCTAGGTCAGGGGTCAGCAACCTTTACCACTGAAAGAGCCACTTGGACCCGTTTCCCACAGAAAAGAAAACACTGGGAGCCGCAAAACCCGTTTGACATTTAAGATGAAATAACACTGCATACAACGTTTTGTTTTGCCTTTATGCTATGTATAAACAAACTATAATGTGTTGCATTTATGAAATTGATGAACTCCTGCAAAGAAAACGAAATTACATTTCTGCATGCAACAAAAACATTTTGAACTCCGAAAAAAAGACGTTGGGTTGAAGGTTACTTTTAAGTAAAATACTCAACGTCTATTTGAGTCCTTCTTGTATTTATGAAAAATGCCAAACTTAAATTTGCCGCCAGCAGCAAACCAAAAATAACGTCAGCCAGCTGTCAACCTGAAAAATAAAAGGACTATTTCACTGAACAATGAAAACATATGAATATACGTAAAATAATAGGCAATTAAAATATTTATCATACTTGTTCAGGTTGACTCACACCTGACAATGCAGTCGTATTCAGTAGGGATGGATCGATGCTTAGGGGAGTGACCGGGAAGGATAATGTGTTTTTTTCCTCTCTGAACTCACAGAAGCGTTTCCCAAACGATGTTTGCATTGCGATGATTGCAGAATGTAAATACCCCGAATTTATCATGTCGTGACCTTGTTTGAACTCTCTCAAATTGGGGAAGTGAGACAATGTGCCTTTCTGTAAATCTCTGGCAAGCAACGTCAACTTGCGCTCGAATGCCAAAACATCCTCCAACATGTGCAGGGCTGTACGTCCTTACCCCTGAAGAGCTGTGTTCAGCGTGTTCAGGTGCGCTGTCATGTCTACCATGAAGTGTAGCTTTTCCAGCCACTCTGGCTGTTCCAGCTCAGGAAAGTTGAGCCCTTTGCTGCCCAGGAAAGTTTTCACTTCTTCCAGACACGCGACAAAGCGTTTCAGCACCTCCCCTCTGGACAGCCAGCGATAAAAACATGTTGTAGCGGTGTGCTACACGCAGTCAGTAAACTGCAGTCAAAGATAGCTTTATTCGAACTAAACAGCCTTGCTTTTAAGCCTCCCTCAACCCGCCCCCCATGGGCGCGGATGCTGCAAAAGACACGTACTCACAAACCCCCGTAGGCTATCTCCCTTAGCCTGAACGCTGGCTAATTGTGAGCCGGTTCGGATGTGTCAGGAAATGGGTCGCCACAACGTCTTATTTAGATTGTACAAGATCACCATAATCTTCAAATTTAGATTTACATTTCAAAAACTAACAAACTAACATAAAATACATTTTAATTAAATACTGACCATGTAGCGGTGTGCTACACGCAGCGCTAAAATTACGACACGGAGTCGGTAACTGCAGTCGAAGGAAAAAACTTTATTCGAAATCTTCAGCCTCACTTTTAAGCCTCCCTCAACCTGCACCCCCCCCCATGGCGCAGAGGCTCCAAAGCTCTGTGCTCGCAAACCCCCGTAGGCTATCTAATTGTGAGCCGGTTCGGATGTGCCAGGAAAAGGGTCGCCACAACCAATTATTTCCCAAAGCAACAGGGAGCCGCAGCACAGACGTAAAAGAGCCACATGTGGCTCCGGAGCCGCGGGTTGCCGACCCCCGCCCTAGGTTAATGTTGTTCCATTAATGACAGCCCTATTTATTATCAGTCAGTGGCCATTTTATTAGGGACACATGTACACCTGCTCATTAACGCCAATATCTAATCAGCCAATCATGTGACACTCTAGAGTTAACAGAGAATGGTGCAAAAAAACAACAAAAATTCCAGTGAGCAGTATCAGTGGACGAAATTACCTTGTTAATGACAGAAGTCAGAGGAGAAAGGCCAGACTGTTTCACACTGGCAGAAAGATAACAGTAGCTCAAATGACCACGCATTTCAACAGTGGTGTGCAGAAGAGCATCTCTGAATGTACAACTTGTTGACCCTTGAAGTGGATGGGCTACAGCACCAGAAGACCACAACATTCCCTCAAGGGTCATTTTGTTAGGTACAAGAGGTATTTAATAAAGTGGCCACTGAGTGTATAAATGGAAATGCCAAAGAACGAGGCAGAGAAAATCCCAAACTTCCTCTTCAGACAAGCTCACAAACAAACATGGGATGGAGTGGCGCGGGTGAGGGCGGTAGGCAGAAAAGGCAGCTACTGTCGCAGTTAAAATGCTGCATTGCATGTCTCAGTTTCCATTTGCAGACTGTTGCAGCTAGATAAATACAGATGAATCAGCCTAACCTCCAATAGCTTCCAAAAACCTTCATCTGAGCAGAATACAGAAAACAAATTATGCAGTTCTTGGCCTGTCTGGCACAGTTTCAGAGAAATAACTAACAATTTGGCAAAATTTCATGACTACCAGACTTCCTAAAATAGATCATCTACCTCTATTGTAGTTTCTAAGTTCTAAAGCATTCATGTTCCGATGTGCAAAGCCTGTGGGACACCAGATTAATTCTATAACATTCAATCACTTACCTGAAAGAGGAAAAGTTCATCTATACAGATGGAGACTCATGCAGAGCACAGAGAACCAACCCAATCAAACTATCAATGTCAAAATGGCAGCAGATAATCCTTGAAGCTATTAAAGCTATTTCCCTATCTTAATTTAGTTAAATTATTTAAAGAAAGTATTAAATTATGTAGAGTTATTTTTACCTTTCAAAATGATAAAAGTCCACATAAAAACCCAGAACAAAACTCAAATGATCTTCAAGGGCACTGTGCAATGATGAATGACATCTAAGAGAACATAACAGCGTTACTCAAAGCAAGTTCTTTTTTAATTTAGCAACAGCTGCACTTACACCCAACACGGTCTTACAAATAGAACATGACTAATGGAGATGTGCTTTATTTTCTTACCATCAGCGTTTCCAAAATATCTAAAGTCCCGTTCTCCTGTTTGTTTATTTTCTGGGACACCAAAACAGTTACTGTGCTCTGGTCCAGACAGATGTGTTATTTGTTTTTAAAAACCATCCACTTATTGGAATTCACGGCACCGTGTAAGCTCTTGAGCAGAAGTTTCAGGCAGCTGGACTGATAACAGTCGTGTGGACTGACTTTCTATTTATATGTACAACTAACTTGTAAGAGAGAAAGATAGAGACATCAAGCTACTGTGAACGCCACCATTCTGGTTTCTACTTCACAACTTCATTGTCTTGCTTACATCCAGAGAGTATTACTACTAGCTGTAAATCCCACTGGGATCATATAGAGTTACAGAGTCATAGATTCATAGAGTATTACAACACAGAAACAGGCCTTTCAGCCCATCCAATCCTTGCCGAGCTGTTATTCTGCCTAGTCCTATCAACCCTCACTTGGACTACAGCCCTCCATACCCCTCCTACCATGTACCTATCAAACTTCTCTAAAACTGGTTCTGTTTTCTATCTGTCAAAAACATTTTCAAGTTATTTAGATGAGTTGAACTGCTGTTCATCTACTTGATACACACTCTGGCTCAGATCACATTGGCCCTATCCCTGGTTTGAATAATGACTTTTAAAAAGTTTCAAACTTCTAGAGTTGACTGCCAACAGTTACTAAACCGGTAAGTTCTTCTACTTGTCAGCAACTCTCCTTTCTACAGGCTATATTAAAAGCTGGAGGTCTTTGCCCCCTCTGCAGCTATTTCTATCCCATTTTCAAGACATGGTACATAAAAGAAATTAAAATATTTATCTTTATGTACTAATTCATTGTTAGTGCAACTGACATCCTAACTCATGCCTAATCTGGCACCTCATTCTTCATTATTTCCTTGCTCGCTGATCAACGTTGTCTCTCAGGTAAACAATGCCAGAATTATAAAATTATTCTTCTCTTTACAAATCGCTCCTCTGCTGGCATCTCTCAAATTTCCTTTGGCTGCACAACCCACTGGTGTATGTACGTTTGTTGATTCCAGTCTCTCCTGAGTACCTAATGTTTCTTGCTGCATCACTGGAAGTCAAACTTGGTTTCAAGCTCAAAGTTTCTCTTCCAAAAATAATCCATCATTCTCCAGAGCTACCCCATTCAAACTGATCATTTCCTTGAACACCCCTTTCCATTCCATTCTTACCCACCTCGGCTCCAAAAAGAACGCCATCAGCTGGAAATATCAAACATTTAGCTAAAGTTTCTCATACCTGGAATCATTCCTGTGGATCTTTTCATGATCCCTTGGGTCATTTAAGTGTTATTACCAGAATTGGAGGCGATACTCCAGTTGTGGCCAAACCAGTGCCTCAGGACAACATCTCATGCACCATCAATCTACAGGACATGTCACTCAGGAACTTGGGATATATTAGTGTTTTGTGAATGTATGTTTTTCTGCTATTGTAATTATATGTGCTAGTTTGTGCCATTTGATGTTTGTAACTGTTGGTACAGGGTTTTGCAGCTTGGCCCCAGAGAAATACTGGTTCTTTTGTTCCTGCATTTATGTGGACAGTTGAATGACAGCTAAACTTGAACTTGAGCTTGATTTAGATTCAGATTAATTTGTTTATCAGATGTGCATCTAAACATACAGTGAAATGCATCATTTGAGTTAACAGCTATCACAGCGTAAGTGTCATCGCACATTGCAGCACTAATGTAGCATGCCCACTATGTTCAGCGGAACAACACAAGAGCAAACAAGCCCCTTTCCTTCCTCCCAAGCCCACACACAATCAGCCCTCCAAATCCAGGACAGGCTGCCTCTGGACCTCCAGCCTGCAGTGAACTCACGGATTCACAAGCACAGGGCCTCCCACTTCCCCGGTGGATTTGCAGACTTGCAGGCCCAGAGTTTCAGCCATCAGGCCTCAACTTCTGGACTTGTCGATTTCAGTCTTTAACCATCAGGTTTCAGTCTTCAGTATCGACCACAGGACTCGCTGATGATGGGACCCCGAACTCCAGACTCACCAACTTGCCAACTTGGGAACTCACTGGTACTCATTCCTCCTGCCTGCATGGATCTCCATGCTTGGGACCCACGGACTTTGGGGACCATTTGTCCTCACTGCTCTTTGTCCACAGTGCTTGCTGGTCTGACATCCATCGACAGGAATCCTCCATCATACCTTCAAGTCACTGATCTTCAAACACAGAGCATTCTTTCTCTTCTATGCCTCTGCTTCAAAAACAAACATTTAACAAATTAATAGATAACTGATTTTAACAAGATTGAAGTGTATGGCAGTGGAATGCTCCTCCTGTAGGATGTGGGAATTCATGGAACCTGATAGTCTCCCTGATAACTACATCTTCACGAAGTTCAGCCAACTCCAACTCATGAAAGACCATATTGAGGAGCTGGAGCTAGAGTTGGATGAGCTTAGGATCATCCGGGAGGCAAAGCAATTGATAAATACAACTTTTGAGCAGGTGGTTACACCCAGAGTGCAGAATTCAGGGACTAGAGAGGTGAAAGAAGGAGGAAGTCAGAGCAGGGTCCCCCTGTGGCCATTCTCCTCAGCAACAGGTAGACCCCTTTGGATTCTGTTGTGGGTGGCGACCATTCTCGGCAAGGCAGCAGCAGCCAGGCCAATAGCACTGTGGTTGGCTCTGAGCCTCAGAAAGGTAGGGTGAAGTCAGGCAGAGCAATAGTCACAGGGGACTCGAGAGTTAGGGAGACAGATAGGAGACTCGGTGGCAGCAAAAGAGACCCCAGGATAGTGTGCTGCCTCCTGAGTGCTAGGGTCCAGCATGTCCCTGAGCAGATGCAGAATATTCTTCAAGAGGAAGGTGAGCAGCCTGAGGTTGTGGTACCTGTCACTACCAATAACGTAGGCAGGAGAGGGGTAGAGGTCCTACACTCTAAGTTTAGGGAGTTAAGAAGGAGGCTGAAGAGCAGGATCTCCAAGGTGGTAATCTCCAGATTACTCCCAGTGCCATGAGCTAGGGATGGTCAGAAGAGGAAGGTACCGCAGATTAATGAGCAGCTGAGGCGATGTTGCGGGGGCCAGGGTTTCAAGCTCTTCGAACATTGGAACCTTTTCTAGGGAAGGGGTGACCTGTACAAATGGGATGGGTTGCACCAGAACTGGAGGGGAGCCATTATCCTGAGAGGGAGATTTGCTAATGCTAATGGGAAAGGATAAACTAGATTTGCAGTAGTTGGGAACCGAAGTGAAGAGGCAGAGGATGGGCAGTTGGTGCACAAGTAATGACAGCTTGTAGGGAGTTTATGAGGAAGGATGGGCAAATAATAGAGAAAAGAAGCAGACAACCAGTTGCTTTGAGATGTGTCTATTTTAATGCAAGGAGTGTCATGAGCAATGTGGATGAACTTAGAGCATGGATCAATACGTGGAACAATGATGTTGTGGCCATTACAGAGACTTGGATGACTCAGGGGCAGGGATGGTTGCTGAGTGTGCCAGGCTTCAGATGTTTCAAAAAGGACAGGGAGGCTGCAAAAGAGGTGGGGGGTGGCACTGCTAATCAGGGATAGTATCATGGCTGCAGAAGAGGAGGAAGTCATAGAGAGATTATCTACTGAGTCATTGTGGGTGGAAGTCAGAAACAGGAAGAGGGCAATAACTCTACTGGGTGTGACCCTCCAATGTTAGCCCTCAATATCCCTATCATCCATGTACGTATCCACATCTCTTAAATGTTGAAATTGACCCTGCTTCTACTGCTTGCACTAGCAGTTTGTTCCACACTCACCACCCTCTGAGTGAAGGTCCCTCTCATATTCCTCTTAAACAGTTCACCTTTCACGTGTAAACCATGACCCTTATTTGTAGTCTCACCCAACCTCAGTGGAAAAAGCCTGCTTGCATTTACACCATCCATAACCCTCAATTTTGTATACCTCCATCAAATCTCCTTTCAATCTTCTACATTCTAGGGAATAAAGCCCTATCCTACTCAACCTTTGCCTATAACTCAGGTTCTCAAGACCTGGCCATATTCTTATAAAGTTTCTCTGCACTCTTTCAATCTTAATTACATCTTTCCTGTAGGCAGGAGACCAAAACTGCACACAATGCTCCAAATTCAGGAGCAGATAGGGAGGCAGGTTCTGGAACAGTGCAATAATAATAAGATTGTTGTGATGGGTTATTCTAACTTTCCTAATATTGACTGGCATATCCTTAGAGCAAGGGGTTTAGATGAGGTGGCATTTGTTAGGTGTTTTCTGGAAGGTTTCCTGATGCAATATGTAGAAAAGCAAACTAGAGGTGAGGCTGTACTTGATCTGCTATTGAGAAATGAACCTGGTCATGTGTAAGATCTCTCAGTGGGAGACCATTTGGAGGAAGTGACCACAACTCTATCTCCATTTACCATAGTGCTGGAGAAAGATCAGAGCAGACAATTTGAGAAAACATTTAATTGGGGTAAGGGGAAATATGATGCTATTAGATGGGAACTGGGGAACATAAATTGGGAGCAGATATTCTCAGGGAAATGCACAGCAGAAATGTTCTGGGAACATTTATATGGCCTTCTGCATAGACATGTTCCATTGAGGCAGGGAAAGGATGCTAGCGTAAAAGAACCATGGTGTATAAGGATGTAAAATTTAGTTAAGAAGAAGAGAAAAGCTTATGAAATGTTCTGGAATATAGGTACCATTAGAGCTCTAGAAAATTACAAGGGTACCAGGCAGAAGCTCAGGAAAGAAATTGGGAGAGCTAGAAGGAGCCATGGAATAGCCTTGGTGAGCAAAGTAAGTCAAGTCAAGTCAGTTTTATTGTCATTTTGACCATAACTGCTGGTACAGTACATAGTAAAAATGAGACAACATTTTTCAGGACCATGGTGTTACATGACACAGTACAAAACATAGATTGAACTATGTAAAAAAACAACACGGAGGAAGCTATACTAGACTACAGACCTACACAGGACTGCGTAAAGTGCACAAAAACAGTGCAGGCATTACAATAAATAATAAACAGGACAATAGGGCAAGGTGTCAGTCCAGGCTCTGGGTATTGAGGAGTCTGATAGCTTGGGGGAAGAAACTGTTACATAGTCTGGTCATGAGAGCCCGAATGCTTTAGAGCCTTTTCCCAGATGGCAGGAGGGAGAAGAGATTTTATGAGGGGTGCATGGGGTCCTTCATAATGCTGTTCCCTTTGTGGATGCAGCGTGTAGTGTAAATGTCCGTGATGGCGGGAAGAGAGACCAGAATGATCTTCTCAGCTGACCTCACTATCCGCTGCAGTGTCTTGCGATCCGAGATGGTGCAATTTCCGAAACAGGCAGTGATGCAGCTGCTCAGGATGCTCTCAATACAACCCCTGTAGCATGCAATGAGGATGGGAGGTGGGAGATGGACTTTTCTCAGCCTTTGCAGAAAGTAGAGACACTGCTGGGCTTTCTTTGCTATGGAGCTGGTGTTGAGGGACCAGGTGAGATTCTCCGCTAGGTGAACACCAAGAAATTTGGTGCTCTTAACGATCTCTACTGAAGAGTCATCGATGTTCAGCGGGGAGTGGTCGCTCCGTGCCCTCCTGAAGGAAAACACCAAGGCATTCTACGAGTATGTGAAGAGCAAGAGGATAAGCTATGCAAGAATAGGACCAATCAGGAGTGAGAGTGGAAACATGTGCATGGAACCACAGGAGGTTATAGAGGTACTTAATAAATACTTTGCTTCAGTATTCACCATTGAAAAGGACCTTGGCAATTGTGGAGATGACTTAAGGCAGACTGAAATGCTTGAGTATATAGACATTAAGAAAGAGGATGGGCAGGAACTTCTGAAAGGTGTTAAGTTAGATAAGTCACTGGGATCAGACAAGAAATAGCCCAGGCTATTGTGGGAAGCAAGGGAGGAGATCTATGAGCCTCTGGTGATGATCTTTGCATCATCAATGGGGATGGGAGAAGTACCAGAGTATTGGAAGGTTGCAAACGCTGTTCCCTTTTTCAAACGCTCACTAATTTTTATAGATGCACCGTAGAAAGCATTCTTCTAGGGTGCATCACAACCTGGTATGGAAGTTGTCCTGTCCAAGACTGGAAGAAGCTGCGGAAGATTGTGAACACAGCCCAGCACATCACACAAATCAATCTTCTGTCCTTGGACTCACTTTACACCGCACGCTGTCAGAGCAGTGCTGCCAGGATAATCAAGGACACGACCCACCCAGCCAACATTGTCCCTCTTCCCTCCAGGAGAAGGTTCAGGTGCTTGAAGATTCGTACGCCCAGATTTGGGAACAGCTTCTTTCCAACTGTGATAAGTCTGCTGAACGGATCCTGACCCGGATCTGGGCCGTACCTTCCAAATATCCAGACCTGACTTGCACTACCTTACTTTCCCTTTTCTATTTTCTAATTATGATTTATAGTTTAAATTTTTATTATATTTACTTTGATTTGTACTTCAGGGAGCGTGAAGCGCAGAATCAAATATCGCTGTGATGATTGTACGCTCTAGTATCAATTGTTTGGTGACAATAAAGTAAAGTAAGTAAGTAAGAAATGGAGTAGAGATAATCCAGGACATTATAGACCAGGGAACCTTACTTCAGTGGTGGGCAAATTGTCAGGGAAGATCCTGAGAGGCAGCATTTATGAGCATTTGGAGAGACATAATCTGATTAGGGATAGTCAGCGTGAATTTGTCAAGGGCAGGTCGTGCCTTGTGAACCGGATTGAATTCTTTCAGGATGTAACAAAACACATTAATGATGTTGTGTATATGGATTTCAGTAAGGCATTTGATAAGGTTCCCCATTTAAGGCTCATTCTTGCAGAATTGGCTTGCCCACAGAAAGCAAAGAATGGTTCATATTCTGCATGGAGGACTGTGACCAGAGGTGTTCTGGGACCACTCCTCTTTGTGGTTGTTATAAGAGACCAGGATGAGGAAGTAGAAGGGTGGGTTAGTAAGTTTGCTGATGATACAAAAGTTGAAGGTGTTGTGGATAGTCTGGAGGGCTATCAGAGGTTACAGTGGGACATTGATAGGATGCAGAACTGTGCTGAGAAGTAGCAGATGGAGTTCAACCCAGAAAAGTGTGAAGTGGTTTATTTTGGTAGGTCAAATTTGAAGACAGGATATAATATTAATGGTAAGGCTCTTGGCTGTGTAGAGGATCAGCAAGATCTTGGGGTCCATGTCCATAGGTTGACAGTGTTGTTAAGAAGGCATATGGTATGTTGGCTTTCATCAACGATGGAATTGAATTCAAGAGCTGTGAGGTAATGTTGCAGCTATATAAGACATTAGTTGGACCTCACTTGGAGTACTGTGCTCAGTTCTGGTCACCTCATTACAGGAAGGATGCAGCTGCTATAGAGAGAGTGCAGAAGAGGCTTACAAGGATGTTGCCTGGATTGGAGAGCATGCCATATGAGAATAGGCTGAGTGAACTTGGTGTTTTCTCCTTGGAGCGACGGAGAATGAGAGGTAACCTGATTGAGGTATATAAGATTATAAGAAGCATTGATCATAACATCCAGAGGCTTTTTCCCAGGGCTGAAATGGCTAACATGAGGGGGTATAGTTTTAAGGTGCTTTGAAGTAGGAACAAGGGGGATGTCAAAGATAAGTTTTTCACCCCTATATAGGTACATCGAGCTTAGAAAAATAGAGGGCTATGTGGTAGGGAAATCCTAGGTAGCTTCTAGAGTAGTTTATATGGTCAGCACAACATTGTGGGCCGAAGGGACTGTAATGCGCTGTAGATTTTCTATGTTTCTATGCTTCATTGAATAAAATGAAAAATCTCTGCCTGGATACAAAATTTAATAAAAAGCCGAACAGACAGTTGAATGCAGATCTGCTTGGTGTTGGTATTTGTATTGGTATTAGTTTATTACCATCGTACGGTATGAATTGAGATAGAGTGAAAAACTCTTGTTTATACTTTTGGTTTGTTCTCTTGGCTCTTGTCCATCTGACTGTAAACATTCACATACTTCGGCATTGCAGCCTGGGTTTCACTGACTACTGATTCACTGTGTAGGCTCTGAATACAGAGAACAGGGATAGAAGGTGCTTATTCTGACTGCAAGTCCGTGACTAGTGTAATCAGAATCAAAGTTAAAGTTCAAAATAAAATTATCATCATCCTTCTTGGATGAAAATGTAGATGGGTGGATTAGCAAGTTTGCGGATTGACGGAGTTACGGACAGTGTAATGGACTATCAACAAATACAGCAAGGTATAGATCACTTACAGATGTGGGCAGAGAAAAGACAGGTAGAGTTTAAGAGGGCAATTGTGAGGTGGTGCACTTTGGGAAGACAAGTGAAAGAAGAAAGTATGCTCTTAATGGTAGACCCCTTAATAGCATTGATGAACGGAGGGATTTTGGAGTCCAGGTCCATGGTTCACTGTAAGTGGATAAGGTGTATAGTGTGCCTCCCATCATTGGTAAGTGTGTTGAGTTTAAGAGTAAGGAATTCATGCTGCAACTATGTAAAACTTCAGTCAGATTGCATTTGGACTACTGTATCGAGTTCTGGGCACCACATCACAAGAACGGTGTTGAGGCTTTGCAAAGGTATGGAACGGGTTCACAGGGACTGCAGACCATGAACAATCATGGGAAGTTGACCAAAGTTGGTTGTTCTCCCTAAGGCATCAGAGGCTCTGCACAGACCTTATGGAGATGTTTAAAATTATGAGATGCATAGAGAAGTAGATGGTCAGAAACTTTTCCCCAAAGTAGAAATATCTAGGGCCAGAAGGCAATATTCGCTAGAGCTCAAGAGAATGAGAACTAGGCAGAAGGTCAAGTCAGTGCAACCAGATAAGCTGTGCTGTAGTGTTCTATGACCCTATGCTTTTTGGATTAAAGGTGGGAGGATGGAACTTAAACGTGACAAGAGGGAAAAGATTTTACACAGAGAGCGGTAGAAACGTGGAACAGCATACTGGGAGTAGTAGTGGAAGCAGTTTGGTTGAAGTTAAAAGGTTTTTACATAGACGCATGATTATGATGGGAATAAAGGGATATGAATGAAATACAGGAAGTAGACATTCAGTATAAATTGGCATCAGGATGGCATGTGAGCACTTTATTAGGTACATCTGTACACTGCTCGTTAATACAAATATATAATCAGCCAATCATGTGGCAGCAACTCAGTACATAAAAGCATGTCAAGACATTCAGTTATTATTCAGACCAAACATCAGAATGGGGAAGAAATGACTTTGACAATGGAATGACTCTTGGTGCCTGATGGGGTGGTTTGTGTATCTCAGAAAATGCTGAACCCCTGGGTTTTCATACACCATGGTTTCTAGAGTTTAAAGAGAACAATGCACAAAACAAAAAAAAAAACATCCAATGAGTGTGTGCAGTTCTACAGGGTAAAAAAATCCTTGTTAATGAGAGATGTCAAAAGAGAAAGGTCAGACTGGTTCAAGCTGACAGAAAGAACTCAAATAACCACACATTACAGCAGAAGGAAATCACTGACTACACAACAGGTCAAACATTGAGGTGGAAGGACTACAGCACCAGAATGCCACAAACATAGACTCTGTGGCCACTTTATTAGTCACAGGCCACTGAGTGTATGTTCTGTGCTTATTTATCCAGTGACAATGCTAGGTGAGTTCAGAGTCAGAGTCAAATAGATGATAGGTGAGGCAGAGGATGAGGGTCAGACAGGGGCTGAAGGGTGATAGTGCAGAAACACAAAGTCTGCATATGGTTGTCTCATGGGTTTTTGATTAACTGTGTTTAACTACATGCATGATTTGTAGGGGTGACCTTATTTATAAAATCATGATACGATGCGTGGTAACAGTTTTACCCCAGGGATCAAATCTAAGGGGTAAATGTTTAGGGTGAGAAGGGAAATATTTAAAAAGGGACCTGAGCAGCTACATTTTCTGCTAGAGGAAGTTCCTGAGGCCGGTACAATAGTATCATTTAAGAAGCTCTTGGATAGGTACACAGAGGGACAGGGCATAGAGAGATGCAGGCCAAATAAAGGGAGTTAGTTCAGATGGGTGAGCAGCTTGGTTGGCCTGGACACTGGGTGGAAGGGCCTGTATCCATGCTGTATTGATCTATGACTCAGTCTGATGGAAATAAAATAATAACATTTTCATAACACTCACAAACTACTGGAGGAAATCAGCAGGTCTGGCAACATCTATGGAAATGAATAAACAGTTGACCTTTCAGGCTGAGACCCTTCATCAGGACCGGAAAGGAAGAGGGAAGATGCCAGAATAGGAAGGTGAAGCATCTTCTCCCTTTCTTTCCAATCCTGATGAAGCACTGCTTGACCTGCTGAGTCCCTTTAGTATTCTGTGTGTGCTACTCTGGATTTCCAGCATCTGCAGAATCTTCTCTAATTATTATTCTCATAAGCCATCCATGACCAGAAGCTTCAGATAATTGTGTTACATAATGTACATGGACAGATAGCATTACCTTAAATGAACAACACAATTTGACTTTCATCCTCGCATTTTCTCGATTACTTACCCCTGGATGAAATCAAATGCTTCCTTATGATGTCATCCCACAATGAAGCCATGTCAGAGATCCTTGTCGCAGCTGGAGCCATCAGTAGTTACATCTGTCAGCATAGGCTCTGTACATACTGTAGGGGAAGGAGAGAGGGCTAACAGGGAGTGGGCAGGACTGCAGCCAGGTACAAATTATTTTAACCTACCAACTAAAGACTCCTGCTTCCTATATATCAAATGAAAAATCCTGTTCAATCTAGGACAGTCTATTTGAGGCAAGGCACAGAATTGAAATAAATTTTCCTGTTAGTCACTCTATCCTTTCAACTACCCTGAGAAGCAATAATGAATTGAGAATGCGGAGAGACTGAGAATGTAGAATCGGTGTAGCAACACCACTAGAATATAGAATTGGTGTGACAACACTACT
The DNA here is from genome assembly GCF_030144855.1 of Hypanus sabinus. Lineage (NCBI taxonomy): Eukaryota > Metazoa > Chordata > Chondrichthyes > Myliobatiformes > Dasyatidae > Hypanus > Hypanus sabinus. The sequence continues at coordinate 74,094,300 of NC_082715.1, read as the reverse complement.
AGTGGTGTGCCACAGGGATTGGTGCTGGTTCTGTAGTTGCTTGTCATCTATATCAATGATCTGGATGATAATGTGGTAAGCTGGAACAGCAAGTTTGCAGATGATAACAAGATTGGGAGTGTCGTGGGCATGAGGAAGACTATCAAAGCTTGCAGAGGGATCTGGGACCAGCTGGAAAAATGGGCTGAATAATGGCAGATGGAATTTAATGCAGACAAGTGTGAGGTGTTGCACTTTGGGAGGACCAACCAGGGTAGGTCTCACACTGTGAACAGTAGGGCACTGAGGAGTGTAGTAGAACACAGGGATCTGGGTACACAGATCCATAATTCCTTGAAATGTAGATAGAATCATAAAGAAAGTTTTCAGCACATTGGCTAAAATGTATTGAGAACAGGATTTGGGATGTTATATTGAAATTGTACAATATGTTGGTGCGGCCTAATTTGGAGCATTGTGTGCAGTTTTGGTCTCCTGCCTACAGGAAAGATGTAATTAAGATTGAAAGAGTGCAGAGAAACTTTATAAGAATATGGTCAGGTCTTGAGAACCTGAGTTATAGGCAAAGGTTGAGTAGGATAGGGCTTTATTCCCTAGAATGTAGAAGATTGAAAGGAGATTTGATGGAGGTATACAAAATTGAGGGTTATGGATGGTGTAAATACAAGCAGGCTTTTTCCACTGAGGTTGGGTGAGACTACAAATAAGGGTCATGGTTTACACATGAAAGGTGAACTGTTTAAGAGGAATATGAGAGGGACCTTCACTCAGAGGGTGGTGAGTGTGGAATAAACTGCTAGTGCAAGCAGTAGAAGCAGGGTCAATTTCAACATTTAAGAGATGTGGATACGTACATGGATGATAGGGATATTGAGGGCTACAGTCCAGGCGTAGGTCGATGGGACTAGGCAGATTAATGGTTCAGCACAGACAGAAGGACTAAAGGGCCTGTTTTTGTGATTTAGTATTATGGAAGTCTATGACTCTGTGAAGGCCATTGATAGGGGAAACAAAAGCAGGCTTTTTCCACTGAGGTCAGGTGAGACTGGTGACAAGTGAAATGCTTAAGGGGAAACCGAAGGGGAACATATTTATTGCAAGAGTGGTGAGGGTGTAGTGTGACCTGCCAGTGGAAGTGTTGGATGCAGGTTGGATTTAAACACTTCAGAGAAGTTTGAATAAGTACATGGATGGGAGGGGTATGAAGGGCTATGGTCCAGGTGCAGGTCAATTTGACTAAGCAGAATAATAGTTTAGCATGGACTAGATGGGCCAAAGGGCCTGTTTCTGTGCAGTATTGCTCTAGGATTCTATATTTAATTTATGATTTTCTCGTTTTTCTTTATTCACCACTCAACAAAAGTGAATAAAGACATCTATGTCATCATCTTCAGTGTCTCAAACAGCCTATCTCATTATGATCTTGCACGTTATTGTTTACCTGCACTGTACTTTCTCTGTAGCCATTACACTTTATTCTGTATTTTGTTTCTGTCTGCCACCCATTGATCTACCATCTCCCTCACCTGGCCTCATCTATAACTTGCCAGCTTGCACAGCTTCCCCATCCTCTACCTTCTTATTCCGGCTTCTTCCCCTTTCCTTTGCAGTCTTAATGAAGGGTCTCAGCTCAAAACATTGACTGTTTATTTTTCTCCCTAGATGCTGCCTGACCCGCTGAGTTCCTCCAGCATTTTACGTGTATTACTTTAGATTTCCGGCATCTGCAGAAGCTCTTGTGTTAATAACACAGCAGTCAGTTTGACCACAGGAAGGTGGTGAAATGCAATGGGATAATAACTTGCTGGAGCAGTGGATATCCATCTCAGGAGTGGGATTAGATCAGCAATGCAACGATATATCAGGCACTAAATGTGATGGTTGGCTGATTCAACATTTCCACTGCCCCCAATATGATTTGATAGTGCCGGCTGAGAGGGGAACGTTGGTTGGGTCACCTTCCTCACCTTATGAATAACACACATAAAATGCTGGAGGAACTCAGCAGGTCAGGCAGCATCTAGGGAGAAAAATAAACAGTCACTTATCACCTGCCCATGCTCCACTTTTTTATCTGGCTCTCTGCCCTCTTTCTTTCCAGTCCTAATAAACATTGACTCTCCATTTCCCACCACAGATACTGTCTGACTTGCTAAGTTCCTCCAAGATTTCTTGACCTTTATTTTTCTATTTGTTTATTTGTTTAGAGATGCAGCACAGATCAGGCCATTCTAGTCCAATGCACTGCACCTCTCAGAAAACCCTGGCCTAATCTCGGGACAATTTACAATGACCATTTAAAATTCTAACCAGTACATCTTCGGACTGTGGAAGGAAACCGGAGCACCTGGACGAAATCCATATGCTCATGTACAAACTCCGACGGCATCGGAATTGATCTCTGAACTCCGACACCCCGAACTGTAATAGCGATGCGCTAACCACTACGCTACGACAGGGCCTCTGTCTCTTCATTCAGCATAAAAGAATGAAGTTGTCAGAGAAACTCAGCAAATCAAGCCACATCTGTGGAGGCAGAGGGATGGCTGACGATTCACATCGAGACTCTGCTGAAACGATCTGAAGCATCAACCATCACTCTGCCACCACAGACGCTGGCAGGCCTGCTGAGTTTCTCCAGTGGTTTGTTTCATGACTCCATATTCCAGCATCTGCAGTCTCTTGTGTTTCCCTTCCTCCACCTCTCATTTCTAAATTCTTTCTCATTATTCTATTCTATTCCCAGCAGGGAACAAATAGAGTTTAATTATAAACTACTCAACAGTTAAGGCACAAGCCCTTAAGCCTCTTGTTAAATTTAATCTCCTTTTTGACAACTTCAGGTTATCTTAAAGCTTAAAGATTAGCTTTATTTGTCACATGCACATTGAAACATTGAAACGGATAGTGAAATGTATCATTTGTATCAATGACCAACACCACCAAGGATGTGCTGGCGTTTCCCCACAAGTGTCGCCACACTTCCAGCGGCAACATAGCAAGCCACAATTTGCTAATCCTAACCCATACGTCTTTAGACTGTGGGAGGAAACACATGCAGTCACGGGAAGAACGTACAAATTCATTACAGACAGCGGCCGCCATTGCACCCTGATCAGTGATGTCTGGTGCCGTAATAGTGTGATGGGCTGTACTGTTATGGCTGATATCTGTAATACACTGCCAGTGGAAGCACTGGAATCAGATACAATTATACATTTACGTCCATAAGACCACATGAAATAGAAGCAGAATTAGGCCATTTGGCCCATTGAGTCTGCTTCACCATTCCATCATGGCTAATTTAATATCACCTTCAACCCAATTCTCCTGCCTTCTCTCAAAAATCTTTGATGCCCTGACTAATCAAGGATCGATCATCCTCCACTTTAAATACACCCAGTGACTTGGTCTGCACAGTTGGCTGTGACAATGAATTCCACAGATTCACCATCCTCTGGCTAAAGAAATTTCTGCTCATCTCTGTTCTAAAGGAACATCCTTCTGTTCAGAGGTTATGCCCTCTGGTCCTAGACTCCCCCACTATAGAAAACATCCTGTGCTCAATCAAGGTCTTTCAATATTCGATAGATTTTAATGAGATTCCCCCCCCCCCTTATTCTTCTAAATTCCAACAAGTATAGGCCCAGAACCATCAAATGTTCCTCATATGTTAACCCATCACTCCTTCTTGAAATGAATGCATTTGCCTTCCTTACCATCAACTCAACCTGCATTTTAAAACACGTTTCAACAGACAGCATCTGAACCCGCAATCTTACAGTTGGCACTGTAGGGTGTTAGACTAACCATTACACTATCGCGATACTTACTTGGTTTTAATTCCAGATTCTGATTTAGCAAGGTATACCTATTTAAACTAAATACTTTATTTTCAGAGTCTTTAGTCCTGGACTACTTTTGCCTTGTTGTTGCTGGGTCAGCTCTGCAGGCAAGTCATGTATTGTATGGACTGCATAAGTATTTAAAATGGAAAAAAACTCACGTAGAAGACAGACTTACTTGTTTAAAATGGCTACAGTTTATTGAAAGAAAAAATCAGTTCTGGTGAAATATTAAAAGGATAAAAAGATCCCAGGCTGGAAGAAATGAAACATTGGTCACAATTCTCATTGTACGTACTTTCATTTTATTGAGTATCCCTTATTTATTTGGGATGCTTTGATATTCATACTTTTTTGCCTGCCTCTCTATTTTTAACTTACCCCCTTGGTCAATTAGCATCTACGATGGGGTGTCTGGTTAGGGAATGGGTTGAGAGGAGTTGGGAAAGCATCAGCTCACCTGATGTGTAGATAGCACAGTGTTCAGCAGAGCAGCAGCCATGTGCAAGAACCCAAACACAGTTACACTGTGGAAGAGGTATAAGGCTGATAAAAGAAGAAATTTAATAGGAGAGGATAGTGGACGTAGGTGAAAGGAGAGGAGGAGTGGAATAGTTGGCTTCTTCCTTTCCAGCCCTGATGAAGGGTCATGGCCCAAAACATTGACTGTTTATTCCCCTCCAAAAGTGCTGCCTGACTTGCTGAGTTCATGCAGCAGTTTTTTTAAATCACTGCATAAGCCTGAATGTAATTTGTTTAAGAACTGTTGGGTTAGGCTGTTTAATTGTCACTATCTTTTCAGCTTAACAATTAATTGCCTACTTGTATTTCATATAACCATCAATATACAAGTAACTGACTAGTATATTTCCTAGTTGTCACAGTATGTACAATATATGCAATTGTTCAGTGTGTCCACTAGCAGTTACATTTGTATGATTTTGGAAGCTTCTCCTGGTATTGGATTATTTGAATCGGGGCTCCAACTAGTTAACTCTTAACTACAGATTTCAGTGCAATGTTTCTGATCCATAGTGTAGAAAGAGCTGACTACATTGCTCCACCATCTTTACTTCTCTCGCTTCACCTACTCGAGTTCTGTTGCTGTCCATTTTCAATTTCAACTCTTTGTTCCTTTAGCAATTAATAAAGTGATCATGAAGCAACAATGTTTGTGTCTATTTCTTCACTTCCAAAAGAATCTTGGATAAACATCAGAATCCAACAGAGTCTTTCTGATCCACACTTCAAGGTTCAAAACAAGAAAGCGTATTTAGTGACTGGAGGTTAATGGATTTATCACCTTAAAGTACATGAGGCACTTTAGTGACATACTGTATATTTTGTGTAAACATTGCTCAGTGTCTATTGCTTGTTCATTGTGGAATAGATCCTTTAATTTGTTAGTTATATTGAAACATCTTGACCTACAGAAAAATGTGTTCCAATATTAAACTATCCCAAGTGCTGTAAACAGTCCTCTTCCAAATCACTCTTAAATAATGATCTGCAGAATAAGTAAGGCCATTTTTTTTTCTTTAGTGAAAAATGGTGAATCTCTGCAGGAAATAATTCTTCATTAGAAGGACCTTCCTAGGGTGGATAAAATGCACTATTTAAATAGTCCGAATAGTCAATAGCTTCTGGGCTTTTGGACCGTTCTGGACAATGTTCATCCTTCTCTAATGCCAACTGGTCCAGTTCTTCATCAGAAGTCGAAGGACGAGTCAGAACAATTCGAGGGAGCTTGGCCACACAAGAAGGATCAAGAGAGGAGGTGACGAAACAAGAGGTACAGGTGTCAAGGCAAAAATATTGAAATACACACAAGGAGGGAAAACAAATATTGAAATTAAGAATAGTATACAAAATCACATTATTCCCAATACCAAAAACATACACAATTAAAAGACCTACAATCATTGGCTACTTTATTAGGTACAGTACACCTGTGTACCTGCTAAACTTTGCCATGGATGGTCTCAAGCCCAGCTGCAAAAGGAGGGTGGTTGGGCATGGACTACTTGAAAGACAGGCACAGGATAGGGGATTCTGCTGAGCTGCTGTCATTAGCTTATGCTCCAGTAGGAGTGACAGGCTTAAGTAAAGTAAATATACCTGCTCATTAATGCAAATATCTAATCAGCCAATTATGTCACAGCAGCTCAATGCATAAAAGCATTCTGACATTGTCAAGAGGGTCAGTTGTTGTTCAGACCAAACAACAGAATGGGTAAGAAATGTGATCTAAGTGTCTTTGACTATGGAATGATTGTTGGTGCCAAATGGGAAGGTTTGAGCATCTCAAAAACTGTTGATCTACTGGGATTTTCATGCATAACATGCTCTAGAGTTTACAAGGAATGGTACAAAAAGCAAAAAAAAAAATCCAGCGATCAGCAGTTCTGTGAGCGAAAACATCTTGCTAAAAACAGAGGTCGGAAGAGAATGGCCAGACTGGTTCAAACTGACAGGAAGGTGATAATAACTCAGTTACAATGGTGGTGTGCAGAACAGTATCTCTGAATGCACAACACATCAAACCTTGAAATGGATGCACTACACCAACTGACCAGGAACAACCACTTAGAGGCCACTTTGTTAGGTATAGGAAGCACTATTTTTTGTTCTTCACAAAATTCTCTGTAAGCTCTAGAGACGGTTGTACATGTTTAGTCTGAACAACTGAACTTCCTGAAGGTGTCTGTATGCTTTTATGTATTGCTGCCACATTATTGGCTGAATAGATATGAGCATTAACAAATAATAAAAGTGCCTTATAAAGTGGCCACTGAATGCATTTTTCAGTAAGTGATAGTGCTCATCACTCTCAGTGTAAGAGCACATTGAACTGAAATGCCAAACTCATATATTTTCAATTTACAAACTTCGGCTTAAACATTTTACATGGTCACATGCCTTTCATAACTCAATCGATTATTGCATAATCTGTGAAGAAATTCAATCTTAGGGGAAGATGTAATGATGATTTAAAATAGCTAACTTCTCTACTCCCCCACCATACACAACCCTTCCTTTCAATTCAAATTTTACAAATTGCCACTTAATGCAATGTTTATCAAGATTCACTTCATCATATGTACATCGAAACATCAAAACATAGAGTGAAACGCATCATTCACAGTACATCAGTGATCAACACCACATTGAGTAGCAGCCAGCAAGTGTCGCAATGCTTCCGGCGCCAACATCACATGCCCACAACTTACTGTCACTAACCCAAGGAGTATGTCTTTGGAACAGGAGAGGAGAGCACCATAAGAAAGCCACATGGTCAAAGGAGAATGTACAAACTCATTACAGACAGCAACAGGAATTGAACCCCAATCTGATAGCTGGCACCCTTCCCACCTCTACACTAAAATGATCACTCGAATGAGTCAATCTCTAACTCCCAACAGACACGCACTTTCAATTCATTCAATTTTGACAAATTGGTCATACTGCACTGTTTGCACATTTCATGGAGTTAAATTAATTCGTGATCATCTACCTTATAAAAACAGGTAGAATTCTGCTTGGTGATTATGTGAAAAGCATGGTACTGGCTTGTTTGCATCAATTGGAAGAATAGCACTGAAATATGGAGGTATTTATTCTACCACTTTGGAATCATAAAACAGTTCTCTAGTTGAATACATTTACGAATGTCAGATACTCTTAAAGATTGTCAAAGTATACAACTCTGAAATTCTTCTTCTCCAGACAGCCACGAAGCCAAGAAAGAAATGAATGACAACATGATCATCAATCTCCAAATCCCTCCAAGCCACACAAAAATGGAATAGGCACATCGACCCAAACCCCCCCAAATACCCCTCTACTGCACACAAAAAAATGAGGAAGATCAAGCGAGAATACAAAAAAATGCTAAGACTGAAAAAAAGTGCACAGTCCAAGCCCACATCCAAAACACAAAAAACCTGGGCACATTCTCCCCTCTCAAGGCAGAACGATCTCACCGATGATAAAAAGGCAGTCTCCGCTCTCAAGGCAGAATGATCTCACTGACGATAAAAACGCAGTCTCCCCTCTCAAGCCAGAACAATCTCACCAACGATAAAAAGGCAGTCTCCCCTCTCAAGCCAGAATGATCTCACCGGCGATAAAAAGGCAGTCTCCCCTCTCAAGGCAGAATGATCTCACCGACGATAAAAGGGCTTTCTCCTCTCTTAAGGTAGCAGAGCAATCCCCAAGCAATAAAAAGGCAGGCAGCCAACATTTCAATCTCCCTCGTCCCTTTAATCAGCGAAGAATAGAAGCCTTAATCAGCAAAATGGAGTCAAACATCGGCTTGCAGTCTTTTCTGCATGAGCTTCTGCACACTGCCTCTGCCTCCCGGAGACCCCTCAGAGACTGTAAAGCTCTGGAACAGCCAAATGATCTCCAAACTGCAAATCACGGGTTCCAACAGTTCCAGAATCACATTCAAGATGAAAAACAAACGTAAAAGACATTAAAAAAAGTGAAATATATGGTTTTGTGATCTATCCACAAGATGTCAACCGAAGGAGTGTTGTACACAGGCTCAGTCTTGACTGGAATATGGCAAATATGACATGGATGTCGGACTGCCCAGATCAATGAGTCCTGGAATCAGATGTCCAAGCGAGCAGGAGACACAAGGTCTGGTCAGTCAGTGTGTCCAGAGCTCGAGGACAGGAATTCAGGGTCTCATGATCAGGTAGTTTGGGGTTTGATAACAAGGATCAGAGCCTGAAGGTCATTCGGAAGTCCAGGTCGAAGCCAAAGCCTGGAGAGTGGAGGCCAAGAGGACTGTCCTGGGTTTGGAGGACTGTCTGTATGCAGATGGGTGGGGAGGGAGGAAAGAACTTTGTTTTGCTGTTGTTTTATTGTGGGCATGCTTTGTTAGCGCTGGAATGTGTGGCACAGACTTGTGGTCTTCTCCCCCCACCCCAGCACATCCCTAGCGGGTGTTGGTTGTTACCACATCTCACTGTATGTTTCAATGTACATGTGATAGATAAATCTAAATCCGAATTCACCTGACTCTGAGTAAACAATATCAATTCAATAAACAAATCTGAGCCCTGATGGAGGTTCTCGGCCCAAAACAACGGCTGCTTATTCCTCTCCAAAGATGCTGCCTGTCCTGTTGAGTTCCTCCAACCTTCTGTGTGTCACTCCAGCATTTGCAAAATCTCTTGTGTTTATGACTCTGAATTATTTCAGTTCTGAACTCTCTCCGATGGCACCACCATATGCATTGTGCACACTAAATATATTTAATTCCTCGCTGTGCAGTATAAACTATAATCCATGAGCTGTCTGCGCCTACATGCCTACAGCCAAGGTTTACATGGGAGCAGTTCCTCACCTCCATCGTACACATGACCAAAAACACAACGCAGCCTGGGGGCACCAGATGAACAATTAAATCCAACCATGAATTGAACCCATGGCCTTTGTGCTAACAGTCACGACTCCAGAGATGAGCTCTTTCATCGGGAGCCCCTAGATCAGGAGTTCCCAACCTTTTTTATACCATGGACCAATACCATTAAGCAAAGGGTTTGTGGATCCCAGTTTGGGAACCCATGCCCTAGAGTGTCTTACTTCTACAGCAGTACATTGTTTTATTTAGGATTATAGCAATTTTTCTCCAGTGTGGCTGTGGGGAAATTATGCCATAAAACCATCAAGCTGTTTGCTGTGCACAGATTTACAATGTATTTGTAGATAGCCCACAGGGAGCCATAAGACCATGGGACATAGGAGCAGACTAAGCCATTGAGCCTATTAATTTTGCTCTGCCATTCGATCACAACTGATTTATTTTCCCTCTCAATTCCTTTCTCCTTCCTTCACTCCACAATCTTACCCTGACCAAGAAGCTATCAACCTCCATTGTAAATATGCCCAATGACTTGGCCACCACAGCCATCTGCAGTAATGAATCCCATAGACTCACCAACATCTGGCTAAAGAAATTCCTCCTCCTCTCTGTTCTAAAGGAATGTCCTTGTACTCTGAGTCTGTGCTCTCTGGTCCTAGACTCTCCCAGTATTGGAAAAATCCTCTCCATATCCACTCTATCAACGCAATTCTTTATTCGATAGGTTTCGATGCGATTTCCCCTCTCCTATTCTTCTAAATTCCAGCAAGTACAGCCTCAGAGCCATCAAACACTCTCATACGTTAACCTTTTCATTTCCAGGATTATTCTCACAAACCTCGTCTGAAATCTCTCCAATGCCAGCTCATCCTTTCTGGGCTCCATATTTTCTAGATAAGGGAATTAAAACTGCTCACAATACTCCAAATGTGGTCTGACCAAAGTCTTATAAACTACATCCTTATTTTTGTATTCTATTCTTCTCAATCTGAATGCTAACATTGCACTTTTCTTCCGTACCACTGACTCAACCTGCAAGTTAACCCCTCGGGGATCCTGCATGAGGACTCCCAAGTTTCTTTGCATTTCTGATTTCAGAATTTACACCCTGTATAGAATATAGTTTATTCCTTTATTCATTCTACCAAAGTACATGATCATACACCTCCCTACACTCTATTCCATCTGCCTCTTCATTGTCCATTCTCCTAATCTGTCCAGTCCTTCTGCAGAATCCCTGCTTCCTCAACACTACCTGCCCCTCCACCTATTTTTGTATCATCCACAAAGTTGGCTACAAATTTGGCCAATAATTCTGTTATCCAAATCTTTGACATATAATGTCAAATTTAGCAGACCCAACACCATCCCCTGTGGAACATCACAAGTCATCAGCAGCCAACGGTTAAAGGACCTTTTTATTCCCATACTTTGCCTCCTGCCACTCAGCCAATCTTCCAGCGTATTTCCTGTAATACCACGGGGTCTCATCTTGTGTGTATGAGTGGGCGTATGGGGAGGACTGCCTGTGTGTGTGACTGATATCGGATGTCTACTGCAGGAAGGGATCCGCGCCACCTGTTTTGGCGGGTCAGCGGTTCGACGCTGTTGTGGTGGTTGTCAGGACACGCAGTCCAGGAAAAGAAGCGGATTTCTGAAGCTCGTAAATCTGACGACTTTGAGCCCCGCTTGTTCTCTAATACGACTTTACACTTGAACGCAATGCGGGTGTTGCTCTGAAGAGAATTATACCCGCGCCTAGTCACTTGTCTGCTGCGTTTTACTGTTTGTGTTCTGTGTCGAGATCTCCTAACATCAGGAAAGTACCATTGCACTATAACAAGTAGAACAGGGTGGAACACCAGTATTATCGACTAGGACAATGAAGGGTGCTGTTCTTCCAACCCTGCCTCTACATTCCCAATAAGTAAAACCCACAGCTACTCACTGGCATGGAATGGTTCACGGCACGGAGTGAGTTGCGCTTTTGCGATGTCCTGTGAGCAGAGTTAATGCTGCGATTCATTGAGGTCACAGATCCCTAATAAAAGAGAAATGAAGGGCGAATTGAGCTGTTGTTAATACATGTATACACACCTCCTCACAGTCTGTATCAGTTCAGTGATATTATAACTGAACGGGGAGCGAACAGAGTAACACACACACACACACACACACACACACACACACACACACACACACACACACACACACACACACACACACACACACACACACACACACACACACACACACACACACACACACACAATGCTGGAGATAGATCCTTCATCAGGACCGAAACGTCGACTGTTCGTTCCTTTCCATGGATGCAGCCAGCCTTGCTGAGATCCTCCAGCATTTTGTGTGTGTTACTCTGGATTTCCAGCATCTCCAGAGTTTTTGTGGTTATGAGCAGCAACTCCCCTTCAGTTTCTGACCGGTCGATGAACTCATGAATTAATCTATTTTTTCCGCGATTGATTGATTGATCGATCGATCGATCAATTATTTATCTATCTATCTATCTATCTATCTATTTATTTATTGCGATTTATAATTTTTAATGTTTTGCACTGCGCTGTTGCTGCAAAACTGATTTCCACATTAGATTAAAAAGGAAAATAGTCTTATTTGCTACATGTACATTTTAACATACAGTGAGCTGCATCGCTTGGTTCAAATCAAATCAGCCGAGACTGTGCTGACCATGTTCGTGTCACCATGTTCTGGCGCCAACATAGCATGCCCACAAATTAATTCATTCATCCTAAACCGTACGTCTTTGGAATGGGGGGGGGGACCGGAGCACCCGGGAGACTGGAAAGGAAGGGGGAGTCTCCTATGTTTATAATTTCACATCACTTGCAAGCGAGATTAAACCTGATTTTAACCTTGTTGATTGGATTTTGTATTACTCACAGCACCATCTAGTGGGCTTGACAAAGGAATCAATCATTTCCCTCAACGTAATCATCACAGAAAGTAACTTATCGCCACAGATTTAGGATCATCTTTATTCGCCATATACATTTACACGGATTAGGAGTTTGCTGTGATGCGTTGGTCAAGGCCCAATATGCAACACAAAACAACATTCAACAATTATCAGAATAAAAGACTGCAACAATAAAACTCTGATAATCAGGCTTCTGATTGTTTTGGAGATCTCTAAAAGTCCAGCTTTCCATCACTCTTGAGTCGGGGAAGCGAGCCGGTGTTGCAGAGTGTGCGTGGGTCCCGGCTGTGGGACGGACCTGCAGCAGGGCCGGGAATGGAGCCTGGAAACCCAGGAGTCAGGAGGATCTCAGCCCGGAACGTCATTTCCATAGAAGCTACCTGACCTGTTGAGTTCTTTCAGCATTCTGTGTGTGTTAGTTGAGAACTAGCCGGGTTTGCGTTTGTAGATAAGTTCGCAAACGCTTATGTTTTTGCTGATCCCTTTAAAATCGGTGTGTTCATGGGAACTTTTAGTATCATACAGTGTAAACATGTAAAAAAAAATTAGGTGAAAATGTATACCCAAAAAAAATCTTGGACCCACAGCACCGGGTTCAGGAACAGTTATTACCCCTCAAACGTCAGGCCTTTGACCCAGAGTAGATAACTTCACTCAATTTCACTCACCCCAACACTGAACTGTTCCCACAACCTACTGGCTCATTTTAAAGGACTCTTCATCTCATGCTCTTGAATTTAGACCATAAGACCATATGGACAAAGATAGGTGGAGGAGTGGGTAGTGTTGAGGAAACAGAGAGCTTGCAGAGAGACTTAGATAGTTTAGGGGAATGAGCAAAGAAGTGGCAAATGAAATATTGGAAAGTGTATGGTCATGCACTTTGGTGGAAGAAATAAATGGGCAGACTATTATTTAGATGGGGAGAGAGTTCAAAATGCAGACATGCAAAGGGACTTGGGAGTCCTTGTGCAAGATTCCCTAAAGGTTAACCTCTAGGTTGAGTCAGTTGTGAAGAAAGCAAATGCAATGTTGGCATTCATTTCTACAGTATAACATAAGAGCAGGGATGTGATGTCAAGGCTCTATAAGGCACTCATGAGTGCAGTTTTGGGCTCCTTATTTCAGAAAGGATCAACTAACTGTGGAGGCCAAGCCATTGGGTGTATTTAAGGCAGAGATAGATAAGTTCTTGATTAGCCAGGACATCAAAGGGTGAAAGCAGGGGAGTGGGGATGACTGAAAGAATTGGATCAGCCCATGATTGAATGGCGGAGCAGACTTGATGAGCCAAATGGCCTACTTCTGCTCCTATATCTTATGGTCTGTTCATATTTATTGTTTGTTTATTTTTTATTATTATTATTATTATTATTTCTTTGTGTATTTTCACTGTTTGTTGTCCTTTGCACGTTGGTTGTTTGTCCATCCTGTTGGGTCTGGTGTTTCATTGATCCTATTGTGTTTCTTGTATTTACTGTAAATGCCCACAAGAAAATGAATCTCAGGGTTGTATATGGTGGCATATATGTCCTTCAATATGTTCTTCATGTGTGAAGATATTATTCTGCAAGGTTCAGAAGCATAGATTGTAATAGTTACTGTACTCCCATTTCTCTATAGGTACAGAAAGTTAAAGTTCCTTCTCCCATTCGTTTTTAATTTTATCAGATATATCTGGCTGTATATTCATAATCATACCATAAATAATTGCTATTAAACCCTTTTGATAAAGATTTAAACCTAATTTTTTTCCATGATATCAGTTGAATATGAAATCTGAAAGGTTGGTAACTTCATATTTAAAAAAATCTCTAATATGTAAATATCTAAAAAAATGGGATTTGGACAAATTATATTTATTAGACAACTGTTCAAAAGACATGAAACAGTTATCCAAAAATAAATCACGCAAACATATTATACCCTTCATTTTCCAAACTATAAAGGCTTGATCCATGACAGAGGAATGAAAGAAAAAAGTCAATATAATAGGACTTGTTAAAATAAATTTATTCAAGCCAAAGAATTTACAAAACTGAAACCATATTCATAATGAATGTTTAATTATAGGATTAACCAGTTGTTTATCCAACTTAGAGAGAAGCGTATACCTCTAGAAGCGAAGTATACCTCTGTATACCTCTAGAAGTGAAGTATACCCCTGTATACCTCTAGAAGCGAAGTATACCCCTGTATACCTCTAGAAGCGAAGTATACCCCTGTATACCTCTAGAAGTGATACCCCTGTATACCTCTAGAAGCGAAGTATACCTCTGTATACCTCTAGAAGCAAAGTATACCTCTGTATACCTCTAGAAGCGAAGTATACCCCTGTATACCTCTAGAAGCGAAGTATACCCCTGTATACCTCTAGAAGTGATACCCCTGTATACCTCTAGAAGCGAAGTATACCTCTGTATACCTCTAGAAGCGAAGTATACCTCTGTATACCTCTAGAAGCGAAGTATACCCCTGTATACCTCTAGAAGTGAAGTATACCCCTGTATACCTCTAGAAGTGAAGTATACCCCTGTATACCTCTAGAAGCGAAGTATACCTCTGTATACCTCTAGAAGCGAAGTATACCCCTGTATACCTCTAGAAGTGAAGTATACCCCTGTATACCTCTAGAAGCGAAGTATACCCCTGTATACCTCTAGAAGTGAAGTATACCTCTGTATACCTCTAGAAGCGAAGTATACCTCTGTATACCTCTAGAAGCGAAGTATACCCCTGTATACCTCTAGAAGTGAAGTATACCCCTGTATACCTCTAGAAGTGAAGTATACCTCTTTATACCTCTAGAAGTGAAGTCCCTAAGATGGAAGCAAATGAAAATCCTTGTGCCGAATTCCATTCAAGATTAACCCAATGAGGACTAACATTCAAATCCACTTCATATGTCCAAAATATTAAATATGTAATATTGATTGCCCAATAATATAATCTGAAATTCGGCAAAGCCAAGCCACCACTCTTCTTGGATTTCTGCAAATATTTTTTAATTAGTCTAGGATTTTTATTCTGCCATATATAAGGTGAAATTTTAGAGTCAATAGTATCAAAAAAGGATTTAGGAATAAAGATTGGTATTGCTTGGAAAAGATATAAAAATTTAGGTAAAATAATCATTTTTATAGCATTAATTCAGCCAATCAATGACATAGACAATAAGGACCATTTAGTAAACGATTGTTTGACCTGATAAATTAAAGGTAAAAAATTAAATAAATCCTTGTGTTTTTTAGTAATCTTAACGCCCAGGTAAGTAAAATAATTCGTAACTAATCTAAATGGTAAATGTTTATAGATTGGAACTGGCATATTTAAAGGAAAAAGTTCACTCTTATTAAGATTCAGTTTGTAACCAGAAAAGTTACTAAACTGAGTGAGCAAGGATAAAACAGCCGGCATGGATTTCTCAGGATTCAAAATATATAATAACAAATCATCTGCGTATAATGATAAATTATGTATCACATTCCCACGTGAGATGCCAAGTATAGAAGGTGAGTCATGAATAGCAATAGCTAAAGTTTCCAGGGCAATATCAAATAACTGTGGGCTAAGAGGACAACCTTGCCTAGTTCCGCGAAATAACGGAAAAAAAGGAGATCTTATATTATTGGTAAGTACCGAAGCCACAGGGGCATAATATATCAATTTAACCCAAGATATAAATTGCGAACTAAAATTAAATTTTTCGAGCGTTCTCAAATATTACAAATAGTTAATTTTTCTTCTATTTGTGCTAAATATACGTTGATTCAGTTTAAAGTGGTACATAGGGCACATATGTCCAAAGATAAGTTAGCTTGATTTTATTCTCATATAAATCCGATCTGTGATAGATGTCATTCTGAGGTAGCCTCTTTAACTCATATATTTTGGTCTTCTCCTCTCTTGGAAATGTTTTGGAAAGATATTTTTGATAAATTCTCTACAATTTTACATAAGGATTTACAACCTCATCCAATTACTGCAATTTTTGGCTTACCAACGATTGATTTGCCCTCTCCAGCTCGGTGGATGATTGCATTTGCTACCTTAATGGCTAGAAGATCTATTCTATTGAACTGGAAAGAGATTAATCCTCCAACCACATCTCAATGGTTCTCCCAAACCATATCTTGTTTAAATTTAAAAAAAATTAGAAGTGGTACATTTGACCCCTAGGTCCCTAGTTAAATTTGAAGAAACTTGGAGGCCTTTTATTCAATGCTTTCATTGAATATAATCTGACCTTTTCCGATTCCTTTATTTTATTCATTGACTTGAGTAGAGGAGTGGAGTTAACGACATTAAGGATTTTATTTGATATAATTGAATAGCCCAGCTTTGTTTTGTTTTAGTTTGGTTTAGTTTCATTTAGTTTTTTTTTCCAATTTCACAAGGGTTTTTTTCCATCTTTTTATTTTTTTATTATTTTGGGTTTCAAGGGTTTGGGAGGTCAATTATATCGGTGCTATTTACAGCTTTTTGTTCATATGTTAATTACCAACAATGTAATCCCTCTCCCTTTATACTACAATGATTATCATGTACTTACTTTTGAAAAACTTAATAAAAAGATTGAATAAGAAGGATTGTAATAGTTACTGGTGCTCAATTAACATGGTAGCATAGTGGTTAGCAAAACACTTACAGCATCAGCAATTGAAGTTCAGTTCCCATCACTACTTGGATGGGGTCTATACATTCTCCCCATGCCCAAGGGGGCTTCCTACAGGTACTCTGGTTTCTCCCACAGTCGAAAGATATACTTGTTAGTAAGGGTTACTAATTTGTGGGCATGCTTTGTTGGTACCAGGAGCATGATGGCACTTGTGGGCTGCCCCCGGCACATCCTCAGACTGCGTTGGACGTTAATGCAAACATGATATTTCACTGCATGTATTGATGTAAATGTTACAAATGGACAAATATAGGACAAATTTGTTAGAGAGTGCAGAGGAAACCAAATGTTGAAATTAATCTTCTTATCACAGATGAATAAGATTGACTTACCAAGTTACGTCCATTGCATGTCCTCTTTTCGGGGAAAACATCCTCTGGTGCCAGTGCCTCAGCGTTGGGCACCTCAGTCCAGTCGGGTGGCGTGGTGTATGCGTCACTATTCCTCAAGGTGGGGATCTCATTGGTGCCAGTGGTCACAGCCCTGTTCCTCAGAATCAGGATCTTAATAACAGTGCCAGAATTTCTCAGGGCATGCACCGCTTCGTGGTGAGTAACATTTTGTAAGCTTATTCCATTGACCTGAAACAGTGGAAATTTTGTTAACAGAGGAACACAAGGAAGTGGGAGCAGGAGTAAGGCATTTGGTCCCTCAAGCCCACCCAACACTCAATGTGATCGAGACTGATTGGCCTCAGACCTCACTCCCTCTTCCAGGTGAGGCAACACTTCACCCATTAGTCTGTAGGGGTCATCTACTATACCTGGTGCTCCTGGTGAGGCCTCCGCTACATAAATAGATAGGTAGATAAGTAAATAGATAGATAGAGTGATATGTATGTAATGCCCTGGCTGAGATTTCTACTACTGTTCTGTGAGCTATTTTTTATTTTAGCATTTTTTGTAAAAGCATTGTGCCCTGTTAGTAGAAGTGTTTTGGCTTTGGCTAAAGATAAGAAACCATGGTGTCCAAGCAACCAGGTTTGTCTTGGTACATGTTGTAACTTTCCGCCGTGTGGAAGATCCTGGAGAGCCAGGCAGGATCAGTTTTCCTAAGGACAGTAGTCTAGTTTTGGGTCTTTTGGCGGGAGCTGTGGAGCAAGGCAGAAGGGAAGATGCCACAGAATGCTGTTTGAAGGAGAGACCCTGCTGTAAGAAATGCTTTGAACAGACAAATGGCTCCAAGGAGGAAGTGCCAATGCCACTTAGTTAGCCAGTTTGTTCAAGATGGTCTTTGGGGGAAGTTCGAACTGTGGCTGGTGTCCTTCATGCAGAATGTGGGTTCCACATGTGAGTAAAGCAATATGCCTGACTAGACCAGAAATGAGCTCCAAAGTTAATGTGCACATTGAACTCGTTTAAATGTAATGGGCCCTTTTCAATGTCACCAGCATATGTCATTAAATTTGTTAACTTCACTGCAGCAGTACAATGCAATACATGATGGATATAGAAAAAAAACTGAATTACAGTAAGTATATACATGAATATTAAGTAGTTAAAATAAGTAGTGCAAAAACAGATATTTAATAAAAAGTGGTGAGGTAGTGTTCATGGGTTCCATGTCCATTTAGAAATCAGATGGCAAAGGTGAAGAAGCTATTCCCGAATCACTGAGTGTGTGCCTTTAGGTTTCTGTACCACCTTCCTGATGGTAACAAAGAGAAGATTGCATGTCTTGGGTGGTGAAGGTCTTAATGATGGAAGCCGCTTTTCTTAGGCAGCGCTCCTTGACGGTGTCTTGGATACTATGGAGGATCTACTCATGATGGAGCTGACTAACTTTATAACACTCTGCAGCTTACTTTGATCCTGTGCAGTAGCACCCCCCGCCCCCCACCATACCAGGCAGTGATGCAGCCAGTCAGAATGCTCTCCACAGTACATCTGTAGTTTTCAAGTGTTTTATGTGATAAATAAAATCTCCTCAAACTCCTGATGAAATATAACCACTATCTTGCTTTCTTTATAGCTCAGAATCAGAATCAGGTTTATTATCACTGACATGTGATGTGAAATTTGTTAACTTAGTAGCAGTATTTCAATGCAATACATAATATAGAAAAAACAAATAAATAAGTAAAGCAATTAAATATACATATATTGAATAGTTAAAAATCATGCAAAAAACAGAAATGATATATATTTGAAAAGTGAGATACTGTTCACGGGTCAATGTCCATTTAAAAATCGGATGGCAAAGGAGAAGAGGCTGTTCCTGAATCGCTGAGTGTGTGCCTTCAGGCTTCTGTACCTCCTATCTGATGGTAACAGTGAAAAAAGGGCATGCCCTGAGTACTGGAGGTCCTTAATAATAGATGCTGCCCTTCTGAGACACCACTCCTTGAAGATGTCCTGGGTACTTTGGAGGCCAGTGCCCAAGATGGAGCTGACTAAATCTACAGCACTCTGCAGCTTCTTTCGGTCTTGTGCAGTAGCAATTCCCCACACCCCCATTCTAGACAGTCAGATACAGACAGTGATGCAGCCTGTCAGAATGCTCTCCATGGTACATCTCTCAAAGCGTTTGAGTATAGTTGTTGACTCACCAGATCTCTTCAAATTCCTAATGAAGAATAGTTGCTGTCTTGCCTTCTTTATAACTGCATCAATATGTGGGTACCAGGTTAGGTCCTCTGAGATCTTGATACTCAGGAACTTGAAACTCTCTCATTTCTGATCCCTCTATGAGGATTGGTATGTGTTCCTTTGTCTTACCCTTCCTGAAGTTCACAATCAGCTCTTTCATCTTACTGACATCTTACCCTTTCTAAAGAAACATGAGACAAAGAATCCTTGAAAGTAAGTACATCTCAGTGATGGGGCGAGTGTAGGTGAGCTAAGTTACCTCCTCCAGTTCAAGAGCGTGATGACTGAGGGATAATAACTGTTCCTGAACCTGGTGGTGAGGGTTCTGAGGCTCCTGTTTCTTCTTCCTGATGGCAGCAGTGAGAAGAGAGCATGGGCTGGATGGTGGGGGTCCTTGATGATGAAGACTGCTTTTCTGTGACTGCACTCCGTGTAGATGTGTTCAGTGGTAGGGAGGGTTTTACCCATGATGGACCAAGCCATATCCATTACTTTTGGAGGCTTTTCCATATAAAGGCATTCATATTTTCATACTGGGCTACGATGCAAGTCGAAGTGCAATAACCTGAGTGTAAAATGTGGCCAATTAATTTTATTTACGTAACTATACAGTGAATTCCATTTAATTAAGCCCTCAATTAATCGGAGCAGTAGTTTATTTGGGACAACTCTTAAAAAAACAAAAAAAATGGAGAAAATAGCAACAATTCCCTTCATTTATTTGGGACACTATGTCAGTTATGTAATTGCTGAAGGAGACTGTTGCCGAACAGTTTCCAACTTGCGTCAGTTGCATGCATGGTTGTAAAACACTACAATGTGCTTAGAGCAATCAATTTTTAATAGTTGTTTGTGTCTGTGTTCAAAAAGCAGTGATTTTTGTCACGGATAGTTAGTGAGAAGAATGCAAGTTGCTGACTGTGGTTTCAAGAATTCAGGATTGAAGATGTTAGAAATGGCTGAAAGTGAAAATGAAAAGATTTCACTACTTCAGCAACTATTTTGAATGTTACAGCGAAAATGAAGATTCGGATGTTGCAGTTTTCTGAAGTATTGTATGAGGGCAGTTCATTATCTACACTAGGTGTCTGCGCTGATGAATTCCTCTACAGCAAATGCATTCCTCCATTGATAACTATTAAGAACTAATACACAGTTTTATAGTACTGTAGAGGTGCTGAGAATGTTCTAATTAGTTCAGTATTTCATTCAAACACATACATTGTTACTCAGTTAAACAGTTATCTGTCTTTTTTATGCCTTTGAACTATTTCCATGAAACTTTGACTAATTGGGACAGCAGCTTAATTGAGCGAAAATGTACTGGTCCTGATTTGTCACAATTAACCGGAACCACTGTAACTCTATTTTTATATATTTCTTTATTATTGTTGAATGTTGTTTTTTTATTGCTGCATCTCACACCCTGAACTACGCACCACAGTAAATCCTAATACACATAAATATATATAGTGAATTAAGTTGATCCTTGGTCATTGGATAGACAAGGCTCCTATTTAAAAAATGGAAGCTTTGCTGGTGTCCCAGCAAATAGCTAGACCTTAAGGCAGATTATATGGTAATTGGTTTATTGTTGTCTGATCCATATCATCATTATGTGCTTCTTCTGTATGACATGGGAAATCATGGTCTTCCATCTGTCCATGATCATGATTGTTCTTGGCAAATCTGTAGAAGTGGTTTGCCAGTGCTTTCTTCTGGGCAGTGTCTTTACAAGAAGGGTGGCCCCAGCCATGATCAATTCTCTTCAGAGACTGTCTGTCTGGTGTCAGTGGTTGCATATCCAGGACTTGTGATATGCAGCCATCCACCACCTGCTCCCGTGACCCTGATAGAAGAGCTCAGATACTACACCTTGCCCTAGGGTGACCCACAGAAGGGATGGAGTGCTTTACACCTCCTTTGATAGAGATGTATCCCCACCATGTCACCCAGTTGTTGTCCCATGTACTGAGATGCAGTGAAAAACTTTATCCATGATAGATCATTTCAACATGCAGGTACACCGAGGTAATATAAAGGGGAAAAGATATAAAGAGTGCAGAATAAAGTTTTACAGTTCCAGTAAAAATGTGGTGTAGTTGAACAATAAGGTGCAGGGTCATGACGGGTTAGACTGGGAGATAGAGAGTCCTTTGTCAGAGAGGTCCATTTAATAATCTTATAATAGTGAGATAGAGGCTGCCCCTTATCCTGGTGATACAAGCTTTCATGAAGGTGTGGGGGAGGAGAAGAGAAAATCTCTGATCTCTGCCTTTGATTATTTTTGCTGCTTTCTCAAGGTAGCAGTAAGTGTGGACAGAGTCCATGGAGTGGACACTGCTTATTGTGATGGACTAGGCTGTGTCCAAACTCTGCAATTTCTGGAGCTCCTGGGCAAAGCAGTGGCTATACTAAGCCATAATGCATCCGGACATGATGCTTTCTATGGCACTTCTCTGCTGAGGGTCATTGGGAAAAGATTTTAACTTCATTTGTCACATGTACATCAACATATCAAAGCATGCAGCAAAATGCATGATTTACATCAAATCAAATTGGTGAGGATTGTGGTGGACAGCCTGCAAGTATCACCACACTTCTGGCACCAACATTGCATGCCCACAACTCACTGATCCAGATGCACTTTGATGTATCTGGTCTTTGTCATATCATTGTTCCAGGGGTATGCTATGTACAAATGTTACTGGTGTTTCCCTGTGATTATCAGTCAAAAGGTTTTAACTGCCCTCCAGTGATCTCTGTTATGAAGTAACTTATATAATAGCAGCCTTATTTTATTTCATTACATCTGTGAAATTATGACCTTATTGAACAGAGGGTCCATTTTGCGGATGTCTCTCAAATTTTACCACTAACGGAATAGAACAATAATTATAGGGCATTTACAGAAAGGGGCTGGTAAAAGGCCAACAATATCATGAAGGATCCTACCCACCCTGCTCATGGACTGCCTCACACACATCAGGGAGGAGGCTACATAGCATCCATGCCAGGACCACCAGACTCAAAAACAGTTATTTTCCCCAAACTATAAGGCTGATCAATATCTCCACTCAATAACACACCCCTCCAACCACTACTTTATCATTTCCTGTTAGAATCACCTTATTAGAATTAGAGTTTTATTTCTTACATCCATCTCACAACATGAGGGAGTAAAAATCTTTATGTTGCATCTCCGTTGCCATGTACAAGCAATAAGGAAGGGAAATATGGGAGGACATTGCCCAAACACTAAGATTGTATACACAATTCTTTTTCTATTCATGTATGTACAGTCAGATATGCAATCAGATCAATGTCTTTTGATCAAGCTGGCAGCTTGGTGAAAGAAGCTGTCCCGGAGCCTGTTGGTCCTGCCCTTGATACCATTTGCCAGGTGGAAGCAGCTGAAACAGTTTGTGGTTGGGGTGTCTGGAGTCCCTGATGATCCTCCAGGCCCTTTTTATGCACCTGCTCCTATAAATGTCCTGAATAGAGGAAAGTTCACGTCCACAGATGCACTGGGTTGTCTGCACCACTCTCTGCTGTGCCCTGCAATTGAGGGAAGTACAGTTCCCATACCAGGAGGTGACACAATGAGTCAGGATGCTCTCGATGGTACCCCTGTAAAAAGTCCTGTAAACTTTAAGCTAAAGTGTAAGCTTTAAAATTGTAAGCTTAAGTGTAAGTGTAAAACTGTAAGCTAAAGCTGTGCCTAGCATCACTTTATGTACATACTATCAATCTGTGCATATAAGCTATCTTATATATTTATATTTATTATACTTTTATTATTGTCTTTTACCTTATTGTGTTTATTTGTGCTGCATTTTTTAGCAATTATTTTGTTCACCTTTAATTGTGTATTAGAAATAACACTAAACAAATCTGAATGCTGAATCTTGAAAAGAGTTGCACAGACGTACCTCCAACACCATGTCTCCAACTCGTAAACCAGCCAGGTCAGCAGCACCACCCTTCGAAACTTTTGAAATGAAGATTCCCTGGTGCAGACAATACCATTCATCAATATGATTACTTTAACTGCTGGAATTCAGAAGAATGAGAGGGGAACTTATAGAATCATATAACATTATGAAAGGGATAGATAAAATAGAGGCAACAAAGTTGTTTCCACTGGTACGTGAGACTAGAACTAGGGTCATAGCCTCATGGATCAGGAGAATAGATTTAGCATGGCGATAAGGGGGGAAATGTTTTTTTCAGAGAGCAGTGAATCTGTGAAATTCTCTGCCTAGGGAAGCAGTAGAGACTATCTCATTAAATATATTTAAGGCACACTTCAATTGTTTTTACATAGCAGGGTAATGGGGAAGAAGTACATAGGTGGAGCTGAGTCCATGGCTAGATCAGCTGTGATATTATTGAATGGGCCCAATGGCTGACTCCTAATCCTAATGTCTATCTTCTTATAGGTTTTGTCTTGAAGTTAGATAACCCTCTGAATAATACCATAATTGCATGCTTGAAGAAAACTGAGTGAATCCAGAGAAAACTTATAAGAATGTTGCCAGGACTCGAGGACTTGAGTTATAGGGAAAGGTTGAATAAATTAGGACTTTTCTCCTTAGAGCGTAAAAGAATGAGGGAAGATTTGATAAATGTATACAAAATCATGAGGGCTATAGATAGGGTTAATGCAAATAACCTTTTTCCACTGAGGTTGGATGCGACTAGAACTGGAGGTCCCAGGTTAAGGGTGAAAGGTGAAATATTTAAGAGGAACTTGAGGTGGAACTTCTTCACTCAGTATGGTGATGAGCTGTCAGTGGAAGTAACAGACAGAATTCAACGTTTAAGAGAAGTTTGGAAAAGTACATGGAAGGGAGGGCTATGGAGAGTAATGGTCCAGGCACAGGACAATGGGACTTGGCAGAGTAACAGTTTGGTACAGATTACATGGGCCAATAGTCTTGTTTCTGTGCTGTAGTGTCTATGACTCTATGACTGTGTACTTTGTACATTATTAGGCAATGAAAACCAGGGCTGTTTTTTCTCATCTACTGGCTTCTTTCTACTAACACAAGGAAACAGAAGAAATTGATTTTCAGTGATCGAAAAGTTTTAAAAAATTCAAATGCTGAGATTCTAAAATAAAAGCACTAAAACTGCAGGAAAAAAATTAGCAGTTTTGGCACCACCTGTGGAAGGAGAAATGGTATTTTGAGTCTGGGATCCTTCTGTCCCCACAGTTGCTGTCTGAACTGCTGAGAGTTTCCAGATTTTTTAGATTTTGTAACAGATCTTCAGAAGCATTTTACAACTGTAACTAACACACAAACAGGCTGTTTGGACCAACTATCACATATGCTTCCCCTACTAGCCTGGGGTAACCAGTTCCAAGCACCCACCCTCAGGCCCTGCATTGGTCAGGGTCGACCATGGACATTGCATCCTAGCTGTTATATGCAAGCTGGGGCTGCACAAAATGCAGAGCAACCCGTTGCCCATGCAGCAGACTCCTCTTCCCCATGCAGAGCAATCCATTGCCCATGCAGCAGACTCCTCTTCTCCATGCAGCTGATGAATCCAAAAGAAGACCATAAGATATCAGAGCAGAATTAAGCCATTTGGCCCATCAAGTCTGCTCTGCCATTTCATCATGGCTGATCCAAATTTCCTCTCTGCCCCATTCTCCTGCCTTCTCCCCTTATCCCTCCTCATCTCTGTTCTCAAGGGATATCCTTCTATCCTGAGGCTGTGATCTCAGACTCTCCCACCATAGTAAACATCCTCTCCACATCCATTCTATCAAGACCTTTCACTATTCAATAGCTTTCAATGAGCTCACCCCTCATTCTCCTGAATTCCTGCAAATGCAGGCCCAGAGCCATCAAACACTCTTCATATGACAAGCCATTCAATCCCAAAATCATTTTTGTGAGCGTCCTTTAAACATTCTCCATTTTCAACACATCCTTTCTAAGATAAGGGGCCCAAAACTGCTCACAATACTCCAAGTGAGGACTTACCAGTGCTTTATAAAAGTTCAATATTACATCCTTGCTTTTATATTCTAGTCCTCTTGAAATGAATGCTAACATTGCTTTTGCCTTCCTCACCACAGACTCAACCTGGAAATTAACCTTTAGAGAATCTTGCACAAGGACTCCCAAGTCCCTTTGCACCTCAATTTTTTGGATTTTCTCTCCATTTAGAAAATTGTCAACCCTTTTATTTCTTCTACCAAAGTACATGACCATACACTTCCCAACACTGTATTCCATCTTCCATTTCTTTGTCCATTCTCCTAATGTAAGTCCTTCTGTGGCCTCTCTACTTCCTCAAAACTACCTGCCCCTCCACCTATCTTCATTTCAGCTGCAAACTTTGCATTAATTCCATCATTGACATATAATGTAAAAAGAATTGGTCCCAACACAGACCCCTGTGGAACACCACTAGTCACTGGCAGCCAGCCAGAAAAGTTTCCTCTTATTCCCACTCTTTGCCTCCTGCTAATCACTGCTTTAATACATCTTTCCTGTAATACCATGAGCTCGTAACTTGTCAAGCACCTCACGTGTGGCACCTTGTCAAAGACTTCCTGATAATCCAAGTATACACCATCATCCGATTCTCCATTGTTGTGTTATTTCTTCAAATAATTCAAGCAGATTTGTCAGACAAGGTTTTCCCTTGAGGACACCATGCTGACTACAGCCTATCTTATCATGTGTCTCCAAGTACCCTGAGATCTCATCCTTAATATTAAAATCCAACATCTTCCCAATCACAGAGGTCAAACTAACTGACCCTACGGCAGAGACCAGTATGGTTTGGCACCAGTGGATTCTCAGGAGTTGCCAGTCAGCATTGAACTCAATGTAGGGCTGCCTTAGGGACTCCATCTCTGGATTTTCCTTGGGGTTTATTCACGAAGTCTTCCCCATGAGTGGGTGTAGACAAAAGGCAGCAGAGTTTTAAGATCAGTTTTCCTTCTCTCAGATGTCCTGCCAGCCACAGCTGATGAGCCCCATCTGCATGGAGCAACTGACTGATTTTAAGGCGTCAGTAACCCACTTTTGCCCCCTATCCTGTCAACAGAATAGTAACTAAACCACACATGAAGTCCAAGAGCTGGACATGATTGTCGAAAGCTATTTGAGACATACGCCATTGGGAGCATTTAATATGCAATGGGAACTCATCCTCACAATCCCTTCCTTGGCATTGAAAACCTTAAGGCACCCACCACCCTTTCGTAAAAAACTTGCCCCTCACATCTCCTTTAACTTCCCCCCCCCCACCTTAAATGTGTGTCATCTAGAACCTGACATTTCTACTTTATTTATGCTTCTTATAATCTTTAAACTTCTATCTTGATCTTCCACTGCTACATATGTAGAAAACAACCCAAGTTTGACACCCTTTCATTATAGTTTATCTAGGAAGCCTCCTGGTAAACCTCTCGAACATACTTTCCAAAGCCTCCACTTTCTTGCTGCAAATTGCCTCCAATCTTCAAATTGGTATGAAAGTCTGGCTAAGGAACGCCCTGTAACCTCAAGGACAGAACAGTTACCAATGAGCAAAGTCCAAATTTGCCTCTGTGTTTATTCAAATAAAAGATTATTATCACCTTTTCTAACAGTATTAGGACATGAACAAGTCACATGGCTATTTTATTCAGAGATAAACATCACCAGTCCAAAGCTCAACTGAAAGGGGTGACGTTAATCACAGTAATTGATCACAATATTTGGATTGTCACCAAACTGCAACAGATGCACTGTTGAAACTATCCTGACTGGCTGCAATTTGAATGCTCAGGAATGTAAGAAGCTGCAGAGAGTAGTGGACTCTGCCCAGTACATCACTGGCATACCTTGCCCCACCATTGGGAGTGTGAACAGGAAGTGTTGCCTCAAGAAGGCAACATTCACCATCAGAGATCCCCGCTGTCCAGGCCAGGTCATCTTCTCACAGCTACCACTGAGAAGCACGTTACAGGAAAGATGTGATTCAGTTACAGAGAGT
Source organism: Hypanus sabinus (assembly GCF_030144855.1). Lineage (NCBI taxonomy): Eukaryota > Metazoa > Chordata > Chondrichthyes > Myliobatiformes > Dasyatidae > Hypanus > Hypanus sabinus. The sequence goes on along the minus strand of NC_082715.1, from coordinate 74,066,846 downwards.
GCAGAAAAGATTCAAAAGGATGTGAACTGGACTGGAGGGCTTGACTTATCAGGAGAGACTGGATAGGCTGGAACTGTTTTCTCTGGTGTGAAGGAGGCTGAGGGTGACATGAGAGAGGGATGTGAAATATGGGCAGTAGCGTAGCATAGTGGTTCGCACAACAGGTTTTAGCACCTGCAGTTGAGGTTCACTTCCTGCTACTGCCTGTAAGGAGTTCGTATATTCTCCCCAAGACCCTGTGGGTTTCCACTGGGTGCTCCAGTTTCCTCCCACATTCCAAAAATCTATGGGCTACAGTTAGTAAGTTGAGGGCCAGCTATCTTAGCTCTGGAAGCATGGTGACACTTGTAGGTTGTCCTCTGCACATCCTTAGATTATGTTGGTCGTTGACACAACTGATTTTACTGATTGTTTCGAATCTGATCAGATGCTTAAGTTAGGGATGCTTAGACAGATATGGTATTAATGCAGGCAAGTGGGCGATGGTCAGCATACGTAGATGTCGTAGGCTGAAAGGACTGTTTCTATGCTATGATTCTATGGGACACTCATATTTTAATCTGATAACCTCACCATTAAGAGCTTTATGAGGTTTTATTACCAACACACAGGCTGAACCTAAATATACATGTGATCTCTTGGATTTAGACTAGTCGAACGGCAGCATCAGATTTCTCCAACTAGAAAGGTGCGGCGAGGGAGAAAACACTTTAAAATGGAGCAGTAAACACAAAATGCTGGAAGAACTCAGCAGGTCAGGCAGCATCTGCAGCAAGGAATAAAGAATCGGCATTTCAGGCCAACACTTTATTCCTTTCCACAGATGCTGCCTGACCTTCTGTGTTCCTCCCGCATTTGTATGTGTTGCTTTGGATTTCAAACAGCTGCAGAAAACTCCTGAGTTTATACTCGTGACTAGTGGTGTTCCTCAGGGACCGCTGCTTTTCACATTGTTTGTCAATGATTTGGATAATGGAATTGATGGCTTTGTGATAAAGTTTGTGGATGACACAAAGGTAGGTGGAGGGGTAGGGAGTGCTGAGGAAACAATGCGATTGCAGCATGAGTCTGGGGTAAAGAAGGCAAATGCAATGTTGGCATTTGTTTCAAGAGGAGTAGAATATAAAAGTAAGGAGATAAGGCTAAGCCTTTATAAGACACTAGTCAGAACCTATTTGAAGTATTGTCCATAGTTTTGGGCCCCATATCTCAGAAAAGATGTCTGTCGTTGTTTGAATTTCCAGCATCTGCAGATTTCCTCATGTTTGCTCAGAAAAGATGTGTTGTCTTTGGAGAGAGTCCAGAGAATGCTCATGAGGACGATTCTGGGAATAAAGGGGTTAATACATGAGGAGCGTTTGGCTGCTTTGGGCCTATATTGACTGGAATTTAGAAGAGAGCGGGAGGATCTCATTGAGACATTCCAAATGTTGAAAGGATTAGATAGGGTAGATGTGGAGAGGATATTTCCTATGGTGGGGGCATCCAGAGCTGGACGACATGGCCTCAAAATTGAGGGGTAATCTTTCAGAACAGAGGTAAGGAGGAATGTTTTTTAGCCAGAGAGTAGTGAATCTGTGGAATGCCCTGCCACAGACAGCTGTAAAGGCCAAGTTCATGCATATATTTAAGACAAAACTCAATTGTTTCCTGATTGGTTGGGCCATCAAAGGATATAGCAAGAAGGCAGTGTATGGGACTGAGTAAGATCTAAGACCAGCCATTGATGGAATGGTGTAGAAGGTTTGATGGGCTGAATGACCTAATTCTGCTCCTATGTCTTATGGTCTATACTAGTGGTCACCAACTAGTTGATTGCAATCGACCGGTCGAACTTTGACACTTTCCCAGCAGATCCCGAAAAAATATGAAAAATAAATACACAAATATTGTTGTAATGTTAGCGCTATAAAAATGAGTGATACTAATTAGGATCATGGTAATATAGCAATACTCCCACTGCAGAAAGCTGTTGGTAAAGGGAGGTGGCTTCTGGGGTTGTGGGGTTTTACTTCCGTTCTTTCTGCACCTGAGATAAAAATTTCTCTGTAGAAAAAAAAATGAGGAGCACGAGGAACTATCAGATGATGTGTGGCTATTGGATTTAGGGTTTCTGACAGACCTAACGGCTAAATTAAACGCACTTAACAATGAGCTCATGGGAAAAGACCGACACCTGCCCCGCATGATAAGCACAGTAAGTGCGTTTAAGGCCAAGCTCGGTGTTTGGATTTCAAATTTAAAGAACGGGAGGCTGACCCACATCCCCAACTTGGAGAAAATGTTACAGGTCATCGAGGAAAAAAGTGCTTTTCACCCTGAGCAGTATTGTGCTTACCTAGACAAACTGACAATAGAGTTCAATCGGCATTTTGGGGAGTTAAACGTCATGAAAGGTATTGCTGCATTTATTTCAAACCCATTTCTGCTGATCGATATAGAACAGATAGCAGCCAAATTCCAGCAAGTATTTGGTGTGCCAAGTGATTTTGAAATGGAAACAATTGATTTGCAAAATGACATCGAGCTTAAAGCAAGATGAAGGGACAGTGACTTTTGGGGGCTTGTCAGCAGTTTCCTCATCTCACCACATGTGCACTGAAAGTCAGTGCCTACTCCGGGTCAACTTATCTGTGTGAAACTGCATTTTCACAGATGAAAATTATTAAATCTAAGTGCAGGAGCTCTCTTACTGACAGACACCTCAAAGATTGTCTCAGACTGGCTGTGTGCAGTTATGAGCCAAATTTCAGGAAACTAGCAGAAAGTGTTCAGCCCCGGTCAACACACTGAGTGCAATAGTCAATTTTTATTCATTTATTTTTTGTGTTGAAATAAAATTAAATAATGAAACTTAGAATTAAAGGTATGAAGTTTTGTAATATTCTTAAAGAAAGACAGCTATGGCCTGTTTGATATGATAGTTACAGTGTTTTCTTGGTTGAAATAATTTGAAAGTTGGACAAAAGCATTTTATGTAATTCAAATACAATCAACCCAAATAAAAGGCCTCAAATTGGAAGTACAATCTGAGCTGTTTTTTCTCTAAATGATTTAGTAGGTAGACGTTTGCCTTTCACTAAGGCCGAGGTAGGGAATCTTGGACTTAAAAAGGTTGGTGACCACTAGTCTGTACTTTAAAATGGAGATTTGTTGGCAGAAATCATACACTAACATGGATGATGATTTGAACTCCAGAGGGCAGCACCGATCAGGAATACACGGCTTCAGATATCAATAATTCCCACTGTATACAACTCAACAGAGTTACCAACTACGCAGCCGTACACACTTAGCAGTGGACCACATAACACACACCCAAAGAAAATTATCAGTGCTAGTTAATAATTCTACAAATGGAGTTGCAGTATTAAAAGTCTACCATAAAATTGGTAATTAGTAATACAGGATGCTTTTGAGTAACAGACTACATGTCACACACAGGTGGCATGAACATCAATTTCCCTAACTTCTCTAATTTCTGCCCACTCCAACCTTTCTCTCTTTTTCCATTCCTCATTCTGGCTCACCTCTCACCCCTTCTCCTCTCCTCACCTTCCTATCACCTCCCACTTCCCTTTCTCCCATGGTACACTCTCCTGTCAGATTCATCCTTCTTCAGCCCTTTACCTTTCCATCCGATCAACTGAATTCTGGCTTCATCCCACCCACCTTCTCCTCACTTACCGGCTTGTACTCCTTCCCCTCCCCCTACCTTCTTATTCTAGCTTCTGCCCTTGCCTTTCCAATCCAGATGAAGGGTCTCAGCCCAGAACATCAACTCTTTATTGCTCTCCATAGATGCTGCCTGATCTGCCAATTTCCTCCAGTAATTTGTGTGCGTTGTTTTCGGAAGATTACATATTTCTGGTGCTAAGAATATCATTCAAAACCTTCTTTCAGTATGAAGCATTTAGATAAAGGAGAAGTCTGTTAAGCAAGAATAAAATGACTTGCCAGGTAAATTCAAAGTATGACAAATTAATGACTGGAATAACTTGTGTAAAAAAAATGATTAATGGGCAAAATAATGAAACAGTAGCAGCCACTAACAAAAGATCAGTTCTGGGTTTCTACAAAGCGAGCAACACCCAGGTGTTTTTATTATGAATTAGGACACCCGAGTTTCAACAGGAGGTCCGTGTGATAAAGTAGTACCACACATGTATAGTCACACGTCCAACAGATGCAGATATGTGCATGTGTAAAGAAGAAAGCTTTGCTGAGGTTTTCTAAGGCATTGATCAGACTGTAGCGGTGTGCTACAAACAGCGCTAAAATTACGACACGGAGTCGGTAACTGCAGTCGAAGGAAAAACTTTATTCGAAAACTTCAGCCTCACTTTTAAGCCTCTGTCAACCGGCCCCCCATGGCGAAGAGGCTCCAAAGCTCTGTGCTCGCAAACCCCCGTAGGCTATCTAATTGTGAGTCGGTTCGCATACGCTAGGAAATGAGCCGCCACATAACCCCCCCCCCCAGAACCGGCGATACACCCCCCAATGTCCACAGCCTGGGCCAGAACCTGCTTGGGAGGTCGGCCTCTGCGCCGAGGCGCCGGAAACTCGGCCGGTTGCGCCAGGTCCACATGGGCCGGCTTGAGGCGGTCCACCGTGAAAACCTCCTCCTTCCCCCCAACGTCCAGCACGAACGTGGACCCGTTGTTCCGGAGCACCGTAAACGGCCCCTCGTATGGCCGCTGCAGCGGTGGCCGATGCCCGCCCCTTCGTACAAACACAAACTTACAGTTCCGTAGGTCTTTGGGTACGCAGGTCGGGTGCCGCCCATGCTGTGAAGTGGGTATGGGGGCCAGGTTACCGAGCTTCTCGCGAAGTCTGCCCAGGACTGCAGCGGGTTCTTCCTCTTGCCCCCTCGGGGCTGGTAGGAACTCCCCGGGGACGGCCAGGGGCGCGCCGTATACCAACTCGGCCGACGAGGCGTGCAGGTCGTCCTTGGGCGCTGTGCGGATGCCGAGAAGGACCCAGGGAAGCTCGTCCGCCCAGTTGGCTCCTCGCAGGCGGGCCATGAGGGCCGACTTCAGGTGACGGTGGAAACGCTCCACTAGCCCGTTCGACTGTGGGTGGTAGGCAGTGGTGTGGAGCAGCTGAGTCCCCAAAAGGCTGGCCATAGCTGACCACAGGCTGGAGGTGAACTGGGCGCCTCTGTCGGAGGTAATGTGGGCTGGTACACCAAAGCGGGATATCCAGGTGGCGATCAGGGCTCGGGCGCAAGATTCGGAGGTGGTGTCGGTGAGCGGGACCGCCTCTGGCCATCTTGTGAACCGGTCCACGATAGTCAGGAGGTAACGCGCTCCGCGCGACACTGGCAGGGGGCCCACGATATCCACATGAATGTGGTCGAAACGCCGGTGGGCGGGATGGAACTGCTGCGGTGGGGCTTTGGTGTGCCGCTGAACCTTGGCCGTCTGGCAGTGCATGCACGTCCTGGCCCATTCACTGACCTGTTTGCGGAGTCCGTGCCAAACGAACCTGCTGGAAACCATCCGGACAGTTGTCCGGATGGAGGGATGCGCCAAGTTATGAATGGAGTCGAAAACACGTCGCCGCCAGGCTGCGGGGACGACCGGACGGGGCTGGTTGGTGGCGACGTCACAGAGTAGGGTCCTCTCACCTGGGCCCACGGGGAAGTCCTGGAGCTGCAAACCAGAGACTGCAGTCCTGTAACTCGGAATCTCCTCATCTACCTGCTGTGCCTCTGCCAGTGCCTCAAAGTCTACCCCTTGGGAAAGGGCATGAACGGTAGGGCGAGAGAGCGCATCCGCCACGACATTGTCCTTACCCGAGACGTGCCGGACATCCGTTGTGTATTCAGAGATGTAGGACAGGTGGCGTTGCTGGCGGGATGACCAGGGGTCGGATGCTTTCGTAAACGCAAAGGTAAGCGGTTTGTGGTCCGTGAACGCGGTGAAGGGCCGACCTTCTAGGAAGTACCTGAAATGCCGGATTGCCAGGTAGAGCGCCAACAGTTCCCGGTCAAAAGCACTGTACTTGAGCTCGGGTGGCCGCAGGTGTTTGCTGAAAAACGCCAGGGGTTGCCAGCGACCTGCGATGAGCTGCTCCAGCACCCCACCGACTGCCGTGTTTGATGCGTCCACTGTGAGGGCGGTAGGGGTGTCCATTCTGGGATGTACTAGCATTGCGGCGTCAGCCAAAGCTTCCTTCGTTTGAACGAAAGCGGCGGCGGACTCCTCGTCCCAGGTAATGTCCTTGCTCGGACCCGACATCAGGGCGAACAGGGGGCGCATGATCCGGGCAGCTGAAGGGAGGAAGCGGCGGTAGAAATTGACCATACCTACGAATTCCTGAAGGCCTTTGACCGTGGTGGGTCGGGGGAAGTGGCGGACCGCATCTACCTTAGCGGGCAGAGGGGTTGCCCCGTCTTTAGTAATCCTGTGGCCCAGGAAGTCAATGGTATCAAGTCCGAACTGGCATTTGGCAGGGTTAATTGTAAGACCGTACTCACTCAGTCGGGCGCAGAGTTGACGGAGGTGGGACAGATGCTCCTGACGACTGCCGCTGGCTATGAGGATGTCATCCAAATAGATGAACGCGAAGTCCAGGTCCCGTCCCACCGCGTCCATTAACCGCTGGAACGTCTGTGCGGCATTCTTCAGGCCGAACGGCATGCGGAGGAACTCGAAGAGGCCAAACGGGGTGATGAGAGCCGTCTTGGGGACGTCGTCAGGATGCATCGGGATTTGATGGTACCCTCGGACAAGGTCGACCTTGGAGAAGATCCGGGCGCCGTGCAGGTTTGCCGCAAAGTCCTGAATGTGCGGCACAGGGTAGCGGTCCGGTGTGGTAGCCTCGTTCAGCCTGCGGTAGTCGCCGCACGGTCTCCAGCCCCCCGTCGCTTTGGGCACCATGTGCAGGGGGGAAGCCCAGGGGCTGTCGGACCGCCGGATGATCCCCAATTCCTCCATTCTCTGGAACTCCTCCTTCGCCAGTCGGAGCTTGTCCGGGGGAAGCCGCCGAGCACGGGCATGGAGGGGTGGTCCCTGTGTCGGGATGTGGTGCTGTACGCCGTGCCTGGGCATGGCTGCTGTGAACTGCGGTGCCAGAACCGATGGGAACTCCGCCAGGACCCTGGTGAAGTCGTTGTCGGACAGCGTGATGGAGCCGAGGTGAGGGGCTGGCAACTGGGCCGCGCCCAGGGAGAACGTCTGAAAGGTCTCGGCGTGTACCAGTCTCTTCCTGGGCAGGTCAACCAGCAGGCTGTGAGCTCGCAAAAAATCCGCACCCAGAAGCGGTTGGGCTACGGCGGCCAGTGTGAAGTCCCACGTGAACTGGCTGGGGCCGAACTGTAGCTGCACCTGACGGGTGCCATAGGTCCTTACTGTGCTGCCATTCACGGCCCTCAGGGGGGGACCCGGTGCCCTGCTGCGAGTGTCGTAACTTGTCGGAGGTAAAACGCTGACCTCAGCCCCAGTATCGACCAAAAAGCGGCGTCCCGACCTGCTATCCCACACATACAGGAGGCTATCCCGATGGCCAGCCGCCGTAGCCATCAGCGGCGGCTGGCCCTGGCGTTTCCCGGGAACTTGCAGGGCGGGCGGCAACGGCGGGCTTCTGCGCCCCACCGCTGGTGGTAGAAGCACCAGTGGTCATTGGGCCGGGGGTTAGTGGGCTCTGCGGCCGGGCCTGGACTGGTTTGCTGCCGGGAGCGTGGCTGGGTGATCTGTGCGATGGACGCCCCGCTCACCTTTTTGGCGTTCCACAGCAAGTCCGCCCGGGCTGCCACCTTCCGGGGGTCACTGAAATCCGCGTCGGACAGCAGCAGGCGTATGTCCTCGGGCAGCTGCTCCAGGAATGCCTGCTCAAACATGAGGCCTGTGTGTCCCTCGGCCAGAGACAACATCTCGTTCATTAAAGCCGATGGAGGTCTGTCGCCCAAGCCATCCAGGTGCAGTAAACGGGCAGCCCGCTCGCGCCGTGAGAGTCCGAAAATCCTGAGGAGCAGGGCTTTGAATTCCGTGTACTTGCCGTCTGCCGGGGGCGACTGTACGAACTCCGCGACCTGGGCAGCTGTGTCCTGGTCGAGGGAGCCCACCACGTAGTAGTAGCGGGTGTCTTCTGAGGTGATCCGGCGAACGTGGAATTGGGCTTCGGCTTGCTGGAACCATAGGTCCGGGCGCTGTGTCCAGAAACCCGGCAGTTTCAACGAAACCGCATGAACAGAGGCGGCGTCGGTCATTTCTGGTCCAAAAATCGTTTGGACCGTCGGGGTCACCAATTGTAGCGGTGTGCTACAAACAGCGCTAAAATTACGACACGGAGTCGGTAACTGCAGTCGAAGGAAAAACTTTATTCGAAAACTTCAGCCTCACTTTTAAGCCTCTGTCAACCGGCCCCCCATGGCGAAGAGGCTCCAAAGCTCTGTGCTCGCAAACCCCCGTAGGCTATCTAATTGTGAGTCGGTTCGCATACGCTAGGAAATGAGCCGCCACAAGACCACACCTGTGGCCCCTTTTCTCAGAAAGGATGTGCTGGCTTTGGAGAGGGTCCAGAGGAGTTTCATCAGAATGATTCTGGGAATGAAAGGGTACATGTATGAGTGTTTGATTCGTCTGGGTCTGTACTCACTGGAGTTTAAAAGAACAAGACAGAATCTCATTGAAATTTATCAAAAATTGGAAGATCTAGATAGGACATGGATTGGGGGAATCCAGGACTGGAGGGCACAGATTCAGAATAGAAGGATGTCCTATTAGAACAGAAATGAGGTGGAATTTCTTTAGCCAGAAGGTAGTGATTCTGTGGAATTCGTTGCCACAGATGGCCATGGGAGCTGTCATTCAGTATATTGATTAGTAAGGACATCAAAGGTTACATGGAGAAGGTAGGAGAATACGATTGATAGCTTAATAAATCAGCCGTGATAGAATAGTGAAGCAGATTTGATGGGCCTAATTGTGTTTCTATGTCTTAAGGTCTAAGAAATAACACTACACGGATAGGAGGGGTATGGAGTGCTAAAGCACAGATAAAGGTCATTGGAAGTAGGCAGAATAATAGTTCATCATGGATTAGATGAGCCTAAAATCCTGTTTCTGTGCTGTAGTGCTCCGTGAAAATTATCTCATTATGTTTGTGGAATAGCAGATTCAAGTTCTAAAAAAACCAACACCTCATTGAGCAAGGAGGGACATGAACACAATAAATACAAAGCTTTAGTCAGACTGCACTGTAGAAAGGATGTGGAGAGGGTGTAGAAGAGGTTTATCAATATGTTGCCTGGACTGCATGGTATGAGCTATGAAGAAATTTTGGACAAATTGAGGTTGTTCTCCTTGGAGTGTCAGTCTGAAGGGAGACCTGACAGAGGCTTGTAAAATTCTGAGAGCCACAGATAGAGTAGATGGTCAGAAACTTTTCCCAGGGCAGAAATCATCAGAGGGCACGCTTTTAGGGCTAGAGGGGTGGGGGGGGGAAGAGTTGAAAGGCCATATAAGGGACATTTTTTTATACACAGAGAGTGGGAGGCACCAGGAATAGATTACATGGGGTAGTACAGGACGCTGGCAGTTTGGTGGAATTTAAGTGTTTTGGATGATCACATGAGTATGAAGGGAATGAGGGGATATGGATGATACACAAGAGGAGGACATTTAGATTGGCACAACATCGTGGGCTGAATGACCTGTTCACAACTATGCTCAATGTTAAATAAACTATACTAAGAATATATGTTTTCTAAGAGACAAATAATTCCAAGTAATATCAATTCACTTTTGACAGAGAGAAACTTACGTCATCATTGATTTTGTATGGAGTCGATCCTTTCCCACCGGCTATGCTAAGTCCAAGACTTCCCATTCGATTGCACACTGTAATACTGACCTTCAACACAAATCAGAAACAGTTCTGTTTTAGGCAAGGTAAAACACTTCATAGCTGTTCACTGGTTGCACCATGCCCTGATACGGAAACTCCAATGCACAGGAGCACAAAAGGCTACAGAGAGTGATGGGACTCAGCCAGTTCCATCACCGGTACTGGTTTCCCAACCATAGAGAACATCTACAAGAGGTGATGTCTGACGGAGGCAACATCCACCATCAGGGTCACTCACCTTCCAGGCCATGCCCTCTTATCAATGCTGCCATCAGGCAGGAGGTACAGGAGCCTGAAGATCCAACCTCAGGGTTCTTCCCCATTGCCGTCAGGTTCTTGAACCGACATGCGAAACACTGCATCAGACTATATTTTATTTTCTTTCGCTCTCCTCAATTTTGCACTAATGTAATTGTCATTGTGTAAATTATGCATAATGTGTTAAAAAGATTGCTGTTAAATTTATTAATGATTTAAAGATTAGTTTTATTTGTCACATGTACATTAAAACATTATGTAAAACATTACATTAAAACAAAACAGTGAAATCCATTGCTGTGTTAACAACCACCAGAGTCCAAGGATTGTGCTGGGGGCAGCCCACAAATGTCACTATGATTCAGGCACCAACATAGCATCTCCAAAATGACTACTACTAACCCATATGTCTTTGGAACGTGGGAGGAAACTAGAGCACATGAAAGACACTTACATGGACCATACAAACTCCTAAGAGACGGTAGTGGGAATTGAACCCCAGTCACTAGCACTGTAAAAGCATTATGCTATCTGCTACATTACCGTACTGCCCTATTGTCTGGTACATCACTCTTCATGTGCCCTTGCTGTATTCATAAACAATTGCTATAATTCCCACAGGGTTAACTCATCACATGTTTTCAAATTATCTTGGAAGATCCCAAAAGAGGTGTGTTATGATTGGTTGTGTTTCTTTAGAATTTTAAACTTTAAATAGCTGAAACTATTATTGTATTAGTGAATGAATTCACTGAAAGTTAGTTAACAGGTTCAGTTCAGCCAGTGATCAGTAAGCTCAGTGTCAGTACGAACAGGGAATTCATTGAGGACTTCAGGAAGGGAAATTCGAGGGAACACACACCCGTCCTCATCAAAGGATCAGCTGTTGAAAAAATAAGCAGTTTTACGTTCCTGGGTGTCAACATTTCTGAAGATCTTTCTTGGGCCCAATATGGTAGACATTAAGACCAGAACAAATCAGAATAGAATTAGGTCATTCAGCCATTGAGTCTGCTCCGCCATTTCATCGTGGCTGAGCCATTTCCTTCACAAGCCCATTCTCCTGCCTTCTCCTGTATCAATTCATGCACTGACTGATCAAGAAACTATCAAGCTGTACCTAAATGCACGCTATGACTTGGCCTCCTCCACTGCCTAAGGCAATGAATTCCACAGATTCACCACCCTCTGGCTGAAGAAATTCCTCCTCATTTTCCTTTATTCTGAACTTTGATTCTAGACTGCCTCACTGGGAAACATCCTCTCCACATCCACTCCATCAAGGCCTTTCAACATTTGATAGCTATCAATGAGATACCTCACCCCCCCCCTTCTAATTTCCAGCAAGTACAGGCCCAGAGCCATCAAATGCTCCTCAAATAATAACCTTTTCATTCCAGGAATCATTCTCATGACCCTCCTCTGAAGCCTCTCCAATGTCAGAAAACCTTTCTTAGATAAGGAGCCCAAAAACTGCTCACAATACTCCAAGCGAGGCCTCACCAGTGCCCTATAAAATCTCAGCATTACATCCTTGCTTTTATATACTAGTGTTCCAGAAATGAATGCTAATATCACATTTGCCTTCCTCACCACCAACTCAATCTGAAAATGAACCTTTAGGGAATCCTGCATAAGGTGTCCCAAGTCCCTTTGCATCTCAATTTTTTTAAATTCTCTCCCATTAAGAATATAGTCTACATTTTTATTCCTTCTATTAAAGTGTATGTCACACTTTGCGTATATGGGCTCAGTTTAGGAAATGCTATGGTTTCCATGGTTTTTCCGTTTCCAGTCCTGTCGTACATAATCACCTTTTTTTACCTACTAAGTACAATTCTGCATTCCAGGTTTGGTATAGGAAGGGCATTAGACATTTTGAAGATCTTTTCATTGATAATCGCTTCGCTTCTTTTCAACAGCTCTCTGTTAAGTTCAATCTGCCCAATGCTCATTTTTTTAGATATCTCCAAATTAGACACTTTATTGCTCCTTTAATTCCTAACTTTCCTGAAATGCCTGCAAAAAATGCTATGGACTTATTTCTTTCCTTTAATCCACTAGGTAAAGGTTTAATATCAATTATTCGAGATAAATTAGCAGCCTTACGACGGGCCCCTGTGGATAAAATTAAAATGGCATGGGAGCAGGATCTAAATACCTCCTTATCTGATGAGAGCTGGGACTCGATTCTCAAATTGGTTAACTCAACCTCTCTTTGTGCTCGCCATTGCCTTTTACAGTTTAAGATTGTTCATAGAGCCCATATGTCTAAATCTAAACTATCTCGATTCTACCCTAACATTAGTCCGCTCTGTGATAAATGCAAGAGGGCCGAGGCCTCTCTCATTCATATGTACTGGTTCTTTCCTAGCTTGGAGAAATTTTGGAAAGATGTCTTCACTACGTTATCATATATTCTGAATCAGCACCTAGAACCAAACCCCTTAATTGCTCTGTTCGGTTTCTGGGGCGAGACAGATTTACGTCTGAGTCTGACCAAATACTGAATATTATCCTTTGCCTCTCTCCTGGCTAGACGCTTGATCGTCCTTAGATGGAGAGATGTTGCCCCGCCCACTCATGCTCAATGGCAAAATGACATTATGGCCTGCTTGGACCTCGAAAAAATCCATTATTCAGTTCTTAATTCGGACCTAAAGTTCCATAAGGTCTGGGGACCTTTTATCGAGTACTTTCATAACCTTCCTCTTGACTAGGGTTTTTTTCTTTTCGGTCCCTTGCTTTCAGCTGCCTTTTTTTTTCTGGTAGTAGGCATTATTATCCTCTGTTGCTGAGTGTATTCACAGTCTGGGAGTTTGATTGTCCTGATTTATATTCTCTATATTGTGTTGTTGTTGGTCTGGAGTTTTTTTTTTGTGTTGTGGGGTTGGGGGAGGATACTAAGTTTACTTGTCTTCAATTTAGGTGCTTTTTTTAAAAATTCTCTTTCTTTGTATCATATTGTCATTGTATGCTTAATTTTGCACTGTATTAATGTTCCTCACTGTGATTTGGGGTTTTTTAATTTGTAAAATGTATAAAAAAAAACTAATAATAAAAAAAAAGTGCATGCCCATACATTTCCTGATACTGTATTACAACTGTGACTTCATTGCCCATTCTCCTGATTTTTTCTAGGTCCTTCTGCAGCCTCCTTGCTTTCTCAGCACTATCTGCCCCTCCACCTATCTTCCTATCATCCACAGACTTGGTCACAAAGCCATCATTTCTGTCATCTAAGTCACTGACATACTACTTAAAAAGAAGTGGCCCCAACACCGCTAGTCGCCAGCAGCAAATCAGAAAAAGCTCCTTTCATTCCCACTTTTTGCCTCTTTACAATCCGCCAAAGCTTTGTCCATGCTAGTATCTTGTAATACCGTGGGTTCTTAACCTTGCTGAACAACCTCATGTGCAGTACTTTGTCAAAGGCCTTCAGAAAATCCAAGTAGACAACATCCACCACCTATCCTACTTATTATTTCCTCAAAGATTTCCAACAAAAATAGTTTCCTTAAGGTAAGATTTTTCCTTAAAGAAATTTTAGCCTATTGATGGAATTACAAAGGACAGTGGTTATATTTCATTTGGTGTCTGAGGGGACGTGATATGTCTCATAGATTTCTGCACCAAATTTCTTAGTGTTCACCTGACAGAGAATCTCACCTGGTCCCTCAACACCAGCTCCATAGCAAAGAAAGCCCAGCGGCATCTCTACTTTTTGCAAAGGCTGAGGAAAGTCCATCTCCCACCCCCAACCTCATCACATTCTACAGGGGTTGTATTGAGAGCACCCTGAGCAACTGTATCACTGCCTGGTTCGGAAATTGTAACATCTCGGATCGCAAGACCCTGCAGCAGATAGTCAGGTCAGCTGAGAAGATCATCGAGGTCTCTCTTCCCGCCATCATGGACATCTACACTACACGCTGCATCCGCAAAGGAAACAGCATTATGAAGGACCCCATGCACCCATCATACAATCTCTTCTCCCTCCTGCCATCTGGGAAAAGGCACTGAAGCATTCAGGCTCTTACGACCAGACTATATAACAGTTTCTTCCCCTAAGCTATCAGACTCCTCAATACCCGAAGCCTGGACCAACACCTTGCCCTACTGTCCTGTTTATTATTTATTGTAATGCCGGTACTGTTTTTGTGCACTTTATGCTTTAGGTCTGTAGTCTAGTATAGCTTTCTCTGTGTTTTTTTTAATTACGTAGTTCAGTCTAGTTTTTGTACTGTGTCATGTAAACCATGGTCCTGAAAAATGTTGTCTCATTTTTACTATGCATTGTACCAGCAGTTATGGTCGAAATGACAATAAAAGTTGACTTGACTTGACTTGACTTGAGATATATCATGGGGAGCATCCTAACTGGTTGCATCACCCTATGGAATGGAGGGGCCACTGCACAGGATCAGAAAAAGCTACAGAAGGTTGGAAATTCAGCAGCTCCTTCAAAGGCACTAGCCTCCCCAGCATCAAGGACACCTTTAAAAGGCAATAACTCAAAAAAGCAGCATCCATCATTAAGGGCCTTCATCATCAATGACATGCCATTTTTTCATTGCTACCATCAGGGAGGAGGTACAGGAGCCTGAAGACACACACTCAGTGTTTCAGGAACAGTTCCTTTCCCTCAGCTGTCAGATTTCTAAAGGGTCAAAGAACCCATAAACACCACCTCATTCTTTTTTGCTGTCCTTTTGCACTACTTACACGATTAATTCATTCTTACTCTCTATATATCTTTCTTATTGTAATTTATAGTTTCTTTTAATTTTTAATGCACTGCTGCCATAAAACAACAAATGTCACCACATATGCCAATGATATTAAACATGATTCCAATCTTGATTCTGGATCCTAAGCAGTTCCTATTGTTGGTAAGCATATGTTTAGCATTACTGTACTTACTTCCAAATTTATAAACCTTGACCCAACTGCTATACTCAGTGGAATGTAGCAGGCCAGGCAGCATCTATAGGAAGAAGCACAGTTGACGTTTCGGGCCGAGACTCTTCGTCAGGTCCTGACGAAGGGTCTTGGCCCGAAACATCGACAGTGCTTCTCCCTATAGATGCTGCCTGGCCTGCTGCGTACCACCAGCATTTTATGTGTGTTGCTTGAATTTCCAGCATCTGCAGATTTCCTCGTGTTTGCTACACTTAGTGCCCTGGCTGTTGAAAGCCAGTGTGCAAAACAGCATTATGTAACACTGTCTACCTATGACACCATCTGCATGGTACAATGCACTTGGATTCCAAGCTCCCTCTTTTACACAACATTCTCCAGGGCCTCACCATTCACTGTACAAGTCCTATCTTGGTTGACTTCCCAAAACCCAACACCTTGCACTTATCTGAATTAAACTCCGTTTGTCAATCTGTGGCCCACTTACTCAGTTGGTTAAGGTGTCTCTGTAATTTTGATTCCACCTATGTTAGTGTCATCTGCAAACTTACTAACCATACCTTGTAGATTCTCATCATACAGTAAATGATCAACAACAGTGGACCCGACAGTGACCCCTGAGGCACACCAGGCCTCTAGCAAAATAAAAACAATCCTCTGCTTCCCACTGTCAAGCCAATTATGTATCAGTTAGCCAAGTTTCCCTGGATCCCATGCAATCTAATTTAGGCAATAAATGTTGGCCCCCATCTGTGATGCCCACCCCTTCAAAAATAAAAGTTCAAAGGTCAGGATTGACTCAAAGTTCCTAGCACTATGAGATTAACAGCCCTGCCAGCTGTATCATGGTGATATGCAGATTGCTCAAAGATCAAAGCTCAAAGTAAATTTATTATCAAAGTACATATACGTCATCATAAGCAACTCTGAGATTTACTTTCTTGCAGGCATTCACAGTAGAGCAGAGAAGTACAATGGATAAAATGAAAAACCAGACACAAAAAATGACAAGTAATCAATGTGCAAAGGAAGAGAAAATGTTCAACATAAATAAACAAACAATACAGAGAACTTGAGCTGTAGAATCATTTAAACTACCTACTCCCATCAGCCTGCACCCAGACCATAACCTTCCATACCCTTACCATCCATGTACCAATCCAAACTTCTCTTAAATGTTGAAATTGAGTTTGCATGCACCACTTGTGCTTGCAGTTTGTTCCATGCTCTCACAACCCTCTGAGTGAAGTTTCCCCTCATGTTCCCCTTAAACTTTTCATCTTTCACCCCTAACCCATGACCTCCAGTTGTAATCCCATCCAACCTCAGTGGAAAAAGCCTGCTTGCTTTTCCCCTGTCTACACCCCTCATAATTTTGTATTCCTCAATAAAATATCCCCTTGATCTTCTAAACTCCAAGGAATAATGCCCTAACCTATTCAATCTTTCCTTATAACACAGGTCCCACAGTCCTGGCTACATCCTTGTAAATTTTCTCTGTATTCTTTCAAACTTTTTCACATCTTTCCTGCAGGTAGGTGACCAAAGCTGCACACAATATTCCAATTTAGGCCTCTCCAACATCTTATACAACCTCAACCTAAAATTCCATCTCCTGCATTCAATACTTTGATTTATGAAGGCTAATGTGCCAAAAGCTTTCTGTATGTCCCTATCTACCTGCGATGCCACTTTCAATGAATTACAGATCTGTATTCACAGATCCCTTTGTTCTATAGCAGTCCTCACTGCCCTACCATTCACCTACCCTAGTTGGACCTACTACCACGCATCACCTCACACTTGTCTGCATTAAGTTCCATCTGCCATTTTTCCAGCTGATCCAGATCCCACAGTAATCTCTGATAGTCCACCTCACTGTCCACACAACGTCCAATCTTGGTGTCATTCACAAATTTGCTGATCCAGTTAATCACACCATCATCTATATCATTGATATAGATGACAAACAACAAAGGACCCAGCACCAATCCGTGCGGCACTTCGCTGGTCACAGGCTACAGTCAGAGAGGCAACCACTCTCTGGCTTCTCCAACAAAGCTAATGTCTAATTCAATTTACTACCTCATCTTGAATTCCGAGCGACTTAACCTTCCTGACCAATCTCCCATGCGGAACCTTGTAAAATTCCTTGCTAAAGTCCATGTAGACAGTATCCACTGCCTTGCCTTCATCAACTTTCAAGATAACTTCGTTGACAAGTTTTATAATATTGATTAGACATGATCTACCATACACAAAACCATGCTGACTACCCTTAATCAATCCACATCTATCCAAATACTTATATATCCGGTCCCTTGGAATGCCTTCTAATAACTTTCCCACACCTGACATCAGGGTCACAGGCCTATAATTTCCTGGTTAACTTTTAGAGCTTTTCTTAAACGGCAGAACAACATTGGCCATTCTCCAATCCTCTGGTACCTCACCTGTTGCTAAGGATGATTAAAATATCTTTGCTAGGGCCCCTGCAATACACCTGCCTCCCAAAGGGTCCAAGGGAACATATTGTCAAGCCCTGGGGATTTGGCCACACTAGTTTGGCTCAAGACAGCAAACACCATCTCCTCTGTCATCTGTATAGGGCCACAAAGTCAATACAGCTTTGCCTCATTTCTATAGACTCTGTGTCCATCTCCTCAGTAAGTACAGATGCAAAATATTCACAAGGTTTCCCCATATCCTTTGAATGTGAGTTGATAGATTATGAAATGAGTTTAATGTTAGAGCGGCTGAAGTTTACCATATCGGTTCAGGAACCTGATGGTTGAAAAGTCCTGAGAAAGGTGCTGTGGGACCTAAGATACCTGCACCTCCTTCCCAATGGCAGCAATGAGAAGGAAGCATTGCCCCCTCAGAAGATAAATGATTAAAAGAAGGACAGTGAACTCCAAAACATTATCAGAGTTAGCAAAAACGGGGTCACCATTGTCAAGACAGGATTCAACTTTGTAGGTAATGGTATTTTCTATATTGGGAGAGTCCAGGATCAGAGGACACAGTCTGAGAATAAAATTACAACCCTTTTGAACAGAGATGAGGAGAAATTTCTTTCACTAGAGGTGGTAAATTTGTTGATTTCATTGCCACAGACGGCTGTGGAGGTCAAGCCATTGGGTATATTTAAAACAGAGGTCGATCATCAAAGATTCTTGCCATGATCAAAGATCCTCACCACCCAGGCCATGCTCTTTTCTCGCTGTTGCCTTCTGGTAGAGGTACAGATGCTTCAGGACTCACACTACTAGGTTCAAGAACAGTTACTATCCCTCAACCATCGGGCTCTTGAACAAAAAAAGGATAACTACACTCATTTAAGGTCTCTTTTATCTTGTTATTTCATGTTCGTTATTTATTGCTATTTATTTATTATCTGCATTTGCACAGTTTGTTTACAGTTTACAGTTCCTAGTGGTAACAGTTTATAGATCCTGTTTACAGTTACTGTTCTATAGATTTGCTAAGTATGTGGTGATATGTATGTACTCTGATAATAAATTTTACTTTGAAACTTGAACTAATAAGGGAATCAAAAGTTATAGGGAGAAGGCAGGACAATGGGATTGAGAGGGAAAATAAATCAGCCATGATTGAATGGTGGAGCAAACTCAATGGCCTAAATCTGCTCCTATGTCTTATGGTCAAACTTATCCATGGAGCTCTTAAAGACATTACCTTAGTCCAAGTTCCTTTTAATCCAGTGGATATATAAAGTGTTGCCCAGCCTCCATTTGGACACTTATTCTCTTCCCAAGTATCATCGGATGAGTACAAGACCTGCTGCCTGCTGTTGCCTAAAGTACACAACAGCTTATCTTGCTTCTGATTATGAGGCTGGGATGTTCTTGAATGATTGCTCTGATGAATATCCTCTTCTGTTTCAAATACGCTGGCAGGAAATTTAGATACAGGTTCCTAAAATTTTAAAAAGTGAATTACAACATTTAAAGTAAATGTAAATGGTAGCAATAAAACAAGTTTCAGAATGTACTTGCAGAGGGAAATAACTACACTCAGAAACCATTTTATGAGGTACAGTTTTCTCAATATTATTTATTAATTATTTACTATTATTTTATTTAGTTTTTACTATTTGCAGTTTTTCTCCTTTAATATATCAGATGTTTATCCTTGTGTGTAAATTTTCATTGATTCTATTGTATTTCTTTGTATCTACTGTGAATGCCTGCAAGAAACTGATTTTCAGGGATAGTATATGGTGATTTATACGTACTTGAATAATAAGTCTACTTTGAATTTTGAACTTTGTACTTTTAGGCTTCATTGGGCATTTTCAGATCTCATTTGGTGTATTGTGAGCAATTTTGGGCCCCATGTCTAAAAGACATATGGAGAGGCAAGAGGAGGTTTACAAGAATGATCCTGGGAATGAAACAGTTAACATATGATGAATATCTGATACTCTGGGCCAGTAATCAATGGAGTTTAGAAGAATGATGGGTGATCTCATAGAAAACTATTGTATACGGAAAGACCTAGATAGAGTGGACATGGAGAGAATGTTTCCCATTGTGGGAGAATCTAGGACCAGAGGGCACAGCCTCAGAATACAAGGATGTCCCTTTAGAACAGAGATGAGGAGGAATTTCTTTAGCCAGAGGGTGGTAAATCTGTGTCATTCATTGCCACAGGCAGCAGGGAAGCAAAGTCATTGTGTATACTTAAAGTGGAGGCTGATACGTGCAATACCAGGTAATGAAATTTGCACCATTATGTTGCACTTGTGGTTAGTTTATGAGTAATTTCCATACATCCCTTTCCTGTGAATTCTCCCATTAAAAAGGGCCAGGCCAGCACAAGGCTTAATCCTCTGGGCGAATGCCACTGCTGACATCACAGGGTTGTGTTTTTTGTTAATCTACTGATAATCACCCAGAACAAATCTGAAAATAGCTGTCTTTTTTTCAGGGTGAACTATTAATTGGCAGCCCAGAATTAAGGTGAAGATTAACTTCTTTCAGCAGTTTTAACTCTGACTTGATGACATGTAAAGTGGAACGGGCAGCATCTGCAGCCTCTGCAGGTCATCCCTGCTGGGGTCTTCCAGGCACCCAACACCCTCTGACTAAAAGAACTTGTTCTGCCGATCCCCTTGAACTTCCCCTTCTCACATGCCCTCTGGTGTTGGACATTTCAGCACTAGGCTCTCATGACCATATAAACTCCAATCAGTTCTCCCCTCAGCCTCCACCACGCCAGAGAAAATAATCCAAGCTTGTCCAAACTCTCATTTTTGCACATACCCTCTAAACTAGGCTGCATCCTGATAAACCTCTTCTGCACCTTTGCAAAGCCTCAACATCCTTCCTATAATGGGGAAACCAGAAATGAATGCAATCAGGAGTTGAAACCAGGTCACTTCTGCTGTAAAGCATTGCACTAGCTGCTCTGCTACAGACCAGGTAGCTGCTGAATTCCTCCAGCAGTTTGTGGGGGTTTTTTTGCTGCAGATTCCAGTGACTGCAGTCTCTTGTGTCTGCAAAATTCGAATGAACTGGAACAGAATATTAAACATCTACCATGTTCCACACTGAAAGAAAGTAGCTGAGGTTGGCAAAACATAGGCTAAAGAGGTGGGTGTGATAACAATCTCATTAGAGTCAAAGGTTATATGTACCAGAGTTTTAAGTCTCATTTTCTGATGTGAACTAGCCTGGTTCATTGGTGAGACTGATGGTGGGGAAGCAGCATGGCCTCGGTTGTTGTGCGCACCAGGCCTTCATGCCGTGGGGTCACCTGTTGCAGCCGCCCAGGGAGGGAGTCGCCTGGGGCAGTGTGGGAGAGAGCTGGAGTCCATGCTGGATTGGGGGCGGCCCCCCAGTGTTCACATGGTGGAAGACAAGCTGGATTGCCCTCATCTGAGGCTGACCCAGCTCGAGGTGAAGTACTGCTGCATGCTTGTTCTTGCAGAAACATGGCTCCACAACATCCCATGCACCTTCAATCCACAAGCCTTGGCACTCAGAAACTTGTGCTAATATTATTTTTGTGACTGCATTTTTCTGCTATAGTAGCTATATGTTCTATATGTGTTGTGTGCTGTGTGTGACTGCTGGCATTGTGTTTTGCTTCTTGGCCCCAAAGGAATGCTATTTTGGTTGGCTCTATTCATGCGTATGATTGAATGACAATTAAACTTGAACTTGAACTTGAGATCAGGTGATGCCTGATTGTGGTTGCAGATTAGCTAATCATTAATGTACAGTGCGACAACAGTGACCTTGTGATTTACCACTCAGTAGTGAATCGCTCAATAAATATTTCTAATTGCTATGCAAACATTCCTTACTTCTTCATAGTGATTCTCCATCTCTTCTGCTTCCTTTTCAGGGCTGGCTCTGTGACTAATCCACCTATCATGATCAGGAGAAGGTTTGAACTCTTGGCTGCAGGAAGGCAGCTGCTGCTTGGACCGGGCCGCACAGAACATACGACTTAAGTCCCAATCTGGAGCAGCTGAGTGTGTCCGAGATTTAGAATGGCTTTGTAAAGAATCCTGCAGGGGAATACACAAAGAATGGACTTGATGTGGAGGAAAATAAAGTTACCTTAAAATAAAAACAACCAGTCTGATGCATCACATCACATGACTCAGGTGTCTGTGCAGCCAAGGTTTCGGTTTACATGTTATTTGTTGGCAGGCTGTCCGTGTTTTCACTCGTTACTCGTCAATCTCAAAACTAGTCATACAAGAAAGGTTAAAAAAAAGCCAATTGTTGACAATACCATTCTGACATTAAACACTGTTTAGCCATTGAAAAATTCAAAATTGCTATCAACTGCTGTAGAAATGAAAAAGGAATACAGTATTAACAACAACATGGCTTCAAAAAGTTCTGATTTCACAATCTTTTACGTAGGAAAGGAAACCTGTTTAATTTCACAGGAGACATTTATTATGGTGATAATGTAGAGGAATACACTGATAATAATATTTCATTGATTGGATTCCTTTATAGAGGAGCATATAAACACTTCTGATCAATAATTACTTCAGAGAAATATATAGGCACCTCTGGCCAATATTCACTTACGAATATTAAGATGATAACAGGCATAGATCAAGTGAACAGCCAGAGACTTTTTTCCCAGGGCAGAAATGGCTGATACAAGGGCATAGCTTTAAGGTGTTTGGAGGAAAATATAGGGGGATGTTAGAGGTAGATTTTTACACAGAGTATGGTGGGTTTGTGGAACATACTGGGTGGGGGGAGGTGTTAGAGACATACATTAGGAGCATTTAAGAGTCTCAGATAGGCACATGGATGATAGAAAAATGGAGGGTTCTGTGGGAGGGAAGCATTAGATTGAACATACTGTAGGTTAAAGGGTCAGCAGAACATCGCGGACTGAAGGGCCTGTATTGTGCTGTAATGTTCTATATTCTAATATTAATAAAGGAATATATAGACATTTCTAACCAATATTCACTTTAGAATGGTCACCTTTGTGAACACAAGGGTATGTTTTGATGTACATGTGATATATAAATCTGAATCTGAATTACTGCTCAGTTCAAATTAATGGCAAAAAGAGTACGAATTTTGAATATGAGGGGAAACTGTGGGGTTAGGTGGGTGCAGGGGTAAAGGGAATGATGGGATTGCTTCTCTCGGATCTGGCATGGACAAATGGCACATGCTGTAATTAAGCAACATGGCCAATCACATTTCTTGTAACACAAGAGATTCTGCAGATGCCATGGATAAGATGCTGGAGGAACTCAGCAGGTCGGGCAGCCCTTTACCACTTTCACCTATCTCCTCTCTCCTTGGAGAAATAACAAGCAGGATTGACAAAGGAGTATGGGTGATATTGTGTACATGGATTTTCAGAAGGCCTTTGAAAAGATGCCACATGAGGCTGTGTAACAGACTAAGAGTCAATGGTATTACAGGAAAGAATTTTGCATGGATAAAGCAGTGGCTGATTGGCAGAAGGAAGAGTGGGAATAAAGAGAACCTTTTCTGGTTGGCTGCCAGTGACTAGTGATGTTCCATAGGGGTCTGTGTTGGGACCGATTCAGTTTACGTTATATGTCAATAATTTGGATGATGAAATTGATGGCTTTGTTGCAAAGTTTGCAGATGATATGAAGCAAGGTGGAGGGACAGGTAGTTTTGAGAAAGTAGAGAGGCTACAGAGGGACTTAGATTAGGAGAATGTACAAAGAAGTGTCAGATGGAATACAGTGTTGGGAAGTGTATGGTAATGTACGTTGGTAGAATAAATGAAAGGGTTGACTACTTTCTAAGTGGAGAGAAAATACAAAAAAAAATGAGATGCAAAGTGACTTGGGAGTACTTGGGCAGGATTCCCCAAAGTTAATTTGCATGTTGTGAGGAAGGCAAATGCAAAGTTAGCATTCATTTCAGGAGAACTACAAAAAAAGGCAAGGATGTAATGTTGAGACTTTATAAAGCACTGGTGAGGCCTCACTTGGAGTATTGTGAGCAGGTTTTGGGCCCCTTATCTCAGAAAGGATGCGCTGAAACTAGAGAGAATTCAAAGGAGGTTCACAAAAATAATTCCAGGACAGAATGGCTTGTCATATGAAGAGCATTTGATGGCTCTGAGCTTGTATTCACTAGAATTCAGATTGAGGGGTGAAAGGCCTGATAGAGTAGATATGGACAGGATGTCTCCTATGGTGGGAGAGTCTAAGACCAGAGGACACATCCTCAGAATAGAGGGCCATCCTTTAAGAATGGAGATGAGGAGGAATTTCTTTAGCCAGAGAGTGGTGAATCTGTGTAATTCTTTGCCACAGGCAGCTGTGGAGGCCAAGTCTTTATGTATAGTTAAGGCACAGGTTGATAGATTCTTGATCAGTCAGGGCATGAAGGGATATGAGGAGAAGACAGGATATTGGAGCTGAGAGGAAAATTGGATCAGTCATAATGAAATGGTAGAGCAGACTCGATGGGCCAAATGGCCTCATTCTGCTCCTATACCTTATTGACTTGTGGTCTTAATATATAAGGTGCAATTGATGCCTCTCGCTGGAGTTCAGAAGCATGAGCATCGGATCTCCTTACAATGTTTGCATTACACAGTATCAGGCAGTGATACAATCTAATGGTATAATAGATGTGGAAATCATAAAACTTAACTAATGTGTATAAGATGATGAGGCATTGATCAAGTGGATAGTCAGAGGCTTTTTCCCAGGGCTGAAATGGCTAGCACAAGAGGGCACAGTTTTCAGGTGCTTGGAAGTTGGTACAGAGGATAAGTCAGCAATACGTTTTTTACACAGAGAATGGTGAGTACGCGGAATGGGCTGCCGGCGACAGTGGTGGAGGCAGATACAGTAGAGTCATTTAAGAGACTCCTAGACAGGTATATGGATCTCAGAAAAATAGAGGGCTATGGGTAACCCTAGGTAATTTCTCAGGTAAGGACGTGTTTGGCACAGCATTGTGGGCCAAAGAGCCTGTATTGTGCTGTAGGTTTTCTGTGTTTCTACATTAACTGTAGATACTGGAAATCTAAAATACAAACAGAATAGGCTAGAAACACTCAGCAGGGTCAGGCAGCATTTGCGAGGAGAGAAATTGAGGTCATGGCACTTCTTCAGTTCTAACAAAGAGTCTTCAACCTGAAACATTAACATAGAAACAGAGAAAACCAAAAGGTTGTCACACTTTTTGGGCTGAAGGACCTGCACTATGGTGTAGTGTTTTATATTCTGTGCATTTTTACAGTGTCTTTCAACTAGTATAGGGTGAAGACAATTTGTTAGAACTGATGAAGAGTCTCAACATCAAAGGTAACTGGCTTTCACTCCCCACAGATGCT
Organism: Hypanus sabinus; assembly: GCF_030144855.1. Classification (NCBI taxonomy): domain Eukaryota; kingdom Metazoa; phylum Chordata; class Chondrichthyes; order Myliobatiformes; family Dasyatidae; genus Hypanus; species Hypanus sabinus. The sequence continues at coordinate 74,041,970 of NC_082715.1, read as the reverse complement.
GTCCGGCATGCTGAGTGTTTCCAGCATCTTCTGTTTTCATTCATAAAGAGAGTGGATCCACACGATGAAGGACCTGACCTGGAGAACATTAGCCCCAAGAATCATTCCATTGTTCTGCAGAGCAGATTAGATACAAAATATGTCAAAATCGCACAAACAATGAGATAATTGACTGAATAACGTGTCCTGGTCATTTTGGCATGTAGGAAGGTAAATTGAATGTTGAAGAAGGTGTGAATAGACAAGTAAACATGATTTACCAGAATTGTACATGGTCCTGGTGAGAATGCATCTGAAATATTGTTTATGGGTCTGTTCTCTCGACCACTTGAGAAGATGGACTGAAGAATCTTAATACATCAGCCTTGGCTCTAAGCCAACTTGTGATCACAGTACCAAATGGCTCTATGGAAGTGTACGAGTGCAATGCTATTACAGTTTGGGGTGCTCCAGAGTTCAGAGTTCAGTTCTGGTGCCCTCTGTAAGGAGACTGTACATTCTCCCTGTGACTGCGTGGGTTTCCTCCAGGTGCTCCTGTTTCCTCCCAGTCCAAAAGTATACAATTTAGTAGATTAATTGGTCATTGTAAATTGCCCTGTGATTATGCTACTGTTAAATAGGTGAGTTGCTGCACCATACAACTCATTGGGCCAGACAGGAATGTTCTACACTGTATCTCTAAATAAGATAAATAAATTCCACTTTGTGATTAATTTTCTTTTAGGGATTTACAGAAAAAAAGAAATACAATAGAATTTATGAAAGACAATAGACAGATAGGCAAATGGATGTAAGAAAATGGTAGACTATGTGGGGAGCAAAGTGTTAGATTGATCTTGGAAAAATATTCGCTTTTATTTGTCACATGTACAGCAAAACGCAGTGAAATGCGCCATTTGTGTCGTTTCAAATCAGCGAGGATTGTGCTGAGCAGCATGCAAGTGTCACCATGCTTCTGTTGTCAATATAGCATGTCCACAGCTCACTAATACTAACTTATACATCTACGTAGAAACCAGAGCACTCGGAGGAAACCCACACAGTCTTGAGAAGACCGTACAAACTCCTTAAAGACAGCGGCAGCAATCGAAACCTAATCTTAAAGTTGGCACTGTAAAATGTTGCTCTAATCCCTATGCTATCATCCTGCCCAACCATTAGGCGTTAGGTCAGCAAAACATTATGGGCTGAAAGGCCTGCAGTATGCTGTACTGTCCTACGTTCTATAGGTCAGCTCAAAGCCTATGACCCACCAGACAGCAGAGATTCCTGCCAACACTAATGCTTCTAAGGTCTGGACTAACTACAACACAGGAAGAAAATAGCAATTCTACCTCTGCAAAATCCTCCAGATCTACTGGCAAGATCACTGTCCTCTCTGGGTTCAACATCCTCTACCTTGAGGCCTTAATTACAGCTTCATTGATCCAGTGTTGTATTCTGTAAAGTCAAATCAAGGTAGGACTTGCACTGAAAAGTATTATAGGACAAAGTAGCCTAGTTGAAGCCCCTTTGTTGATCGGAGTCGACCATGGATGTTGTCTACATGATACACAAGCCAGTATGCAAGCCAGGGCAGTATGATATGGAGAGCAGGCTGTTGTTCAGGAGTTGCCATTCAGCGTTGAACTAAACTTAGGACTGCCTTAGAGTGTCCAGCTCCAGATTTTTCCTCAGGGTTTGCTCCTAAAACTTTTTCTATGAGTGGGTTCGCTGCAGGGCAGCGGAGGTTGTGACCAGAGTTTTCCTTCTCCGAGATGAGCTGACACCTATGGCTGATGAGCCCCATCTGCCTGAAGCAACTGGTTTTAAGGCGCCAGTAACCTGTCTTTGCCCCTTTTCCTGTCAGTAGAAAAGGTTCCGCTGGGCTTAGTAGGTAAGGGACACATGAAGGCCAGGAGCTAGACTTGGTCGTAAAAGGCTATTTGAGAGACATATCATCAACACATATTTAACAAGTAGTGAGAACTTAACCCCATTACCTCAATCCACAGCTATGACAAACTGACGGAATAAGGACCTAGTACATGTGACAAATAAAGCTAATTTATTACAATGGAAATCAGTGTGGTTGCATCTGATTGTATATTAAGGAAACATGCTTTTAAAGTTATCCACCTACTTCCTCAACAGAGCCCTTCAACCACAGTACAACATTAAGAAAGAGTTGAGTCTGGTGTTGGTACAAGTTTCAATTAATCACAGATCTCCCCTCAGTAAATTCTGGATCACGTAGTTCCATGTCACTGAGAGATCGGCACTCGTTGCAATGCCTGTAAACAAAATTCCCCAATAAAATTGGCAGAAATCTGGGTGAATCAGACAAGCATCACAGCCAATAGAGCCACTGCCTCTCTGCAACAGAGATCTGGGTTCAATGCTGACCAGTGGCGTTGTCCGTGTGGAGTCCGCACGTTCACCCTGTGTTTCTCCTGGGTGCTTTGGCTTCCTCCCACATCCCAAAGGTGTGCAGGTTGGTGGGTTAATCAGTCACTGTAACTTGTGAGTGAGTGGAGATGGTGATGAGAATGTGTGGAACATAAAATGGAAACAGTGTAGAACTAGCATAGATGGTCAATGGTCAGCATGCACTCAATGGGCCAAATGGCCCTTTTCTGCACTGTATCTGCGGCAGGGATAAAGTGACATTGACTGAATTCTCTTGCAATTTATCTATCATCGCACCATTGAGGCTTGTTCGCTTTGCGCTGTAAAAACTTATTTCTGCTTCATTCATTGTTCTGCGTATGCAGAACTACCCAAATGCTCTCAATGCCCTCTCACTGTGTTCCCCTCTCCACGACCCTCCCTCCTTCACCCGCCTCACCTTCTGCTCTCCTCTTCCCTCTACCTCCCTTTGCACTCTCTGACCCTTTCCTGTGCCTACCTTCCTCCTCCATCCCCTCTTCTCTTTCTCCCCCCACCTCCATCCTCCTCTGGTAGGGAGGGCTGTGCGCATGATAGAGCTGGCTTAGTCTACAACCCTCTGCAGCCTCTTCTGATCACATCCTTGCTATAGCGATAGGAACTGCCACGGCTCAAAGACAGCTCCTTCACCACTGTTGGAACAAAGCACCAGACTACACAATGTTTTCTCACAGCACAAGCCCTCCAGCCATGATAACATCTCTGTGTTATCATGTTTCAGACTAGACTTCAGGGAGTGGTCATGAATCATTTCAATTCAAACCTCAACTCTTCATTAATCTTGTCCTGACAACTCATGTTCTCAATATTATTTTTATTTTATATTATTTGCATAATTTGTCTTCTTTTGCACGTTAGTTGTTTGTCAGTCTTTGTTTATGACTACACTCCATGGCCACTTTGTTAGGTACTTCCTGTATCTAATAAAATGACACTCAGTGTACAGTATGTTCATGGTCATCTGCTGCTATAGCCCACCCATTTCATGGTTTCACATGATGTGCATTCAGAGATGCTCTCTGCACACCACTGTTGTAATGCATGTTTTTTTTTAAGTTACTGTTGGCTTCCTGTCAACTTCAATCAATCTGGCCTTTCTCTTCTGACCTCCTCATTAACAAGGCCTTTTCGCCCACAGAACTGGCACTCAATGGATTTTTTTTTGTTTTTTGCACCATTCTCTGTAAACTCTAGAGACGGCTGTGCATGAAAACCCCAGGTCAACAGTTTCTGAGATACTCAAACCACCCCATCTGGCACCAACGGTCAAAGTCACTTAGATCACGTTTTGCCTATTCTGATGTCTGGTCTGAACAACTGAACTGCTTGACGATGTCTGAAAGCATTGAGTTGCTGCCAAGTGATTAGCTGCTTGGATATTTGCATTAAGTGTACCTAGTGAAGTGGCCTTTGAGTGTCATTCTTCACAAATTCCATTGTATTTCTTTACTTTCCTGTAAATGCCTGCAAGAAAATGAATCTCAAGGTAGTAAATAGTGATGTACACGTACTTTTATAACAACTTTACTTTGACTCACTTTGACTATGACTGACTGTAGGAGGGAAATAATTCGAAGGATCTACCTACCACCTACAATCAGCTCACTATGTGAATACCATTGTACCTGATTCAACCACTTCTTCTCTCTGTAAATCTTATCCCTGTGGAATAACAGATGGAGGACATATTAAACCCTTCAGTTCATCATAATCAATGTCCATAAAAGCCAGAAGAATCACAAGTAATCATACATCAAGGGAGAGGTTGGCCAGTCTGGATCTTCAATCCTTAGAGGGAAGGAGAGTGAGGGGTAACCTCACTTGGGGAGCTTTACAAAATCATGAGCAGCATTGAAAAGGTGGAGGAGGGTGTCTTTTCCCCAGGGTAGAGAGATCCAAATTAGGAGTCATCAGGTTAGGGTGAGAGGGGAAAGATTTAAAAGGACACGAGGGGCTACTTTTTCACGCAGAGGTTGGTGGATGCAAGGAATGAGGAAGTGATCGAGGCAGGTACAATAGTATTTTCAAGAAGGATAGGTACATGGACAGGTGGGCTTAGAAGAATATGGGCCAATTGCAGGAAATTGGGACTAGCTGCATTGGCATGGACTTGATGGAGTGAAGGGCCTGTACCTATGGTATATTGCTCTATGACTCTACAATTAAACAGTTTTCTATTGATTGGAATGTGTGGATAGGTGTGTGCCTACAAAAATTTACTGTACATTCCCAAACCAAAAGCTGTGGATGAACCAGGAGGTCTGTTGTCTGCTGAGGACTAGATCTGTGGCATTTAAGTCTGGCAATCCAGGGCTGTATAAGATAGCCAGGTATGACTCAAGAGCCAAGGAACAATTCTGGGAGAGGTTAGAGATGACATCAGATGCATATCAACTCTGGCAGGGCTTGCAGGCCATTACTTCCGACAAAGTAAAACCCAGCATCATGAATGGCAGTGATGCTTCACACCCAGACAAGCTCAATGTCTTTTATACTCACTTTGAAAGGGAGAATACAACCACAGCTACGAAGATCCCTGCAGCATCTGATGACCTGTGTGATCCCTGTCTTGGAGACCAACATCAGGTTGCCTTTCAAGAAGGTAATCTTCACAAGGCAGCAGGGCCCAATAGACTACTTTGGTAAGGCTCTGAAAACCTGTGCCAACCAGCTGACAGGAGTATTCAATGACATTTTCTATCTTTCACTGCTACAGTTCACCATTCCCACCAGCTTCAAAAGGGCAACAATTATACCAGTGCCTGAGAAGAGCAGGGTGAGCTGCCTCAACACACAGCCTTTGATCACCTAGACAATGTAAATATCTACGTCAGGATGCTGTTTATTGACCGTTTAACACCATCATTCCGATGGTCCTGATCGAAAAGCTACAGAACCTGGGCTTCTGTACCTTCCTCAGCAACTGGATCCTCACCTTCCTAACCAGAAGACAGCAATCTGTGCACGTTGGAAATTACATCTCCACTTCGCTGACAATTAACAGTGGTGCTCCACAGGAATGTGCGCTTAGCCAACTGCTCTACTCTCTCTACATCCATGACTGTGTGGCTAGCTCAAACAGCACCTATAAATTTGTAATGATACAAGCATTGTTGGCAGAATTTCAGATGGTGACAAAAGGGCATACAGGAGCAAGATATACCAGTTAGTTGAGTGGTGCTGCAGCAACAACCTTGCACTCAGTGTCAGCAAGACCAAAGAGCTGATCGTGGTCTTCAGAAAGGGTAAGATGAGGGAACACACACCAATCCTCATAGAGGGATCAGAAGTGAAGAGAATGAGCAATTTCAAGTTCCTGGGTGTCAATATCTCTGAGGACCTAACTTGGACCCAACATATCAAAGAAGGCAGGACAGCGGCTACATTTCATTAGGAGTTTGAGATTTGGTTTGTCAACTAACACTCAAAAACTTCTACAAATGTACCATGGAGAGTATTCTGACTGGCCACATCACCATCTTCTATAAGGACTACTGCACAAGATTAAATTAAGTTGTAGAAACTTACAAAATTAGTCATCACTATCATGGGTACCAACCTCTGTACTATCCAAGGTATCTTCAAGGAGGAAGGCAGCATCCATCATTAAAGATACCATCCACCCAAGACATCCCCTCTTCATACTGTTAGCATTGGGATGGAGGTATAGGAGCCTGAAGGCATATACTCAGCATTTCAGGAACAGCTTCTTCCCCTCTGCCTTACAATCTCTAAATGGATATTGAACTCATGAACACTACCTCACAATTTTTTTATTTCTGTTATTTTGCACTACTTATTTTAACTATTTAACACACACACACACACATATATATATATATATATATATATATATATATATACACACACATATACATACACACTTAATGAAACTGAGTTTTTTCCTCTATATGTATTTATCATATATTTCATTCTACTTCTGCTGCAAAGTTAACAAATTTCCTGACATCTGCTGGTGATATTGAATCTGATTCTGATTAATGTTAATGTTTCAGCTCCATAGAGCTCTGGTTAAACCACACTTGGGAGTATTGTGTTGAGTTCTAGTCACTTCATTATGGAAAGAATGTGGAAGTTTTAGAGAAGGTGCAGAGATTTAGCAAGATGCTGTCCAGATAAAAGAGCATGTCTTATGAGGAAAGTTTGACTTGAGTTGGTGCTTTTCTCTTGGAAGTGAAGTAGGATGAGACTTAATGGAGGTTTACAAGATGATAGGAGGTGTAGATCGAGTGGACAGCCAGTGCCTTTTTCCCAGGGAGGAAATGGTTAATACAAGAGGGATAATTTTAAGGTGTTTGGAGGAAGGAATAGGCAAGTGTAGGTTTTCAGGGGTCGGATTTTTTTTTTACACAGAGAGTGGTGGGTGCATAGAACACCCTGCTGGGGATGGTGGTAGAAGTGGATGCAGAATCAGATTTAATATCATTGCCATATTTCATGACATTTGTTTTGTGGCAGCAGTGTTTGCAATACATAATAATAAAATAAACTATAAATTACAGTAAGTATATATTTGTAAAATAAGTGAGTAATGCAAAAAGGGAGGTAGTGTTCATGGGGTCATAGTCCATTCAGAAATCTGATAGCGAAGGGGAAGCAGCTGTTCCTGAAATGTTGAGAGTCTGTCTTCAAGCTCCTGTAACTCCTTGATGGTAGCAATGAGCAGAGGGTATGTCCTGGATGATGGGAGCCCTTAACAATGGTTGCTGCATTCTTGAAGCATTGTCTTTTGAAGGTGTCCTCGATGCTGGGGAGGCTGGTGAAGCCGCCTGAGTTTACAGTTTTCTTCAGTGGCCCCTCTATACTGCAGCGATGCCAACAATTAGAATGCTCTCCATGTTATATCTGTAGAAATTTGGAGAGTCTTTGGTGACATATCAAGTCTCCTGATACTCCTAATGAAATGTAGCTGTTGTTGTGCCTTCTTTGTAATTGCATCAGTATGTTGGGCCCAAGATAGATCTTCAGAGATGTTAACACACAGGAACTTGAAACTGCACAGCTTTTCCTCTGTTGATCCCTTGGAGAGGATTGGTGTAATGGTCCTTTGACTTCCCCTTCCTGAAATCCCCAAACAATTCCTTTGACTTACTGATGATGTCTGCATTAGGAATATTTCAGAGACTCTTAGTTAGGCACATGGATAATAGAAAAATGGAGGGCTATGTGGGAGGGAAGGGTTAGATTGATCTTCGAGTAGGTTAAAAGATTGGCACAACATTGTGGACTGAAGGGCCTGTACTGTGCTGTGCTGTGTGTTCTATGTTGTAATGTCATCCTGTTGTAGTTTTTGTGAGAGCCATAAGTTGAGAACTTTAACAGCAGCACATGTTGCATGTGCTGTGAAGTTTGGCTTCGATCCCTGTTCCAACTGGTCATACCAGCTACAGGCTGCCCTTCAGCTGAATTACAATCTTTGCATAATTCTCTGATTTAAAGGCAAACAGCCCTCTATCGAAACTATTGGACGGCCTCTCCTTTCTGTTCTGACTGTTTGCTGTTGTTGATGTTTGGTGCAACAAGTATATAACTTCATCTACGTTGTATTTTAGAAAACTTCTTTTCAAATCTTTACAATCATTGTAAAAGCAAAGACACTGGTGGGCACATTAGTGAGATTTAAACACCATCTGGTGTAAATGGATAAGAAATATTTAGAGGGCTATGGACCAAACACAGACAGATAGGACTAACTTGCTGGGCAACGCAGATGGCATGGGTGAAAGGCCTGTTTCTATGCTATAACTAAACATCTGGACTTATCGAGGAAAGGATGGCTGTGGTCAAAATGCTGCTAAATGGGATAGCAGATGGTCAGAATGGGCACAGTGGGCCAAGAAGCCTCTTTCCAGGTCATGTGATTCTATGATCATGCCCTAGCAACAAAACAGCTTCCGAGCTGTGCCTAGTATCTGAATAAATAACTTGCCTTTCATTATACCTCAGAACAGTTTTCAGTGTGCAGTGCAGTTAGTGGTGTAACGTGGGAAACACCCTGTGGAATGTTCTCAGACACCAGTCTGAAAATGATCACATTAACAGTGGCCGAGACACTGAAGATAATATCCCTGATCTCCTTCAAAACAGCGCCACAGGATCCTTCATGCAGGTGGGGCCCCAGCACTCCTGCCCTGAGCACAACAGTCCAGTCTTTTGGAATCTGTTCTCTTAAAGCTATAGGATCAAGTCCCACTCTGGTTGCAGAAATGCGAGTGGTACTAGTCAGGGCTGGTAAGTCAACTTCACTCACCATAGCGGAATCTGTGACCTCCGGGCTCACTTTCCAGGACTCTCTACAAATAATGTTCTGAGCATTATTTTAATTTGAGCAGTTTGGCTTCTTTAGCACATTGGTTGTTTATGTCTTCATTTATGTACGGTTTTTCAGGAAGTAGCGTCCATTATCTAGGACAGCCACCATCCAGCCATGCTCTCTTCTTGCTGATACCATTGGGCAGGAGATACAGGAGCCTTTTGCCCCACAACAGCAGGTTCAGTAACAGTTATTACACTCCAGCCATCTGGCTCCTGAACTGGTGTGGATAACTTCACTCACCACACTCGGAAATGATTCCAGAGCCTATTGACTCACTTTCAAGTGCTCTGTATGATTCATGTTCTCAATATTATTTTTGTTTGCATAGTCTGTCTTCTTTTGCACATTTGTTATCAGTCTTTGTCTGTTCATGTAGCTAAAGGTGTTAGCTGTCTCTTCTATCGATGCCTTTTATCATCTTGTACACCTCTATCACATCATTTTCCATCCCCCTTTGCTCAAAGGAAAAAGCTTTGCTCAAACTTTTCTCATCAGACATGCTCTCTAAGCCAGGCAGCATCCTGGGAAATCTCCACTGCACCCTCTCAAAAGCTTCCACTTACTTCCTATAATGATGTTTTGAGGACAAAGACCTTACCTGCCATTTGGGAAGGTGCACTGGGGCCTTGAGGACAACAATGAACTTCACCTTCAACATCTGCCTATACTGCAAGGCAACTCCCGAGTTAGTGAGAAGCATTTGATGTCCTCCTAGAAATCATAATAAACTCTTATCTTCAAAGGGCAGTGTGACCTTGAAGAAGACCTCTGTTGTGTGGACATCGAACACAAGGCCTACCATCTCATGTGACTTTCTCATGGTTGGGTTTGAGGTGAAAGCAAGTGCCACCTGCACAATGCTGCTCAGATACTGAGGTTAGAGAGGTCCATAGTTCTGTAGTAAAGCCAACATGTTTTTTTTGTTTGCTTATTTAAAGATACAGAACAGTAATAGACCCTTCCAACCCAATGAGCCCAACTGTCCAATCTCACCCATATGACAATTAACCTAACTGTACATTTTTGGAATGTGGGAGGAAACCCACACGGTCATGGGGAGAACATACAAAATCCATACAGACAACGGTGGGAATTGAACCTGGGTACTGGCGCTACACTATCTTGCCGCCCCATAAAATGTGATTGACCTCATAATCTACCTCATCATGGCTTTGCTCCTTATTGCCTGCACTTCACTTTCTCTGTAACACTTTAGTTAGGATAAGTACATGGACAGGAGGGGTGTGGAGGGCTATGATCCAGGTGCTTGTCAACAGGTCTAAGCAGAATTGAACCTGGGTCCAGAGCACTGTAATAGCGTTACACCAACTGCTAGACAACTAAATTACTTTAGTGGCTTCGGTATTTCTTGCCGCAAACCTCCACCCTATGGCTAAGAAGATGCCCAATGCCCCACTTGAAGGAGATGGAGTTTACAGGGTAATAATCAAGATACCAACAGAGGTTACGAATCTGGACATGAACCACCTATGGTGATATCACATGTCACGTGTAAGAACATGATTGGACAGAGTTCTGAGCATGCGCAGAAATGAAAGAATAATCTAGAAGCGTGGCAGTGTTAAAACATGGTTGCTGTTTGCTGTTGTAAATAAAAGTTCTAGTTTTAATTCTTCCAGAATATGGTTTGTTCTTAGTAACCCACGGTACGTATAAAGAACACAACATGGTGTCAGAAGTCGGTGTGGAAGAATAATATGGAAACGGGATAATCAAGAAAAAGAAGTGCAAACTTTTTTGTTGTTTGCTAACAGCTTTTGCAACCCCCATCGACGCTTCAGCTGACTGGAAATGTCACTGAAAACTGGAGAAGATTTAAACAGCGATTTGAAATTTATTTTTCGGCAATTGTAGCAGATTAAAAAATTGAAAAAAATGAAAGCAGCAATTCTACTCCATGTGACTGGTGACAACACAATTGAGGTATATAACCATTTTACTTTTGAGAATGGAGATAATTTGAATCTAAAAGCCATAATCGACAAGTTTGAAGCATTTTGTACACCGAAGTGCAGTGTGATGTATGAACGGTACAAAATCTTTACATGCAAGCAGAAAGCTGGTCAAACGATTGATCAATTTGTTATGGAATTGAGAAACCACAGTAAAACATGCGAGTCTGCAGAACTGATGGACTCTCTCATTAAGGACAGAATTGTTTGTGGCATTCTAGATACTGCTCTGAGAGAAAGGCTCTTAAGAGAACCAGATGTAAATTTGGAAAAAGCTTTGATTCTCTGCAAAGCTTCGGAAACCGTGATGTCGCAGGCTAAAGAGCTTTTTATTGAGATCTGCAACGTACATGCTGTGCACCAACATATTAGAAAAAATAATGAAGCAACAATGAAACTGCAAGAGACCAAGATGTCATTTGAAAGAAAAAAACTTTGTTATCGCTGTGGACGGGGGCACTGCCCTAAAAAGTGTTCAGTGTATGGAAAAACATTCAATCACTGTGGTAAGAGTAATCATTTTTCACGCTGTTGCAGAAGTAGAAAGAAAATAAAACACGTAAGTGCAGTGCTTGAAAATGAACTTGAGTTTTACATAGATGTACTTTGGAAAACAAAGTAAGAATGACTGGATTATGCCATTGCAAGTGAAATAAAACATTATTCTGTTTAAATTGGATACTGGAGCACAAGTAAATGTTCTTGCGGAATCTGAGTTTAATGCATTAAAACCAAGACCAAAGTTACATCAGACAAATATAAAGGTGACTGGGTACTCAGGTGCAGACGTTCCAGTTAAAGGAACATCTGTGGCAAAAGTATCACACAAAAATACAGTAGTGTGCACATGCTTTCATTTGTGGTCATGTCAAAAAAACTGTATAGTCAATACTTGATTTATCTGCCTGTGAGAGACTGAATTTGGTGAAAAGAGTCTTAGTCCTGGACAATGACACAGAGTCAGAATACAGTGACTTGATGAAAGAGAGAGAGAGAGAGAACAGAATTTGATTCCAACGCAGCAAAAGTAAAAGAAGTCATAAAGAAAGTCCTCAGACCCATCCCTTTGTTACCAGCATCTGACAATGCTTTGCCACAAACACCAAACTTGCCAGTACAGTACAATACTGATCTGAAGCCAAAGAGTGACAAGAATCAGGATCCAATTGAAGAAGTGAAAGCACAAGTAAAGGAATTGAGAAGTTTTATTGAAATGATGAAGTCTCAGCATAAAAAAGAGATTGCACAGTTAATGAATGAATTGCGATTTCTTCGCAAAGACCTCAAGAAAGAGCCAACTTCAGAGTTTCCGTTAACTGATGCGGGCCAGACAAAATAACAACGAAACACAAGAACTGTGTGAACCACTTAGGTCTACTCGTGTTCGTAAACCTCCAGAGACACTGATAGAGACATGTTAAATTATACATTTGTTTTGATTAATGTTGCTAATTGCTTTTTTTAAGGAAAGGAAGATATGGTGATATCATGTGTCACGTGTAAAAACATGATTGGTCGGAGTTCCGAGCATGCACAGAAATGAAACAATGACCTAGAAGCGTGGCAGTGTTAAAACATGGTTGCTGTTTGCTGTTGTAAATAAAAGTTCTGGTTTTATTTCTTCCAGAATATAGTTTGTTCTTAGTAACCCACAGTACATATAAAGAACACAATACCACCCAGAAAGCATTCAATTAGGACCAACTCACTGGCGCTTCTGGGGCTATCTTTAGCTGTTATGCAATAGCACATCCATGGTCTGAAGAGAAGGGTGCTTAGTGAGGCTGGACTGAAGTTACCTTGGGAATCCAGAGACAACTGAAAGAATATTCCCTTCCCTCTATGAAAAGAGCTGAAATATGAATGACCTTCCACACCTGGCCAACGAGAGAACTAGAATATACAAGGAAGGATGTAATGCAGAGGCTTTATAAGGCATTGGTCAGATGGAACTTGGAGCATTGTGAGCAGTTTTTGGCCCCTAATCTGAGGAAGGATGTGCTGGCAATGGAGCAGGTTCAGAGCAGATTCACAAGAATGATTCCAAGAATGAAAGACTTAACGTACAAAGAGCATTTGATGGCCCTGGGCCTGTACTGCTGGAGTTCAGAAGAATTAGGTGGGAGGGGGGTGTAAATCTTACTGAAACCTGTTGAATATTAGAAGGTCTAGACATAGAGTGGCCATGGAGAGCACGTTTTCTATAGTGGGACAGTCTAGACCAGATGACACAGACTCACCATGACTGCATGCTCCTCTGGATGTTCTGGCTTTCTTCCAAAGACAGATGGGTTAGTAGGTTAACTGGTCACACGGTATAATTGGTCAGTGTGTGCTTGTTGGGTCAGAAAGGCCTGTTATCATTCTTACTTACAAATATAATTATTTACTGATTTCTAAGTAAATAAATAAATGTTACAGTTGCATCTGCAAACATATGTTGGGATTTAACATGTTAATAAGAATTATTTCATGCTCAATGCATAAACTCAGAACTAGAAGTTTACAAGACAGTTGCCAATTTGCAGACATTCCCAGCAAGCTAATCGGTTGTAACTAGACAGAGTAACCTTCTAGTTGGGCCAGAAAGGCCAGTTACTGTGCTGTCTCTCTAAAGAAGAAACCATACTTGCAACATACTTGCACTAAAATGTTTCATTAATTTTGCTCAAACAAGATGCATCCTGGCACTTAAAATGCATTTACAGTAAGTTCAAAGACATATATTTGCAAGAAACATTTCACTAGAATTGGGCGTGTTGTTCAAATATTTGAGACCTGGTGATCGTGGGTGGAGGTGTTATTTATTTGCTATTTGTAAATTTTTATTATTGTTTGTTAATTTAATTGTGGCAATATTACTTTGTGTGTTGTGTGAATTATATGTATTGTGTTGTACATCATGATCTGGAGTAATGTTGCTTTGTTTGGTAGGTATGTTGAATTGCAATAAACTTGAACGACAGCAATTATTCATGCATTGCCCTGAACGATATGCATCTTAGTTTGCAAGAACATCCTGTAAAGTTTGCAAAACTCCAGCAAAGGAATAACAGAACTTCATAAATGGAGATGCAAGAGACTGCAGATGCTAGGATTTAGAGCAGCAAACAAGATACTGGAGGAACTCAGCAGTTCAGGCAGCATCTGAGGTGGGAAATGGAGATGATGTTTCAGAACAAGACCTTTTCACTGGACTGGATGTCACAAATATTGGTTAGATTAACCAAAAGCCAACAATTATGTCATTGAGCTACACACACAAAATGCTGGAGGAACTCAGCAGATCTGGCAGCATCTATGGCAGGAAAATGAACATTCTATGTCTCAGGCTGAGACCCTTCATCAGGACTGGAAAGGAGAGGGCAGAAGCCAGAATGAGAAGGTGGAGGGGGAGGAGGAGCACAAGCCGGCAGGTGAGAGGAGAGGGGAAAGGTGGGTTGATGGGGGAGGGGTGAGTGAAGTAAGAAGCTGAGAAGTTATAGATGGAAGAGGTTAATAGTTAAAGAAGGAATCTACTAGAAGAGTGGACCATGGAAGAAAGGGAAGAAGGTGGGAAAACAGGGAGGTGATGGGCAGGTTGAAAAGGTGGGAGAGGGCAAGGAAAGGGCTGAAGAGCTACAGGAATGAAGGAAAACAAAGGAGGGGGAAGGAAGGGAAACAGAGGGCAATGATTACTGGAAGTTAAAGAAATCAATGTTGATGCCAGCAGGTTGAAGACTATGAAGACACAATAAGTGGTGTTGCTCATCCAACCTGCATCTGACCTCATCATGAATGTGTTACTCAACATTTCCAACATCTGCAGAATCTCATGTCTCAACTGAAAATGAAATGCATAAACACAATTGACAATAAACATTTGTTTTTCAGTAGTCAATTAAGTATTAAGCAACCATCAAAACTACCAAAAGAATAAGTTCTTCAAAAATCAAACTGCAGAACCCAGCAATACTGATCAGTAAATTAATAGTTCTACTATTAACTTACTGATCAGATGCCGAGATTCCAGAACATCTAAGGTCATTTTTTTCTCCAAATTACAGCATGTGACATTGGGTGAGACTAGAGCGAGAGGTCACAGGATAAGGATGAAAGGTGAACGGTTTGGGGGAACACGAGAGGGAATTTCATCACTCAGAAAGTGTGGATTGTGCTGCCAACAGAAGTAGTAGATATGAATTCTCAACATTTAAGAGAAATTTGGATAAGTATATAGATGAGAGGGGTATGGAGGGCTAAGACCTGGATGCAGGTCGATGGGACAAGACAGAATAATAGTTTGACACGGACCAAAGGGCCTGTTTCTGCATTGTAGTGTTCTATGAGTCTATGGAAATAGTGACTTAGAAAAATTAATTTCAAAACATTTGCTTCGTTCACAGATATTTACAAAGTTGATGTTTATTAGCCAAAAATATTATTGACTGTTTTAACACCTGACAAATGCATTAAACCAGGTACCTCCACATTTTCCAAACTAAAGACCACAGTTAACAAAACAACAGAGTAGGTAATTTAATTAGTTAAATTCAACACCAAGCGGCTGAGGTCCATAGCAATCACTGTTTGGCAATGCCCATAAACCACTGAAGATTTATGTCCACAATCTACCTCAACAGAGGCCACAGCTATCTGTCACCGTGACAACAGAGAGATTTCTTAGTACCTGCAGAAAATAAATTCATTTGGAAAATAGCCTTCTTTCTTGAAAGACTAATACCAAATTTTATACATCAGTGGTTAGGAATGGTCGGCAAAAAGCCTTAATTTATTGTAAAGACAAATCTTAAACTTTCCTGTGCAATATTTGATTAAAAATTATAAAATCACGGCAGGTTTCACATATGACAAAACCGTTCACAATTACTAACTAAGTCCAGTTGAAAGGAGATGCAGTGGGTGTGGAGAGGGACATATGGAAGGGGTGACACGGATGAGAAGTAACCATGTTGTGTGCAGCTCTGGTCACATACCTCCAGGAAAGATATCAATAAGATAGGGTCATAAAACCACTTTTGGCAACTGGCCTTCATAAATCAACATTCTAAGTACAGGAATTGGGATACAATTTTGAAGCTGTACAAGACACTGGTGAAACCCAATTTGGAGTATTGTGTGCAGTTCTGGTCACCTACTTACAAGAAAAATATCATTAAGATTGAAAGACCGCAGAGAAAGAGCATGTGAGGTTAGGACTTCATTCCCTGGAGTATAGGAACTTAAGGGGAGATTTGATAGGGGTATACAAAGGATATTGCAAGTAGGTTTTTTTCCCCGGAGATTGGGTGAGACTACAACTAGACTGTAGCAGGGTACCCCCGAGAGAAAATAGAAAGTAAGTAAGAGGTGGCATCAGAGGTGGAATGGTGTCGAAAGGGGCTTTTTGCACACTGACCTTCAGTGACAGCACTGAGGTTATGGGTTAAGGGTCAAGCGTGAAAGACTTAAGAACTTCTTCAGTCAGAAGGATATGAGAGTGTGGAATGAGTCTCTAGTGGATGTGGGTAGATGCAGATTTGATTGTAACATTTAAGAGCAATCAGTGCATGGATGGGGCAGGTATGCAAGAATATGGCCCAGATGCAGGTCAATAGGAACAGGGAGAATTATGGTTTGGCACAGACCAGATGGGCCAAAGGGCCTGTTTCTGTGCTGTAGTGTTCTATGACTCAATATATAGAGTGTTGGTTTCACCATAATTGTTTGGCGAAGATACCATTTGTTCAGCAGGACATGGCTTAGGAGTTACTCAAGCCCTAGTACGTTTCTCTATCATCCCCTTATGAAAAGAAAAAACTATACTTGTCAGTTACAAGGCCAGCATATGAGTCTGGTATCCTTGCCATATTGAGCAAATCAATTCAAAACAAAGGTAGGGGAGGGCAGTGGTAAGGAGACAAAAGTCACTCAAGATGGTCTGTGGATGATTCAGGAAAGTAAGAACTGATTTTTACAACTAATAAAAACGTGTACCATAGCGGAACGATATTCATAAACCTGCATTACCATTATTAAACTCGCTATACACAAAATGTAAAATTTATACAATCCAAGCTGCCAAACTGTATAAAAAGTATCAAATTTCACATAAAACTGTACAATTATTTTTCAGCAGGTCCAAACACCCCCAAAAATATACCTTTTCTTAAAAAAAAGAGTTCACCCTGTGTTTAACGAAATTATAAGCAAGGATTTCTAAATTCTATACAGTAGTGCATCTACCTATATATATATTTATATTTATATACACATATAAAAAGATTTTTTTTGGGAAAAACATGATTACATTGTGCAGAATGCCTTTGGATCAATTGGTGCAATCACTGTGGGGAAGCAAGGCACTTTCTTCCAGGCTGTAGTTGGTGACATGAGACAAAAATCACATGGGGTTGGCTTGTGCAAACAGAAGGGAACAATTCCAAGGAAGGGTTTGTCACGACGGCTGAGAGAGTCAGGGAGACACACAAGGTGAGAGCTTGAGGTAAAACTCTATACGGAAGTGGTTAATCTTTGAGTGGCGTTATTGACCTCATTTTTGTTGGAGTCCAGTGCTTTAGCAGCATTCATCTCATTTCTCAAGTTCTCTGCCGTCTTTTTCATGGTCTTCAATTCCCCAGGATGTGGAGTGGCTCTCCGTAGCAGGGTACCCTGGAAAGAAAGTAGAAAATAAGTAAGTAGTGGCATCACAGAACATTTAGCACACTGGCCTTCATCGGTGAGGGTACTGAACAGAGGTGTCGGGACATTATGCTGCAGTTGTAAAAGTTGCTAGTGAGGCTACAAAGGTGGTCCTAAATCTGGCAGTGTGGGACCAGAGACTCCTGTACCCCCTTCCCAGTGAGAGCAGAGAGAAGAGAGCACTGCCTGGATGGTGGGGGGACCTCGATGATGGATGTTGCTTTCCTGCGAAAGTACTCCTTGTTGATGTGCTCAATGGTGGGGAGGGCTTTCCCTGTGATGGACTGGGCTGCATCCACCACTTTCTGTGGGCTTTTCCATTCTTGGGTATGGAAACATCTCCAAGTTAATTTTTTGAGTTTGCCATGTTGACGGGACTGAAGTCACACAGACTAGATTGGATAAGGATGACAAATTTCCTCCACTGGAGTACACCTTTGAACAATTTGGGTTTTACCATAGGAAGGCAGTTTATAGGATCACATTACTAAAACCATCTGTTTATCCAAATCACAAGTTCAAAATACACAGCTGCCAAGGAGGGATCTGGATTCGGGTCTCTAAGAACCTGGTCTCTGGATTACTGACCCAGTAACATATTTGCCTCTCCACTACCAATCGCACAAAGTAAGTCAGACAGCAATGTTCTCCATACTGATGACCGGTTGGTGTTAAAGAGGGGAGCTGGAATCGGAACCTTCTTGTGTTTAAAGCATCCGTACTCAGAAGGAAAACAGAATTGGTTTATTATTGTCACATGTACCAAGATACAGTGAAAAGCTTGTCTTGTATACTATTCATACAGATCAAATCATTACATGTTCAATCCATGTAGAACAAGGTAAAACAATAGCAGAATATAGAATAAAGTATAACAGCTACAAAAGTACAGTGCAGGTAAACAATAAAGTGCAAGATCATATCAAGGTAGATTGTGATGCCAAGAGTCCATCTTATTGTACTAGTGAAATATTTAATAGTCTTATAACAATGGGTTAGAGGTTGTCCTTCAGCCTGATGGTACGTGTTTTCAGTTTTTATATCTTTCTCCCAAAGGGGGAAGGGAAAAGCAGGGTGAGTGGGGTCTTTGATTATGATTAACATGCACAAAATGCTGGAGGAACTCAGCAGGTCAATTGACAGTTAGGGAAAGGAATAAACAGTCAACATTTCAGGCCAAGACCCTTCATCAGGACTGGAAATGAAGGGAGAAAAACCCAGTCAGCAACAAGAGTAGACAGAGACCATGCAGGGAGACGTGCTGAGCTGTGCCCACAACTCTCTGCAGTTTCTTTCAGTCACAGGCAGAGCAGTTGCCGTACGAGCCATAGATAAGATGCTTTCTGTGGTCCATCGATAAGAAATGGTAAGACGATAGAAACATGCAACATTTCTTTCACCTCCTGAGGAAGCAGATGTGTTAGCAATCTTTCTCGGCAGTGATATCTATGTGGTTGGACCAGGACTGATTATTGTTGATGTTCACTCCTCGAATCTTGACATTCTCTTTCTCAACACAGTTGATGTAGACAGCAGCATGTGAACTGCACCCCCCCCCCCCACACCCCAAAACCAATAAACAGTTCTTCTGTTTCCCATTTCCAACATCTCTGCAGATGCCAAAAACTGGAAACAAAACAGAAAGTGTTTGAAGTGCTCAGGGGATCAGGCAGCATCTGCGAAGAAAGAAATTACCTTTTCTTCATCGTCATCATCATCCTGATCATCTAGGAAGCGTATTGCACTGATTCGGTTCATGGCACGTTCATTCCACATTTCATCAGAAACGTCAGTCACCAGGCTCTCCAGTGCAGTACAGCGTGGCAAATTATCTGCAAAAAAAAAACACCGTTTGTCACTGATGAACAGCTCAACAAATTAACACACAAAAGCTTACAAAGTATTTTCTTTGCACATATTAAAATTAATAGCTGCACTTTCAAAATAAGCAATTCTATATTCAAACATTTCAGGCTGTGCTCTGACACAGTGGAAGGATGGTGGGGATCCTTAATGCTGCCTTCTTGAGGCATTGCCATTTGAAGGTATCCTTGAAGGAGGGGTGGGTTGTGCCCACGATGCAGCTGGCTGAGTTTACATCCCTCTGCAACTTTTACCGATCCTGTGCAGTGGCCCCTCTGTACAGTTGATGCAATAGTTTGGGTGTTGTCCATGGTACATCTGTAGAAATTTGCCAGAGCCTTTGGAAGTTAAGTTGCACATTTCCAATGTCAGGTTTCCTCCAAATTTCCTCCAACTCCCAATTAAATACAACCATTGCTATACCCTTGTCATAATTGCATCAATATTTAATTTAATTTAGAGAAACAGCACAGTATCAGGCCCTTCCAACCCAATTATACCTGTGTGACCAATTATCCTACCAACCTGTAAGTCTTCAAAATGTGGGAAAAACCTATAGAAAACCTGTGTGGTTATAGGGAGAACGTACAAACTCCATACAGTCGGTGGTAGGTATTGAACCTGTGTCACTGGTGTTGCAATAGCATTATGATAACTGCTAGGTTATCATGTCCCCCCACAATACATTGGCACAATACACAGGCCCTGGATAAACCTTCAGAGATGTTGTCACCCACGAACTTGAAGCTGCATCTATTATAATAATCGTATTTATTTAAATCTCCCTCAACACACTGAACTAATGAAGTGATCTGTATGAATGGTATGCAAAACAAAGTTTTTCACTGCATAATAACAAACCAATTTAATTTCAGGTGGTACCTTTCACTTCCCTTCAGGCTACGCTGAGTAGCATTACTCCTGACGCACGGTTTACTGATTTAATGTGGTCAAAGCAGCAGCAAATTGCATGATCCCTTTAATGACCATTTGGTAATAACAAGTCAAACGATTTCAAAGTCAATGTTAAAGTAAATTTATTATCAAAGTACATATATGTTACCATATATGTACACCCCTGAGCTTCACTTACAGACAGTTACAGGAAAATCAGGGAATAGAATAGAATTTATGAAAAAACTATACATAAACAAAGATGGACAAGTAACAATGTGCAAAGACACATAAAACAATATTGAGACACGAGTTGTAGAGTCCTTTGAAAGTGAGTCTGTAGGTTGTTCCACACACAAAATGCGAGAGAACTCCGCAGGCCAGACAGCAGCTATGGAAAAAAATACAGTTGATGTTTCTGTCCAAAACCCTTCAGCAGGGTTTCAGCCCGAAACGTCAACTGTACTTTTTTTCCCAGTAGGTGCTACCTGGCCTGCTGAGTTCTTCTCGCATTTTGTGTGTGTTGCTCGGATTTCCAGCATCAGCAGATTTTCTCCTGTAGTTCAGAGTTGTGGTGATCGAAGTGGGTTCAGGAGCCTGATGGTTGTAGAGTTATAATTGAACCTGGTAACCTGGTGATGTGGGACTGTACCGCCTGTCTGATGGTAGTAGGGAGAAGTGAGCATGGCCTGGAAGGTGGGGATCCTTGATGATGGCTGCTGTTTCCTTGTGGCAGCGCTCCTTGTAGATGTGCTCAACAGTGGGGACGGCTTTTCCTGTGATGTGTATCCACCACTTCATGTAGCATTTTCTGTTTCTGGGCATTGTTGTTTCCATATCAGGCCATGATACAACCAGTTAAGATACTCCTACTGTGAAAATATAGAAGCTTATCAAGTTTTTAGGTGACATGTCAAATCTATGCAAACTTCTAAGAAGTAGAGGTATTGTGCTGTAGCGATGTGCTACACACAGAGCTAGAAATAACGAAACTCGAGACTAGTTCATTCAAACTTCGCGGCGCTGGCTTTTACGCAGTTCCGTTCCCACCCTCTCCGGGCGGAAATAACATCAGGGGTGCATTACAAAAGTCTCTTCCCGCGCGCGGGCTTTCTCCCCTTGCTGGTGAAGAAGACGGCCCAGCGCCATTTTGGGGCTGGCCTCTCTGCCAACGCGTGTGCCATTTTGGAAGCCTGTTCTCCTGTGTAGAAAGTGCGTCACCACAGTGCTTTCTTTGTCAAGGCACCCTCTGTACATGCTGCTCCCAGAACAGATCCGCTGATATGATCATGCCAATTAATTTTAATTTCTTGGTACTCTCCACCTCCCATCCCTTAATGAGGACTTCCAGCTTCTTCCTCCTGTAGTCAATTCTCAGCCCTTTGATTTTGCTGATGTTGAGCGAGAGGTTGTTGTCGTAGCATGATTCAACCAGATTTTCAGTCTCCCTCCTACAGGCCCGTTCTTCATCATGTGGTCAAAGCAGCAGCAAATTGTGAGATCCCTCTAACAACGTAGCAATAACAAGTCAAATGATTTGAATGATGCCAGCTGGCCGATGGAGATGGTTGGGGACACTGGGGTTAATGCTGCTGGCTAAAATGGTACCATTTTACACCACAGAGTGCAGCAAGGACATTACAATCTCATTCAAAATGTGCCATCTTAACAGATGATACTGTCCTCTTCCATGTCCATTTGTGGGAGCTTGCTGAAGTTTTCCTGTATCAACTACTGGCACTGCAGACTCAGGCTCCCATTTTGCCCACTATCACTCTTAATTTCCATGTCCTTGTGTGTCATAAGACCATAAAATATAGGCCAGAATTAGGCCATATGGCCCATCAAGTCTGCTGTGCCATTTCATCATGGCTAATCCATTTTCAGTGCACGGACTACACTCCAAATGTTCACATTGACCTGTAGAACTTTCTGTAATGACCTGACTCTGGAAAGGTGTGACATAACTTCCATTTTTTTTTCTTTTATGTAATACCCAATGTTTATTATTTCTTTTTTTTTTCAATGGCCAGGCAGATTTAAAAGCAAAAATTAAAGAAAAAAATCTATCTAACAAACTTTGATTCTTGAACAACAGGATCAGTTTCTGTTGAGAACTGACTATTCAGTATATCAAACTTGCACACACCAGCAATTCAACAAACATTGAGGACAGCTGAGAAGAGATTTAATGGCAGTGTATAAAAATGAGGGTCTAGATAGAGTAAGTGAGAAGGAACCATTACCCTTAGCTGAGAGAAATAGGCTTAAATAGCTTCTAGGACCTTTTTTTAAATTAAATAAACTTGATTCATAATTTAAAACCTAGAAGAATAAATCATGCCTTTTTATTCTTTACATTCATAGTCAATGCTTTCAGTACTGTTCTATTACATTTTTATACTCCAACGACTCTGCTGCTACTCATGGAGTGGTATCCCCTCCGATGGTCAGGGTCAAGCATGAACGTTGCATCCTAGCTCTCATACATAACCGGGGCAGTAGGATATGGACAGCAAGCTGTTGCCTGGATCATACTCCCACTGTCCACACAGCTGATGAATCCAAAGGAACAGCAAAGACTGATACAGTTTGGCACCAGCAGCATCACAGGAGATCCCAGTCAGCACTGAACTCAATGTAAGACTGCCTCACATACTCCAGCTCCGGAGTTTTCCCTCAGGGTTTACCCCCGAAGCCTACCCCATGAGTGGATGTAGCTGCAAGGTAGCTGAGTTTACCTTCTCCTAGATGAGCTGTCAACCACAGCTGATGAGCCCCATTTGCCTGAAGTGACCGGTTTTAAGCCACTAGTAACTTGCCTTTGTCCCTTCTCCTGTCTGTAGAAATGGTTCCACCAGGCTAAGTAGCTGAGCCACACATAAAGGCCAGGAGCTGGACTTGGTTGTTGGAGTCTATTTGAGGCGCATGCCATTTGGAGCGTTCCTAGGTAGTGGGAGCTTATCCCCACTACCATCACCGGCTACGAAAAGCCTGAAGGAACCACTTCCTCGGCAACTCTAACCCTGGTTTGGCAAAGCTTATAATGCTGTGTTCAGTTCTGGTTGCCTCATTACAGCAAGGACGTGGAAGCTTCAGAAAGGGTACAGAAGAGATTTACCAGGATGCTGCCTGGGTTAGAGAGCATGTCTAATGAGGCTAGATTGAGCAAGCTAGGGCTTTTCTCTTTAGAGCGAAGGGGGATGAGAGGTGATGAGAGAGGTGTAAAAATGATAAGAGGTATAGATAGAGCGAATACTCAAATCTCTTTTTCCCCAGCGTGGAAATGGCTAAGACAAGGGGGCATAATTCTAACCTGATGGGAATAAAGTAATGGGGGATGTCAGGGGCAAGTTCTTTACAGAGTGCAGTGGGTGTGTGGAATGTGCTGTCAGGCATGGTAATAGAGGCAGGTACATTAAGGACATTGAAGAAACTCTTAGATATTCACATACATGTTAGAAAAATGGAAGGCTATGTAGGAGGGAAGGGTTAGATTGCCCCTTTATTCTGAGGCTGTGCCCTTTGGTCCTAGACTCCTCCACTATGGGAAACATCCTCATCATGTCCACTCTATTTGAGCACTTCAATATACGATAGGTTTCAATGAGATCCCCCTTCATTCTTCTAAACTCCAATGAGTAAAGGCCAAGAGCCATCAAACACTCCTCATACATTAACCACATCATTCCCTGGATCATTCCTGTGAACCTCCTCAGGACTCTCTCCAATGCCAGCACATCTTTTTAGATCAGGGGCCCAAAGCTGCTCACAATATTCCAAGTGTGGTTTGACCAATGCCTTATAAAGCCTCAGCATTACATCCTTGCTTTTATACTGTGTTCTGGTCCCTTGAAATAAATGTTAACATTCAATTACCTCAGTAACATTCATTTGAAGGGCCTGTGCTGTACTTCAATGTTGAAACAAGTGAAAGGATGATGTTCCACACAGGAACCATGACAGATTTAAAGAGGAAACAAATCAATCTTTGGAAAATTCCTGAGATTGTCACCAACAACTCCTGTGACCTTCTATCCTTCCCTTACTGTCTACAGGTTCTTAACTTGGTAAAACTGATACAGTACCATGGTTGTTATGTTCAGGAGGCAGCTGAGGAAGCAAAACGCAGGTCAAAACCTTCTCTCTCGTTCCTGCATCAATCTCCGTCTGGAAAGTTAGCAGCGGCTGGGACTGGTTCTCCGATAACCAAAGGGCCTTCAGTTTCAAGGTGATCAATGATAAAGGCAAGAACATCAACCTGCAAAGGTCAAAAAGAAAACTCTTGTTACTCTTGCTATCTTTGGGCTGAAAGTACAGCCGCCTTAGCTCCCATACTACCACAACATAGAACAAACCGGTATAGCACAGGAACAGACCCTTTGGCCAACAATGTTGTGCCAAACCAATTAAATTTGTAAACAAATGGACAACTAAACAAATCCCGTCTACCTACACAGTATCCATATTCTACAATTTTCTATACATAAATGTGCCTATTTAAACATCTCTTACAATTCCCTAATGTACTTTGCCTCTACCGCCACGCCAGGCAGTACATTCCGGGCACAGACCACTCTCTATGTAAAAAAAACTGCCCCTCACATCTCCTCTGAAATTACTCCCCTCTCACCATAAGTGCACACCAGTTTCAGGAAAAGTTATTACTACTATTCAACCATCAGGCTCCTAAGCTGGCATGGGGAACTTCACTCAACTCAACACTGAACTGATTCTTACTTTCAAGAACTCTGCAACTCATGTTCTCAGTATTACTTAATTTTTGTTTGCACAATTTGTCCTCTTTTCAACATTGGTCGTTAGTCAGAATTGTTTGTGTGTAGCTTTTCATAAATTCTATTATTTTTCTTTGTTTTCCTGTGAATGCCTGCAAGAAGATTAATCTCAAGGTAGTATATGTAATTTGATAATAAATTTACTTTGACTTTGAGGGAGAGAATGCTGCAGGGAATCCAGTTAAGCATCCATGCGTAGGTAATTGTAGGGGAAAGAAAAGTGAAGGCAAATTGCTCGTAATTATGGATGTGGATTGTGCTAATGTAGTTACAGGGAAATGCACACAAAGCCTAGCAGTCATGACATGGAATACAGCAGTGAAAACACCCAAGGTTTCAGGAACTACATTTATTGTATTATTGTGTGCACCCATGGTTGTAATAGAAAATTGGGTTAAATCTTATATATTAATAAGATTGAAAGAGTACAGAGCAAATTTACAAGAATATTGCTGAGACTTGAGGACCTGAGTTATAAGGAAAGGCTGCACAGGTTGGGGCTTTATTCACTGAAGCATTGGAGAATGAGGGGAGTTTTATAGAAGTCAACAAAATTATGAGGGTAATAAAGTGCTATGGTAACATATACAGACTGTGATAGTACATTTTTTCTTTGACTTTGACTCAGATGCAGATTTGACTTTGTAAATATTGACATGCTACTCAATAATTCCACTTTAGACAATAGACAATAGGTGCAGAAGTAGACCATTCGGCCCCTCGAGTCTGCATCGCCATTCTGAGATCATGGCTGATCATTCACTATCAATACCCAGTCCCTGCCTTGTCCCCATATCCCTTGATTCCCCTATCCATCAGATATCTATCCAGCTCCTTCTTGAAAGCATCCAGAGAATTGGCCTCCACCGTCTTCCGAGGCAGTGCATTCCACACCTCCACAACTCTCTGGGAGAAGAAGCTCTTCCTCAACTCTGTTTTAAATAACTGACCTCTTATTCTCAATCCATGCCCTCTGGTACTGGACTCTCCCAACATCTGGAACATATTTCCTGCCTCAATCCTATCAAATCCTTTAATTATCTTAAACGTTTCAATCAGATCCCCTCTCAATCTCCTCAATTCCAGCGTGTACAAGCCCAATCTCTCCAATCTCTCTGCGTAAGACAGCCCTGCCATCCCAGGAATCAACCTAGTGAATCTACGCTGCACTTCCTCAATTGCCAGAATGTCCTTCCTTAAACCTGGAGACCAAAACTGTACACAATATTCCAGGTGTGGTCTCACCAGGGCCCTGTACAAATGCAAAAGAACATCCTTGCTCTTGTATTCAATTCCCCTTGTAACAAAGGCCAACATTCCATTTGCCCTCTTCACTGCCTGTTGCACTTGCTCATTCACCTTCATTGACTGGTGAACTAGGACTCCTAGGTCTCTTTGCATTTCTCCCTTACCTAACTCGACACCGTTCAGACAATACTCTGCCCTCTTGTTCCAGCTTCCAAAGTGGATAACTTCACACTTATTCACATTGAATGACATCTGCCAAGTATCTGCCCACTCACTCAGCCTATCCAAGTCTCCCTGTATTCTCCTAACGTCCTCTTCGCATGTCACACTGCCACCCAGTTTAGTATCGTCAGCAAACTTGCTGATATAGTTTTCAATGCCCTCATCTAAATCATTGACATAAATCGTAAAGAGCTGTGGTCCCAATACAGAGCCCTGTGGTACCCCACTAGTCACCTCCAGCCAGTCTGAGAAACACCCATTCACTGCTACCCTTTGCTTTCTATCTGCCAACCAGTTTTCTATCCATGTTGAAACCCTGCCCCCAATGCCATGAGCTCTGATTTTACTCACCAATCTCCTATGTGGCACCTTATCGAATGCCTTCTGAAAATCTAGGTACACAACATCTACTGGCTTACCCTTGTCTAACATCCTTGTTACACCCTCAAAAAACTCCAACAGATTAGTCAAGCATGATTTGCCCTTGGTAAATCCATGCTGGCTCGGCCTAATCCTATTTCTGCTATCTAGATGTGCCACTATTTCGTCCTTAATAATGGACTCAAGGATCTTCCCCACGTCTGACGATAGTTCTCCATTTTCTCCTTCCCTCCCTTCTTGAAAAGTGGGACAACATTAGCCACTCTCCAATCTTCAGGAACTGATCCTGAATCTAAGGAACATTGGAAAATGATTACCAATGCATCCGCAGTTTCCTGAGCCACCTCTTTTAGAACCCTCGGATGCAGACCATCTAGACCCGGGGATTTATTAGCCTTCAGTCCTACCAGTCTACTCATCACAGTTTCTTTCCTAATGTCAATCTGTCTCAATTCCTCTGATATCTTATGACCCTGGCCCATCCATACATCTGGGAGATTGCTTGTGTCCTCCCTGGTGAAGACAGATCTAAAGTACGCATTAAATTCTGTTGCCATTTCCCTGTTTCCCATAACAATTTCTCCCAATTCATTCTTCAAGGGGCCAACATTGTTCTTAACTATCTTCTTTCTCTTCACATAGCTAAAAAAGCTTTTGCTATCCCCTTTTATATTCCTGGCTAGACTGAGCTCATACCTGATTTTTTTCTCTCCGTATTGCTTTTTTAGTTAAGATCTGCTGTTCCTTAAAACTTTCCCAATCATCTGTATTCCCACTCATTTTAGCCCTGTCATACTTCTTTTTCTTTAATGCTATACAATCTCTGACTTCCTTTGTCAACCACTGTGGCCCCTTCCCCCTCTTTGAATCCTTCCTTCTCATTGGAATGAACTGCATTTGCATCTTTTGTATTATGCCCAAGAATATCTGCCACTGCTGATCCACTTTACTCACTTTACTTAAAAAGGTTAACAAATTCAATGAAGCATACAAGATTTTTTAATCATCTGTGGGTAATGAAGTTTATCCTTGAAAGGATATATGCTCAATGACCAATTATTAGGTACACCTGCTTGCTAATGTACATATCTAATTGCTAATCATGTAACAGTAACTCAATGCATAAAAGCATATAGACGTGGTCAAGAGGTTCAGAATGGGGAAGAACAGTGACCTTTGTCACTTTGACCGTGAAATGATTGTTGGTGGCAGACAGGGTGGTTTGAGTATCTCAGAAACTGCTGGTCTCCAGGGATTTTCAGGCACAACTCTAAAGTTTACAGAGAATGGTGCAAAAAAAAACATTCAGTGAACAGCAGTTCTGTGGGGGGGGGGGGGGGGGAAATACCTTGTTAATGAGAGGGATCAAAGAAAAATGAAAAGACTGTTTTAAACCGACATGAACGCATTCATAACTCAAATAACTACACATTACAATAGTGGTGTGCATAAGACATCTCTGAACGCACAACACATTTAACCTTGAAATGAATGGGCATCAGTAGCAGGAGACCACATCAGGCTCTACTCCTGTACCTAATACAGTGACCACAAAGTGTATATTTGTAATAAATTATTCTGTGCTCAAGCAGGGCAAGTAGTGTTCAGAGGGACTGCCGTCTCACCACACAACTCTGATGGACAGTGGAGAGCGTTCCAGCTGATTGCATCACACACAAAATCCTGAAGACCCGAAACATCAACCATACTCTTTTCCATAGATGTTGCCTGGCCTGCTGAGTTCCTTCAGCATTTTGTGTGTGGTGCTCGGATTTCCAGCATCTGCGGATTTTCTCTTGCTTGTGATTGCAATGGAGGCTCCAACACGCAGGATCACAAGAGGCTGCAGAGGGCCGTGGACTTGGCCATCTCCCTCACAGGCACATCCTTCCCCACAATCGAGAGCATCTTCAAGAGGCAATGCCTCAAGAAGCAGCATCCATCACTAAGGAACCTCACCACCTGAGACACGCCCTCTTTTTGTTACTACCATCAAAGGGGAGGAGGTACAAGAGCTTGAAGAGTGATTCAGGAACAGCTTCATTCCCCTGCAATCAGATTTCAGAACGGCCCATGAGTCTATGAACACTACCTCACTTGTCCTTTTTGTTTTGCAATTTAGAGTAATTTTATGCCTTTGCAGTGTTCTGCTGCTGAAAAACAACAAATTTCATGTCATCTGTCAACAATAATAAATCTGATTCTGGTTCTCATCTGTGTTAACAGGCAAATTAGAAAAATGTCCCACACTGTCCACACTGACTGGAGGTCGATGTCAAGTTGTGGCAAATTATAAACACGGGAGATTTTCGAGATGCTGACAATCCAGAGTAACACATAAAAATTGCTGGAGGAACTTAGCAGATCAGGCAGCATCTAAGAATGCTGTCTGACTTGCTGAAATCCTCCAGCATTTTGTATATGTTAAGTAGTGGCATTTCTTACTTCTGAATCTGAGGAGATATGGAATGTCACCAAACACTCATGTAAATTTCTACAGAAATATTATGGGGAGCATTCTAATTGGTTGCATCACTGTCCAGTATGGAGACACCAAAGCACAGCATTGATGAAGACTGCAGAAAGTTGTAAACTCAGCCAGCTCTAACATGGGCATTAGCTTTCCTGCCATTGAGGTCATCTTCAATAGACAATGCCCATCATGAAGGACCTTCACTGCCCAGGACAGGCACTGTTCGCATTACTTCCATCTAGAAGGAGGTACAGGAGACTGAAGACACACACTCAATGTTCAGGAACATTTTCTATCCCTCTGCCAACAGATTTCCAAACGGACCATAAACTTATGAAGACTGCCTCACTAATTTTGCTCTCTCTGCACATGAATTAGTTATTTATTTTTAATTCAGAGTTTTTTTAATGTATTGCACTGCACTTCTGCTGCAAAACAACTAACTTCATGATATTTACCACTGATAATAAACCAGATTCTGATTCTTCAATTCTTCGTGCGACTTTCCTCGCTCTAAAATTTATCAAAAGTACATCACATTTGAGTTACTGAAAAACACAATCTGCATCTCATTTAATCATCTTGCTAGGACATTTGTTTATTTACAGTATTTATTTTTATTTAGAGATGCAACACAGTAACAGGTACTTCCAGCCAAATGAGCTCGCTCCACCCAATTACGCCTACGTGACCAATTAACCTGCTAACCCCTATGTCTTTGGAATGTGGGAAGAAACCAGAAAACCCAGAGGAAAACCATGTGGGCACGGGGAGAACGTAATAACTCCTCGCAGACAGATCAATTGGTCACTGATGCTGTTACACTAACTGCTAAGCTCCCATGCCATCTCACCACTGAATAACATCTCAGACCAAAAACACTACAATCATTTGCATGGACTGACATTCTACAGACATTGCAAATTGTACAAATTTAAAATGTCAGTACTGTAATGGAGTAAGATGCAAACTGCTGGAGGAACTCGGAGTTCAATCATCATCCGTGGAGGGTAATGGACATTCGACATTTTAGGACCCAAAACAGCGACTGTCCCATTTCTCCCCACAGTCCTCTTATGCCCCAAATCCCAGCATCTACACCCTCTTGCATCTTCAGTCATAAAAGTATTCTCTGTTCTTGAAAGATCGTTATTATATGCAGATAATGTCAAAGCCAAAATGTATACATCCCGTTTTGTTTCCTGTAGAATTTAAACAATATTAGAGCTTCTGCTGAGGGATCTGGTCAATTTGATTGTTCAGCCTCAATGATAACTTCACTAAAAACTACAGTGGATGCCAAAAACATATCAGAGAAGGGGGAAATGTGCATCACAATAAATCTTTAGGTTTCTTTAATATCAGCAACAGGCTTCACTCCCAATCAAAAATCTTGGCCACAAGCCCCTTACATTAACATGCCCATCCTGATTTGCCACCAATTTTCAACTCTACTTTTAGATTCAGGTCAGGTTTCAGAATCATTTGTCACATTTATGTGGAAACATACAGTGAAATGTGTTAATTGTGTTTGCAACCAACACAACCTAGGGATGTGCTGGAGGGAGTCTGCAAGTGTTGCCACGTACTCCAGTATCAACATAGTTTGCCTACCATGTTCAGCACCTACAATAGCACCCACCTGCTCACACACACACACACAACCACCTCTGGGCCTCGACTTCCAAATTTCCATTATTTTAAATACGATACACAAAAAAATAACTACATCAAAACTAAGCAATGTCCCCCAGAAAGATATTTTACCTGTTCCCAGCTATGTCCAGCACATGAAGTTCAGTCGCTTGTGAGATTTCTGGAGGGATCCTTGTTAATCTGTTATCGCGGAGACTGAAGACAGTGAGGCTGCAGCAACCACCAATCTGTGATTGAAACCAGAGTGGTTAGAAAAGCCCCCACCTCTTTTCTTGCCCCAAAGCATGAAATTCCACCTTCCTAATGCAATCCTTAATTCAGAAATGTTAACCCCCATTTCTCAAAAACAGGGACAAATTCTTGGACTGCAGTCGGCAGCATGACAGCACAGTAGTTAACATATCACTTTACAGCTGCTGTCTATAAGATTGGGGTTAAACTCCCACTGCCATCTGTCAGCAGTTCTTTCTGTTGTCGCGCGGGTTTCCTCCCAGCGCTCCTGTTTCCTCCCACATTCGAACGACATAGGATTAGGGTTAGTGAGCTGTGGGCATGCGACGTTGGCACCAGAAGCATGGCGGCAATTGCAGCCTGCCTAGCACAATCCCAGCTGATTTGATTTGATGCAAGCAATGCATTTCACTGTATGTTTAGATATACATGTGATAAACAAACCTAATCTTTAAAATCTTTTATCTTTACATCAGATATCATGTTACTGGAGATTCATAGGGTCATAGAACACTACGGCACAACCCTTCCCATGCATGTACCTATTCGAATTTCTCTTAAATGTTGCAATTGAATCCAAATCCACCACTTCTGCTGACAGTTTGTTCCACACTCTCACCACCCTCTGACTGAAGAAGTCTCCCTCAGGGTCCACTTAAACATTTCACCTTTCATCCTTAACCTTTGACCTTCACTTCCAGTTTCACCCAATCTCAGTGGAAAAAGCCTGCTTGCATTTATTTCCTTACAATGCATACAAAGGAAGAAACGCTGTAAAATTTCTACAACACAATGGAGGCATGGTGTACTGCAGCATGAAATAGCCATTCAGCCCACCAAGTCCATGCTAACCCTCTCTTATTTCCACACATTTCCATAACTCCCTAGAGGTGGAACCTATAGCAAGCCATTACCCTAATGACCTGCAAGTCCCTGAGATGTGGGAGGAAAGTGAAGCACCTGGAAGAAGCCCATGTGGTCACTGGCAGACGTGTAAACTCCACACCGTTAGCACCAGAGATATAGCTTGAACCTGGTTTGCTGGATCATCCAGCGAGTTCTGGGATTTAAAAGGCAACAAAGGACCCTGTGTTTACTGGTCAATTTACACTCAGTAGCCACTTTATTAGGTACACCTGCTCATTAATGCAAATACCTCCCTGATCAGCCAATTATGTGTCAGCAGTTCAATACATAAAAGCATATAGTGATGGTGAAGAGGTTCAACTGTTGTTCAGACCAAACAGCAGAATAGGGAAGAAATGTATCTAAGTGACTATGACCATGGAATGATTGTTGGTGCCAGACAGGGTAGTTTGAGTACCTCAGAAAGTGCTGATCTCCTGGGATTTTCACACACAACAGTCTCTTGAGTTTACAAAGAATGAAGCAAAAAACAAAAAAAAAAATTCAGTGAGCGGCTGCTCTGTGGCCAAAAGCACCTCGTTAATGAGAGAGGCGAGAGGAAAATAATCAGACTGGTTCAGGCTGACAGGAATGTGACAGTAACTCAAATAACCATGCGCTACAACAGTGGTGTACTGAAGGGCATCTCTGAATGCACAACACGTTGAACCTTGAAGTGATTGGGATAGAGTAGGAAAAGTCCACAAGCATACGCCCAGTGGCCACCAAGTATATGTTAACTCTGTTTCAGGGAACACACAATTAGGATCACTAATCTTTTTATAGATAAATTATCCATGAGCAGCCACAGAAATTTGTAATGGGATTTAATTGCTACTTAATGTTGTGACAAATGAAGATGCAATGTCATTCTGTGGCCTCTTTATTCATCTTTTGCACTACTTCTCTAATTTAGTAATTTCTATGTCTTGCAAGACAATAAATTTCA
Organism: Hypanus sabinus; assembly: GCF_030144855.1. Classification (NCBI taxonomy): domain Eukaryota; kingdom Metazoa; phylum Chordata; class Chondrichthyes; order Myliobatiformes; family Dasyatidae; genus Hypanus; species Hypanus sabinus. The sequence goes on along the minus strand of NC_082715.1, from coordinate 74,008,933 downwards.
TGATATATGTAATAATAAACCTGATTCTGATACTAAGGAACCATCATAGCTTTCGGCTTAATGTGCGAGGGCACTTTCAAGAGGTGGTGCCTCCAGAAGGCAGCATCTGTCACTAAGGGCCTTCACTACCCAAGACATGCACGCTTCTCAAGTTTCAAGATTCTTTATTGTCTTTATTCAGAATACCAGTGTAAATAGAAACAAATTAGTTGTTACTCTGAATTTGATACAGCATAAAAGAACAAAATAAGCATAATGAACACAATAAAAATCAACATATAAATGTAAAGCCAATTCTATATAACACAATGTACAGTTAAGTATTACATGGACTGATTATTCAGTATGTTTTACCATCGGGGAGAAGGTAGAGGAGCCTGTTGACCTACACTCAATGTTTTAGGAGCTGTTTCTACCCCTCCACCATCAGATTTCTGAACAGTCCACAGACCCATGAGCACTACACTATTCCTCTTTTGCACTATTCATTTACTATTTTTTATTGTAATGGTAATTTTGCAATGTACGGCTTCCACAAAACAACAAATCGCATGACATATGTCAGTGATAATAATCCTGATTGTGATAACTGACATTTAAAAAATGACAGCAATAATAAACTGCACTACCTTTTCTGTTTGCTTTCAATCACTGCTGCACTTTGATTACCACGTGCAGTACATTACAGGAAGGATGGGACTGCGCTGGAGAGAGTGCGGAAGGGATTCATCAGGATTCTGCCTACACTGAAGGGCTTTAGTTAAGGAGAAGGATTGGATAGATTGAGCTTGTGAACTCTGAAGTGAAGGAGTTAGAGGGGTGAGAAAAGAGTATGAGAGGCATGAATGGAGTAGGTGGTCAAAATATTTTTCCCAGGGCAAGGATATCAAAAACAAGAGGGCACAGTTTTAAGATGAGCTATAGATTTAAAGGGGATCTGAGAAGAAAATTTTATCTAAAAACATAAGAGTAGTGGACATAACCCAATACCTCAAGGGCACATCCCTCTCTGCCAGCAGTAGCATCAACAGGAGGCAACATTCATCATCAAAGATCCTCTCCATCTGGGCCATGCCATTTTCTCACAACTACCACTGGACAGGAAGTGCAGATGCCTGAAGCTTTACACCACCAGGTTAAATAAAAGCTACTTTCCTCGAACCTTTCAGTTCTTGAATCAACCTGCACAACCTTAATCATTACAGTTTAATAGCACTATGACCACTCGGCACTAAAATAGACTGATTTTTTTTTGCTTTAATTTTTTCTCATAAAAATTGTATCTGATTTCTGTTTAATGTTTTTTCTTGTTAATGCAGCTTATCTGATGCTCTGTGCCTGTGATGCTGCTGCAAATGAGTTTTTCATTGCATTTGTGCATGTGACAATAAACTCAACTCTGACATTGGCATTTTGGGATCTGAAATCCACTGCGTAAGGAGGTGGCAGAATTGGTTCCAGGACAATGGTTGCAATGGCTTCTCTGGGTGCTAAAGAAAGTGCAAATGTCTGTCATAAATGTTTTTCTTGTAATTGCAATACCCTATTGGACATTAGTAAAATACTGCAAGTCTCATTGGCGAGACTGACAATGGGAAAGCTGCGTGACCTTGGTTGTTGTTTGAGCAGGCCCCCGTGGCACTGCATTGCCTGTTACAGCCAGCCAGGGGAGGAGATGCTGGAGACGGTTTGGAAGAGAAACAAAGGTGCAGCAGCAAGCTGTGATCTGTGCTGGCCTCTGCAGACTAGCTCTTCTGTCGGTGCTGCTCTCCAGTGTTCTCTCTCTGGAAGAGAAGCTGGATTGCTTTCGACTGTGGCAGACCAAGTGCAAGACAAGCTAGATTTCTTTCACCTGCAGCAGACTCTACATGAGGTGAGGAACTGCTGCATCCTTTCTCTTGCAGAAACATGGCTCAAGGACAACATCCCGTGCACAATCGATCTTCAGGCCACACCACTCAGGGACTTGTGCTCATATTATTTTGTGATTGTAGATGGTATGACAATTATTTATGCTTGAGCGACTGTGTGAACTGTGTTTTACACCTTGGTCCCACAGGAACATTCTTTCATTTAGCTGTATACATGTGTATGGCTGAATGAAAATTAAACTTGAACAAATTCTATACTTGAGGCATTTAAACATACATTAAAAAAATAGGAAACTCGTCAAAAGATATGGACAATGTGGGCAAATGGGTACAATGTAAATGGGTAAAAGGTTGGCATGAACATGGTGGTTTGATCGGTCTGTTTCTGAGCTGTGCTCAAAACCATCTTCATCACTTCTCTTCCACTGCTCCATCTGATTCATGCAAATGGGGGCTATGTGGGAGGGAAGGAATAGATTAATCTTGGGTTAGGTTAAATGGTCAGTGCAACAGTGTAGGCCAAAGGAAATGCTCAACATTTTAAGAACAGCTTCTTTACACTGCCATCAGATTTTGAATGGACTATGTACACTATCTATATTTTTCTTACTTTCCCTTCTTTTTGCACTATAATTTTATATATACACGCATATTATATACAGATTATATAGTGTGTGTATGTGTATATTTCTATATATACTTAGTGCAACACATAAAATTATTACAGTATTGTGCAAAAGTTTGAAGCACATATATAGCTAGGATGTCAAAGACTTTTGCACTGTACTTGGTAATGTTATGCATTGCACTCCTCTGCTACAAAAAAAAAACAAATTTCATAACATATGTGAGTGATGATAAACCTGATTCTGATATGGGTTTAGAAGGGGCAGGGCGAGGGGATCATGGTTGTGAAAAGGGGAAGGGAGAGTGGAGGGAGCTGGAAGCACCAGAGAAATATCCTGTAATGGTCAATTTGGAATTAACTGACCTTGCTTGGTGTCTCAAGGATGGGTGTGGCTGCACCTGTGCCACCCCCTGCCCATGGCACTCTTTTTTTTCCACCTGTCCCACACCCATCCCGCGATGCTCTACTCTCAATATTCTTTGCTCCTGCCAGATTCACAAACTCACTCTGCACCACATGCTGGCAAATACAGTGCTGTGCAAAAGTGTGAGGCACAATACTAAGCACCTCTGCCTAACCCAGAAAGCTCACAGCTTTTGTCGAAGCTGGAGACCAACCACAGCCTCAACCCAGAACACCTACATGCGTGATCAACACCAAGTCTGACTGGCAATTGAAAGTTGATCGTGACACGCAATCCCTGACTTCATTATATCATCATCCTTGAGGCCTGACTAATGTTTGAAAACAACACAATATATGCCAGTGATATTAAACCTGATTTGATTCTGTACTGTGCTATACTGTTCTACTTTCTATGACGCTAGTTGGCTTTACTTCCTTGACAGCTCATTCTTCATTTTCCTTCCTTGAACTGAAAATCTCAGCAGTTAAGGGCAGTCTTGCTTCTGAGCGAAGTCTGAGAGGTCACACTGTCCTCTTGGCACCAACATCACCTTTCATTCCTAGTGACTCAATGCATAAGATCTTATGAAGAAACTGTGGAATAAATTATAACTATTGGCTGCCAAGATCTGGCTCATTCATCAGAATTCGTTGCTAGTTCTGCTAATCCAGTCCCAGTGTTTATGCTTTATCCAAGAAACCAACTTTGTTCTCAGGGATTCTGGAAGAATTTGATGTTAAAGAGAGGTCATAGGAAAATAGCCAGACTGGTTCAAGCTGACAAGAGGGTGACAGTAACTCAAGTAATCATACATTACAACAGTGCATGCAGACGAACATCTCTGAGCGCACAACATGTTGAACCTTGAAGTGGATGAGCGTTAGAGGCAGAAGACCACAAACATACACTCAGTGGCCACATTGTTAGGTACAGGAGGTAACAAATGAAGTGTCCACTGAGTGTAAAGTTCCTCAAAGTTAAGAATCCCTCAGAGTTACAAATTATTTGCATCTTAAATTGCACCACAATTGTCGGAAACCACAGAATCTGTTTTGCATGCTCATGCCGTACCAAGCTTTCACTTTTGTTAATGCATCAATGCTGCAAACAGTCCTTGGGAACCATGAAATGTGTTGCACAAAGCCAAGAAAAAAACCTCAAAGCAAATAAAGATCTCAAGTTACAATTCAGCATTTCACGATGCTGTGCAATCACGGACAGGCTTCTCATACTCACTGGTTTACTTTACAACTTCACTCATTTCCAAGCAGCAAAAAAAGTTTACAGGAAGTAAAAATGTGAAAAGATTAAGCTTTCATGTACTCAGACAGAACTTTCTTAACTCAGAACATTCTTCCTCTCCATCAGATTTCTGAATGGACAATGAACTCCAGCTCACTATTACCTTTTCCTCTCTTTTTGTACTACTTAAGCAATTTATATTTTATATTTATTATTGTAATTTATACTTTTATAATATGTACTATAATGTACTGCTGCCTCAAACCAACAAATTTCACAACATATGCCAGTGATATAAAATGAAATTCAGGAAGTTCAGTTCTCGTCCATTCTAGATGCTGAGATACATCCTAGGAAGTATCATCACTGATGTAACCTGGGGTCATCGGGTGATTCAGCTTTTTCAACATCAGACACTCTTGCCCAGGCAAGCCAGCCCGCCTTGATCAGGCCCTGGCTTTTGTCCCACGGTTCACACCTCTTGATCCACAGCCATCTGGAGGCTCGCTCAGCAGCCACTACAATGGTTTTGATTGCTCTTTTCTTTGCAGCGCCCGTAACACCAAGGAGAGAGTAGGTTCTGCACAACGAACAGCCAGCAAAACCTATATAGGCTCACATCGTGCTCTCCATCCATCTCGGATATGGTTCTACTAGCTCCTGGTATTTGGCCTTCTTACGCTTGAATGCTTCCTCAATCCAATTTCCTGAGGAACTGTTCTGATCTATCATGCCCACTTGCTTCAAGATTTCTAACAGAATAACCATGTCAGGCCTCAGGGATGGTGATGCGATGAAGTCACAATTACTTGTCAAGATTGACTTTCAGTTGCCAGTCAGATGCCATGGCAAGCAAGCCTGTTGGTGAGGTTGTGGTTGGTCTCCAGTTTGACAAAGGCTGTGAGCTTTCTGGGTTGGTGGAGGTACCTGCTGTTGGACCAGGAGAAGTTCTGCTTTGCGCATCCTCCCACCTTGTCCAAGCTCCCTGCTGCCCATTCCTGCCATCCTGGCTCTGTCTGAGTGTCTGTCCCTGCCCTGAGCCCCATCGAAGCTGGTTGAAGGGAAGCTGTCCAGCCCTGCCTGACCAGACTGCTGGTCCCTACCAGGTCCCCGTGCCTCAGGTATGACTCAGGCAACTCCACTTCGTCATTGGCCTTCCACTTCCTCCCTGTCCGGACCTCAATGCCTGCTGATGAGACTTTGGGGTCGCTGGAAACTCTGTACAGCAGCAAATCTCTTGTACAGTTATACCATGTGTTCCTCATTCAGGCTGCTGAAGGAAAGCTGCATTATTCCTCTTCCCATATAGAGCAATGCTGTTTAGGCTACAAGAGGGTACCATCTTCAAATGTAGCCAATGATCTTCCTTTCAAGAGCCTCGACTGTTAACATGGGTTGCCTCTATTGCCATCAAGGGCCAGAGGATTTGAGCAAGGGTGACATGCTGGTAGGTCAAGGCCATGAACTTGCCAGATAGGCCTGACTTGTCCACACTGGTGAGCCAGACTTCTAATTTCTTGGTGGCTTTCTGGATGGCAGCCACATCACTTAAGCTGCAGTCAAAGACCTTCCCAGGCTCTTGAATGGTTTCTCAGAGATGGCTGGGATAATAATACACTCCAAGGAGAAATGGAACTTGTCTGTGTCTGCCTTTCTTTAACACCAGAGACCTGGATTTCTCTGGCTTAAAGCCATCTTTGCCCATGCAATTAGCCTCTCTAACCCCTGGGGGATCCATCTACTGCCTGAGGCTGATACAGTTGTTGCTGTGAGGTCACCTATGAAGGCTCTGATTGGGGGTTCCTATCCTAGTCTACACTCCACTTCAGCTGCCTTAACCAGCATGTAAGAAGGTTACCGAGAATGTGAACTTGATCTCCTTGAAACCAATGCTCATCTCCTCAGTGAGAATATTACCAATCTGTCTTCATCACGGGGAATGAAACAGTTGCCTCAATTGTGATTTAATAATTTGCTGCACTTAAAGAACTTAGGCTTGCACTTAAAGAAAAATGCACTACCCACGAACTCAGAAAGCACTAATTGAAATAATCTGTTTTAAGAACCAGCTTCACCAAGTTGAGACTATGAATATGTATAAACCTACCTCTTTGGGAATGGAAATCAGTCTGTTTCTGTCCACATTAAAATTGGTCAGCTTTCGCAACTTTCCAATGCTCCTGGGTAAACCCTGAAATAAATTAAAAGTAATTACATAACACATCTGTAGAGGTTAGTACATTCACCTTACAGCACCAGCACTCACCGATCAGAAATGGATTTCTGCCACTGAATGTAAGGAGTTTGTACATTCTCCCCATAACCATGGGTGCTCTGGTTTCCTCTCACATTCCAAGGACATACGGATTAGCGTTAGTGAGTTGTGGGCATGCTATGTTGGCATCAGAAATGTGGCAACACTAGCAAGCTACCCCTAGCACGCCCTCAAACTGTTTTGGCCATTGATGCAAACATTGCACTTCACAGTACTTCATGTTTCGATGTACATATGTCAAATAATTTCTTCTTATCTTACTTGGGTTAACTTGCAGGTAGAGTTGGTGGTGACGAAGGCCAATGCAATGTTAGCATTAATTTCAAGAGGTCTGGAATGCAAGAGCAGGGATGTGATGCCGAGGCTTTATAAGGCACTGGTGAGGCCTCAATTTGAGTATCGTGAACAGTTTTGGGCTCCTCATCTAAGAAAAGATGTGCTGGCATTGGAGAGTGTTCAGAAGAGGTTCACAAGGATGATTCCGGAAATGGAAGGGTTATCATAAGAGGAATGTTTGATACTTTGGAGTCTGTACTTGGTGGAATTTAGAAGGATGGTGGGGGGGGGGGGATCCAACTGAAACCATTTGAACATTGAAAGGCTGAGACATAGAATAGATGTGGAAAGGATGTTTCCCATGGTGGTAGGAGGGTCTGGAACAAGAGGGCACAGCCTCAGGATAGAGGGGCATCCATTTAAAACAGAGATGCGGAGAAATTTCTTTAGCTAAAGGGTGGTGAATTTGTGAAATTTACTACCACAGGCAGCTGTGGAGGCCAGGTTGTTGGGTGTATTTAAGGCAGAGATTGATCAGTTCTTGATTGGGCATGGCATCAAAGGTTATGGAGAGAAAGCTAGGGAGTGGGGGTCAAGAGGTAAAAAAATTGATCAGCCATGATTGAATGGCAGAGCAGACTCGATGGGCCAAATGAATTAATTGATCCTATATCTTATGATCTTATGGGTTGTCTTCCCTGGAACGATGGAGGTTGAGGGGACACCTTATAAGATTATGAGACACATAGATAGTGTTGACAGACAGGATCTTTTCCCCAAGGTTGTAATGTCCAATACCAGAGGGCATGCATTTAAGGTTACAGGGGGTAAATTCAAAGGAGATATGAGGGGTAACTTTTTTTTTATATACAGAGAGTGGTGGGAGCCTAGATTGCACTGTCTGGGATGGTGGTAGAGCTAGATACATTAGACTTTTAAGAGACGATGAGATAGATAGATGAATGAGGGAAATGGAGGCGATGGACATTAGTTTAATTGTGTATTTGGTTACTCATTTAATTGGTTCAGCACATCATTGTAGTCCAAAGGGCCTGTTCCTGTGTGATCTTGTTCTATATTCTATGCGACATCCCTCACTGAAACAAAGTTAACTTGGGTAAATGTGTCTAGTCCATGGCTTTTTTGAAATGTTTTTTTAAAAAGTTCCCAAATCCCAACTTCTGCATCTACACAAGTACTTTATTTACAATAAATATAAAGCTTTTAAATCAAGTGATTTTCATTATGTTATATTATAATGTTTCATTATGTTCATTATGTTTTTCACCACATTCTTAGATATAAAAACTAATTTTCACTGCTGGTATTTTGATGCTGTCACCAGTTTGTGAACAATTACTCTGTTCTCAAATGAATCTTAAACAAACGTCAAGAGTTCAAACCAACATTAAACCAAATATTTGTTCTGTGAGAATTGTGGATCATGAGGTTAATTAATTTCAAAAAATCCTCCAGCATCCAAGCTGAAGTTATTGAAAGTTAGTTGAGCAGAACCCTTTACGTGGTTTTGAAAATAAATTAATCAAAATGCTGTTGAAGAGACAAGACTGCATACTGGAGGGTCAATGAACATACAGTGAGTGCTGGAAAATCACATCGAAAACTGAAATCCAAATTACTGGTGCAGTTCTGGGAGAGATGTGGTTTGAGAGACACAACTGTTGGACAAACGATTGAAAGAGGCTACAAGCATACCGGGTAATTCACTTGTGTGAAATGGTCTGCCTTCACTGTTCCTGATTACAATATACTCCACAATAAGAAAAATCTTCAACAACTGTTACAAATGTGCCACAACTCTGAGGGGCCGAAGGGTACAAAGTAGCCCCCTCCTTTTCGAGAATTGCAAGATCGCTATTAATTCGGGTCTGGGACCCAGGAAATGAGAGAGAGATGTCTAGAATACACAGGTTTTGGAATCTGTGTCCTGGCCCCAGAAAGGCAGAACCATTGATAACGGCCATTGTCTCTTGGAGACGGAATTGTGCATTGAGTACTGTACTATTCATTGAAGCCCTCAGGGAATGACCAGAGTGGGCTGGTTGAGGGATTGCATCATCCCAACCTGATTGATATCTGAGACCCCATGAGTAAGGATAAAAGAGGGTCTGGGGAACACCCCCTTCAGACGCACCAGGAAAAACATATGAGATCGGTGGGGAGTTGTGTGTGTCCATCCTTGCCCGGATGACAAGTCTTCCATAGAACGGCCTCTCTAAAGGACGAATGCGGATCAAGATCGAATGAAAGGAAAAGCCGGCGAGTTTCAAAAATCTGTCACTCTCTCTCCAACCAAAAAGCTACAGCCTGAATGAACTGAGTGACTTTTATATTTCCATCGGACAATACATTATCCCCTAGACAACAATAGAGCTATTTCTTATTGATTATTATTATACCCGCACTTTTAGATTTAGTATTGACGATGTATAGTATCTGTATGTTTGCATTGATATTATTTTTGTGTATTTTTACCAATAAATACTGTTAAAAATAGTACCATCAGACTTCAACGGACCTCTCTATCTTTGCTGGTAAGTGACCCAGTTACGGGATTCGTAACAACTTGGGGATCTCGTCTCGAGATTTGATACCAAATTGGAGGGCCAGTGAATTGGGCTTGTAAGTCCAAACTTGGATCTGGTTGTGCGCGTAGCCAGACGGGAAACCAGCAAAGATGGACGTGGATGAATTTATAGAAAACCTGACTCTGGAGGGGCTAGAGGCAGCCACAAAGTCTGACTTGATAAATATTGCGAAAGGACTAAACCTCGCAGAGGTGAGGTTGTCAATGAAAAAGCGGGAGGTGCGGAGAGCCATAACTCAGTATTATATTGTGAAGAATGTGTTTTCTGCTGAAGTATTGGAAAATATCCCTGAAAAGGTACCAGCTAGTGGGACGGCTCAGTTAGAGTTGGAGAAATTAAGGTTGGAACTTGCAATTAAGTTAAAGCAGCTGGAAGCAGCTGAAAAAGAGAGGGAGAGAGCCAAGAAAGAGAAAGAAAGGGCCGAGAGAGAAATGGAAAGAACCGAAAAGGAAAAAGAGCAGCAAAGAGCCAAAAAGCAACGGGAGCATGCACTCCAGCTAAAGGAGTTGGAGGTGAAGAGGGAGCAGGAAAGAGCTGAGAAACAAAGAGCATGAAATTCAGTTAAAACAGCTGGAAGCAGCCAAGAAAGAAAAGGAGAGAGCCAAGGAGGAGAGAGAGTATGAGGAGAAAGAGAAACAAGGCAACATGACTTGGATATGGAGAAGTTAAGGCAAGAGTGAAGAGTTCAAGGGTCAGACCGAGAGGAGCTGTTTAATGTTAGTTGGTTGAGGTCAGTACCTCCGTTCGAGGAAACGGATGTTGATAGTTATTTCTTGCATTTTGAAAAGGTGGCAATGAGTCAGAAGTGGCCCAAAGATCAGTGGGTGGCGCTGTTACAAAGTGTGTTAAAAGGGAAGGCACAACGAGCATATGCGGCGTTGTCCATGGAGGAGGAAGAGTCGGAGAATTATGAGAAAGTAAAGGAGGCTAATCTTCGGACATATGAATTGGTACCTGAAGCACATAGACAAAAGTTCAGAAATTTTAAAAAAGGGTGGAATCAGACGTATACCGAGTTTGCCTATGAGAAGGGTGTGCTCTTGGATCGTTGGTGTGCAGCAGAAATAGTGGAAGAAGATTTTTGGCGTCTCAGGGAGTTAATTCTGATTGAGGAATTTAAAGGTTGTGTTTTGGAGGATATCTGGATGAATTTGAATGAGAAGCCGAATAAGTCCATCTCTGAATTTGCTAGGTTCACAGATGAATATGCCCTAACCCACAAGACAAAGTTTTCCTCGAATAAAAGTTACCAGAGAGACCGTGGGAACGGTAGAGAAAGCCCGCCGGCTAAGGGAGAAACTAAGCTGGGAGCTAGTGGTAAAATTGAGGAGGAGAGGCAAGACAGCAGGAGATTTCCTGGCTTGACCTGTTTTAGTTGTGGAAAGGTGGGTCATATTGCATCTAAGTGCCTTGCTCCGAGGAAGGAGCCAGGAAAAGGGAGAGCAGCTATACCTATAGGCTGTATTGCGTCGATCAGAAAATCGACAAGAGAGCCCCAGGTAGATGGAGTACAGGAGGGGCATGAGACGTTTCGTTCAGAAGGAACCGTGTCTGTGAGAGAGGGAGACACACCAGTTCTAGTGCGGATCTGGAGAGACACGGGAGCTGAACTGTCATTGATTAGCAGTAAGGTACTGGATTTTGGTCGCAAGACGCGAATGGTAGCTTTGAGAGGAATAGGAAAAAGAACAGAAACGGTACCCTTGCATAGGATCATTATAAATTGTGAGCTGGTATCTGGACCAGTTGAAATAGGGGTGCGATCAGAATTCTCGAGAACTGACGCGGACGTCCTTCTTGGTAACGATTTAGCCGGTGGTAAGGTTTGGTCAGCAATGAAGCTGACGAGCCAGCCTGTAAGTGTTGAGGTCCCGCTCCTAGATTCCTAGATCTATCCCACATGTACGACCACTCGCAGCATGTCGAGAAAGGCAGCTGAGAACAAGACCAGTTTAAATCAGGCCAGTATCGATTTGGCCGAGACGTTTTTACCGACCCTGTACCACGAGGGTTTAGAGGGTGGAAAAACGGAGAATAGGAAAGTGAAAGAGAGTAAAGGAGAGGAGGTAGTCCTGCCCTTAGCGAGGATAAAATTTATAGAGGCATGAAGTAAAGATGAGAAACAGATAAAGCTGTTAAAAGGTCCAGAGTTGGACATGGATGATCTGTCTGGTTTGGCAGAACTGTTTGAAGAAGTTGAAAATTCTAAAGGTGTTCCCGATAATGAAATGAGGGCAGTCCTAGATGAAAAGGATGCCATTACCTTGAAGAAGTCTGCTGGGTTGGTAGATGAGGTTGTTTCAGCCCGCGGGGCTGAGTTTACTCCGGAAGGGAGTTGCCCATAGAGTAGCTGCGAGGATCAGGGGAATTTAGAATTTGAAAAGGATACGGGTATTGAAAGCCTGGAAGAGGCAAATGTCCCATTTGAGTGTGTCCAAGATGTGGATGCACGTGGTACTGAACCTAGTAATGGAGGTCAGAAAAAGTCTGAGGTATTTGATTTAGTTGAAAAGGATTGCAGTCCTTGTGGGTCAGATGGACTTGGTTCAGTGAAGAAAGGGTTAACCTTGGTAATAGTGGGAAGTGAGAATTCCCAGGTGTTTGTGTTCGAAGGTGTGTTAAAAGTTAGTGAGGAGATAAAAGGTGGTGATGTGAATCTTATTATTGAAGGAAAAGGGAAAAGTGTAGTTCCTAAATTGAATGAAGAAATTTTTAAGTCTGGATTGATGTCAGAAGCAGCAACCAGGCTACAGAGACAATGGCTTGGTAACACGGTGCCTGCGAATCAATTACAGGTTGAGTTGGAATATAAAGGTGCCCCACACGCTATTGTTATTCAAGAGTGTGGTGTGAAAAAGCAGAATTCGAAATGCTGTTTGAACAAAGAGTTTAAACTGAAAACTAATACCATGAAGGGCCAGAAGAGAAAACTAGCAACTTGCTTAAACTTAAAGAATTGTGTGGAGATTCGGAAAATGGTCTAAGTTTGGAACACAATGTTGATAAAATAACTCCTATGAAAGGAGCGGGCGAAAGCCTATTTCGCCATGGTGCACAAGCTCACCACGTGGGAGTTAACTGGAAAAGGGGTGAGGGTTGGCGGGCTGCCATTTTAAATAGCAGGATCCGGTTTTAAGGGATTTCGACAAAGCATATGAATAATAAAGACAACCCCTATGGAAGATTGACTGTTAAGTTTGAAAGTAACATAAAGATTAGTATTTGCATGAACTTTTGTAGTATACACGTAAGCTAAGATCACAACTCTTTAGTTTTTGTTTGCTGAAGGAAAGAAATAAAAAAAATATAGGTGGTTATTAAATTGAAGTCTGATGCTACAAGAATTTATTAAGGTACAAGATGTTGTGATATTAAAGGAAGTGACAATGTAATCGTCAGCTGTTTAGTTGCTGAATTGAATGTATAACTGTATTACTCTGTAGTGAAAAAAAAACTTTTGTATTGTGTTAGATTCTAAAATCCTGTAAGACTCTGTATTACTTCGTTTTTACCGATGGTAAAAACGCGTTGAAGGAAGGGGGTGTTACGAATGTGCCACAACTCTGAGGGGCTGAAGGGTACAAAGTAGCCCCTTCCTTTTCGAGAATCGCAAGATCACTATTAATTGGGGTCTGGGGCCCAGGAAATGAGAGAGAGATGTCCAGAATACACAAGTTTTGGAATGTATGTCCTGGCCCCAGAAAGGCGGAACCATTGATAACGGCCATTGTCTCTTGGAGACGGAATTGTGTATTGAGTACTGTACTATTCATTGAAGCCCTCAGGGAATGACCAGAGTGGGCTGGTTGAGGGATTGCATCATCCCAACCTGATTGATATCTGAGACCCCATGAGTAAGGATAAAAGAGGGTCTGGGGAACAACCCCTTCAGACGCACCAGGAGAAACGTATGAGATCGGTGGGGAGTTGTGTGTGTCCATCCTTGCCCGGATGACAAGTCTTCCACGGAACGGCCTCGCTAAAGGACAAATGCGGATCAAGATCGGATGAAAGGAAAAGCTGGCAAGTTTCAAAAATCTGTCTCTCTCTCCAACCAAAAAGCTGCAGCCTGAATGAACTGAGTGATTTTTATATTTCCATTGGACAATACATTATCCCCTTGACAATGATAGAGCTATTTCTTATTGATCATTATTATACCCGCACTTTTAGATTTAGTATTGATGATGTGTAGTATCTCTATGTTTGCAGTGATATTATTTTTGTGTATTTTTACCAATAAATACTGTTAAAAATAGTACCATCAAACTTCAACGGACCTCTCTATCTTTGCTGGTAAGTGACCCAGTTACGGGGTTCGTAACACAACACTCAATTCTGCAAGTCTTTCAGTGGAAGGACACACTTACTCACACAGAAGCACACATACACGTAGGCGTGGGCATATGCATGCACTCACATGCAATGTGTACACACAGACACTGGCACGCATATGTCTACAGCCAGGATTGTTTATGTGACATGTGAAACCTATCATTCTGGCTATATAGTAATGGTATACGTAACAGCTTTTTGTATAACCTATGTGATCAAGGGTCAACCTTATTCAATATATATGTAGTAGGAATTTGCTGTGGTGTGGTATATAAAAGTGTTAGAAGTCCAGATATTGAATAAAATATGAATAAATATACAAGTACCAGCATGAATTTACAGTGTAAACAGCATTACAAAAACTGGTTAAAGTTGTTTACAGTTTAGTGACAGAGATAATAAATAGAGTAGGATGGGGTGGCTAACTAGAAAGGTTTATCAGATTAACTGTCTGGGGAAAGAAACTTTTAAGATGGCCTGGAGTTTGTGTTTAATAGCCCTAAAGAACTTTTCAGAAGGGGGCTTTTGGAGAAGATAGTTTGCTGGATTTGACCATCTTCTGAAAGTCAAAGAAGGGACATCTTTTAAAACTTAAAAGGAGAAATTGTTATTTTTAAAGGGTCCAGAAAATAGTTTCAGGCTCTGAAAGATCAGTCATCAATCAGAATTTCCTTTTGTTTATCTCCTTGACTTCATAATACACATGGTCTTTTGTGTTAGTTTATTCTTAATATCATTAGCAAAGCAAATTAAAATACTGAAAGAAAACCAATTTACATAGTCTCAATGAAGCCTTCAGAGACGAGAAAACAGACATGTTCAAACTTCAAAGTGACTTTATTATCAAAGTACATATATGACAACATATACTACCATGAAGTTCATGTTCTTGCAGGAATTCACCATAGATACAAAGAAGCACAATACAATCAATGAAAAACGACACACAAAACATACAAATACGGACAATGTCCATACTGTAAGAAGGCAAATGGTGCAAATACTTTGTACAATAAAGTATTACAATAATAATAATTAAAATTGAGAACATGAGTTGTAAAGTCCTTGAAAGTGAGTCCATAGGTTGTAGAATCAGTTCATTACTGAGGTGAGTGAAGTTATCCACACTGGTTCAGGAGCCTGATGGTTAAAGAATAATAACCTGAACCTGATGGCATCAGACCTCCTTCCCAATGGCAGCAGTGGGAAGACAGCATGGCTGGATGGTGGGAGTCCTTGATGATGGATGATGTTTTCTTGTGGCAGCACTCCTTGTAGATGTACTTAATGGTGGGGAGGGCTTTTCCTGAGATGGACTGGTTAATGGCTTTTATCCACTGGTTTTTGGAGGCTTTTCTGTCCAAGAGCATTGGTGCTTTCATACCAGGCCGCAATGCAACCAGTCAGGATGATCTCCACTGTGCATCTATAGAAGCTTGTCAACGTTTTAGAAAACATGCCAAATCTGCGCAAACTTCTAGGAAAGTTTCTTTGGCTTTCTTCAGTGTCTCTGTATACTTTTGGATCATTTATATCTGTGGGAAGTGCTTGAACTGAGCCACGTCCTCACCCTACTTATCTCACCTCCATTCCTACCACTGGCAATGGACAGAGTTGGAGGTTGAAGACTTACATTCAAAATTATCCATAGGTCACTCTGAAAACTTCAAGATTCTTTCTTCAGCAGCTGTTAAAGTCTTACAGCATGAAAACAGCCTCTTTCACTCAACTGGTCCATGCTGACCGAGACGCCCAATCAAGTTTTTGCTCATGTTGAAACTGGCTGTTAAATGCACAACTTATAGACTCCTTACATGTTTGCTAAGTGAGCTGTTTGCCTCAGGTTTTCTTGCAACCATGGCATGCAGGTTTCCCTCGCCTTACCACACTTTACCTACCCCTCTGCCTTCCCAAATATTCTTAAGCTACTTTCCCCATTTTCACGGTTTTACTTGTATTCCAAGCAGCAAAGGTCTCTTGTGCCAAGTCAAAGGAGCTGGTGGTAGACTTCAGGAAGGTGAAAACACCCTGCATTTGCCATCTCCATCAAAGGAATGGAAGTGGAAGTCATCCGGGACGACAAATACCTGGGAACTCACCTGGACAATAAACTGAACTGGACTAAAAATACAGGGGCTCTGTACCAGAAGGGACAGAGCTGACTGTACTTCCTGAGGAGGCTCCAGTCATTCAACATCTGCAGCACTATGCCACGTGGCCAGCAGTCTTTTCTATGCTGTAGTCTGCTGGGGCAGCAGGGTGAAAGCAGCTGACGCCAAGAAGATCAATAAGCTCGTCAGGAAGGCTGGTTCTGTCCTGGAGGTAAACTGGAATCTCTGGTGGCTGTATCTGAGAGGAGGATGCTACAGAAATTACGGAGCATTGCAGACAATCCTTCTCACCCCCTCCATGACATTCTGGACAGACAGAGGAGCATCTTTAGTAACAGACTGATTCCACCGCTGAATGCCACAGGAGATCCTTTCTCCCTGGGGCTTTAAGACTCAGCAACTCCTCCTCCTATGGTTTCTTTGCACGTTTGTATTCTTTTTCATACCTCAATGCTTACATTTTGTATTTTAAAGCATATATTTCTGACTGAGCAACCTTGCAAAAATAATTCCCTTTGGGACAAACAAAGTTTTATCTTTTCTTCCTTCTGTGAATATTAGAGAATTTATGAAGAACTATGCATAAACAAAGACTGACAAACAACCAATGTGCAAGTAAAAAATAATGCTCAGAACATGAGTTGTAAAAAGTCTTTGAAAGTGATTCTGTAAGTTGTGGAATCAGTTCAGTGTTAAGATGAATGAAGTTGTCAATGCCAGTTCAGGAGTCTGATGGTTGATGTGTAACTGCTGTTCCTGAACCTGGTGATGGGGGACCTAAGGCTTCCATAACTCCTTCCCAGTGAAGCAGGGAACATAGCCTGGATGGTGGGGGCCTTGATGATGAATGCTGCTTTCTTGTGGAGGTGGTCCTTGTAAATGGACTCAATGGTAGGAAGGGCTTTGACTGTAATGAACTAGGTTGTATCCACCAATTTTATTTAAATTATTTATTAGAGATACAGCACAGAACAGGCCCTTCCAGCCTAATGAACTATCCAGCAAAGCACCTACTTAACACCAGCCTAACCACAGTACTACTTACAATAACTAATAACCCACCAATCAGTACATCTTAAGTTCTTGATTAGTCTGGTCATGAAAGGTTGCTGGAGAAGGCAGAAGAATAGGGTTAAGAGGGAAATGGATCAGCCATGGTGAAATAGTGGAGCAGACTTTTTGGACCGAATAGCCTAATTCAGCTATGTCTTATGCCCTTTGGAATGTGAGAGGAAACCTACAAAGTCACAGGGAGTAGCATAAACTCCACTGGAAATGAACTTCAAACTCTGAATGCCCCACGCCTTCATAGCATAGTGCAAACCACTACACTACCATGGTGCATGGCAGTGCCTCTACTTAGGAGTTCACAAAGATTCATCTTGAATTCTAAAACTTCGGCAAACGTCTATAGATGCATGATGGAGAGTATATTGACTGGCTGCAACACAACCTGGTATGGAAACATCAAAGCCTTTAAATGGAAAATCCTACAAAAAGTAGTGGATTGGGCCTAGTCCTTCATGGGTTAAGCCCTCCCCACCATTGGGTACATCTACAAGAGACATTGTCGCAGGAAAGCTGCATCCATCACCAGGGATTCCCACCACCAAAGCCTCAGGGCTCAGGATTCTCACCACCAATTTCAGGGACAGTTATCACACATCAACAAACAGGGTCTTGAACCAAAGGGGATAACTTCCCTCAACTTCACCTGCCCATCACTGGAATGTTCCCACAATCTGTGGATGCACTATCATTTCACGTTCTCAGTATTTATTGCTTATTTATTTATTATTTCTCTTTCTTTCTTTTTGTATTTGCACAGTTTGTTGTCTTTTGCACACTGGTTGAATGCCCAAGCTGGTACAGCTTTCTGTTGATTCTATTATGGATTTATTGAGTAGCCCACAAGAAAATGAATCTCAGGGTTGTACTGTATATGGTGGCGTATGTTCTTTGATATTAAATTTACTTTGAACTTCTTTTCTGTTGACTTTTTTGTTCTTGGGCCTTGTTGTTTCCATACCAGGTAAGACACTCCTCACTATGCATCGATAGAATTGTGTCACACACACTCCCACACGTTTACTTGCACTCCCAAGCACTCAGACACGCACAATGTTATTCCAAACTTATTAACAGTGAGAATAACTAAACTGAAGTACTGACCTCCAGCTTATTTTCTGTGAGCACGAGTTCTGTAAGGTTTCCACATTCTCCAATAGCGTCAGTCAAGTGAACTAAACGATTTTGATCAAGTTTTAGGATTGAAAGCTGCTTTAGTTTTCCTATAGGACAGGGAAAAGAAGCGGTTGAGGAGAAATAATTAAAAGTACTTTGTCACTTAAAATGAGTAGTTTTTAAATCAAACTGCAAAGTAGTTGGCCATTTCACACGTCACCTCCATGACCACCCACCCACCTCAAAAATTGAGATATTCAGCTCTTTGGAATAATGATTTAAAAAGGAGGAAGGGGAAGAGAAAAGAAAGTTCTCAAATATTGGGGATGCTGGAAATATTAAAGTCTCAGCCGATTATCTTTTATCAGCAGCTTTCATCAATAATAACAAGAGATTCTTCAGATGCTAGAAAACTTGAGCAGCACACAAAAAATGCTGGAGGAACTCAGCATGTCAGATGGAGGGAAATAAACTGTCAACATTTTGGGCTGAGTCACTTCATCAGGACTGGAAAAGAAAGGGGAAGATGCCAAAATAAATAGGTGGTAGGAGGGGAAGGAGGACAAGCTGGAAGGTGACAGGTGAAGCCTGGTGGGTGGGGATGAAGTAAGAAGCTGGTAGGTGATAGGTGAAAAAAGTAAGGGGCTGGAGAAGAGGGAACCTGATAGGAGTGGAGGGTGGACAATGGGAGAAAGAGAAGGAGCAGGGACAGCAGGGAGAGATGATAGGCAGATGAGGAGAAGAGGTAAGAGGTCAGAGTGGAGAATTGAAGGAGGAGGAAGGGGGAGGAGGAAAACTATTATGTGAGGGAGAACTGATGTTCATGTCATCAGGTTGGAGGCTACCTAGACAGACTATGAGGCAATATCCTCCAACCTGAAAGTGGCCTCATCATGGCAGAAGAGGAGGCCATGGGCTGACATGTCTGAACCAGAATGGGGAGAGGAGTTAAAATGGCTGGCCACTAGTAAATCCTGCTTTTTGCACATGGATCACTGTATCTGAGCTCTGATGAAAAATACTGACCTAAAACACTAACCATTTCTTTCTCCTCAGCTGCCGACTGTTCAATTGAATGCTTCAGACTTTTTCCAGATGCAAAAGATTCTGCTGCTTCTGCTGGCTTGGACACTTCCCCCAACTGTCTTACTCTGGCTTCTGACCCCTTCCTTTCCAGTCCTGATGACGGGCCTTGGTCCAAACCATAGACTGTTAATTTCCCTCCATAGCTGCTGCTGGACCTGCCCAGTTCCTCTTGCATTTTGAGTGTGCTGCTTGAAATTTCCAGCATCTGCAGAATTTCCTGTGTTTCTGGTATCCCAGTAAGATGCAAATAGTTTGAAGTCACAGCCTTGTGGCATTTAGATGGAGCTGAACCACTAACATGTACACAGCCTGGACATCCGTTGGAAAAAGTAGACTGTTGGTGTTTCAGGTTGAAATAATTTACAGCCTATTTTTTCATTTTTTTCCGTGAAGGAAAGCTAATTTAGGCAAAGCAAACTCTTCCCAAACATACCACAGCGGCAAGACAAAGTGAACATACCGATGCCATCTGGCAAGAATTCCAACTGGTTCTGTGAAACCAGCAGATCCGAGAGCAAATGGAGTCCACTAATCTCTTCCGGGAGTTTCTCCAGTTTATTTTCTGACACATCTAAACACACCAAGTTCTTCAGGTTTCCAATTTCCTGTTTCAATGAAAATGAAAACAAAACACAAACATGCGTGAAAGATTAAGCAACCTGCTGTGAAGGGCAACATCACTCCTATTAATTCCAATAACAAAATAATAACTGCTTGTTTTTCCATCAGTAAAACATAGAACATGACAGCACAGTACAGCCCCTTCGGCCCACTATAAAAGTTAGCTATTCCAGAGTTATAAATTGAATACTCACAAGTCTTCTTTAAATAAAATCTTACTTATTGATTGATTAATTGGCACAGCACAGAGCAGACTCTTCACATGCCACAGAGGCAACCTCCAATTAACCCTAATCTAATCGTGTGACAATTTGCAATGGCCAGTTAACCTACGTAGTACATCCTTGGACTGTGGGAGGAAACCAGAGCACCTGGGGAAGACCCACACATTCCATGGGAGGATGTACCAACTCCTTGCAGAGAGTGCCGGAGTTGAACTCCAAACGCTGGATAAACCCTGAGCTGTGATAGTGTCGTACTAACCACTACGCTACCATGGCACCCAAAAATAGTAAGAAATAATAAATATTTGTTGAAAGTGGCATCACAGGTAGATAAAAGCTTTTGACACTCTGGCCACAAAACTCAGAGCATTGGGTACAGGAGTCGGGATGTTATGTTAGTTCGGTGAGGCCAGATTCAGAACATATTGTGCTTTTCTTGTCACCTTCCTGCAGGTCAGATATCAATAACCTTGGAAGAGTATGGAGAAAAATTTACACAGACGTTGCCAGGATGGAAGGACCTGAGCTAGAGAAAAGTTGAATAGGTTTGGGCTTTATTTCTTGGAGCACAGGAGAATGAAGGGAGATCTTATGAGGGGTAAAGATAGGGTGAATGCAAGCAGGTTTTTTTTCCTCCTCAGGTTGGGTGAGAACAGGTCATAGGTTAAAAGTGAAAGGTGAAATATTTAAGAGGAATCTGAGGGCAATCTCTTCACTCAGAGGGGTGATGTGAGTGTGGAAGAAGCTGCCAGCACAAGTGCTGTGAAGAATCACAACAGAAGGATGTAATTCAGTTACAACATTTAACAGAGGTTTGGATAAGAACACAGGCACAAGGGATATAATCCAGGTACAGGTAGATAGGACCAGGCAGAATACTAAGCAAGCATGGACTAGATGGGCCAAAGGGCCTGTTTCTGTGCTATCACACTGTATGAATCCATCACTGGTACAAAGGTGAAATTACAAATTGAGGGTGTGGGTAAACTACACAAGGGCTGTGTTGAAAGATAATTAGCTGAGACACAGCTGAGGAATGATCCCCAGGGCAGGGAAACAAAACACCGACAACAGGATGGCTCCAATGGACAAACATCGTCATGCCTCTGAGAATAATTACAGAACATGCTTACCATAGGTACTTCAACCAGCTGGTTCCCATCCAACCACAGATCCCTCAGGTTTGAAAGTGATCCAATACTCCTCGGCTACAAATGAAAGTACATTGAAAAACATCAATGTTCACTGCAAATGGCATACAAGAAAAAAAAGTTATTTATTAATACGCTTCATTGAAACACTTCAACATTGGCTAACCATTACTTAACCTGTCAGGTTTTAGTGAACAGTCGGTAGAAGGCAACACTAGTATAATAGTCGTAGTGGATGATAGTGTTGTTGGGGAGGAAATAGTTGATTCCACCTTCGCCACTATTGAGCACATTTACAAGAACTGATGTCACAGGAAAGCAATCTCCATCATCAAGGACCAACGCCATCGAGGCCATGCTCTCTTCTCGCTACTACCATCAGTCAGGAAGGTACAGAAGCCTTAGTTCCCACGCCACCGGGTTCAGGAATACTTACCACCCATCAACCATCAGGCTCAAGAACCAGAGTGGACAACTTCCCCTCATCCCAACACTATTTCTCAAGGACATACATCTTATGTTCTCAATATTACTTATTTTTAAATTTTTTTCTCAGCTCAAGCTGGTAAGACCTGAAGTACAGGCATAACCATGCCAAGCAAACTCATTTTGCAATAGTTAGGAAATTTCAGACTATTCTAGTGGTGTATAATGTAGTGGCTTTCTTTTTTTCTCTCAACTCAAGCTGGTAAAACCCGAGGTACAGGTATAGCCAAGCAAACTCATTTCTCAATTGCTAGGAACTTCTAGACGATACTAAGTGCTGTGGCTTTCTGAAGATTCACATAGATATTGCTGTGTAGCCCTAACTGCTTAATGCTATTGTGTAGTGGCTTTGGGATGATGCCAGCTGTAGATATTACTATCAAGACAATGTATACCCTGTTCAAGTTCCCCAGTCTTTCAATTTCCTCTTTTAGTTCAGCATATTTCTGGTGTTTTTCATTATTAATTTCAGTAAGCTATGTGCGTTTGGAATGGCTATATCTATTAAGTAAGTTGTTCTTGCTTGTTTATCCTGTAATATTATATCTGAAGGGTTATAATGTGTCCTATATTCAATAAACGTTCGGTTACAGTATAATTTGTAGGACGGACTCTAAAACTGGATCAAGCTTGTATTTATAGTAAAGTATGATGTATTTTATGAGTTTGTATTTTAAAGCAAGATTTTTGTGAATATGTTTGCCACTTGATTATGCCTGTGGAAGTAATCAGATTGAGTTAAACTGCTACAAGATCCTGTAATGTTCCAGATTGTTTTTGGTTTCTCTTGGCATTTTCTGCATTTATTTGTCTTTAATTCGTTGGTCTTTTATTATGTATCTTTCATAATTATTTCATGTTAACCTGGTCCTGTAATGCCACAAGGAACCCTTCTGTTTCTGGGAAGAGATCTCCAAGTATTATCATTGTTATTAGTAGTAGTAATAGTATCTGCAGATTGTCATTTGCACATTGTTAGTCCGTGTGTGTCAATTTTGATTCTGTTGTATTTCCTTGTTCTACTGTGAATACCTACAAGAAATTAAATCTCAGGGCAGTACATGGTGACACACACGTACTTTGATAATAAATTTACTTTGAATTTTGAGTTACAGACGTATCATTGTCACTCAGTAGAACATTGGTGATGGATATTTGCCTGACATTGATGTGGACTGGGTAGGGTGAAACTCAGCCTTGAAGAAACTATAAACAATGCAAAGACTGTGCAAAATGCAAAACAGGACTGTGACAAACATGTGAGCACCACCAATGTGACGGGGAAGCGCATAGGACTTAAAATGGATAGGAGTAGGTTAGTAGGCTGGCGCAACACAGTGGGCCAAAGGGCTTGTATTGTGATATAATTTTCCTTGAACTCTATGCCCAAGTCTTCAGGAAATCCAAAAACCTTTTACACATGTAAGAATACAGCGGGTACATTGGGCTCTGTCTGGGAGGAGGAAGGCTTTAGACAACTGTAGCAATTTCTCAACCATTCTGATGCAAATAGAGAGGTGGAACCACACATTTGCTTATCAGCTACTTAAAACCTCTATTTTCCGAGTCATTTGAACAGAATAGCTGCAGCCCTTTCTGAGATTTTTTTTCTCTTCAAAGTTCAAAGTAAACTTATTATCCAAGTATAATGATTAGCTGTTACGGAATTCAGAAAATGCTTAATTCAGTTATCCTATAAATTGTTTTTAGAATTAGTCTGTTTGAATATAGGACATTTCACTAATATACAAGAGATTCTGCAGATGCTGAAAATCCCAGAGCAACACACAAAAAATGTTGTAGAAACTCAGCATCTATGGAAATGAATAAACAGGCAACATTTCCAGCTGAGACCCTTCATCAGGACTGGAAAGGAAGGGGGAAATGCCAGAATAAGAAGGTGGGGAAGGAGAAAGAGTATGAACTGGAAGATGACAGGTGAAGGCAGGTGGGTGGAGGAGGGGGTATGAAGTAAGAAGCCAGGAGCTGATAGCTGGAAAACTTAAAGGAAAGGAGAAGAAGGAATTTGATAAAGGTGGAGAGCAGACCATGGGAGAAAGGAAAGGAGAAAGGGCACCAGGAGGCAGTTGTAAGCAAGTGAGGAGAAGAAGAAAGGGGGGCAGAGTGGGGAATTGAAGAAGGATGGGAAGAGGGGAAAATATTACCAGAAGTTAGAGAAATCGATGTCAATTGCCATCAGATTGGAGGCTACACAATCGGAAATTGAGATGTTGCTTCTCAAACCTGAGAATGGGCTCATCGTGGTCACTCGTCATTTCCATAGATGCTGCCTGACCTGCTGAGTTCCTCCAACATTTTGTGTGTTTTGTTTCACTAATCTCAGGCATTTGGACTTTTCAAAGGCAAGTCATCCTTCTGATCTGAACAGAAAACCCCATCCTACACCAAGCCAGATGGCCATGCTTTCAGCCATTAAGAACTTTTAACACACAAACTCTCAAGCTGCATTATGCAACAGTATGAGCCTTGTGATGCTAACATCAAGTTGTTCTCCCTTTCCACTTCTGTTTGTATGTTCTTATTGATAATTATAACAATTTTTATGAATTGCACTGTACTGTTGCCACAAAACCTCAAATTTCACGACAAATGTCAGTGATAATAAACCTGATTGTGAATCTAAGCTTCACCCCACCATTAAGGCCACCTCACTATGCCATGTGAATGGAAACTGAAGCTATGCAGTACATCTGCAAGAGCTGGTGCCTCAGGAAGGTGGTATCTTGCATTAGAGACCCTCACTGTCTGGGATAGGCCTTCTTCTGGTTACTACCAAGAGGGCAAAGACACAGGAGACACACACTCAATGTTTTCGGAACGGCTTCCTCCCTCTACGATTAGATCTCTGAACGGTCAATAACTCATGTACACTAACTCATATTCATCTTTAAAACTATTTTCCTTTTCTACCTTATGTTGTGAAATTCTAGTAACTTTTGTCTTACAGTCACAGAACACAACAGCACAGAAACAAACCCTTCAGCCCAATAAGTTCATGCCAAACTATTATACTGCCTAGTCTCATAAATCCACACCTGGGTCATAGCCCTCCATATCCCTCCATTTCATGTAACTATACAAATTTCTCTTAAATGTTGAAATCAAATCCATATCCATCATTTACGCTGGCAGCTTGTTCATCTATCTTACCAGCCTCTGAGAGAAGAAATTCTCCTCCGTTTCCCTTAAATATTTCATCTTTCACCTGTAACCCATGATCTCCAGTTCAAGTCTAACCCAACTTCAGTGGGAAAAGTCTGCTTGCATTTACCCTGTTTATATCCTTCAAAATTTTGTATACCTCTGTCAAATCTATGTTCTAGGGAATAATGTCCTAACCTATTCAACCTTTCCCCATAACTCAATCCTACTATACAGTCTTATACTGTACTATTGATGCAAAACAACAAATTTCATGACATAATAAGCTTGATTCCAGTTGTCATATTGTTGCCCGTGTGTCAAACAGACACACCCAGTAGTTAGCCTGCTGGTTATGGTATTACTTCCCAGATTCTGGATAGTGGGGTAACTTGTTCAGTTCGAAGTTTAACCAGGCATGTGAAAAATCTTTGCTCATTGGCAACAAGATTCACAACAGCAGCTCACCAATAACATCACAACTCAATACAAAATCCAATCGTTCACCACAATCAGAATCAGATTTAATATCACTGGCAAATGTCATGAAATATGTTGTTTTCCGGCACCAGTACAGTGTAAAAGACAGCAAAAAAAGTGAGGTAACATATGTGAGTTCATTGCCCATTCAGAAGGGAGGAAGCTATTCCTAAAACATTCAGTGTGTCTCTTCAGATCCTGTATCTATCTCCTCCTTGATGGCAACAAAAAGAGGAGGACAGGTCCTGGGTGATGGGGGTCCTTAATGATGGATGCTGCCTTCTTGAGGCATTGTCTTTTGAAGGTGTCCTTGATGCTGGGGAGACTAGCGCCCATGATGGAGCTGGCTGATTTGCAACTTTATACAGCTTTTTCTGGTCCTGTACAATGACACTCCCCCTCCCCCACCCCAATACCAGACAGTACAAGTTCTCCTCAAACTCCTAATGAAATATAGCCCTGGAGACAGCCTATCTACTGATGTCTGTTATAAACCCATGGACTCTCACAGCTACCTGGACTATGCCTCTTCTTATCCTGCTACTTGTCAAAACGCCATCCACTTCTCTCAATTCCTCTGTCTCCACTGCATCTGCTCCCTTCCTCCACCACCAACCCTGCTCTCAACCACATCTCTTCCATTTCACGCATGTCTGCTCTTACCTCATCCTCCCGCCACACTAGGGATAGGGTTCCTCTTGTCCTCACCTGCCACCTCACCAGCCTGCACATCCAGCAAATAATTCTCCACAACTTCCGCTATCTCCAACGAGATACCACCAAACACATCTTCACCTGCACCCCCTCCACTTTCTGCTTTCCACAGGGATCACTCCCTACACAACTCCCTTGTCCATTCGTCCCTCCCCACTGATCTCCCCCGGCACCTATCCTTTCAAGTGGAACAAGTGCTACACCTGTCCCTAAATCTCCTCCATCACTACCATTCAGGGCCCCAAACAGTCCTTCTAGGTGAGGAGACACTTCACCTGTGAGTCTGTTGTGATCAGGTACTGTATCTGGTGCTCTCGGTGTGGTCTCCTGTATATCGGTGAGACCCGACACAGATTAGGGGTTTGTTTCGTCAAGGACCTATGCTCCGTCCATCAGAAAAAGCAGGATCTCCCAGTGGCCAACCATTTTAATTCCACTTCCCAGTTTCAGCTGTCACTTTGTGTTTCTCTCCCCCCCCCCCCCCACAGCAACTCATCTAACTCATCTTTTTTCTCCAGTCCTGCCAAGGGTCTTGGCCCGAAATGTCGACAGTACTTTTTTCCATAGATGCTGCCTGGCTTGTTGAGTTCCTCCAGCATTTTGTGTGTGTTGCTTTGGATTTCCAGCATCTGCAGATTTTCTCTTGTTTGTCACAGTCACACCTTCCTTGTATTTGCATCAATATGTTGGGCCCAGGATACATCTTCAGGGACGCTGACGCCTAGGAAGGACCTCATTCCATCTCTGTTCACAGATTCTGCCTGACCTGCTGAGTGTTTCCAGCAGTTTGTTTTTATTTATAACATACAAGTAGCATGGTACCACAGCGGTTAGTGTAGAGCATTTAATTCCTGCTATTGTTTATAAGGAGTTTGTACATTCTTCCTGTGACCATGTGGGTTTCCTCCTGGTGCTCCAGTTTCCTGCCACTTTCCAAAACCGTGCAGGTTTGGATTAGTAAGTTGTGGAAAGGTTGTATTGGTGCTGGAAACACAGTGATACTTGTGGACTGTCCCAGCACACAAGTCAAGTTCAAGTTTATTGTCATTTCGACCATAAACTGCTGGTACGGTACACAGTAAAAATGAAACAATGTTCCTCCAGGACTCTGGAGCTACATGAAACAACACAAAACTACACTAGACAGCACAAGGCTACACTAGACGATGTAAAACAACATAAAACTGCACTAGACTACAGACCTGCACAGGACTACATAAAGTGCACAAAACAGTGCAGGGCAGAACAATAATTAATAAACAAGACAATAGGCACAGTAGCGGACAAATTACAATATAATAATAAATGATGTAAATGACAGTCTAGACTCTGAGTATTGAGGAGTCTGATGGCTTGAGGGAAGAAACTGTTGCACAGTCTGGTCATGAGAGCCCGATTGCTTCAGTTCCTTATGCCAGATGGCAGGAGTTAGAAGAGTTTGTATGAGGGGTGCGTGCAGTCCTTCACAATGCTGTTTGCTTTACGATTGCAGTGTGCGGTGTAAATGTCTGTAATGGCAGGAAGAGAGACCCCGACGATCTCAGCTGATCTCACATCTACTGCAGGGTCTTGCGATCTGAGATGGTGCAATTCCCAAACCAGGCAGTGATGCAGCTGCTCATGATGCTCTTTATACATCCTCTGTAGAATGTAGTGAGGATGGAGGGTGGGAGGTGGACTTTTCTCAGCCTTCACAGAAAGAAGAGACGCTGCTGGGCTTTCTTGGCTATGGAGTTGTGTTGAGGGACCAGGTGAGATTCTCCACCAGGTGAACACCAAGAAATTTGGTGCTCTTAACGATCTCCACTGAGGAGCAGTCAATGTTCAGTGGAGAGTGGTCACTCCGTGCTCTCCTGAAGTCAACAATCATCTCTTTTGTTTTGTTCACATTCAGAGCCAGGTTGTTGGCTCTACACCAGTCAGCTGCTCCTCATCTCTGTATGCTGACTCGTTGTTCTTGCTGATGAGACCCACTACAGTCGTGTCATCAGTGAACTTGATGATGTGATTCACACCCTCAAACTGTGTTGTTTTTTAAAGCAAACAACACATTTCACTGTATGTTTCAATGTACATGAGACAAGCAAAGCTAATCTTTAATCTTTAACATAAGGGAATATCTCTGATAGGGGAGACCAGGTGGTTTAATGTGGCAGTTAAGATCAGACGGAGCTTCTTTGTCTACGTGCAGCATTGTTAATGACATGGGACATGCCCAGCAAACCAAACTGACTGAACAAGAATTAGTAAAACTAAAGAATGGCTGAAATGGGCCATTCTGGTACAGGCAGGAAGGAGTGAGCTGCCCGAAGTTGGAGAAGTTGATGTTGAGATCTGCAGGTTGTGGCACGCCTGGATGGCAGACATGGTGTTCTCATCGAGCTTGCACTGGGGATGGTTGCACAACACAGGAGACCACTGACAGAGAGATCAGACCAGGAGTGTGGCAGGAAATTGAGTTGACTTTAAAGCTCTTGTGTGTCCCATTTAATTGTGTTAGTCTCATGCACTATAGTTGCGTTCTGCGGCCAGTAAGTGGTGCTTTGGAGTGGACTTTCCAGAGCCGGGGGGGGGGGGGGCGTGGAGGGGTGTGTGTGTGTGTGTGTGTGTGTGTAGATAGAAGGAATTGACTAATTGTAAAATTTTCTCCCACTGCTCAGTGGGTCTAAGACAATGAAGTTCTTTTTCCCATTCCTTCTTAAGATCTATCCTACTGAACTGGAAAGAAATTAATCCTCCAACTATATTTCAGTGGTTTTCTCAAACTATCTCTTGTTTGAGCTTAGAAAAAATTAGAAGTGTTGTCTTTGATTCTTCAGTTAAATTTGAAGAAACTTGGAGACCATTTATCCAACATTTTCATATCAGTTAAACTGACTTTTCCTAAACCCTGCTTCTATTACCCTTAATTATTTGGATGGAGGTGTGGAGTTATTGATGCTACTGTGTATATTTGACATAATGCAATGGCCCATGTTGGTTAGGTTTTTTTTTCTTTTCTTCTTTTTTGGGGATTTTTTTTCTTCTTATTTACTCCCTTTTTTCGTAATTACTATGAGTTTGGGAGGTTATTATATATGGATTATCATCTATATGAATGTATACTTAACCCATTAATTATGTACTTTCAAACTCTCTGTATTCATGTTTCATTTATGTTGGTTTAAAATTAATAAAAAGATTTTTAAAAGATTATATATATATAAAACCGTGACCCCCCGGATTTCCCTCATCCTTTCTCTCTCCCCCTCCCTTGCTCTTGTATTTCTTTCTTTTGTTTTTTCTCTCTCTCCCCCCACCACCCCATTTCTCATTCAGATTTTCTCTCTTTGTCTTTCTCACTCCCCTGAACCCACTATATTTATACAGTTTACGTATCCCTAGCACCCACACCACCAAACCAGACACAGATTGCAATGGTGCAGAACAAAGCTCTCTCAACCTTAAGGCTGTCCTCTAAATTTACCCCAAATAGATAATATATTTCACAATACTGCAGATGCAGGAACGCTTACTAATGCAAGTAAAACTGGATTTTAAATAAAATTCAAACCAGTCAAAAGAACGCTGTTTCAGCGAATCAATCAGTGTCTTCCAAAATACTTTGGGAACAAGTGCTGTTTGCTGCTTACAAATAAAATAAACTGGCATGGATTCAGACATACAAGGTTCTGCAGATGTTTGAAATCTTGAATAACACATACAAAACACTGCAGAAACTCAGCAGGTCAGGCAGCATCCATGGAGGGGAATAAACAGTCAACGTTTCAGACTGTGACCCTTCATCAGGACTTAAGCATCCTCTGCAAACCTTCTCTGAGACCCTTCATCACCTCAGTCCAAAATGTCGACAGTTTATTCCCCTCATAGATGCTGATTGACCTGCTGAGTTGCTCCAGTATTTGGTGTAAGTTACTCAACATGAATAGCATTTGAATATGGACATGTCTCAGATTCCCTTCACTCCCCCCTCCTCCACCCCACTGAGAAATGGATGCTTAATGGTTGCTGAATTGACGTACACTCAGTAGCTACTTTACTAAGTACAGGAGTGGAACCCAACACAAAGACTTTGGCTGCTATAACAATTCCACTTCAAGGTTCAACATGTTTTGTGTTGAGAGTTGCTGCTCTGTACACCACCGCTGGAACGCATGGTGATTTGAGTTATCATCACCTTCCTGTCAGCTTGAACCAGTCTGGCCATTCTCCTCTGACCTCTCTCAATAACGAGGCATTTTCACCCACAGAACTGCCACTCACTGGATGTTTTTCATGGAGACTACTGAGCATAAAAATCCCAGGAGATCAGCAATTTCTTAGATATTCAAACCATCCCATCTGGCACCAACAATCATTCCAAGGTCAAAGTCATTTAGATCACATTTCTTTGCCATTCTGATGTTTGGCCTGAACAACAAATTAATCTCTTTAATGCATTGAGTTGTTGCCACATGACTGGCTGATTAGGGCAAGAACAAAGTGTGTAGGAGGACCTAATAAAATGGCCACTGAGCCTGCAGCGAGTCATCATGTTACATTCTGAAAGGCACATCACAGCCGGTGTTCTGATGGAGCTGGAATCTCAGAGTTCTCATTCAGACACCAGGGATGGAACAGACATATGAAGTAGTCCCATGTCAGCAGTACTGCTCTGTGGCTTTCATTATAACCCACCTCCTGCTACTCCTTTGTTATTCATCAGTAGACTAAACACGGTATGCCAAGATTATTGAAGCAAAGAACAGAGAACATCACAGCACACTACAGGTCCTTTAGCCCATATTGTACCGACCTTTTAACCTCTTCGAAAATCAATCTAACTCTTCCCTCCTTCTTAGCCTTTCATTTTTCTATTCATCCATGTGCCTTTCTAAAAGTCTCTTAAATGTCACTAACATTTCTGTCTCTACCACCACGTCTAGCAGGGCGTTCCATGCACTCACCTCTCTGTAAAAAAAAATACCTCTAATATCCTCCCTATACTTTCCTCCAATCACCTTAAAATTTTGCCTTCTGGTATTAACCACTGCCACCCTGAGAAAAAGTCTCTGGCTGTCCACTATCTATGCCTCTTATCATCTTTATTCCTCTATCAAAGAGGAATTGCTCCAAAGAGAACTGTCACAACTTGCTCAACCTATCCTCCTACTCATGCCCTCTAATCCAGCCAGCATCCTGGTAAATCTCCAAATTTCCCACATCCTTCCTATAATGAGAATACCAAAACAATATTCCAAGTGTGCTCTAACCAGAGAGTTTTATTGAGCTGCAGCGTCACCTTCTTGCCCTTGAAGTAAAACAATGCAGCGCTCAGAATCTCCCCAAAATAACCACCATGGTGCAACCACGTGTGGATCACTTTGTAAATATCAAATGAAAAGGCTACCCCACCATCTATTTCAAAATGCAAAGATCAAACATAAAAAGCCAAGTTTAAAAATAAACCAGATGGGTTGTTAGCCAACTCTAGCAAGCTCTTTGAGAATTACTTGGGTTAAGAATGCAGGTGCTGAATTTATAGGTCTAGACTTAACTATGGAAGATGGAGCTGGAAAAATGTAAGGCAGTCAGTATGTTGCCCCATTTCCCAACTGTGTGGAAATCTAGAAAATTCACTAAAGGAGATGTTGTTGCAGTGTTTGTGTACCCAGACCCATTGGTAAGTAACAGATACAAAATACTGGAGGAACTCAGCCAGTCAGGTAGCATCAATGGAAATGAATGTACAGTTGATGCTTAGGGCTGAGACCCTTCATCAGGACATTGGGAGAGCTGCTCACTTCATCCCCCTTTCTTTCCAGTGACTCGGCCCATAGCCCTCTATTTCTAAGGTAAGGACATGTTCAGCACAGCATTGTGGGCCTAAGGGCCTGAATTGCGCTATAGGTTTTCTCTGTTTCTATGTTTATTTATTTCCATAGATGTTGTCTGGCCTGCTCAGTTCCTCCAGCATTTTGTGCATGTTGCAGAGACTCTTGGCAGGTCAGGCAGTTTCCCTGGAAGTGAATAAACAGTCAACATTTCAGGTCAAGGCTTTTCATCAGGACTGGAGAGGAAGGGGGAGGAAGCCAGAATAAGAAGGTGGGGGAGTGGAAGGAGTACCAGCTGGAAGGTGATAAGTGAAGCCAGGTGGGTGGGTGGGGGAGGCAGTGAACTGAGAAGTTGGGTGGTGATGGGTAAAAAAGCTAAAGGGTTGAAGGGTTTAACTTACCATTTGGTAAGATGAATTGACTATTGTTTACATCCTTCACATACATGAGGAGTAAAAATCTTTATGTTACACCTCCATCTAAATGTACCATGTGCAATCATAGTAATTTATAATAATTTATAATAAATAGAACAGTCAATGTAACATAGAGTACGCTCAAATCCACATAAGTTCATCAGTCTGATGGCTTGGTGGAAGAGACTGTCCCAGAGCCTGTTGGTCCTGGCTTTAATGCTGCAGTACCGTTTCCCAGATGGTAGCAGCTTAGACCACCCTAGCCAAGTTCAGGAACAGTTATTATCCTTCAACCTCAGGCTCCTGAACCAACATGGATAAGTTCACTCAGCTCAACAATGAACAGACTCCACAACCTATGGACTGACTTTCAAGGACTCTGCAACTCTTGTTCTCAGCACTATTTATTTATTTATTTATTTATTTATTTATTATTATTATTTGTATTTGCACAGTTTGCCTTTTGCACATTGATTGTTTGGCAATCTTTGTGTGCAGTTTTTCATTAATTCTATTGTATTTCTTTGCTCTACTGTGAATGCCCAAGAGAAAATGTATCTCAAGGAGATGTTTTTGTACTTTGATAATAATTTTGAACTTTGAGGTGCAACAATCTGTCAAGCCTGTTTTACTACTTTAAAAAAACCTTCCACTTCCTTGTTTCCATTTCAGGCCACAGGCATTTAACAATAAATCCAATGATCCCACAGCTATTGAGCCGACACCTTTTCCCACACTCTCCCTTTTTCCATATCCATATCCCTCTTTTCTTTGCACATTCATGTGCTGATCTAAGAGCCTCTTAAATGCCTCTGTGGTATTTGCCTCCACCACCAATTCTGACAGTGCATTCCAGACACCCACCACTCTGTGCGGAGAAAAAACTCACCCAGCACTTCTCTTTTGACGTCAACTATAACACATACACTCTGGTATTACACACAAAATGCTGAAGGAACTCAGCGGGTCAGGCAACATCTACCTAAAGGAATAAAGAGCCCACTTTTTGGACTGAGACGCTTCAACATGACTGGAAAGGAAGAGGGAAAAAGCCAGGATAAGAGGTGGGGGATGGGAAGTACATGCTGGAAGCTGATGGGTGAGGATGTATTGGACATTTCAACTCTGGAAAGAGATACCTACTGTCTACTCTATTTATGCCTCTCATAATCCTGTAAACCTCTATCAGGCAGCACTGATAAGAGTGGAAGGCGACAACCATCACTAAGTACTCTCACCACACAAGACGTGCCCTCTTCTCATTTATAACATTAGGGAGGAGTTACAGGAACGTGAAGACACACTCAATGTTTTAGGAACAGCTTCTTCCCCTCCGCCATCAGCGTTCTGAACAATCCTTGAGCCCATCAACACTGCCTTAGTATTTAGCCCTCACATAGCGCTAATTATTTATTTTTATATTTCTTATCGTAAATTAATAGTCACTTTTTATTATTACACTGTAACAAATTTCATGGTGTATGTCATTGGTTTTGATTCTGATCAGTCTCCTCTCAGCCTCCACCACTCCAGAGAAAACAACCTAAGCTTGTCCAATAACCAGCCCTTCCACACCCCCAAACACGACTACTTCATTAATTCCTGTCAGTCACTTATGTAGACACTCCTGTTCATACATACATCTAATTCTCCTTTTTCACTTGTGTACTGGAATTGACAGTAAACAATCTTGAACATTATGTCTCTTTATAGCAGAAAATGATTGGAGACATTAAAAGAGGTAGATACATTTTTAAAAGATAGAGAAACTGGAGAGTATGGGGCAATAGCAACAGAAGGGGAGTAGAGGGCATGAACATATTGCAAGGTGGGGTTAGATTGAGGGGCCAAGTGGTCCAGTCCTGTTTCCTTGTGTTCCCATGACTGAACAAATTAAAATTTCTTTTTTGTCCACTTTGTGTTGCTAGACCTATTGCTTGGGCAGTGTTAAGTCTTAATGCTTTTGCGATCCAAAAGTTCTTTTGAAGTTGAGAATGAGTCATAAAACTTATTGCTTACAAACATTTTATTAAATGTTACAAGAGCAAAATGGTTGTTGTGACGTATCTAGTATGGTAGTGTTGTGGGTAGAGCTTGTCACTCACTTTCAGCTTCTACTGCTGGCTAGCAGTCTTGTGAAAAGGACAGTCGAGTATGTAAGTCTCATCCTGCCAGTACATAGCCTCTCCAACTGTAAGCCGCATGTAGTGCATCCTCACTGGCAACACATGGAAACTGAACCCCTTTCGGACTCAGGCTGAACTGCAGAGGATGGGGAGGTGGTCTGGCCCCTGAACATATAGCATGCAGGCCCACCAGATCCCCAGTTACGGGTAAATAGCCCCCACTGCCTTGTGGGCAGCCTCACGAGAGATGAAGGTTGCAGGAGTAAACCCTGACAGCAAATCCGGAGTGGAGCTCCTGAGGCGGCTGGACATCTTTGAACATCCTTCCAGTAGCTCCTGCAGCCAAGCTGGTGCCAAACGTATTGCTTCATAAGCTTTCCTTTGGGCTACACTGGTGAGGCCCAGAGGGGTATCTTGACAACTAGACATCTCAGGATCCCCATACCTTCTTGTCCAGGCTTGTGATGATGATTATCACCCAATGTCCTTCGAGACAGACAGATGCCAACCAACCAACAAGGAAACAAAAATGGAGAGAGCAAAGGGAACAATGTGGGGAAAGAGAGAAGAGCCAAAGGAAAAGAAAAAAGACTCAAAGTACTGTGAACTTCTTATACAAGACTACTGATATTCCATCGATCATATTAACCAAACAGCCAGATTCAATAGGATAGTCGCCATTGAAACTAAGAAGTTTCCAGAAATATACAGAGACAACTGTAACTACTGAACAATTACATGTATATAGATGATTATATAAAAATACAAACAAGCATAAGAAAAAGTTAATAAGGCACGGGACTAGTAAAGCCAGAGTTACAGAGACACCAACAGAAGCTCCAAAAACATCATCCCTGGGAGAGGACCATCTTCAAAGATGGTCTACAATGGGAGACAACTTGAAATACTAGCCCAGGTCAGAAGGCTCTGGAACACGAGAAAATCTGCCGATGCTGGAAATCCAAACCAATACACTCAGAATGCTGAAGGAACTCAGCAGGCCAGGCAGCATCTATGGAAAAGAGTAAACATTCAACGTTTCGGACCGAGACCCTTCATCAGGACATTGGTATAGGGTCTTGGCCCAAAACGTCGACAATTCCTCCAGCATTTTGTGGATGTTATTAGAGGACCCTGGCAAGTTGCTATCAGCAGCCTAAGTCCAGTAGGGATAAGAAGCTTAATTAACAAGAAAGTTAAGCTACATGAAGATAACAACTCTACAGGCTAATTCAACAGCAGTGCTCGCTAACAAAGTGTACCATGCAAGGCAGCCTAAGCGTGCATCAATGAGCTAATTACAAAATCATCCAGAGGAAGGCAAACTGAGCCTAATGACAAGTGTACAATAAAGACAGGTCATTAACCTTTTGACTCAGCAGGAAAATCCAGGCTGCAAGATGAATATTAACAACTATTTTAGCATATTGCTAAATTAACATAATTAGAAAAGATAAGCTGGAAAACAAGACCTGGCAAAGCTCAGAAAAACAGTTTATTTGACACCAACATTTGTATGGGGGGGGGGGAATAAAGCTTTTCAAAGGTTCAAAATAAACTTATCATCAAAGTATATCCAGTACATGTTACTACCCTGAGATTTATTTCTTGAAGACACTTATATTAAATAGAAAGAAATACAATGGAATCAAACAAAAAAACACATGAGAGAGACGGACAAACAACCAATAAGCAAAAGGCAACAAAGTGAAACATAAAAAGAAAGAAAACAAATAAATAGCTGAGAACATGAATTGTGGAGTCCTTGAAGGTGAGTCCATAGGTTGTGGGAACAATTTAGTGATGGGGCAAGTGAAGTTGAATGAAGTTATTCTCCCTGGCTCAAGAGCCTGACGGTTGAGCGGTAATAACTGCTCCTGAACCTGGTGGTGTGGAACCTGAGGCTCCTGTTCCTCCTCCTTGATGGCCACAGTGTTTGTGTTTGTGCTGGATTGTGAGGGTCCTTGATGATGGATGATCTTTTGGAAGATCAGCCATGTGAAAAAGACACAAGAATTAAAAATAAGAAAAAATCCAACTCTGTGCCTGAGAAACACACACAAAACTCTGGAGGAAATTGACAGGTCAGGCAGCATCTACAGATGGAAATGAACACTGAACATTTCAAAAGGTCTCAGCCCAAAACATAATTTCCCTCTGCAGATGCTGCCTGACCTGCTGAGCACCTCCAGCATTTTGTGTGTTGGTCTAGATTTCCAGCATCTGCAGAATCTCGAGTCTCCACATTTTTCCTGGCCCTTTTGTTTCATGTCAGATTTCCAGATCCAATTTTTTTTTTTGCTTTTCATACAAGCACTGATATAGCTGACTCTTGCAAGTACTCATCTAGAGTTTATTTAATCCTCGATCTAAACTCAGATCACAGCTACGAGAATACTTCAGCTCAGTTGTAGTTCAGCAATCTAATAATCTCAGCTCCAGCTTCTGCAATTGATGTCTTCAAAGTTTGTACTTAGCAACTGGGTAATTTTCCTAAACAGAGACAAATTATACTCCATTAACTATAATTTCAAAATGGTTAGTTTAAGATCCACCAAAAGTAAAGTCAAAAACTATCTAGCAATCTATGATACTACCATTATCAATGCAAGCAGTTGACAAAGACTCTGTTCCTCTTTATAGATGCTGCCTGACCTGCTGAGTTCCTCCAGCATTTTGTGTGTGTTACTCTGGATTTCCAGCATCTGCAGAATCTCTTGAGTAAATGGTTTTGGTAACTGCAATTTTTTCCAGTAGATTTTTCACTTTATTCTACATTATTTTTGTTTTACCTGATTCTATTGGAGAATAAAGTTGCAATGTTTGCTGTGTGGCCAGAACTATGTGACCAGCCTTATATTTACTATGTATCCAACTTATCAGCCAGAATGAAATCTCTGTATTGTCTCTGTACTATTGAACACATCAGTGCCTTAAGAATGTAGCTAACAGTGAAAGTTAGCATGTAGAGATAACGGTGGTAGACTGGATCGTGGAGTGGTGTGACGGTATGGGGACCAGTCAAGGCCAGGAAGGGGGACACGTGTTCCAGGGAGTAGACTAGAGCAAGTATGGGCTGCGGAGTGGTGTGATGGTATGGTATGGGGACCAGTCAAGGCCAGGAAGGGGGACACGTGTTCCAGGGAGTAGACTAGAGCAAGTATGGGCTACTGAGCAGAAATATTGGTGGCGAATCGAGAAGCTAATGTGCTGGTGATAAGCGTTGCAAGCGGATAGGGTATGCTAATGTAACTGAGATAGGAGACGAGGGTATGCTAATGCAACTGAGATAAGAAATTACTATAAGGAATACTGTGAACTAGGCTCGGCAGGCAATAAGTGACACGTTCATTAATTGTCTCAACTTTTGTTTGCAAATAAAGGCTTAAATTTCTCGAAGAATCTTCTGCGTCTCCTGGTTACTTCAAGAAACCACGACAATTCTAGCTCAATTCAATTCTAGCCCTGGTTCCATCCAAGGGGTCAGTGTGGACATGGTGGAGGATTACAAATACCTGGGAATACGAATTGACAATAAACTGGAGGGGTCAAAGAACACTGAGGCTGTCTACAAGAAGGGTCAGAGCCGTCTCTACTTCCTGAGGAGACTGAGGTCCTTTAACATCTGCCGGACGATGCTGAGGATGTTCTACGAGTCTGTGGTGGCCAGTGCAACATGTTTGCTGTTGTGTGCTGGGGCAGCAGGCTGAGGGTAAGAGACACCAACAGAATCAACAAACTCATTCGCAAGGCCAGTGATGTTGTGGGGGTGGAACTGGACTCTCTGCCGGTGGTGTCTGAAAAGAGGATGCTGTCCAAGTTGCATGCCATCTTGGACAATGTCTCCCATCCACTCCATAATGTACTGGTTAGGCACAAGAGTACGTTCAGCCAGAGACTCATTCCACCGAGATGCAACACTGAGCATCGTAGGAAGTCAGTCGTGCCTGTGGCCATCAAACTTTACAACTCCTCCCTCGAAGTGTCAGACACCCTGAGCCAATAGGCTGGTCCTGGACGTATTTCCACTTGGAATAATTTACTTATCATTATTTAATTATTTATGTCTTTATATTGTTATATTTCTACACTATTCTTGGTTGGTGCGACTGTAATGAAACCCAATTTCCCTCGGGATCAATAAAGTATGTCTGCATGTCTGTCAATGCACAGCGTAATGATTTGATTTCTATGACAGCTGAGTGCTTTTGCAGGAAAGCAACATCCATCATCAAGGACTCCCACAATCCAGGCCATTCCCTCGTCTCACTGCTGCCATCAGGAAGGAGGTACAGGAGTGTACCAGGTTATGACCCCTCAATCATCAGCCTCTTGAACTAGAGCAGAACAATTTTCTCACTCAACACTGATCCCACAACTTATGGACTCACATTCAAGGAACTTTTCAACTTATGTTATCAATATTTATTGGATTGTTTTGTATTTGCAGTTTGCCTTCTTTTGCATATTGCTTGCCAGTCCATCTTTGTTGTAGGTAGTTTTTCATTGATTCTATTGTGTTTCTTTGTATTTAATGTGAATTCCCACAAGAAAATGAATCATATAGTGAGGGTAGCATATAGTGAGGTACTGTATATGTACTTAGATAATAAATTTACTTCAAACTTTGAACGGTATGCAAGACAGGCTTTTCACTGCACCTCAGTACATGTGACAATAATAAACCATGTCTAATACCAGTAAAAAAACTAGGCTGGAAATGGAATCCTGTGGTCATTTACTTTACTGCACTTTCAGTAGCTTCTACACTTTATTCTGCAGTGTTATTGTTTTACCTTATTCTAGTTCAATGCACTGTGTAATGATTTGAACTACATAAATAGTTTGCAAGCAAGCTTTTCACTGTCAAATGTGAAAATAAAATCCATTATCAAAGTCCATATAGGTTCCCAAAAGCTGCCTTGAGATTCATTTTCTTGCAGGTGTTTACTGAAAAATTAAGAAATACAATAGAATTTACAAAAAAAATACTCCACAAAGAATGACTGACAAACAACCAATTTGCAAAAGACAAATTGTGCAAATAAAATACAATACCAGGAATATGAGTTGTAAAAAGTTCTTGAAAGTGAGTCTGTGGGTCATAGAATCACTGTATATTGGTACATACAACAATAATAGACCAGAACACCAGAACCAAATGGTAAGGCCCTGGGGAGTATCATGGAACAGAGAACCCTAGGCTGCAGGTACGTGGTGGCACAGGTAGACAAGGGGTGAAGAAGGTATTTGGCACATTTCCCTTCATCAGTCAGGATACTGTGTACAACTGTCAGGATGCAAGTACATGATTTATTATTGTCACATATATCGAAGCACAGTGAAAATCTTGACTTGTATACTGTTCACGCAGATCAAATCATTACCCAGTGCACGGGGGATAAAGACGCCCTTGGAGTACTGCTACTGCATCTTTCCAGTGATAGGAAGAATGTCATTAAACTGGAAAGGGTGCAGAAAGAAGGATATTATCAGGATTAGGAGGACTTAGCTAGAAGGAGAAAGATTGGCTTATTTACTATGTTTACATCAAAACATACAGTTCAGTAAAATGCATAGTTTGTGCTAATGATGTGCTGGGGTCAGCCTGTTGGTGCCAACAGACCATGCCCACAACTCACTAGTCCTACAAGTTTGGAATATGTGTGGAAACCAGAGCACCTAGAAAAAACCATGTGGTCATGGGGAGAACGTACAAACTCCCTACAGACACCTTTCCTACCACTGGTGCTGTAAAAAGCATTATGCCATGCTGCATAACTACCAAGAGGCTGGATAAGCTGGGTCCGTCTTTCCCTGCAATGGAGGAGGCCGAGGGGTGACCTTACAGAGGTCTTTAAAATCATGAGGGCTAGAAGTGACTAGCCACAGATGTTTCCACAGGGTAGGGAGTTCAAAACTAGAGGATATAGGTTTAAAATGAAAGGAAAAATGTATAAAAGGAACCAGAAGGGCAACTTTTTTTTTAAAATTGAAATAATAAAAATGTATTTACAAGAATAAGCTGAGCAATGCCTTTTCATTCTTTACATTCAAAGTTGATGCATTCTAGTACTGATCTATTTCATTCCTACATATCAACCACTGCCAATCACAGGCCCCTAGAGTGGTATCCTATTCCAATAATTGAAGGGCTACCTGCCCCAACCTGGGCCCTCCCTCTTCAGTAGCAGAAGAACCCTACACTGTCATTCTTGCCCACTGAGCCTTTGTGGTGGCAGTACCAAGTTTCAGTGCATCCCTCAGCATATACACCTGCAGTCTGGAATGTACCAATCAGCAGCGTTCCTTCACGAACATCTCAACGTACAGGCAGACCAACAACTTCCTCCTCCACCACCCCCCCAGAACCTTTGATGCCCTTATTAATCAAGAATCTAACAACCTCTGCTTTAAATATACCCAGTGACTTGGCCTCCACAGTCTGCATGTCAATCTGATGTCAGTGGGTCAGGTAAATAAAGGACATTCCCCCCTTCCTTTCCAGTCATGATGAAGAGTCTCGGTCTAAAATGCCAACTGTTTATTCCTCTCCACAGATGCTGCCTGACCTACTGAGTTCCTCCAGGATTTGTGTGTTACTCTGGGCTTTCAGCAACCGCAGAATCTCTTGTGTTTATGCTCTCCACAGAAGATTTGAACATGAACAAACAAAGCCAAGACTAAATTCTCTTCACCACTCGGACTGAAGAGGCAAGCTCTATGTTCCTGCCAATGCTTGCCAAATTTTTATTGATGCACCATATGAATGTAAAATGGCTTGGTACGGGAACTGCTCTGCATGTGACCATGAGAAACTGCCGAGAAGAACATCACAGAAAACAGCCTCCGCTCTACGGATTCTGTCGACGCTTCTCACTGCCTCAGTAAAGCAGGCAGCATAGTCAAAGAACCCATCCACCCCAGATACTCTCTTCTACCCCCTCCCATCGGGCAAAAGATTAAAAAGAAAGCCTGAAAGCATAAACCTCAAGGACATTGTTGATCCTGCTGTTATACGGCTACTAAATGGTCGCTTAGCATGATTCTATTTAGAGATACAGCACAGTAATAATTGACCTTCCTGACTCAACAAGTCTGAACCGCCCAGTTATACTCATGTGACCAATTAACCTACTGGTCCATACATCTTTGGAATGTGGGACAAAACCAAAGCACCCAGCAGAAACCCACAAGGTCACAGGGCGAATGTACAGGCTGTTTCGACAGCAGCAGGAACTGAACCTAGGTGGCTGGTGCTGTAATATTGATAGGCTACTGTGCCTGCACTGCACCTTCTCTGTAATTTAGTTTGCAGAGATACATGGACAGAAGGGGGTGGAAGTCAATGGGACTAGACAGAATAACTGTTCAGCGAGGGCTAGGTGAGCCAAAGGGCCTGTTTATGTGCTATGGTGCTCAAAAATTTCATTCTGTGCTCCTGATGAAGGGTTTCAGCCCGAAACGTCGTCACTACCTCTTCCCATAGATGCTGTCTGGCCTGCTGAGTTCTGCCAGCATTTTTTAATTATTTCCAGCATCTGCAGATTCACTCGTGTTGCTTCTGTATTCTGTTATTGCTTTTTCCTTACACTACTCAATGTACTGATGAGATTAAATGATCTGTATGAACAATATACAAGATTAGTTTTTCCACTGAATCGCAGTAGATGTGACAATGAACTATGTGATGAAGTCACATCAAATCAGCATAAGGGAAAAGAGGAAATAGAGAGGATTGAAACTTCTGACAGACTAACACAGAAAGAGACTTTAAGAGAAATTTAAAGGTTCATGGATGGGAGGGGTATGGAACAGTATGGTCCAGCTAAAAGCAGACCAACAGTTCAACGTGAACAAGATGGGCCTAAGAGCCTGTTTCTGTGCTGTAGTTGCTCTATTACTCTAGAACTATGAAACATTAAATCTACAACTATTAAAACCCGAGTGAATGAAATAGTAGAGAATTTGGGTTGGAGGGATTTCATTTTTTATGGAGAATTTGGCCAGCACCATATATGCCACAACAGGAATTTTGCATTGTTGAGTACTTGAATGGGAAAGTAGACAGCTAGCTGTTGGAAGAAGCATCAGCTTCTAAATGCCCACATATCACAGGTGTAATGACAGCAGAATGAACAGTTACCCTCATGGTAAGTCCTAAACCCAGAGAGGGGCTTATGTACTGATCTCAATACCAGAAAGTAGACCACAAGGCCATAAGACCATTTAGACCATCAAGTCTACTCCATCATGGCTGACTTATTATCCCTCTCAACCCCATTCACCTGCCT
Source organism: Hypanus sabinus (assembly GCF_030144855.1). Classification (NCBI taxonomy): domain Eukaryota; kingdom Metazoa; phylum Chordata; class Chondrichthyes; order Myliobatiformes; family Dasyatidae; genus Hypanus; species Hypanus sabinus. The sequence continues at coordinate 73,966,423 of NC_082715.1, read as the reverse complement.
CCTCTCCATAGCCTTTGACACCCTTATTAATCAAGAAGCTGTAAAACCTGCTTTAAATAGACAATGACTTGGCCTCCACAGCCATCAGTGGCAATGAACTCCACAGATTCGCCACCCTCTGGCTAAAGAAATTACCCCCTATCTCTATTCTAAAGCAATGTCACTCTATTCTGAGGCTGTGCCCTATGGTCCTAGACTCCTCACTAATAGAAGCGTCTTCTCCACTTCTAGCCTATCTAGGCCTTTCAATATTTGATAGGTTTCAATGAGATCCTCCCCCACTCATTTTTCTAAACTCCAGCGAGTACAGGCCCAGACCCAACAAATGCTCCTCAGGTTAACCCTTTCATTTCTAGGATAATTCTCAAATATGTAGGATTATTGGGAACGTGAAGAAAATGATACAACATTAGTAAGGTAAGTGTCAATCAGTGAAGAACTGAAACAGTAAATAAACCATGGCATTTTCAAAGCTATCGTTTTCTAATCCTTCGTCTAACAACAAGCTATAGGGAATAGTGTACTCAGCCCAATATATCGCAGGTACATCCCTCCCCACCATCAGTAGGGTGTCAAAGGATACAAGGAGAAAGCAGAATGGGTTTGTGTGGGATAATAAATGATTGCTTGGCAGAATTGATTCAATGGGTCAACTGGCCCGAGTCTACTCCACAGTCTACAGGAGATGCTGCCTCAAGATGGTGACAGCTTGTTGACAAGATTGACTCTTGCCCTTACAATCTGTCTCATTATGATCGTACACTTTATTATTTACCTGCACTGCACTTTTTCGGCAGCTTTTCCATGTTATTCTGCACTGATATTGTTTTACCTTCTTCTAACTGAATGCACTGTGTAATGATTTACAGGAACAGGACAGGACATACGTGAGCAACTTTGCATGTTGTTGGACAGAAGCTACATTATTAACACAGCTAGAATCAGATTCATTCATTTATCACGTATACACTGAATCATACAGTGAAATGCTTCACTTGTGTTAACAACCAGCATGACTTGGAGGCAGCCCACATGTTTTGGCATCAATATAACATGGCCAAAATAACATTCCATCATTGGAATGTGGGAGGAAACCAGAGCATCAGGAGGAAACTCATCCAGTCGCAGCGAGAATGTACAAACTCCTTACAGACAGCGGCAAAAATTGGACCCCAATTGTTAGTGCTGTAAACCGCTATGCTAACCACTACGCTACGTGCTGCATCAGGATCACAAGATATTGAAGGAGATGAGGTTATGGGTTCACATGAGCAATTTTTCACCATGCTTTAAAACTTGAATGGAAACCTTCATCTGCTTGTTTTTATTCAATGTGCGATGAAAAACTTGTGTTGAAGATGAACTCTGACAAAGCATTCTTCAAAGTGCACCACCCAACAAGCACTTGCCCTCATGAGTTAATGGTCCACTAGGCTATAGAGATCCCCGACTTCCGGAAGCTTCAGAGAACTGAAAAGACTACGGATGGCACCACCTAACATTGCAGACCTACCACCAACAGTGTCTCTGCAAAGTTCTCCAAAATCATGAACAGGTTAGGGTAAACAGTGCCAGCATCTACACCCAAACCATGCCACAATGTTCAGCAGAACAACACAATCAACCATATCAATAACAACACAAAAAAACAAGCAGCTTTCCAACGCTCCTGAATCCTTAAGTTCCAGGTTCAAGAACAGCTACTTCCCAGTTCTTTGACCAACCATCATAAACCTAATCACTGCAGTTTACCAATACTGACCAGTTCGAACTTTTTTTTGTTCCAATTGTGTTCTTTCTTATAAAATTTTTATTCATTTATGTTTAATTTACACTTTTCTTATGAATTCTGCTTATCTGACACTCTGAGCCTGTGATGCTGCTGCAATTAAATTTTTCATTGCACCTGTGCGGACATGTACTTGTGCAGATGACAATGAACCCGACTTTAATTTTGAGTTGAGTATCATCAACAAATGCATTATTTTAATATGCTGCTAAGTAAATTAAAGAAAAATTACCAGATGATATAGTTCATTGTTACCAAGGTCCAATTCTTCCAGTTTGCAGAGAAGAGAAAGTGATCTGAAAATTAAGAGGCAAATATTTATTACTAATTCGTTTGCAATCCAGGTCATTGCACCAGTAAATACAAGCACGGGCTAAACAAGAAATAGCCCACCACACAATGTTATATTTACTGAAAAACCAACAGCTTTGATTAATTTTTATTTTCTAGGGAAAAAAAAACTCTTAAGTTTAGATAGCATCTTCTAATTTATCAAACACTTCAGGGATTGATCGCTTGGGAGATGGAAAGACTTTCCTCCATGCAGGATGAAAATGAAATTATACATTAAGTGTAAAATTCTAAAATCACTGATAAATGTTGTGAAATTTGTTGTTCGGCAGCAACAGTACATTGCAATACATAAAATAATTCTTATAAGTTACAATAAGAAATATCCAAAAAAAAAACAGTGCAAAAGCAGAGCAAACTAGTGAGGAAATGTTCATGGACCATTCCTGAAAGGCTGTGTGTGAGATGTTCCTGAAGCATTGAGTGTGTGCAATAAACAGCTCCTTGCAATAAACAGATAAATTAACCCTGAATATAAACTTATTGCCCAGCCTGAGTCCAGAGGCAGAGACAGAATGTAATGGCTTGCACTTTCAATAAAATCTTCCTGGCCTTTTTGCAAATTTCACTACTATCATTTGCTGATCCCTATGGCTCTGTGAACTGTCAGCTAGTAAATGTCTGTTCCAGAGAAGTGGACCGGAGCCAAGGTGTGTATTTCCCAAACATTAAGTATTTAAAGATACTTGCATGGGCATGTCAGTATAGTGTTTGTGTTAAGTTGGTCCTCTTAACGCAGGGAGATTTAAATTCAAGCACACTGCTTATACACAGGCCTCCTGTCCCTGGAGAGAAGGGCCTGAACGCATTTAATATCACCCCTAAACAGCAATGAGCTGGTTCTTCTGTAATAGCTCCAACAAACAATTAGCACCCCTTCCCCACACACCTATTGTTCATAAATAAAGAAGGAATTTTTAACAAAGTAAAAAATATTTTACTTTTTTATTTTGCAGGAATAAACCATTCAATGTTTTTTATTCTTTATATTCATAGTCATTGCTTTCCATACTGTTCTATTACATTCCTACACATCAGTAGCACTGCTGCTACTCCTGTGGACTCCTAAGGTGGTACACCACTCCATTAATTGATGGGCTTCCTCATTCAACCCAACCCCTCCCTATCCAGTATCAGAAGAACCCTACACCATGGTCCTTCCTCATCAAGCCCTTGTGGTGGGCGCACTAAGTTTCAACAACCTCGGCACGTAGTCCTGCAACCTGGAATGTGTCAGTCCACAGACATCTCAACACGCTGGTAGATTAACAAGATTTGGGCAGACCAAAGAGTATTTGTCACCAAATTGATGATTCACCAGCAGCACTTGATATTTGCCTCCATGTGTGTCCCTGGGAACACATTAGAGTCCTCTGTCACACAGCTGCTCAGGATAAAGCTCGACACACCTTCTTTGCAAACCAACAATCTGCAAAGAGGTGAACTATTTGCAGTGTGGAGGATCAGTGAGATCTTGGGGTCCATGTCCATGGGATACTCAAAGCTGCTGCGTAGGTTGACAGTGCTGTTAAGAAGGCATACGTTACATTGGCCTTCATCAACCATGAGAATAAGTTCAAGACTGTGAGGTAATGTTACAGCTATACAAGACCTTGGTCAGACCCCACTTGGAGTACTGTGTTCAGTTCTGGTCACCTCACTACTGGAAGGATGTGGACACTATAGAGAGAGTGCAGAGGAATTTATAAGGATGTTGCCTGGATTAGAGAGCATATCTTATGAGAATAGGTTGAGTGAACCTGGCCTTTTCTCGTTGGAGCAACAGAGGATGAAAGGTGACCTGATAGAGGGGAATAAGATGATGAAGAGACATTGATCATGTGGATAGCCAAAGGCTTTTTCCCAGGGCTGAAATGACTAACACTAGGAGCATAGTTTTAAGGTGCTTAGAAGTACATACAAGGGGGGGTGTCAGGGATAAATTTTTCAGTGGTGGAAGCATGGAATGTATTGCCAGCAATGGTGGTAGAGGCAGATACAATAGGGTATTTTAAGAGATTCTTAAATAGGTATATGGAGCTTAGAAAAATAGAGAGCTATGTGGTAGGGAAACTAAGCAGTTTCTAGAGTAGGCTACATAGTTGGCACAACATTGTGGGCTGAAGGGCCTGTTATGTGCTGTAGATTTCTATGTTCTATGTACCGTCTCTTCCCTACTACAGTCATCCTCTTGGGACCAAGATGAATTGATTAAATGTCTACTGGCTCACTGGCCAGTCTCAAATATCCACATCAACACTTGTTCCCCTCCCCTCTTGATGAGGATTAGCAAATTAAAAGAGGTCAATTCTGACAGCAAATTGGTTAAGCCTCGGATATCAAGTGCATAAATCATCATCAGAGCAGAGCTAAGTCAAAGAACTGATTAGCAAAATGGAAGGAACATTCCAGGACAGTGGCCCAGGGAACACATAGAGAAGGGGTTTCTTTCCCCTTACTTTCCAGTCCTGAGCAAGAGTCTAAAGGGAAAAGTCCAAGCATGCTCAACCTCATAAGACATGCTCTCTAACCCAGGCAGAATCTGGTAATTCTCCTCTTCACTCTAAATCTTTCACACCCTTCCTATAATGAAGCAACCAGAACTGTTGGAAATTCATTGCTATACTGTAAAGAGTGCAAAGAAGATGAGCATGTTTTCAGGACTCGAGGATCTTGAGTTATAGGGAGAGATTATGTACAAAACATCAACCTTTTATTCCTCTTTGTAGATGCTGCCTGAAATGCTGAATTGCCTTTGGAGCGTTGCTCTGGATTTCCAGCAAATGCATAACAGAAAATACTCCTTTTTTTTGCTCCCTTTCTACATTTCAAATTAAAAAATCTGAAACACTTGGCTTAATTTTGAAGCCAAAGCAATCTTTCCCCATAAACACAGAAACCAAACAGCCAAGTCCACATCACCCTGAAAGCGGCTGTACAAATCAATAGTATGATATAGAAGGCAAATGGCACACTTAGTCAAGGCACTCAGTTCAAAAGTCAGTAAGTTATATTGCAGCTTTATAAAACTCTGGTTACACTGCACCTGGAGTATTGCATTCACCCCATTATTTGCAGGATGTGAAGGCTATGGAGAAGGTGCAGAAGTGGCTTATCAGGATGTTGTCTGGATTACATGGCATGTGCTAAGAGGAGAGGTTAGACAAACTAGGTTTGCTTTCTCTGGAGCAGCAGAGGCTGAGGAAAAACCATATGAAAAATTACACAATTATGAGAAGCATGGATAGAATAAATAATTGGTATCTTTCTCTCACAATCAAAATATCTAATACCAGAGGGCACTTAAGCTGAGAGTGAGGAAATTCAAATATGTGCTGGGTGATTTTTTAATGTCAGAGTGATAGGTACCTGGAATTTGTTACCAGGTGATATGACAGAGGCTCATAAATAGGCATATGTACATACAGAGAATAGAGGCATATAGACCATGGACAGACAGAATACATTCGAGGTCATTAGGTAGAGTAACACACACAAAATGCTGGAGGAACTCAGCAGGCCAGGTAGCATCTACGGAGGGAAATAAACAGATGGCTTTTCAGGACAAGACCCCTCATCAGAATCTGGCCTGAAACTTTGACTATTTATTCCCCTCCTTAGATGTTGCCCGATTTGCTAAGTTCCTCCAGCATTTTTTGTGCCTTACTCAAGACTTCCAGCACCTGCAGAAATGCCTGCCACTGCAGAGAGTGTAGTCCAGGATTTTTCTGTGTTTTAGATGTCAATTTGAACTATGAAATCGTTTTTTTCCAGTCTTATAGTTTTTATATTCTGTGCTTTCTGGCCTGATCTCAGCTTTTTTTTCCCTGTGCGGGGAGGGGTATTTGGAGGTTGATGCGCCTGATCCATTCGGTTTTTTTTTGTGCAGGAGGAGGTATGGGGTGGGGGTGGTTGACGTGCCTGTTCCATTTTTGTTTGTTTCTTTTGCAGGGAGGTGGGGATGGGGGGGGGGGAGTTGATGATGGTGCTGCCTTTCTTTCCTGGTTTCATGGCAACCCATTGAATTGAAGAATTTCAAAGTTGTATTCTTTGATAATAAATACAACTTTGAACCATTACCTTAGGACAAAGCTCAATGAGAAGAATGCTAAAATCAATAATTAAACTTTGACAAGAAGAAACTTGGGCTCAAGCCTCTCCAGCACCGAGGACACCTTCAAAAGTCGTTACCTTTTGGACATGCCCCCTCACCGTTGCGACTATCAAGGAGGCGGTACAGGAGCCTGAAGATACACGTTCAATGTTTCAGGAACAACTTCTTCCCCTCTGGCATCAGATTTCTGAATGAACAATAAACCCATGTACACTACCTACTTTTTTTACACTACTTTTTTTCTCTCTCTTTTTGCACTAATTATTTAACTATATATGTAACATTATGTATTGCAATGTACACAAAAAAGCAAATTTCAAGACATATACCAGTGATATTAAACTTGATTCAAATTCAAATGTATCCATGCAGAGAAAGTGGGAAATTTCAGAGACCTTTATTTTTAAGGACAATTACCTGAGCTAGTCTCCCCATGCAAAAAATTTTCATTATTCTTCACCAGGGCTGGAATTGGAGGCTGGTTGCTGGCCTGTCTGTGTATGTGTGAGAGAGAGGGTGGGTGACAGGAGAAATGGGGCTTGCTCTTGATGAAGGGTCTTGTCCCGAAAAGGTGACTGTTTATCCCTTTCCATTGATGCTACCTGACCTGTTGAGTTCCTCCAGCAGTTTGTGTGTTACTTTTGTTTTGCTACTGTTTAGTTTTGTTGTTGTATGATGCTGCTTGTGTTGTTCTGCCGGAATGTGTGGACTTCCCATAGCACATCCTTAGATTGGGTTCATCATCAATGCAAATGATGCATTTCACTGTATATACAATGACCATAAGACAAAGGAGCTGAATTACTCCATTTGGCTCATCGAATTTGTTCCACCATTCCATCATGGCTGATTTATTATCCCTCTTGACTTCATACTTCCCATAACCTTTAACACCCTGCCTTATAGAGAATCTATCAACCTCTGCTTCAAATATACTGAATAACTTGGCCTCCACAGCTATCAGTGGCAATGAATTCCACACATTCACCACTCTCTGGCTGAAGAAATTGCTCCTCATCTCTGTTCTAAAGGGATATCCCCCTATTCTGAGGCTGGACCCTCTGGTCTGAGACTTCCCCACTATAGGAAATATCCTCTCCACGTCCACTGCAAACAAATGAATCTGATCGATAATAAATAAACAAACAAATCTGATCTGAACCAGCATAATAGACGTCCATTATATGATAAAGTACAAGTCAAAAAGTTTAATTTCATTGTCATCAATCAGAATTTTTCATTTACAAAATTGAAGCTGGTGTATAGCTATACAAATGAATAAAAACTCATTGAACTTACTCTGGTAGCAACGTCAGCAAGTTTTCCCGTAGTTCAAGAGATGCCAGGTTCAAAAGACTGAAACAAACAGCAAAGAGAAACACAGAGGTTAATTCAGGTGATGACATTCTATGGTTGGTATGTGTAACTCCTTTAAAAATGCTGTTTTGCAGAACTGGTTTGACAATGACTAAGAAATGCATGGAAATTCAGTCATCCCCAGCTGGTGTCATGGGGTGGGGGGTGTAGAGAAATGACATAAATACAGTGGTGAACAAGAAGAGGTAGCCTTAATCCTGACCTCTGTGGAGTTTATAAGTTCTTCCTGTGAATGCATAGGTTACCTCCCACATTACTGGTCTGCAGGTTATTTGGCCACAGATGGACAACAAGGACTCGCTGGGCTGAAGGGCCTGTTTCCCTGCATTTTAATGCCAAGGACAGGTTCAAGGTGAGCGATCAACAAAGACCATGTACAAACCCCAAAAGAAAACTGCAGAATACAAGCAAGGTACAACACAAAAAGTAAAAAGCCGAGAAAATGCATCCTGTAAAAGTATAGATGATTAAAATTCTGACCTCCCATAAATAAAAGTTAAGTCAACTACCCTATCATTTGATAAACTTACCCAACACAAATCCAATTGATTTGACTCGTGTTTCTTTAGTTGCTATGAAGATATATGGTGTATTGACCTTTTATTTGGGACATTTAAGAGATTCTTAGACATGTATGCAGATGGATGAAAGTAGAAGACCTTTAGATACGGGGACAGAATTGGGCTGTTTGGCTTATCAAGTTTGCTCTGCAATTTCATCATGGCTGATCCATTTGCTTCTCATCCCCAATCTCCTGCATTCTCCCTGAGTCCCTTCATGCTATGACTATTCAAGAATCTATCATATCTATGTAAAACCTTGGCCGCCACAGCTGTCTGTGGCAACAAATTCCACAGATTCCCCAGTCTCTGGCTAAAGAAATTCCTCTCTATCTCTGTTCTAAAAGGACATACATCTGTTCTCAGGCTGTGTCCTCTGGTCTTAGACTCTCCCACCATAGGAAACATTCTCTTCACATCTGCTCTATCAAGACCTTTCACTATTTGATAGGTTTCAATGTGGTCACCACTCATTCTTCTAAATTCCAGTGAATACAGAGCCAGAGCCATCAAGTGCTCTTCACATGACAAGCCATTCAATCCTGGAATCATTTTCATGAACCTCTTTGAACACTCTCCAATGTCAACACATCCTTTCTAAGGATCCCAAAACTACTCACAATACTCCAAGTGCGACCTCTCCAGTGCTTTATAAAGCCTCCAACATTACATCTTTGTTTTTATATTCTGATCCTCTTGAAATGAATGCTAACATCGCATTTGTCCTCTTTACTCCTGACTCAACTTGCAAATTAGCCTTTATGAAATCCTGCACAAGGACCCCCAAGTTAGAATAGCCCACAATCTTCTGAATTCATAGAACATTGAACAATACAGGCACTTTGGCCCACAATGTTCAAGATCAATCTCACCCTACCCCCCTATAGAGCCCTCCTTTGCTCTATTATCCACCTGTTTATCTAAGAGTCCCTTAAATGTCTCTAATGTGTCTGCCTCTATCACCATCCCTGGCAGCACATTCTATGAACCACCATTCTTAGTGTAAAAAAAAACCTCCCTCTGACATACACACCATACTTTCCTCCGATCATCTTAAAATTATACCCCCTCATATTAACCATTTCTGTTCTGGGGTAAAAAGTCTCTGGCTATTCACTCTATCTATGCCTCCTATTATCTTGTACACCTCTATCAAGTCAAACCTCACCCTCTTTCGCTCCAAAGAGTAATATGGAACCTGTGCTCATAAGACATGCTCTCTAATCCTAGTAAATTGCTTCTGCACTCTTTCTAAAGCTTCCACATCCTTCCTATAATGAGGTGACCTGAATGGAACACACACGCTAAGTAACTCCAACTCCATGTAATATAAGCCAGGTTTAAGCAGCCTAACAAATTAATCCTTTGAGGCCTGGTACCATTCTGGTCAATCCTTCCTACCTTCCTAAGACGTAGAGTGCAAGGCAGAATACAGTACCATAAATTATCCCACACCAGAACCAGGTACAATTTAAACTCAGCTTCCTAACCTTTCTGTTTTAACATCTTTGATATAAAAGGTTAATGTTCTGCAGCCTTTTGGATGACATTTTATGATTTTGCCCTACATTTTTAACCCCAGCATTCAGAGAATGCCCTGAGACTGCCAGTTTCAGATTTATTTTACATGTGCACATTGAGACATGCAGTGAAATGTACTGTATGCACTAACCAATACAACCCAAGGATGGGCTGGGGGCAATCCTCAAGTGTCACCACACCTTCCAGCACCAAAATACCATGCCAATATACTCAGCAGAACAACACAGAACACAACAAAATAGAACATACCAAGACACAAAGTAACAGCAACAAAACAAACCCCTTTCCTCTCTCCCAACCACCCACACACACATTCCTCGGACTCCAGGACAGGTTGCCTTCGGCCTCCAACAGACTCGTGGATTCACAGATACTGGGCCTTTGATTCTCCCAGCAGACCCACAGAGATGAGTGGACTCTGACCTCAGGCTATCTGGTCTGGGCTTCTGGACCTTTGGACCTCAATCTAGACTTCCAAACAAACCCCATCATTTCCAATAAAGTCACTGAGTTATATAGCATGGAAAGAGGCACTTTGGCCCAACTCATCCATGTTGAGCAAGTTGCCTATCTAAGCTTGTACCATATTATGCTTATTTTGACTCAGCAAAAAGCACCACTCAGCCTGAACGTTCTCTCTTCTCCCCTTCCTATGGGACAGAAGATACAAAAGCCTGAAAGCATGTACCACCAGGCTCAAGAAGAGCTCCTACCTCACTGTTGTAAGAATATTGAATGTATATCTAGGACATTTAAAGCAGAGGTTGATAGGTTCTTGATTAGAAAAGGTGTCAAAGGATATGGGGAGAAGGCAGGAGAATGGGGTAGTTAAGATAATAAATCAGCCTTGACTGAATGGCAGAGCAGACTCAATGGGTCAAATGACCTAATTCTGTTTCTATGTCTTTCGGTCTTATGGTCTAAAAAGGAACTAAAAGCAATTAACTAATTCTGCTGTAGCAGGTAACCACTTGCAACAAAACAAATCAAGGCCTGCTCTTCCAGCCACAAACTTCCTTTGTTCTCTCTACCCCCTTGGCCTAATAAGTTCTCTTTCCACGGGTATACAACCAGAGTACTGCTTAAACATCATCCAATTGAGAATAATGTGAGCCAGACGTGGCAGGACAAAAACATGCAGTGAACAAAAAGGTTGTAAATATTCCCATAAAAGCTATTAAGTTAAAAGCATGAACTGAAACACTGACAGCTCCTTAAAGATTTGCACTTACTTTTCACCAAAGACTACAAGACCCTAAGACACAGGAGCAGAATCAGGCCATCGAGTCTATTCACTATCTACTTCATCTCCATTCTCTTGCCTTCTCCCTGAAACCTTTGACATCCTTACTAATCAAGATCCTATCAACCTCAAGTTTAAATATAGCTAATAACTTGGCCTCCACAGCCGTCTGTGGCAATCGGTACCATAGACTCACCAACCTATGGATAGAGAAAATCCTCCTCATCTGTGTTCTAAAGGGAATTCCATCTGAGGAATTATTCTCAGACTGTGCCCTGAGGTCCTAGACTCCCACACTCCAGAAAACATCCTCTCCACATGCACTCTATCTTGGCCTTTTAATATTCGATAAGTTTCAATGAGATCCTCCCACCGCCCCCCCCCCCCATTCTTCTAAACTCCAGCAGTACTGTTCCAGAGCCATCGAACACTCCTCATACGTTAACCCTTTCATTCCAGGGATTTTTTAATGAATTTTGTCAGGATCCTTTCCAATGCCAGCACATCCTTTCTTCGATAAGGGGCCCAAAACAGCTCATAATACTCCCAAAAGAAGTCTAACCAATGCTTTATAAAGCCTCAGAGGAGAGCGATATTCAAAAGGAAAACCAGCACAACTAATGCCCAAAGCTCTCCACCTACCCTAGTTTTGCAAGGGTAGCAGTTTGCGACATGCCGGAAAACAGCAAATATGAAAAATGGGAAAATATCACAAGGATGTTTGGGATCACTTTGCTACATTTGAACTGGGGTGGGGGGGGGGGGGGGGGGTGGACAGCTCAGACCAGCATTCCTAGTGGCCAGCGCCATTTATTATTTTTGTTTTAAAATGCTTTTGTGGAATTATGGTGGGAAGTTCAAGTTCATTTATTGTTAGATTTTACCTTGGGTTACACAGTGTATTTGAGGGTCATCCTGACTGTAAGCGGGGTGTGTAATAATCACCTCCCCCATCTGTATGTGACTGAGTGGGTTCTCTCCCCGGGTCATAGCACCTGGTCTGCTTTGTGCTTGTCGCAATAAAAATAGTTGCTGAGTTAAAGGAGCTTTTCTTGTCTGTCATCATGAACCAAATACTTGCCACATTAATGTCAGAAGTGGATTAGAAATTGAGAGCAAGATTGAAGAGCTACAACGTTGGATGGAGCGCCTTACGACCCAGGGGGTAAGTCAAAGGAGCAAGCGGTATGCCTCCCCTGCATCCCTGGGCCGGGCTCCTGAAGAAGGAACACCAACCTGAAGGGAGGATCTGGGAACCAAGCTTTGTACCTTCCCAGAGAACCCCGATGGGGTGAGTATACCCAGGCTCCCCAACCCAGGAGACACAGCAGAACACAGCACCCACATCCCTCGTAGCCCGCACCGGGCAACCCAAGATACCATGGCAACATAGCAGCCCATCTGCAAGAGTCACCACAATTCACGCCTGAACCTCCCCACATACAATGGCGCCAAATCACCTGGAGCCTTACCGGGCCCAAGTCAAACTTGCCACGTGGCACTACAGGTGGAGTCCTACCAAGAAGGTGGTGCACCATGCCTTGACACTGGAGGGGGATGTCCTCGACCTAATGCCGGCTAAGCAGTGTGACTACAGGGACATTGGAACAAAGGCCATTGGAGGAAGCAATAAGGACTGAGCTGCAGGTGGCACCGTGTGGAGAAAGCCTGGGGGCATTCGCAGCTGTTATCTGCAACTGTGCTCAGCGTTCTATCCCCAGTTCTCTCCTACAGCCCAGGAAGAGCTTGCCCTCCTTGCCTTTGGCAGCATGTTTGCCTGACGTCACCACCATCAGTGGCCAAGGCACCAGCAGAGAAGGCAGAAGCAATTTTAGCCCCCACCCCCCATCCCCCAGGCATTCCAGCATTGCCCCACACACCACGAACCCAGGCTTGTGACCTGGAACTGCCCCGTACCACTGCCACGCCACACACCAGTACAGCTATTAGGAAACGCCAAGTGTGCAGTGGTCCCAAGCCCTCCCGCAGAATCCCTCCAAATGGGCTGTTTGGTGAAGAGGTAGGCTTACGCATGGACTGCATGGTGGAGGGCATCAGATGTGTGCATTGGAGGACAGGGGGTCAAGTATCACTATCATCCATCCTGGTGTCCTGCCCAACACGGACCAGCCACGCCCGCTCGGGTGGACAACAATGGCAGTCCAGATACTACGGTCACCAGCGACTGTGCGGCAATGAGAGGCGCATTGCAGTGGGGAGAAACACAGTGGAGCACAAGGAGCTGGCTGACATCTGAGAGTCCTACACCACAGGCCTGGACCTGCTGTCCCGCTGGAAGGCCCGTGTGGATGTGTCGGGGGCAACACTCTACCTCGGTGCTGAAGCCATGGCTCTCCGGCAGGGCAGCTCCAGGAACTGACCTAACAAGGGAAGCAAACTGCCACCGGTCTCACAGCGGAGACAGGGGCAAGCGGTGGTGGCAGCCAGCGGCAAGATAGACCTTCCCACCATTGAGCAGCAGCTGCGCAGTGAGCAGGTGACCAACCCCACGTTGGCACAGGTGAGGGGATTGCTGAGCGTGGGACAGCGGCCAGAGTGGGCAGGCATCCCTCCCTGGATCACGAGGCCACAGCCAATACTCTCAGTGGGGCAAGCTGGAGGTGAATGACAGGCTGCTGTTCCAGTGGTGGACGTTTTCCGACAATGACGGACAGCGGCTGCAGCTGATGGTCCCCTGGGGGCTCTGCACCAAGGGGCTGCAGTCAGTGGGGGCCGGCGATTTCAGGGTCACAAAGACGCTGGGCAAGCTGTGCGAACACTTCTATTGGCCGAGGTAAAGGCAGGACATGGGGCTGCTCACGCACTGCAGCGACCAACGTCCCAGAAGGGACTGGGCCCCTGGTCTAGGTGGGGGCCCCAGTATGGGTCTACTGCACCACCCGGAAGAGACTTTCCTCCAAGTTCAGAAGCTGTCGGAAGGGGCCGGGAGGGGTGCTCGGCCGCATCTCTGATGTGCTATACTGGGTGTGGTTGCCTGAGTGGCGGAAGGCAGTCTTGCTGCACTGGGACCAGCTGACACTGTATTAGCCCTTAGCCACCAGCGACCCAGCGAGGCTGAAGGAAGGGAGTGACACTCCAGGTGCCCTACCTCTTGCATCACCGAAGAGTGCCTCCCACAGAGGGACGATAGACACTGCACAGCACCCCAGGTGGCAGCGTCCGCCACCACTGGGACTTTCGGACTTTGCTGTGGACTCTGGGTTTGCTGGGGGCAAAGGGAGGTGGGGTGTTGTTGACAACCTGCCCCAGCATTCCGACTGATCTGCGCTGTTTATTGTTCTTGTTTTAAAATGCTTCTGTGGGATTATGGCAGGATGTTCAAGTTCATTTATTGTCACTTGTTGTCATTTTAGCTTGGGTTATGCAGTTATTCACTTGTGTGCCTGTGGGTCACCCTGACTGTAACCGGGGTGTGTAATAATCACCTCCCCCATCTGTATGTGACTGAGTGGGCTGTCTCCCCAGTCTGTTTTTGTGCTTGTCACAATAAGAACAGTTGTTGAGATAAACAAACTTTTCTTGTCTGTCATCTGGACCGAATGTTCGCCACAGTACTTCCAGGGGTAAGTGCATGAAATTCCACATCAGCTGGGAACAACAAGTGGACTGAGGTATCGGAGGTACAAAGACCTTCTCTGTCAGCACATGAAAATGACCAACAATTTGCGGAGTAACTTTATAACTGCTGCTCTGGCACTGAGCTGCCCAAATACCTCAGAGTTAGGCTTTAGTGACCATAGCCATCACCATGGTTACACTTGGTTTCGTACGAATGAGCATTGGACGTTATGACAAATTTATAATCTGTTTAAATTCCACATAAATCCTTGGTCATATTGGTAGTAAATATAGCAACTCCATCTGTGCTCAGGGTAGATTACTTAAGAGGTTTTGCTGATTTTACCAAAAAAAACCCTTTCTCCACCCTAAATGACGCCAGGAAAATGGAAAACCAGTGTAATACGCAAAATCAAGGTGTTCCTGAAGGCTCATTCTATAAAAGCAGCAAAATGGTGTGAATGGAATCAGAGAGAGCACGGTGACCTTGAGTTAAACCGAAAAAATGTAACACATATGAGTATAATTAAGCCATTCGGCCCATCAAGCATCTTCTCTCATTCAATCATGGCTGATTTATTATCCCTCTCAACCCTATTCTTCTGCTGTACCCCTGTAACCTTTGATAACCTGACTAATAATCAAGAAGCTTATCAACCTTTGTTTTAAATATACCCAATGACTTGACATCTAAAGCTGCCTTTTGCATGAGTTCTGCAGATTCACCAGCCTCTGGCTGAAGAAATTCCTCCTCATCTTTATTCTAAAGGAAATTCATTCTATTTCGAGGCCAAGCCCTCTGATCCTAGATTCCCCCACTTTAAGATGCATCCTCTCCACTCTATCTAGGGCTGTCAAAATTCAGAAGGTTTCATTTTGATCCTTCCTCATTTTTACAAACACACACACTATATAAGATTTACATAATAATAATTTTTTATTTGCACAATTCGGCTACTTTTGTATATTGGTTGTTCGTCATTCTTTATATAGTTTTTCATAAATTCTATTGCACTTTTTTGTTTTCCCATAAATTTCTGCAAACAAATTAAACTAAAGACAGTACGTATATAGTGACATGTATGCACTTTGATACTACATTTATTTTGACTTTGAGCATCACATGCAAATCCACATGCAGGAACCACAAATTGATTTGTATTAATTTCTTTGTCAAACCCACATGCCAAATGGCCATTTAAACAACTTTTAATTGCCTGGGGTGCTTTACCCCCAGAATTGAAGACCAGGAAGAGAGGAAATTGGTGGAAAAAGCAATGGCTTTTAGCAGACGTGGATCAGACTTTAAGCAGATTAAAGGATTGTCATTATGCTGAGCACTCACATCATCCAACATTAGTCAAGGAAACATCACAGATGTTTTCCACAGATGGATCTGGTGCTTTGATGTCTGGTTCCCCCACAGCATGAATCAGTGATCTATTAATTATGTTCTACATCATATTTAGATTATAGATGAAATATTTTCAATAGGTTTTAACATTTTTAATAAGTACAGGTTATTGTCTTAAGACACAGCAGCTTGAAAAAAGAAACTGGAAAAGTTAGCTTAGCAGGGGAGCACTTGGAGAATACTGATCATCGTATGGAGAAGGACAAAGAATAACAATCTTAGATGAAGGTGGTATAAAAGGAGTCTGATTAGCATTATTACATATTACCAGCTACAACTGCAGGTGAATTTGCTCCAGGTACAGATTAGTGGCATTTCTAAAGATAGGAGAAACTAAGTTGGAGATCTCAACTCCGAACTGATTCCACAACATAAAACCTCTCTTTTCAAGGACTCGACAACTCGTGTCCTCAGTATTATTTATTTATTTATTTATTTGTGTGTTTCTTTGTTAGCACAATTTGTCTTCTTTTGCGCAATGGTTGCCTATCAGCCTTTGTTCATGTATGATTTTTCATAAATTCTAGTGCATTGCTTTATTTTCCTGTAAATATCTGCAGGAAAATAAATCTCAAGGTAGTACAGGATGAAGTTTGAAATTTGATAGGTCAGGCAGATGAATTGCTCATATAACATCAAGTTGAGAGGAAATGCAAAAGAAATCTAAGTCAGGAGGAAAGAGAATTCAAGATTCAAGATAGTTTAATGTAATTTCCACTGCACAAGTGTAAAGGAGAGTTAAATAATTGTTACTCTGGATCTGATGCAGCACAAAAGCAGAACACAATAAAATAAAGAACATAATAATAAAACAAAAAAACAATAAATATAAATACATAAGATAGCTTATATACATTGATTGTATGTCCACAAAGTAACACTAGGCACTGAAGTGTCTGTACATAAGGTGACTGATAGGAAACAATAAAGAAGTGGAGGGGTTGATCAGCCTTACTACTTGGGGAAAGTAACTGTCATTGAGTCTTGTGGTCCTGGTGTGAATGTTACATAATGTCCTTCTTGATGGGAGTGGGACAAACAGTCAATGAACAGGGTGAATGGGATCCTTCATGATGCTACTGGCTCTTTTCTGTAACATTTCTGTATACAGGTCGATGGCTGGTATGCTGGTGCTGCTGATGCATTGGGCAGTTTGACTCCCCACGTAGAGGCTTCCTGCTCTTCACAGTGCAGTTTCCATATCATTCATTGATGCGGCATGTTAGCATGCTGTCTACTGCACGTTGGTAGAATGACTTGAGTACAGATGTGCGTACTCATGAGAAAAGTACAGCAATTACTGTAATGTTCTGTGGTCATATGGTTCTAAGGGAAACTACAAACACAATGGGAAGTCAAACATCTTCCCTAGCAAGTAGATATTCAAGACTGGTAAAAGGAGTGGTGAGGATGATCAAGGGCCAGAATGTTGAGTGTACTGCTTGTATTTATTTTATTTAGAGATACAGCGCGGTAACAGGCCCAACCAGCACAATGAGCCCGTGCCAACCAATACAACCATGAGGCCAATTAATCTACTCACACATACATCTTTGGAATGTGGGAGGAAAATAGAGCACCTGGTAGAAATGTTTGCATATACAGGAGAACATACAAGCTTCTTACAGACACCGTTGAAACTAAACGAAAGGTCGCTGGTGCTTTACTAGTTTTATGCAAGCTATCATGCTATGCTACCATGCAACCCAATCAGATGAGTATCCTTGATTTGGCTTCAAGTTTCCAGTGGTCAAGTTTATTCTTGTCATGGACATAAATACACTGTACAGTACAAGACAAGGACATGCAGAAGTTAACAGAAACTTAAATTAACATATGCTTCTTCATCATCTAATACAGTACAACAATTCAAATGTGCAGGAATGTAGGAAGCTGCAGAGAGTACTAGGCTCAGCCCAATACATCTCTCCCTAACATCGGTAATATTTACATTAGATCTCCACCATTCAGGCCATGTCACCTTCTCACAGCTACCATCAGGCAGGAAGTACAGAAGCCTGAAGTCCCACAGCACCAGGTTGAAGGTCAGCTACTGTACTTCCCTTCAACCATTCATTTCCTGAACCAACCTTCATAACCCTAATCACTACCTCAGTATAGCAACACAATGACCACTTTGCATTCAAATGGAGAATTTTTTTGTTCTAATTACATTCCTTCTTGTAACAATTGTGCTTTTTCTTATGAATGCTGTTTGCCTGATTCCAAGTGCCTGTGATTTTGCTGCAAGTAGGTTTTTCATGCAGCTGTGCATACGTGTACGTGTGCATACAATAATGAGCTTGACTTTGACTTGAATGTATGGAAGTATTGGAACGTATACCTTGTTACACATACATAAGCTCATTCAAGTTTATTGTCATCTGACTGTACATATATACAACCAAATAAAACAATGTTCCTCCAGACCCTTGTGCACCCAAAAAACATGTATCACACACAACGCATAACAAAATATTACCACAAATAGTTAATTAAATATAATTCAAAAATGCATATAGAGCAGAGCACAGGTAAACAGTAATCAGCTTGCTGTCACAGTGAGAGACTTTGGTGGTGGCAGGGTATTCATTACTCTCACAGCCCCAGGGAAGAAGCTGTTACCCAGTCTGGCAGTGCTAAACCTGATGCTCTTGTGCCTCCTTCTTGGCAGTTGGGAGTAAAAGAGATGGTGGGATGGTGGTAGGGATCCTCAACAATGCTTTGGGCCCTTCGTCTACAATGCTCTCAGCAAATGTCACAAATAGAAGGGAGGGAGAACGCGGTAATAAATGGCATAAGCAGAAAAGAAAGAGGGAGGAAAATGAGGATAAAATTACACTCTCAGTAAACAAAACATGGTGCTACTAATTTCTTCAAAGCGTGGTGAGCAATGCTGATGAATCCTTGGGTAAGTCCATGAAAGTGAAAATTTCATAACCGCTTACAAAAAGAAAAGGGATGTTATTATGTCAATGGGGAACTGAAAAAAGAGAAGAGGATAGAAGCTTCCTCCGATTCGAAACACCAAAGCCTAGGAACCCAAATGTCTACAGAAAGTAGTGGATAGACCCCAGTCCATCATAAGAAAAGCATTGAGCACTGCTACAAGAAAGCAGCATCCATTATTAAGGACCCCCACCATCCAAGCCATACTCTGTCCTCGCTACTACCATCATCAGGCAGAAGATATAGGAGCCTTAGGTCCCACACTGACAGCCTCCCTGAATAGGTGTGGATAATTTCACTTGCCTCAACTCTGGACTGATTCCACAATCTATGGACTCATTTTCAAGGACTCTACAGCTCGTGTTCTCAGTATATTTTTTTATTTACTCAACTTGACTCCTTTTGCATATTGTTTGTACACTTTTTTCAGCATTTATTTTCCTGTAAGTGCCTGCAAGAAAATGAATCTCATGGTAGCACATGGAAACATATACATACCATGATAATGAATTCTACCTTGATTTACTTTGACTATTGTTTGAGTAAAATTCAAAAACTTCTTTATTCTAATCTTATGATGATTTGTCATACCAGAAAGGACTTTCTAAGTCACCATCAGGTCTACAAACTCCAACATATTTTATGTTCATCCCATTGGAGGATTCTCGTCCTTTACATTACCAATGTGATAATCACATTGATTGTTCAGTAGTCAGTCTGGTTCAATATCTGGCTACACAATTTTTAAACAGACAAAAGGATTCTCTTCATCTGTTACATGTACTTCAAAACATCAAAACATATATCAAAATGCACCCTTTGTGTCAACAAACAGCACAGTTCGAGGAGGTGCTGGGAGCAGGCTACAAGAGTCTCCACGCTTCCGATACCAACGTAACATGGTCACAACTTACTAACCTCAACCCGTCCATCCTTGGAATGTGGGAGAAAACCAAAGCATCTGGAGGGAATCCATGTAGTCATGGGGAAAACATACAAACTCCTTAGAGAGCACAGTGGGAATTGAACCCTGATCACTAGCACTGTAAAACTTTATGCTAACTGCTATGCTACCATGTTCCCAAGTGCTGATTCTCAATCTCCCTTTAGCTCTAGTTGTCACGATTCACTCAACTCACCAGAGGTGCTCTTTCTCTTATTCCGGGTCAGAGGGAGGCTTTATACACGTATGTGTGTGGAATGGATTGGCAGCAGTTGTGGTAGACAAAAGTGCAATAGGGTCATTTCAGAGATTCTTAGACTGGCACATGGATAAAAGAAAATGGAGGATTATGTCCTGTGTAGGAGGGAAGGGTTAGATTCATCATGGAGAAGCAGTATATAGGTTGACACAACAATGCAGGCCATAGGGCCTAAGGGGGGAGTCTAGAACCAGGGGCACAGACTCAAAATAGAACAGCGTCTCTTTAGAACAGAAATGAGGGAGAATTTCTTTAGCCAGAAGGTGGTGAACCTGTGGAATTCATTACCACACATGGCTTTTGAGGCCGAGTCATTAGGTACAGTTAAAGCATAAGTTGATAGGTTCTTGATTAGTAAGGGCATCAAAGGGTGTGGGGAGAAGGCTGGAGAATGGGGTTGAAAGGGCTAATAATAAGCCATGATGGAATGGTGGAGCAGGCTCAATGGGCCAAATGACCTACTTCTGCTCATATCTCTGATGGTCCTACTATGCTCTACTGTTCAATGTTCTATGCTTCCTCTAAGCAAATCCTGGCCCCGGTATCCAAGCTACCAAGAGACAGAAGGGGAAGGCAGAGAGGCTAGGAGACTTGTTATAGAATAGAGTATGTAATTATGATCATCAGAGCAAAGGAGGCTCATGAGAGCAGTTCAAAGGGGACCGAGAAGAGTTCCAAGAAGGATTCTCCATAATCCCATTTTGGATGATGAAGTCCAAGACTTTGGTGAAGTCAGTAAGTGCACTGTGTTAGGGATTATTCTGGAGTGTTGACATTTGGATAGCATAATTATAGATGAACTAAATGAGAACCAGTCTTCAGGAAATAGAACCTGTACGCAATTTCACTTGAACTGATACTTTGTGGCTAGTGAAACCAGTCACTGGGTGTGGGACATTCTGATTCTGTCCCAGTGCAACTACAAAGGGGAAGGCAATAATGAATGCTCCTACTATTGGCACACTGTTAAGGGTGTATCCCTGCCCCTTAATGCAGAGTACAGGGCAGGCTCATCTGTTTGTCATTTAACCTTCAGGTTAGTTGTATATTCATCAGTATCCCTCAAAGCAGTAACAAAAGGAGCACATTTTGGGTGTATGCATTTTATACTCAGAGGCTTATTGAAAAGACACCAGTAGCGAATATTCAAAGAGATTCTGCCAGTTGGGATGTGCTGGTATTGAAAATATGTAATACTGTAAATTTATCTGACGATATTCCAAATGTTGAAGTTAAGTAGGTGACTATAGCAATTGAAACTGCAGTTTATTGTTATCTTTGTGTTGAACAAGACTAAAACATTGTTTCAGGAAAGTGGGATCCTCATGGATTTGCCTGGACTCTCTCTCTCTCCCTGCAGCCCACAATGTTGTGCTAACCCTTTAACCTACAATGCGATCAATCCAATCCTTCCCCCTACATAGTCCTCCATTTTCTATCATCCACTTGCCCCAAGAACAACCCCCAGACTGCATTAGTCATTGATGCAAAGTGCTGCGTTTCAAAGTAAACTTATTATCAAAGTACATTTGTCACCATATACAACCCCGAGATTAATTTTCTTGTGGGCATTTACAGTAAATAATGAATGAATGAAACTTCATTTTGGTCAGTACAAACATAACAAAAACATAAGAAAAACACAACAGAATCAATGAAAAACCTCACATAACAAGATGGACAAATAACTAATGCACAAAAGACAATAAACTGTGCAAATGCAAAAAGAAATACAAAGTAATAACAATCAATAAGAAATAATTACCAAAAACATGAGATAGAGTGTCTTTGACAGTGAGCCCACAGATTGTAAGAACATTTCAATGTTGGGGCAAGTGAAGTTGAGTGAAATTATTTCCTGTGGTTCAAGAGCCTGATAGTTGAGGGATAATAACTGTTCCTGAACCTGGTGGCGCATGTCCTTCCTGTACCTCTTCCTGATGACATCAGCTAAAAGAGAGCATGGCCTGGTTGGTGGGTGGAAGTCCTTGATGGATACTACTTGCCTGTGTCAGCACACCTTGTAGATATGTTCAACGGTGCGGAGGGCTTTACCCATGCTTTCTGACTGGGCTCATCTGGGAGTGAAACCTTGTATCTGTATCGCTTGATTTCACTTTGTAAGAAGTGATTGTATTCAAGCCTTGCCACAATGTCGAGCATCCCTCAATAACTCGAGTTTAGTCCGGAATTGCCACTCTGCATGTGAGATGGCTTTCCAGAGGTCCCACCTGGAGCTTTTCTATCCCACTTGGTCACCAGACCTGAACTCCTCTGATTTGGCCCTCAGGACATTGTGAATCTCTTGGTTCATCTGGGGGCTCTGGATGGAATGATTTTGTGAGGATACATTCATAAATAACTGTTTTTATTTCACTGTATATTTCAATGTACATGCCATAAATAAGCAAATCTTAATCTTTAACACCTGCTGACTACCTCTATCACAGTCCATTTTTAGAACAGGTTTATACCAGTTTCCTGGGATCAGTTACTAAAGCAGTTAAATTCTTTCAAGATTAATTTAATATTCCTCCTGAAGAATGCATTAAAATTATGCAGTGTCAAATGAAACAGCATGCATGCTTATGCAAGCAATCGGATGTTAAAGTAACCATCAAGAGAAAATCTACAGTTGCTGGAAACCCGAGCAACACACACAAAATGCTGGAGGAACTCAGCAGGCCAGACAGCATCTACGGAAAAGATTACAGTCGACGTTTCAGGCTGAAACCCTTTGGCAGGTGTCCTACATGCTGCCTGGCCTGCTGAGTTCCTCCAGCATTTTGTGTGTGTTGAGTCCTCTCGAAGGGTGATAAAATAATGGGTTCAGAGACAGCTCTTTCCCCCAGAGGAACTCAGCAGGTCAGGCAGCATCTATTGAAGGGATTAAACAGTCAACATTTCAGGCTGAGACTCTTCATCAAATCTTTCTGACATTTTCCCTCTTCTTTTCCAGTCCTGAAGAAGGTCTCGGCCCAAAATGTTGACAGTTTAATCCCCTCCACAGATACTGCCTGACCTGCTGGGTTCCTCCAGCACTTTGTGTGTGTTGCTCTGGATTTCCAGTATCTGCAGAATCACTTTGTGCATATGATTTACAGCTCAATTCCTTACTGTTTTCAATTACACAAGGTACCCTCATCTGTAAGGAGTCAGTACATCCTCCCCATGAATGCAAGGGTTTCCTCCAGGTGGTCCGGTTTCTTCCTGCAGTCCAAAGACGCACCAGTTAGTAGATTAATTGGTCATTGTAAATTGTCCCATGATTAGGCTGGGGTTAAATCTATAGGTTACTGGCAGCATGGCTTAAAGGGCCTATTTTGCACCATGTCTCTAAATAAATACTCATTTGACTCCATAACTTGGAATACAGCAGGCCAGGCAGCATCTATAGGGAGAAACGCTGTTGACGTTTCGGGCCGAGACCCTTCGTCAGGACTAACTGAAAGGAAAGATACTAAGAGATTTGAAAGTAGGAGGGGGAGTGGGAAATGCGAAATGATAGGAGAAGACTGGAGAGGGTGGGATGAAGCTAAGAGCTGGAAAGGTGATTGGCAAAAGTGATACAGAGCTGGAGAAGGGAAAGGATCATGGGACGGCAGGCCTCGGGAGAAAGAAAGGGGGAGGGGGGAGCACCAGAGGGAGATGGAGAACAGGCAGAGTGATGGGCAGAGAGAGAAAAAAAAAACAACTAAATATGTCAGGAATGGGGTAAGAAGGGGAGGAGGGGCGTTAGCAGAAGTTAGATAAGTCAATGTTTATGCCATCAGGTTGGAGGCTACCCAGCTGGTACATAAGGTGTTGTTCCTCCAACCTGAGTGTGGCTTCATCTTGACAGTAGAGGAGACCATGGATAGACATATCAGAATGGGAATGGGACGTGGAATTAAAATGTGTGGCCACTGGGAGATCCTGCTTTCTCTGGCGGACCGAGAGTAGGTGTTCAGCGAAACGGTTTCCCAGTCTGTGTCGGGTCTCACCAATATATAAAAGGCCACACCGGGAGCACCAGACGCAGTATACTACACCAGCCAACTCACAGGTGAAGTGTCGCCTCACCTGGAAGGACTGTCTGGGACCCTGAATGGTGGTGAGGGAGGAAGTGGAAGGGCAGGTGTAGCACTTGTTCTGTTTACAACGATAAGTGCCAGGAAGGAGATCAGTGGGAAGGGATGGGGGGATGAGTGGACAAGGGAGTCACGTAGGGAGCGATCCCTGCAGAAAGCAGAAAGAGATGGGGAGGGAAAGATGTGCTTGGTAGAGGGATCCCGTTGGAGGTGGCGGAAGTTACGGAGAATATATGTTGGACCTGGAGGCTGGTGGGGTGGTAGGTGAAGACAAGGGGAACCCTATCCCAAGTGGGGTGGTGGGCGGATGGGGTGAGAGGAGATGTGCGGGTCCCGGCCCAAAACGTCAACAGCGCTTCTCCCTATAGATGCTGCCTGGCCTGCTGTGTTCCACCAGCATTTTGTGTGTGTTGTTCAAATTTCCAGCATCTGCAGACTTCCTCGTGTTTACTCATTTGACTCCTTTCGTATACTCCATATAATGCTTCAATAGATTTTTCTACCTTATAAATGTCAAACAATTTCCATATTGAAAATTAGCAAAGGGTCATACACAGTGCACAGAAACAAGATATGCTGTCCACTGTCCATTTCAAACATCAAACTCCCATTTACAATAACATCATTATTTTCCTATCAGCTCAGCCCCACCACTTCACACACCCTGCCTCTGCATTTTACCACTCACTACACACTAGGGGCCATCTACAGTGGGTAATTAAGCTACCAAACCATATGTCCATCCACAAGGACTCCCACCACATAGGACATGCTCTCCTCTCATTGCTACAATCAGAGAGGAGGTACAGGAGCCTGTAAACACACACTCAACATTTTATGTACAGCTTCTTCCCCTCTGCCATCATATTTCTGATAATACACACTACCTCACTGTTTAAGCATTACTTAAATTTTTTGATATTTTACTTATTGTAATTCATATTTTTTAATGTATTGCTCTGTGCTGTTGCCACTAAACAAATTTCCCAACATAGGTCCATGACAATAAAACTAATTCTGATGACTTTTGAATGTGGGAGCATCTGGGGGAAAACAGAGGGAAAACATGCAAGCTCCACATAGACAGTGCTGGAGAGGAGGGGTGGTCACGATTGAACCCTGATCACTGAAGGCCAAGGTTGAATTAGCTGCCCCACAACACACTGTACCCTATAAGGAAGTCTAGTGGTTACTACAATATCAACACATTGAACATGTAGTGATAAGGAAGTAATAGTAATCAGAATCAAAATCAGGCTTAATATCTCTAGCATATGCTGTTACATGGCAGCCGCACTTTACCATAGATAATAAAAAACATAAATTACAATACATATTAAAAATGAATTAGTGTACATGGGTTCATTGCCCATTCAGAAATCTAATCACAGAGGATAAGAAGTTGATCTTAAAACATTAAGTGTGTGCCTTCAGTTTTCTGTACCGCCTCCTTGATGGTAGCAATGAGAACACATGTAGCCGTAAACAATCTGCATCATCACTTAGTTCTTAAATTCAAAAAGGAGAGATTAGTGGAAGCTGGTCACCATATGCATAGGATAAGTTTGCTGATATTTCAACAGGAGCTGGTTCTGACAGAACATAATTAACATAAAATTCATGATCTTCCTCTCTCCACAGAATGTGCCTGACCAAATGAATACTAGAACATACAGATACTAGGCATTGGTCAGACCACATTTGGAGTATTCTGAGCAGTTTTGGGTCTGTTAACTAAGAAAGGATGTGTTGGCATTAGAGAGGATCCAAATGAGATTGATGAGTATGATCCCGGGAATGAAAGGGTTAACAAATGAGGAGCGTTTGATAGCTCTGGGCCTGTACTCGCTGGAGTTTTGAAGAGATTGAAACCTACTTTAAATGTACTCAATGACTTGGCCTCCACAGCCATCTGTGACAATGAACTTCACAGATTCACCACCCTCAGGCAAAGTAAATTGTTCCTTATATCTGTTCTGGGCCAGCTGGTGGTATAGAGGCATCAGCACTGGCCTTTGAGGTGGAGGGTCCTGAGTTCGAATCCGGCCGTGTCCAAACCTGTGCAGCCACAGTATTTGTGCGAAAGAAAAGGCCAGGCACTCTACTGTATCTTGCCACTCTTTCAAACACCACTTTAAATACCCAATGATTTGGCCTCTCCACCTCAACAACAATCTCTGGCAATGAATTAATTCACCACCTTCTGGCTATTGAAGTTCTCCTCATCTGTCTTCTAAAGGGACATCTTTGAGGCTGTACTTAAGTGTAATAATCCTGCAGTCTAACTGCCTTCTTGCTGCTTTCCCACCTCCCAACTATTTATCCGGCCTTCATAGTTCAAGTTTAACTGTCATTCAACCATACACATGAATACAGTCAAACAAAACACATTGCTCTGAGGCCAAGATGCAAGAGACAGAATCAACAGTCACATATAGCACATATAAAAACATAGTTACAAAGAATATTAAAGTTGATAATAATATATCCCAAGTCCCTGAGTGTCATGGCTGGTAGATTGATGGTGGGTGCATGTTGTCTTGGACCCACATTTCTGCAAGTGCAAGCCTGCAGAGTTCCTCATTGTGTGCAAGTGAAGCCGCAGATGAGCACATCACTAAATTATACAGAATAGAAAGAGGCCCTTTGATCCAGCAGGTCCACGTCAACCAGCGAGTACCAAACCACAGCAACACCATTTACCAGCACTTGGTCAACAGCTTTCCATACCTTGATGACTCAGGTGCTCTGATGCTTGTCAGAGTGCTCCCCTTTAACTTGTGATTGCCAAGTTACAACATCTTTGATCTTCATAAGCGAGTCAGTTACACAGAACAACAACATTCAAAAAGGAACCTTCTCGTTATTGAAACTCTCTAAAAACTATCTAGTAACACGCTTAACCACATCCACTGATTTGTTTCTTCAGAAACTTTCTAAATTGAAAAAAAAAATGCTGTAAGTGCTAACAGCTTCAGTATTTACATTGTTTGCAAATCAGATAAATCATAATGTTATAAATAAATATTTGTTTAAGTTTTTAAATTTTTAGCTGGGATCAGTGGAGGTTGATAGGTTCTTGATCAGTGAAGGTGTCAAAGATTACAGGGAGAATACAGGAGAATGGGGTTAAATCAACCATGATGGAACGACAGAGCAAACTCGATAGGCTGAAAGGCCTAATTCTGTTTCTGTGCTTTAACCTTGCTGACAAAGAAATTAAACTTACTTTCCAATATTCTCTGGCAGCGCCTGCAGTGAGATGTCATTCAGCGAGAGACACGTCAAATTTCGCAGTTCAGGAAAGCTTTCAGGTAACCTGGAAACAAATCATCAAGAGTCACAATAATGTACAATGCACATCAGATATTAACGGTGTTGGAGACTAATGCCTTTACAATCTAAAGATTCTTTGGAATTTAAAAATTTTATAAATTTTTTTGCTTATGATCACTTTTATAAGAGCCACAAGAGCAAAAATAGAAGAGAAGATAAATATCAAGAGGCAGAGAAAAGAGAGGGGCAGACAAACTGAAGAGCAGGAAAGAGTGGTGGGGGGGGGGTTGAAAGCAAACAATTGAGGCCTGGTCTTTTTATGGTTCTTATAAAAAGTATTCACCCTCCTTCATGTTTTCTTGCTTTATTGTTTTACAACATTGAATCACAGTGGATTTAGTTTTGATTTATTTGGCACGATTAACAGAAAAAGACACGTCAAAGTGAAAACAGATCTCTACAAAGTGATCTAAATTAATTACAAATATAAAACACAAAATCAAGTCGTCACTTTTATTGTCATTTCGACCATAACTGCTGGTACAGTACATAATAAAAATGGCAATGGTTTTTCATGGTATTACATGACAGTACAAAAACTAGACTGAACTACGTAAAAGAACACAGAAAAAACTACACTAGACTACA
The DNA here is from genome assembly GCF_030144855.1 of Hypanus sabinus. Lineage (NCBI taxonomy): Eukaryota > Metazoa > Chordata > Chondrichthyes > Myliobatiformes > Dasyatidae > Hypanus > Hypanus sabinus. The sequence goes on along the minus strand of NC_082715.1, from coordinate 73,938,309 downwards.
GACCTACCCAAGACTTTATAAAGTGCACAAAACAGTGCAGGCATTACAATAAATAATAAACAAGACAGTAAGGCAGTAAGGTAAAATAATTGATTGCATAATTACTCACCCCCTTCAAGTCAGTGTTTAGCAGATGCACCTTTGGCAGCAATTACAGTCTGTGTGGATAGGTCTCTATACATCTGGACACTGCAATTTTTCCCCATTCTTCTTTACAAAACTGCAGATTGTGAGTGAACAGCCCTTTTCAAGTTCAGCCACAAATTCACAATGGGATTGGCCACTCCAGAACATTAACTTTGTTGTTTTTAAGCCATTCCTGTGTAGCTTTATGCTTGGGGTCATTGTCCTGCTGGAAAGCAAATCTTCTCCCAAGTCACAGTTCTCTAACAGACTGCATCAAATTTTCCTCCTGGATTTCCCTGTATTTTGCTGCATTCATTTTACCCTTTACCTGCATAAGCCTTCCAGGGCCTGCTGCAATGAAGTATTGCTACAGCATGATACAGCCTACACCATGCTTCACAGTCAGAATGGTATGTTTTTGATGATGTGCAGTTTTTGGCTTACGCCAAACTTAGTGTTTAGTCTAATAGCCAAAAAGTTCAATTTTGTTTTTATCAGAACATAGAAACTTCTTCCAGCTGACTCCAGAGACTCCCACATGCCTTCTGACAAACTCTAGCTGAAATTTTATGTGAGCTTTTTCCCCCAATAGTGGCTTTTTCTTTCCCACTCTTCCATAAAGCTGCGACTGGTCAAGTACGCACAGTCTCTCCCATCTCAGCCACTGAAATTTGTAACTCCTCCAGAGTTGTCATAGGTCTCTTGCTGGGCTCCCTCACTAGCCCCTTTCTTGGACAGTCACTCAGTTTCTGAGGATGGCTTGTTCTAGGGAGATTTACAGCTGTGTCATATTTTTCCATTTCCTGATGATTGTCTGAACTGTATTCCAAGGGACATTCAGTGACTTAGAAATTTTCTTGTATTCATCACCTGACTTGTGCTTTTCAATAATATTTTTGTGGAGTTGCTTGGAGTATTATTTTTCTCTTCATGGTGTAGTTTTTGCCAGGATACTGACTCACCAGCAGTTGGACCTTCCAGACACACTAAAATCAATTGAAACTCCTTGACTGTACACAGGTGATCTCCATTTAACTAATTATTTCACTTCTAAAACCAATTGACTGCACCAATGATGATTTGGTGGTACATTTTAAAAGGGTTGAGCACTTAGGCAATCAATTATTTTGTGTTTTATATTTGTAATTAATTTAGATCACTTTGCTAAGATCTGTTTTCACTTTGACACAAAAGTCTTTTACTGTTGATCAGGATCAAAAAAGCCAAATCAAATCCATTGTGATTCAAAGTTGTAAACATGAAAACTTACAGGGGGGGGGGGGGGTGAATACTTTTTATAGGCACTGTATATCAGACCAACAATAGAAGTAAATTCCAACTGATAACCATTAACCAATTAAGTAGTCAGATTTATGTAACATGATATGTGCCAATGAAACCAAGCAACTTACAGCCAACTGCAACCACTGACTAACTCACTGAACAATCACATGTATACCATGATTATATAAAAATATAAACAAGAAATTTTAACTACAGTGCTGTGCAGAAGTCTTAAGCACATATTTATAGCTCGGGTCCCTAAGACTTTTGAACAGTAATGTATATTGGTTAAAATAAGAAGGATGGTTAGGAAACCAAACTAAGAGTACTTGGCTTTGTATTAGCTCAGTAGTATTGAGTGTTATTTGATTACTAGAAAGACATAATATAGAGCACTGTGCAAATATCTTAGGCTCCAGTTATACGGTATATATGTGCCTAAGACTTCTGCACTGTCCTAGAGATTCAAGATTGTTTAATTTCATTTCCAGTACACAAATGCAAAGGAGAACAAAATAATTGTTACTCCAGATCTGATGCAGCGCACAAATGAACTCAATAATAATAATAATAGCTTATATACAAAAAGTATGTGTCCCTAAAGTGACACTAGACACAGGAGTGTCTATGCATATAGTGACATATAGGAAATGATAAAGTAGTGGTGATGGGAGATATGGAGGGGTGGTTTAATGGGTGGAGTTCTATTACTTGGGGAAGTAATTGTTTATGAATCTGATGGTTCTGGAGTGGGTTTTAGTTTGATGGGAGTGGGACAAACAGTCCATGAGCAGGGTGGGTAGGTGGCCCTTTTCCAGCACCTTTCTGTGTACATGCTCTTGATGGCAACTAGGCTACAAGAATAACAATTCTACAGCCCAATCCAATAACAGGCATGAGATCACAGCCCTCATACAAATCTTCAAGGAGACACATGAGAATATATACTCCTGAGAGAGTCTCAAAGGAGTTAAACTGCTCAGAACGCGAAACAAAATTGATCACTAGAGTCATTGGAGCAGAATTAGGCCATTTCGCCCATCAAGTCTGCTCCACCATGCCATCATGGCTAGTTTACTATTCTTCTTAAACCCATTCTCCTGCCTTCTCCCCGTAACCATGAGGCCCTTTCTAATCAAGAACCTATCAGCCACCACTTTAAATATACCCAATGTCTTGGCCTCCACAGCTGTCTGTGGTAATGAATTCCACAGATTCAGCACACTCTGGCTAAAGAAATTCTTCCTCATCTCTGTTCTAAATGCACGTTCCTCTGTTCTGAGGCTGTGTCCTCTGGTCCTAGACTCTCTCATTATAGAAAATGTCCTTTCTGTGTCCACTCTATCTATGCCTTTCAATATTCAATAGGTTTCAGTTAGATCCCCCCTTCATTCTTCTAAACTACAGCAAGTACAAGCTCCAAGCCAAACACTTCTCATACATTAACCCTTTCATTTCCAGGGTCATTCTTGTGAACAACTTCTGAACCTTCTCCAATACCAGCATATCCTTTCTTAGATAACAGCCTAAAACTGCTCACAATATTCAAAGTGCAGTCTGACCAATCCCTTATAAAGTCTCAGAATTATATCCTTGCTTTTATATTCCAGTCCTGGGATGGCCAACCTATGGCACCTGTACCAAAAATGGTGCATCGGTTGATTAAAAGTGGCGCATTGCACCCCAATGATGATAATAAAAAAGTAAGCCTCCTCATGCAAAAAGTATTAACCAAAAACTGATTTGTAGAAAAAAAATCTCTAACAGGAATTCAAGTAGCTTAGAGCTAGAAATGGGTTTTACTGAGAATAAATCTAAAACTTAGCAATTAATTTTAGCGATTTTATTATTTCGTGCACATCTTTTGGCAAATGTTACCTTCTTTCACATTAATCTGTTTTCAATTTTAAAAAATGTTCAATGAGTCAAACTAGGAAAGAAGAAACTTTTATTCTGTAGTCGTTCCATGACTGTTCAATACACGTTTAATACTTGTTTGATCCTGAAGCGCTAGGCACCTGCACCAGCGGTGCATCGCAAGTTTTTGCCAGTCAGTTTACAATTAACATTTGTGCACTACAGAGTTATGCTTTGTTCATCCTTTATGAACATTTGCAGTTTTGTACTTTTTGAAAATTAAGCCTTCTTTTTACATTCAGTTACCCATCATAGTGCAAAAGAAAATAAGCAAAGGAAAAGCAGAAAGTGATAGTAAGCGTGAATTCAAGGAACAATGGGAAAATGAGTTCTTATTTTATAGTGGGTCCGTCAGGAAAACCGTTATGCATTGTTTGTGGAAACACTTTCTAACGCAATAGAAGACATGATCTTGATAGACACTATAAAACACAACATCAGATTGGAATAGAAGGAAAACTGAAGCTACTGCTTGGGTCTGAGTTTTGCAAAGAATATTAAATTAAGAAAAAGGAAGAAATCAAAAGAAGACAAAATATATTTGTTAAAAGTCTCATTAAGGTAGTTAATGTTTATCTTGTTTTTATATTAAATCAATATATCATGTAAAAATGCTAAATAGGTCTATATTAACATATTTTTACAAGAATTGAATGGGGGTACAAGAGTTGTATGGCACATCTGAACTTGTGCGTGAAAGAACTGACGCATGGAATATAAAAGGTTGGCCACCCCTGATCTAGTACCTTCAAAATGAATGCTAATGTTGCATTTACCTTCCTTACCACCAACTCAGCCTGCAAGTTAACATTCAGGGAATCTTGCACATGGACTCCCAGATGTATGTGGAGCAATATAATACGGGTTATTGTAAAGTCATAGAGTAAATTCAGCACAGAAACAGGACATTCAGCCTAAATTGGGATAGACTGAGTGAGCTAGGACTTTTCTCTTTGGAGTGAAGGAGGATGAGAAGAGGTGTACAAGATGATGAGAGGCACAGAAAGAATGGACTGTGATTTCCAAGGGTGAATGATGAAATGGTGTTCAGCTCGTGACTCCACAAGGTTTACCCGCTTCAGCACTGAACTAACTGCAGCTGTGGCCTGCAGCCATTGGCTTTACTCGCCTCAGTGCTGAACTGGTGCCATGGCTATGGACTCACTTTTGGGGACCACAGTTCATGTTCTGTGTGTTATTTGTTTTTTTTATATTATTTGCACAATTTGTTCTTTTTTGCAGATTGGGTATTTGACGGTCTTTGCTGTGTTGTGTTTTGTAACGTGTTCTATTGTGTTTCTTGTTATGTGGCTGCTTGCTGGGATAATAAATGTACTTTAAACTTTGAACTTTGACAACCATAGACTTTTTCCAATGTGGAAATGGCCAATACTGGGGGCATAATTTTAATCTGATTGGAGGAAAGCATAGGGGAGATCTCAGCGGAAGGTTTTTTTTATTACACAGGGGGTAGTGAGTGTGTGGAACACTCTGCTCAGGGTGGTGGTAGAGGCAGATACATTAGGGACATTTAAAAACCTTTTAGGTAAGCATATGGATGATAGAAATATAGATGGCTATGTAGGATTAGATTGGCCTCAGAGTAATCAGCACAACATCGTGAGCTGAAAGGGCCTGTATTGTGTCATAGTGTTCTATGTTCTAATACATATTTTTTAAAGAATCACCACTTGTCAGTTGAGCTATTTCATAATAACTTGCAAACATTGTCCTTAATACCCAAAATGCTGATCATTCAATAATACAGTAAGATATAGGAGCAGAATTTGGCCATTCAGCCTATGGTGTCTGCTCCGCCATTCCATCATCACTACATTATCCATCTCAACCCCATTCTCCTGCCTTCTCCAACTATGACACCCTGATTAATCAAGAACCTATCAACCTCTGTTTTAAACATGACTTGGCCTCCACAGCTGTCTGTGGCAATGAATCTCACAGATTCACTACCCTCTGGCTAAAGAAATTCTAATGCATGATTTATTCAGTCTGACAACAATATTGCACTTAAGACTTTAATACTGATTTTTCAGGAAATATTTCAGACTAAACACACAACAAACATGAATGATTCATTCTACAGTGTGGTTCTTTTTACCTGGTTAAGGGATTGCCACTAAAGTCTGCTACTTGCAATGATTTGCAAAATGAGATGCTTTCGGGAATTTCCATTATATCTGCAAAAAGAAAAATATATTCAATTAGACATATATGGATAATAGTGCTTTGTATAACTATGGTTAAGAGACATTTAGATACACGGGAAAAGGAAAGAGAGAGAAGGATATGATTCTAATGTGGGCAGATGAGATTAGTGTGGATGGGAAGAGGGCAGAATGGATGTAATGGACTGAAGGGCCATTTCTGTGTTGCATAACTCTATAAATCTAGTTATTCTTCCAATCGACTTCACTCACCCCAGCAATGAATTGTTGGACTCACTTTCAAGACTCCTCATTTCATATTCTGAATATTTACTGTTTATTTAATATTATTATTAAGTTTCTCTTTTCCTTTTCTATTTGCAGTTGTTCATCTTTTGATCATTGGCAGTTTGTCCACTCTGTGTGTGGCCTTTCATTGACTCTATAGTGTTATTTTTGTATTTACTGTGATTGCCCACGAGAAAATGAACCTCAGGGTAGCGGTTCGTGCAACACTATGACAGCACCAGCAACCAGAGTTCAAATTGGGCCACTGTCTGTACATTCTCCCTGTGATCACATGGGTCTTGTCCAGATGGTGCAATTTCTTCCCACCTTCCAAAAACGTACAGGACAGCAGGTTCACTGGTGACTTTGGTGTAACTGGCTGGCACAGGCTCAGGCCTAAAGAACCTGCAACCATGCTTTATCTCTAAATAAATAAGCATCATGACTACTTTGATAAGTTTTCAATAAAATACTTCGCAATAATTATTCTTTCTCACACAAATTGTGTATAATTTATGGCTATTTATGACTTTCTTGAGAATGTTACTTATCTGATGCTACTGCAAGTAAGTTGTGCATTTGGCAATATTCACTTCACTTTGACACAGTTACAATTCACCGCTTCAGTGAAAGAACTCCATGGAACATACCCTTCCTTTCTAATTGCTCTCCCTTTCTATCCAAGAAATAATCCAAACTCAGAATTCAGAAATCAGAGGTGCGAAGGAACTTGTGCATGATCCCCTCAAGGTTCACTTGAAGGTTGAGTTGGTGTAAAGGAAGGTAACTGCAATGTTAGCATTCATTTCGAGAGGACGTGAATATAAAAGTAGGGATGTAAGGCTGGGGCTTTGTAAGGCATTGGTCAGACTGCATTTGAAGTTTTAAGCCCAAATCTAAGAAACATGATGGCATTGGAGAGAGTCTAGTGAAGGTTAACAAGAATGATCCTGGAATGAAACAGTTAACATATGACCAGCGTTTGAGGACTCTGTGCCTATACTCGCTGGAGTTTAGAAGAATGAGGAATTAAACCTACTGACTACTGAAAGACCTAGATAGAGTGGAAGTGGAGAGGGTATTTCCAATAGAGGGGGAGTCTAAAAACCAGAGAGGACAGCCTCAGAATAAAAGGATATACCTTTAGAACAGAGATGAGGAGGTAATTCTTTAGACAAAGGATGGCAAATCTGTGGAATTCATTGCCACAGACTGTGGAGGCCAAGTCATTGGATATATTTAAAATGGAGGTTGGTGGTTCATCATTAGTAAGGATGTCAAAGGTTAGAGGGTGAAAGCAGGAGAATGGGGTTGAGAAAATTATTTAATCAGCCATGATCAAATGGCAGAGCATATTCGATGGGCCAAATGGCCTAATTCTGCTTCTGTGTCTTACGGTTAAATTCAATCCTTGTCTACGCTCAGGTCACTGATGTCGGCCAACTTAGCTGGCTATGTTGCTGCAAGATTGGATGATGGACTAAGTAAATATTCCTGCTCCCAATCACTCAGGCATTTCCTTTTAGAAGCTTGCCTGCCCTTTGCTGAAGGAGAATCTGGCTGGGCTGTGATCCACCCAACAGGGTCACGCTGGTGTACGCTGTGAACACTGACTACTGAAAGGTCAAGGTGACAAAGAAGAGGGGAATTAGTTAAAGCTGTGAGAGTGTAAATTCCTACATGCAGTTATCCAGCTTCCACTCTAAAGATCTGATATGCAGGCTTAAGTAGTTGTCTTGGGAAATATTCCACTTGAGGCATAAAAAAGATGCATAATGGTTATTGGGGACAATCGTTCAGCTGAACTAGCCGGACAATCCAAACATGGCAATGTGCCCAGTCCCAATGCCTCACTGCACACACTACAAAGAGAAACATTCATTCATATGACGAGTATTTGATGGCTCTGGGTCTGTACTCACTAGACTTTAGAAGAATGAGGGGTGGATCGCATTGAAATCTATTGAATATTGAAAGACAAAGATGGAGTGGACGTGGAGAGGGTGTTTTCCATAGTGGGAGCGTCTAGGGCCCTTTGAGGGCACAGTTTCATAACAGAGATGTCCCTTTAGAACAAAGATAAGGAGTAATTTCTTCAGCCAGAGGATGGTGAATCTATGATATTCATTGCTACAGACGGCTGTGGAGGCCAAGTCATTGAGTATATTTAAAGCGGAGGTTGATGGGTTCTAAATTAGAAAAAAGCATCAAAGAAAGAAGCATCAGGGAGAAAGAAGCAGGAAGACAGAGTGGAGAGATAATAAATCAGCTAAGATTGAATGGCAGAGCAGACTCAATAGGCCGAATGGCCTAATTCTGCACCTGTGTCTTATGGTTTATTTCGTTGTTCTGTTAATGCCCGCAAGAAAAAGAATCACCAAGTGGTATATGGTAATTTTGATAATAAATTCACTTTGATGAACAGAAATTTGCATAAGAGCAAGGAGGAAATGGAAACCAAATCCCAGTGAGAAGTGTAGATTAACTGAACAAAACAGCTAGCTACAAACATGGGAAGACAAAAGGGACAATTGTTTTTAAATAAAAGGTTATTAATTATACATAACCATGAACAAAGAAGAGGACATGACCAGCCACTTCTTTTATGGCAACTTGCTATAGATGTTCAACCGTGCTACTACATCACCCGCTTTTACTGCTGAACTTCTACTCAAGTTAGAGTCTAAATTGTTATTTTTCTTGTGGTTTATCTTTCTTTATGCTTGCTTGTATGTTTGTATAATAAAGATCCCCATCTTCTGGGCTATGCCATCTTCTAGCATCTCCCATTAGGCAGGCAGAGCAGAGCCCGAAATCCTGCTCCCCCAGGTTCAGGAACAGCTATGTCCCTTCACCACTCAGTTCTTGAACCAACCTGCACAACCTTAATCACTGTTGTTCAGCAACAATATGACCACTTTAGACTACAATGGACTTATGATTTATTGTTTCAATTGCATTCTTTCTTGTAAAAAAGATTATAATTTCTGTTTTATGAATGCTACTTATCCGATGCTTTGTACCCGTGATGCTGTTGTAGCAAGTTGTTCATTGCACCTGCACATACATGGACTTGTGCATATGACCACAAACTCAACCCTGACCACATCTATTGGTATATCTTTTCCTGTATATTCCCTCCAATGCCTTCAAAAACACTAATGGATTTGTTAAACCCCATTTCCTTCATGAGTCCATGTTCTCTCAAGTCCAATCTCACACCATTACGTGGCAGAGTGAGATCGATCAACTGGTTGAGCGGCCTCATAACAACAAGCTTGTACTCAGTGTCAGCAATACCGAGGAGCTGATCGCGGACTTCAGGAACGGTATATCAGAGAAACACACACCCGTCCTCATCAGAGCATCAGCAGTGGAAAGGGTGAACAGTTTCAATTTCCTGTTCATTAATATCTCTGAAGATCTATCCTGGGCCCAACATATCAACACAATTACAAAGAAGGCGCCAGCAGCTGTATTTCATTAGGAGTTTGAGGAGATTCGGAATGTCACCAAAAACTCTGGCAAATATCTACAGATAACATGGAGTACACTCTAATTGGTTGCATCACCATCTGGTATAGGAAGGCCACAAACAGCAGCAGGTTGTAAACTCAGCCAGCTCAATCATGGCCTGGCTTCCCCAGCATCAAGAAACACCTTCAACAGGCGATGCCTCAAAACGGCAACATCCATCATTAAGAATCCCCCCCCCCCCCCCCACCACCACCACCCAGGACGTGCCTTCTGCTCATTACTACCATCAGGGAAGAGATACAGGATCCTAACGGCACACACTTAACATTTCCCCTCCATTATGATTTCTGAACAGTCCATGAACACATGCACACTACCTGACCATTTCTGCTCTCTTTTTTGTGCTACTTATGTTTATATATATATTTCTCACTATGATTTATAAATATATTATGTATTGTACTGTACTGCTGCCACAAAACACCAAAATTTGATCCTAAACCTGATTCTGATAGACGCTGGAAGATTTTATCAGCTTGCGGTGCCATCAATCTCCCCAAAGCCTTGCTTTTTAAATTAATATTCATTTCCTTTGGCTTTTCCTACACTGTCAACCTATTGTTCGCTATGAGTTTCCTGACCTTGCTTCCAACCGTCAAACCTGAACAAAATGCTGAGAACACATACCCACGCCAGAAATCAAAATGACATAGGTCACACTGGATGCTAATGTCAGGAGAAACAATACCCTGACATTCCAGACAAGCAGTTATCTAGCTGTTCTCTACTAAAATAGAGTCACTCCAGATTAACATATGCAAATCCCACAAACAACAACATGAATCATCTGTTTAATAACCATGGTCAGTGGCCACTTCATTAGGTACACTTGTACAGGTTTGCTCACCTCTACTGAGCCAATCTGTAGCAACAACTCAATGCATAAGAAAAGTGCAGACATTCATGCTCAAGAGGTTCAGTTGTTGTCAGACCAAACTTTAGACTGGGGAAGAAATGTGTTCGGTGACTTTGACTGTGGAATGATTGATGGTGCGAGACAGAGTGGTTTGAGTACCTACTGATCTCCTGGGGTTTCCATACAAAAATGTCTACAGTTTACAGAGAATGGTGCGAAAAAACCCCCCAAAAAAAACATCCATTTGACTGGCAATTCTGTGGGTGAAAATTCCTTGCTAATGAGAGAGGTCAGAGAATGGCCAGACTGGTTCAAGTTGACAGGAAGGCAACAGTAACTCAAATAAACCTGCATTACAACAGTGGTGTGCAGAAGAGCATCTCCACACAACAGGTCGAACCTTGAGGTGGATGGGTTACAGCAGCAGCAGATCACCGACATACACTCAGAGTGCCACTTTATTAGGTACAGCAGGTGGCCACTGAGTGTGTATTGCGACTTCACTTTTGGACAGATGCGATCCGACTGAGATTCTCAGCTCAGCTCTGCACAATCCAAAATGAGGGATTGCTCCTAATTGCCTCAATGATGACCGTCCAGTGGCATTTGCATCCACTGGGATGAAGTGTTTTGAGAGACTGGTCATGAAACATGACCAAAGTAGCTCATGCTAATATATTGGGTCCTGACGAAGGGTCGCGGCTCAAAGCATTAGCTGCTCATTTCAACGGATGCTGCCCGACCTGCTGAGCTCCTCCAGCTTGTTTGTGCATGCTAATATATATGTATTTTGATCATAAATTTTACTTTGAACTATACTGAAAATGTAAAGATTCTTGACATTGTTGTCATATGGGATGCAGATGATGAAAAATTAACCTAAGCACAGTGTGTATTGTTGGAGCTTATCATTACCTGCTACCTTTCTTGTCAGGAAATACATTATCCAATCTGGTTCTACCTGGATATAAATCCTTCATTTGAAGGATTGTAAATGGAAAAGGACAGCAGACTTCAACCGTGAGGGTGAATCAATTAAAAAAAATATTCAAGCTTTGGACTCTGACCAAAACAAAGCCTTGCTCCAATGGTCTGGGACCGAAATTATTGCCTTCAGTAGGTAGACATACTGCCATTTTCCACTGAGGTAGAAACATCATCATCTGCACAAATTTCCAAACCCAACAGGTTCAGGAACAGTTACTACCCTTCAACTATCAGGCTCCTGGAGCCGTCATGAATAACTTCACTCACAGTGAACTGATTGCACTTCAACTCTGTACTGGATGCATTACTGCTTCATATGAAAATACCAAGGCCCAAGAACAGAAAACTCTTCACAAAGTGGTGGATACAGGCCATTCCATCACAGGCAAAGCCATCCCCACCACTGAGCAAATTTACATACAGCACTGCCAGAAGAAAGCAGTGCCCAACATCAAGGACCACCACCATCTAGGCCATGTTTTCTTCTCGCTACTACCAATGGGCAGAAGGTACAAGAGCCTTGGGTCCCACACCACAGGTTCAAGAACATTTATTACCCTTCAACCATCAGGCTACTAAACCAGCATGAATAACTTCATTCACGTCAACTCTGAACTGATTCCACAATCGATGCTCTCATTTTCAAGGACTCTACAACTTGGGTTATCAGCATTTTTTTAAAATTTGCAAAATTTGTCTTCTTTTGCACATTGTTTGTCAGTCTTTGTGCAGTTTTTCATTGATTCTATGATATCCCTCCCTTTTATTGAAAATGCTTGCCAAGAAATTGAATCTCAAGGTAGTATATAGTGATATATACATACCTTGATAATAAAGTTAGACCATAAGACATGGAGCAGAATTAGGCCATTCAGCCCATCAAGTCTGCTCCACCATTCCATCATTGCTGATTCATTATCCCTGTCAACTCCATTCTCCTGCCTTCCACCTGTAACATTTGATGCCCTGATTTTTCAAGAACCCATCCAGCTTTGTTTTAAATATACCCAATCACTTGGTCACCACAGCCGTCTATGGCAATGGATTCCACAGATTCCCACCCCCGGCTAAATTTGCTTTGAACTTTGATTTAATAGGAGACACAAGAGCCACTCGCCAATCTTGATGAAGGATTCGAAGTCCATTTCACACCTTAGATGTTGCCTGACCAGTAGCCTCAGCTTCTTTTATGTGTTGCTAGTTATTTAATAGGGATTCACGATCCCATTGTTCGTGCTACAGACCATCACTATTCTTATCATATGATGAATACTGCATTCAGCTGGGGATAGGAGAGGTATCGCTTACAAACCTCCCACCACCTATTAAATGCTCCCAATGGCATGTGTCTGAAATAGTTTCTGAGAAATAGTTCCTGCTCCTGGCCTTCACATGTGGCTCAGCTACTAAGTCCAGTGGGACCTTTTCTAAGAGTACGGGGAAAAAGACGGGTTACTGGCATGTTAAAACCAGTCTCTGTGGACTGATGGGGCTCATCAGCCGTGGTTGGCAGTTCAGCTCAGAGAAGGAAAACTCTGATCTCAAACCTCCGCTGCCTTGCAGCTGCATTCATTCATGGGGAAGGATTCGGGAGTAAACCCAGAGGGAAATTCTGGAGCTGGAGTCCGTAAGGCAGCCCTCCATTGAGTTCAGTGCTGACTGGCAACTCCTGTGACACCACATGCTAAATTGTATCAGTCTCTGCCGTTCCTCTGGAATCATCAGCTGCATGGAGAGGGAAGCATGCTGCATGGGCAACAGCTTGCTTTGCATATTGTACTGCCCTGGCTTGTGTACTGCCTTGCATATCGACATAGTCGGCTATGATACAACATCCTTCATCGACCCCAGCCAACAGAGGTCTCCAATACATTCCCCTCATTATGTGGAGGAAGTGGAATCTTGGGAGAGGGTGCAGAGGAGATTTATCAGGATGCTGCCTGGATTAGAGGGCATGTCCTCGGAAGGCAAGTTCAGCGAGCTAAGACTTGATGGAGATGTTCAAGGTGATAAGAGGCACAGATTCAGTGGACAGCCAGGGAAGAAATGGCTAATATGAGGGATCATAAATTTAAGGTGATTGAAGAAAAGTAGGGGAGGGATGTCAGAGGTTAAGTGTGTATCTTTTTTACACACAGAGAGGGGTGGGTGTGTGGAACACCCTGTCAGGAATGATGTAGAAGCAGATATATTAGCAGCATTTAAGAAACTCTTAGATAGACACATTGATGACAGAAAAATGGAGAGCTTTGTGGGAGGGAAGGGTTAGATTGATCTTAGAGTAGGTTAAAAGGTTGGCTCAACATTGTGGGCCTAGGGGCCTGTAATGTGCTGTAGTGTTATACATTCTGTATCCTATCGCTGCACGTCAATAATTCAGCTGCCTGTTTCACTGATTCAGTCGGTTAAAAAACCACATTAAATAAGAAAATAAATATGTCTGTGACATTAATAAAAACTAACTGGAATTGCTTAATTAGAATGAAAATGACAACAAATGAAAAAGAGAAATACAGTGGAGTCCGGTTAATTGGTAAAAGTCGGGACAGAACATTTTGGTTCAATTAAGCGGCTGCCCCAATGAGCCGAAATTTCATGGAAATTAAAAAGGTTTTAAAGAAGACAAACTACCATACAACTGAGTAACAGATTATGCGCTTAAGTGAAACACAGTACAAATTAGAACACTACCAATATGACAACAGTGTCATAAAAATCTGTATTAGTTCAAAATCGTTATCGATGGAAGAATTTATTCAGTGTACGCTGTCATTTTCTTTTGATTGATTGCAAATGAACAAAATCATCGCAGGTACCTAGTGTAGATATGGATTCCCTTCATACAATGCTTTCAATGACTGTATCCTCTAAATCTTCATTTTCATTCTAATATTCAAGATGATTGTCAATAACTTCAAATTCTCCAAATTTCCCAACTTGCTGAAATAGTGAAATCATTTCATTTCACACCCAGCAGTTTCTCGCATCTCCATGACTGAATGCTTGAAACCGCAGTGAGCAAAGCAGTTCTGAATTGTCTTACTACTTACTTCTCGCCAGCTATCAGTGATAAAAATCACTGCTTTTTGAACACAAACACAAGCAACTGACACTATTTAAAAACTGTGCACCCCTAAGCATGGTGTAGTGTCTAACAGCCACACAATTGCATAGAACTAACACTAGTTAGAAAGTGTTTGGCACCAGTCTCCTGTCCCAATTAAGCAGCATCTCAAATAAGTGAAGAGAATACCAGCTATTTTCTTGATTAGCTTTTGTTCTTCAAATAAGTAGCTTCCCTGATTAACTGGAATCCACTGTCCTACAAAATCTCAATTAACTAATGAATGCACACACAGGAGAAAATAGACAAAGTACAGAAATTGACCATGTAGACAATGCAACAAAATTTTTAAAGAAAATTGAAGTGTTTACTTCAATAAATTACCATTTCGAGAAAGATCCAACTCTACTAGCAGCATGAAGTTTGCTATCTCAGGGGGAAGTCGCTGGATTTCGTTGTCGCTTAGTCCAAGTTTTCGTAACTTCACCAGCTGGAAGAATGGCTGAAAAAGGTGAAAAAAGATGGTTACAAACAATTCTGACATGGAAAACAGAAATAACAACATTCCTCACTCCTCTACCAACCTTCCAAACCCTGAAATACCTCACAAAATATATGAACTGTAATGTGCATTACAGTACAATGCAATGCATAAAATATACAAATTACAGTAAGAAATGTAATATTTATATATTAAATAAATCGTGCAAAGAGAGAGCAAAGTAGAGAGTTACTGATCATGGGCTGGTTCATTGTCTGTTGAGAAATCTAACGGTGCAGGGGAAGAAGCAGTTCCTTAAATATTAAGTGTATGTCTTCAGGCTCCTATACCTCCTCTTTAATGGAAGTAAAAGGGTGGTGGGGGACAATCGTGATGGATGCTGCCTTTTAAGGCATAACCTTTTGAAGATATCCTCAAAGCTATGCAGGCTAGAGCCCATGATAGAGCTTGCCAAGACCACAACCCTCTGCAGTATCTTATGGTGAGGGGGAGAGAGATTTCAAAGGGACCTGCGGGACAATTTTTCCATACAGTGGATGAACAGTATGTGGAATGAGCTGCCAGAGTAAGTGGTTGGGTCAGGTACATTAACAACATTTAAAAGACACATGAATACAAAAGATTTAGCAGGATGTGGGCCAAATGCAGGCAAATGGATTTAGGTTAGATGGATACCCTGGCTGGAATGGACCAGGTGGGCCGAAGGGCCTGTTTCTCTGCTGTGTGACTCTATAACTCTAAAATCCACTGCATGAACGTCCCAGTCTTTATCTCCAAACTGAGAACAAAGTAAAGTTAATTACAAGCAATTTATGCTGTCAAAACACACACCAGAAGTCAAAATTCCCTGCTTCCCTGCAGTTTAAATAAGGAAAATATTATTGGCTCATTGTCATTTGGCAGCAGCAGAAAGAGAAACCAGACTCTCATTAAATTCTAGGATTAGCATCTTCACACATGGGACTAAAATTATTTGCAACTGTAGGGGGTTAAAATAAAACGCATGTCACGGTAGTGACCCTCTGAAGCAATAATGGTTCCATTCCCCTGACCTAATATAAACACACACACACATGCTTGTCAAATATGATATTGCTCCCAATAAGCACAGCTTTTCAGTGCATTCTATAATTGTACTTCATGCTGCAAGGGTTTGTCGGGCATTTTCTGCATCATCTGGATGACAGTTGTCACTGGGTAGCAGAAAACGACAAATATTTTTTGCCGAGAGGGCCACCAGGATTTCCCTCCCCCACTATTTGTGACAATTACTGGGAGCATTGTATACAAAGGGACTAAAACACTGTGAGGATCCCAACCACTCATCCCACAATCACTTTGAGCCAGTACTGTCAGGAAGGAGGTACAGGAGCATCGGCACTAAGACTGCCGGACTGAGTAACAACGTCTTCCCCCAGGCTGTAAGACTAATGAATTTCCTGCTACCACCAAGGTCCTGTCACCAGGACAGTGAGCTCTTTACTGTACTGTTCACCTATGCTGCTCAAATCACACTAATTTTGAAATATATCTCATTATCTTAATTGTGTTAATAGTTTGTTTTATGTGCTGCGTGTGACACATATATTATGGGTGCACCATGGTCCAGAGGAACATTGTTCAACTTGATTGTATACATGCAGTCAGATGACAATAACCTTGAACCTGAAATTATTTTCATTCATCCCACAGCAAAGGAACAAGCAGGCGCTATTCACCTACTCATGTCATTCATTATAAGACTTTGAAAGGCACTGGACCATCAGACCACACTTGGGCTACTGTGAGCAATTTTGGGCCCCGTATCCAAGAAAGGATGTGCTGTTAATGGAGAGAATCCAGGGGAGGTTCATGACAATGATTTTGGGAATGAAAGGGCTAACATACAAGGACTGATGGGTCTAGGCCTGTACTCGCTGGAGTAAGAATAATAAGTGGGAATCTCATTAAAACCTATCGAATATTGAAAAGCCTAGAGAAAATAGATGTGGAGAGGACGTTTCCTACAGTGGGGGAGTCTCAGATCAGAGAGCACTCAGAATAGAGAGAAGTCCCTTTAGATTAGAGATGAGGAGGAAGTTCTTCAGCCAGAAGGTGGCGAATCTGTGGAATTCACTGCCACAGATGGTCGTCGATTTTGTCATCGGGTACATTTAAAGTGGAGGTTGATGGGCTCTTGATTAGCTAGGTTTGCAAAGGTTACAACAGGGAGAAAGCTCGAGAATGGGGTTGAGAAGCATAATAAATCAGCCATGGTGGAAAGACAGAGCAGACTCCAGGGGTTGAAAGGCCTCATTCTGCTCCAACATCTTCACACTTCAACAAAAAACATTTCTCATGACACGTTCCTGCCTAGTTTCAGGATTTTAAATGCTTCCCAATTCAACTAATATTTTGGGAGAGGGATAGAGAGTTTTAATTTCCAACCTCTCGCAATCTGAAAATTTGCACAGACCTTGACCTGCCAAGGGCTCAGCCCCAGTTCTAAGGATCAAAAATCAACTTTATTCATCACATACATTACATTTGTTAGGAATTTACTGTAGTGTGTTGGTCAAGATGCTACATGCAACAATTATTAAGAATAAAGGATTATACATGCTATCTGTGATAATATTTTCTGTGTTTTGCACCTGAAGCCCCAGAGGAACAATGTTTCATTTAGCTGTATACATGTGTATGGTGGAACAACAATAAATTAGAACATGAACTTGAAAATAAAGTTAGAGGATAAAGTACAGATATGCAATAAATGCGCATAAGTACATTTATTCCAAGGTTGTGTCCCCTGGCCTACATGAAAAAATCCTTTATTTCTAATCTATCCCACCAGTCTTTAATAACCAACTCAATATCCTCATTCATCGTCAAGAAGTGGTTCTTCAACATGGCAACATCCATCAAAGGGGCCACAGTGGTTGACAAAGGAAGTCAGAGATTGTATTGCATTAAAGAAAAAGAAGTATGACAGGGCTAAGATGAGTGGGAATACAGATGATTGGGAAAGTTTTAAGGATCAGCAGATCTTGACTAAAAAAGCAATACGGAGAGAAAAAATCAGGTATGAGCTCAGTCTAGCCAGGAATATAAAAGGGGATAGCAAAAGCTTTTTTAGCTATGTGAAGAGAAAGAAGATAGTTAAGAACAATGTTGGCCCCTTGAAGAATGAATTGGGAGAAATTGTTATGGGAAACAGGGAAATGGCAACAGAATTTAATGCGTACTTTAGATCTGTCTTCACCAGGGAGGACACAAGGAATCTCCCAGATGTATGGATGGGCCAGGGTCATAAGATATCAGAGGAATTGAGACAGATTGACATTAGGAAAGAAACTGTGATGAGTAGACTGGTAGGGCTGAAGGCTAATAAATCCCCGGGTCCAGATGGTCTGCATCCGAGGGTTCTAAAAGAGGTGGTTCAGGAAATTGTGGATGCATTGGTAATCATTTTCCAATGTTCCTTAGATTCAGGATCAGTTCCTGAGGACTGGAGAGTGGCTAATGTTATCCCACTTTTCAAGAAGGGAGGGAAGGAGAAAACAGAGAACTATCGCCCTGTTAGCCTAACGTCAGTCGTGGGGAAGATGCTTGAGTCCATTATTAAGGACGAAATAGTGGCACATCTTGATGGCAGTAATAGAATTAGGCCGAGCCAGCATGGATTTACCAAGGGCAAATCATGCTTGACTAATTTGTTGGAGTTTTTTGAGGGTGTTACAGGGATGTTAGACAAGGGTAAACCAGTGGATGTTGTGTACCTGGATTTTCAGAAGGCATTCAATAAGGTGCCACATAGGAGATTGGTGAGTAAAATCAGAGCTCATGGCATTGGGGGCAGGGTTTCAACATGGATAGAAAACTGGTTGGCAGATAGAAAGCAAAGGGTAGCAGTGAATGGGTGTTTCTCGGACTGGCTGGAGGTGACTAGTGGGGTACCACAGGGCTCTGTATTGGGACCACAGCTCTTTACGATTTATGTCAATGATTTAGATGAGGGCATTGAAAACTATATCAGCAAGTTTGCTGACGATACTAAACT
Organism: Hypanus sabinus; assembly: GCF_030144855.1. Lineage (NCBI taxonomy): Eukaryota > Metazoa > Chordata > Chondrichthyes > Myliobatiformes > Dasyatidae > Hypanus > Hypanus sabinus. The sequence goes on along the minus strand of NC_082715.1, from coordinate 73,919,544 downwards.
GGGTAGAAGGGTGACATGCGAAGAGGACGTTAGGAGAATACAGGGAGACTTGGATAGGCTGGGTGAGTGGGCAGATACTTGGTAGATGTCATTCAATGTGAATAAATGTGAAGTTATCCACTTTGGAAGCAAGAACAAGAGGGCAGAGTATTGTCTGAACGGTGTAGAGTTAGGTAAGGGAGAAATGCAAAGAGACCTAGGAGTCCTAGTTCATCAGTCAATGAAGGTGAATGAGCAAGTGCAACAGGCAGTGAAGAGGGCAAATGGAATGTTGGCCTTTATTACAAGGGGAATTGAGTACAAGAGCAAGGATGTCCTTTTGCATTTGTACAGGGCCCTGGTGAGACCACACCTGGAATATTGTGTACAGTTTTGGTCTCCAGCTTTGAGGAAGGACATTCTGACAATTGAGGAAGCGCAGCGTAGATTCACTAGGTTGATTCCTGGGATGGCAGGGCTGTCTTACGCAGAGAGATTGGAGAGATTGGGCTTGTACACGCTGGAATTGAGGAGATTGAGAGGGGATCTGATTGAAACGTTTAAGATAATTAAAGGATTTGATAGGATTGAGGCAGGAAATATGTTCCAGATGTTGGGAGAGTCCAGTACCAGAGGGCATGGATTGAGAATAAGAGGTCAGTTATTTAAAACAGAGTTGAGGAAGAACTTCTTCTCCCAGAGAGTTGTGGAGGTGTGGAGTGCACTGCCTCGGAAGACGGTGGAGGCCAATTCTCTGGATGCTTTCAAGAAGGAGCTAGACAGATATCTGATGGATAGGGGAATCAAGGGATATGGGGACAAGGCAGGGACTGGGTATTGATAGTGAATGATCAGCCATGATCTCAGAATGGCGGTGCAGACTCGGGGGGCCGAATGGTCTACTTCTGCACCTATTGTCTATTGTCTACAAAGGGCCCTGGGACTCATAAGCCCCTTTGCACCGGATTTTTAAATTTTCTCCCCGTTCAGAGTATAGTCTACACTTTTATTTCTTTACTGAAGTCCAAATGTTTATACCCAATGATACAGTTCCCAACATTATATTCCATCTGCCCATTATCCCAATCTGTCCAAGTCTATCTGCAGACTCTCTTCTTCCTCAACACTACCTGCCAGTCCACCTATCTTTGTATCATCTGCAAACTTGGCCTCAAAGCTATCAAAATCATTGATATACAATGTAAAAAGAAGTGGTCGTTAACACCAACCCCTGTGAAACATCACTAATTACTGGCAGTCTTTATTCCCACTCTTTGCATCCTGCCAATCAGCCACTGCTTTATCCATAGAACCACAGAACACTACAGCACAGTACAGGCCCTTCAGCCCTCCAATGTTATGCCGACACATATAATCCTTAAAAAAAAAGTATTAAACACACACTACCCCATAACCCTCCATTTTTCTTTCATCCATGTGCCTGCCCAAGAGGCTCTTAAATACCCCCAATGTTTTAGCCTCCACCACCATTGCTGGCAAGTCATTCCAGGCACTCACAACCCTCTGTGTAAAAAACTTACCCCTGATGTCTCCCCTAAACTTCCAATTTTGCCCTCTGGTGTTTGCTACTGGTGCCCTGGGAAATAGGTACTGACTATCCACCCTATCTATGCCTCTCATAATCTTGTAGACCTCTATCAAGTCCCCTCTCATTCTTCTATGCTCCAAAGAGAAAAGTCCCAGCTCTGCTAACCTTGCTTCATATGACTTGTTCTCCAAACCAGGCAACATCCTGGTAAATCTCCTCTGCACCCTCTCCATAGCTTTCACATCCTTCCTACAATGAGATGACCAGAATTGAACACAATACTCTAAGTGCGGTCTCAACAGAGATTTGTAGAGTTGCAACATGACCTCTCTACTCTTGAACTCAATCCCCCTGTTAATGAAGCCTAGCATCCCATAGGCCTTCTTAACCACCCTATCAACCTGTGCAGCGACCTTGAGGGATGTATGGATTTGAACCCCAAGGTCCCTTTGTTCATCCACACTCTTAAGTAACTGACCATTCATCCTGTACTCAGTCTTCTGGTTTGTCCTTCCAAAATGCATCACCTCACACTTGTCTGGATTGAACTCCATCTGCCTCCATCCATCGTATTGAACTCCATCCACGTTAATATTGTTCCTGTAATTCCATGGGCTCTTATCTTAGTTGCCTTCTGTTGGTTCTTCCCCAATCCTCTAACATCCAACTAATTTTTTGTTATATTATATGCCCTCTCTTTTACTTTTATGTTGGCTTTGACTTCCCTTGTCAGCCACGGTTGTGACACCTTGCCTTTAAAATACTTCTTTGGGATATATCTATCCTGCACCTTCCAGATTATTCCGACAAACTCCAGCCATTGCTACTCTGCCAGTTTCCCTGCCAGTGTCCCCTTCCAATCAACTTTGGCCAGCTCTTCTCTCATACCTCTGTAATTCCCTTTACTCCACTGTAATACTTTTGACTTGAGCTCCCACTCAAATTGCAGAGTGAATTCTATCATATTATGATCACTGGCTCCTAAGGGTTCCTTTACCTTAAGCTCCCTAATCGAATCTGGTTCGATATACAACATCCAATCCAGAATAGCTGATCCCCTGGTGGGTTAACAACAAGCTGCTCTAAAATGCCATTTTAGAGGCATTCTACAAATTCTCTCCCTTGGGATGCAAAATCAGCATCAACCTGATTTTCCCAATCTGTCTGCATATTGAAATCCCTCATGACTATCGTAACATTGCCCTTTTGACATATCTTTTTTATCTCCCGCTGTAATTTGTAGCCCACATCCTGGCTACTGTTTGGAGGCCTGTATACAACTCCCATCAGGGTCTTTTTACCCTTCCAGTCTCTTAACTGTACCCACAATGATTCAACATCTTCTGATCCTATGTCACACCTTTCTCAGGTTTTGATTACATTGTTTACCAACAGAGCTACCCACCCTCTCTGCCTTCTAGTTTGTCTTTTCAATGCAATGTGTATTCTTGCATGTTAAGCTCCCGATATTAATCTTCTTTAAGCCACAACTCAGTGATACACACAACACATGATATCTGCCAATCTCCAACTGCGCTACTAGATCATCTACCATATTCCACATACTGCATGCTATCAAATAGCAAGGACCATCAGTCCTGTATTCATCACCAGTAGCTGTTATCCCGTTACACTACAAATCATCCCAATGACTGCAATTATGCTCAATCATCTGGCTGTTCTGACAGTCTCCTACACACAGCTTCTACTTGTATACCAACTGCTTTTCAGCTTTCTACCTAATTCCCCAAATTATCTCCACAGGACCTCCTCGCTTTTCCTACTTATGTCATTGCAGCCAACATATAACACGACTTCTAGCTGCTCAAGCACCCCTTTTTAAATTTAGGAATGTTATGACTTGTAACTCCAAAACATAAGATTATTAGAAAGAGAAACACGAGAACCCGGGATAAACATGCTGCGATTTTTTTTAAGTTGAACATCTCTCTCCTCTTGCAATGAAAAAAAAACATGCTTTGTTTTTCACTCAGCCGTTTCTCTTCTCATGAAGAAAACATGCTGCGCTTTTTTAAAAACTCAAACACTGCGCTTCAACAGGAAGGTAGTCAACTCGGGTTCATTTTAAACTTACTTGTCACCACTGTTATGTTTTGGAACTCCAAAACATAAAACAAATCAAAAGAAAAACACAGGAGTCCAGGATAAATGTGTACTCTGTTTTACTTTAGCGAGGCGCACACGTATGACATGGTGGCAGAATGTTTGCCATTCACATACAGTACTTTGTCAAGGTCTTAGGCACATATATATAGCTAGGGTGTCTAAGATTTTTGCATAGTACTCTAGTGATTTTATATATTTTACAATACTGCTGCCACAAATAAACAACAAACTTCATGACATATGTGAGTGATGACAAACCTAATTCTGATATGGGTCTCTATCATGGACTGAGAATGGGAAGTGGACAGGGAGAGGGGAATCATGGATGGGAAAAAGGGAAGGGAGTTAAGAAGGGAAGCACCAGAGAGACATTCTATTATGATCAATAACAATAGAAATCAAATGATCTTGCCTCATTCTCAGGGCTGGGTGTATCTACACCCTCACCTCCCCCTGCCCGGCCTTCCTTCTCTTTCATCTTTACTAGAGCTCTCCCGCGTGCTCCATCCTCTCCATTCCCAACGTCCTTGGCTCTTGGTAGATTTACAAACTTGCTCTCCACTCCACATTGTCAATACTGTGCAGAAGTGTTGGACATCCTAGCTATTTATATCTGTGCCTTAGACTTTTGTTGTTTATGAAATACAGCACTGTACAAATTATGTAAACAAAGAATGCTTAATCAAACAATATATTTAGAATATTACTCTGTGTGCATACATCTACTGATGCTTTTGGACACATCATCAGCGATGTTCCTAGAATCATCGGGTGTTTCAGGTCTTTCAACATCATACACCCTTCTCCAGGTGACCCAGCCGGGGCTGATCAGACCCCAGCTTGTGTCCAGATGGCTAGCTACACATGACTCCATGGCTCCCCTCTCTTGAGCCACAGCCACCTTGAGGCCCTCTCTGCCGCATCGGTGGTACTGTGGTTGGCTCTCCTCTTCCTCTCTCCCTCGATGCCCAAATTGCTGTAGGCTCTGGCTAAGGAACGGGCTGTGAATTCCCTACAAGCAACTTCCACTGGGAGACACCCCGCTCCCCATCCAGCCCGCTGGCAGTTGCTGACCAGTCCTGCATAATTAGATAGCTTCCTTTCAAAGGCCTCTTCCAAGTGATCTTCCCATGGGACTGTCAGCTCCAGCATCACCACCTGCTTCGTAGACTCAGACACAAGGACAATGTCTGGTCGCAGGGTGGTGGCTGCGATATGGTCGGGGAACCTCAGCTGCCTTTTGAGGTCCACCAACAGCTGCCAGTCTCTTGCAGAGGTCAGGATACCTGCTGATGTTCTTTTGGCGGGTATTGGCTGCTCCCCAGCTCTTACAAGAGCCGGGCCTGGCACCTCCTTCGTCTCACCAGGTTGGACACCTGCGCATTGTGCTGCTCCTGCTCCCGCCAGACACTTCATCCTCGCTTGGTGGATCTTCAAGCCGCGATCGTTCTTGCAGATTTTGCCACATGCACACTGCTTGATCATAGTCATTTGTCCATTGCCTGGGTCTGTTGCCATCGTGTCCGTCCAACTGGGGTGATCATCCTCTCCCCCTCTCAGGCACCCCTGGGGGTACTTTTCCCTTAGAATCACAGTAGATCTTGCGGGGGTCCTCCTCTCAGAAGACACAGATTGGGTTGCCAGCCCTTTCTGCCCCGGTTGCCATCTCTCCGAGCTGTCACTGACTCTCCAGTCGTCACCACTCTTTTTGTGGTTGTCACCCAGTTTTTCCTGGCTGTCACTGATAAACTTAGGGTTCAAATATTACTGAAATATTAAATGCACAGGGAACAGCTTGTTCCTCTCTACCATCAGATTTCTCAACAGTCCATGAACAGTACCTTGTTATTCTGCTTTTATTTGCACTATTTGTTTTTCCTATCTTGTAGATTTTTATATTTGCACTGTACTGCTGCTGCCAAACAGATTTCATGTTACACTTAGTGGCCACTTTATTGGGTACACCTGCTCATAAATGCAATTATCTAATTAGCCAATCATGTGGCAGCAAATCAATACATAAAAGCATACAGACATGATCAAGAGATTCAGTTGTTGTCAGACCAAACAAAAGAATGCGGAAGAAATGTGATTTAAGTGACTTTGACTGTGGCATGATTGTTGGTGTCAAAAGGGCTGGTTTGAGTATCTGAGAAACTGCTGATCTCCTGGGATCTTTACACTCAACAGTCTCTAGAGTTTACAGAGAATGATGCAAAAAAAAATCCAGTGAGCAGTAGTTCTAAAAAACAAAAAAGCATTGTTAATGGGGAGGTCAGAAGAGAATAGAAATACCAGTTCAAGCTGATAGGAAGGTAACTAACTCAAATAATCATATGTTGCAATAGTGGTGTGCAGAAGACATCTCTGAACGTGCAAGTTGAACCTATAAGTGGATGGGCTGCAGCAGCAGAAGTCCATGAACATACTTGTGACCACTTTAGCACCTAATAAAGTGGCTTTTGAGTGCATCTGGCGAATATAATTGACGCTTAAAATCAGATTGCAAACCCAACAAATAGTTAAATACGCCACAGTCCCAACCATCATTTTCTCTTCACACTTGCTGCATTGTTGATTCAATTAGCAGAAAAATCAATCCAAATGCTCTCATCCCTCTTCTCCACCCAAAAACAAAAATCGTTTGGCTCAGTTCGCTGGCTGCATTCCGTATTAACTTTGTAGTGAAGGCTCCTTTTACATAAATACATGTGTTTTTAATATCAAAACCTAGTTTAAACTAGAATTGTGGCCAGAATTTAAAAGCAGTCTTAAGACTTACACCTTTTGCAAGCTTCTTTGAAGGATATTTAGTTATATATTTTCAAAGCTACGAAGGAGACAACGGCTTCTTTATGTCAGCAGACTGTGTTAACAAATGTGCCAAATTAAGAGAACAGGAATGTCCATTCATTGTCTAAATATTTATGTCTGATTCACTGCATGAGAACCAATTACCCGCCCATTCAATCTCGTGGTTCCGTTTGTTCAAGTTGGGTAGTAGATGACCTACATGGTTTCTTTTCTACTGTCATTTGCTAATTAACATATTTTGTAGATTGTAACAGAGGCAAGCTCACCCAGCACATTCCACACCACACTAACCAAGGTAACAATACCAACGCAGATAATGAGCAGACATTAACTGCGACTCTATGTAAGTGACATACTGAAACCAGAGGCAACATCAGTGAAGTTGCTAATCAAAAAGGGGACAGATTTTACAATGATTTTAGTAAAGTATAGATAGCATGTCAGAAATAAATATTTTTATATAGAGAGCGGTTGGTGCACGCCAGCCTGCCAGGCATGGTGATGGTAGAGGCAAATACAATAAGGGCATTTTAAAAACTCTTAAGATGGTTACATGGATGCACATTGGTTGTTTGTCAATCTTTGTTTATGTATAGTAGTTCATATATTCTATTGTATTTCTTTATTTTCATGTAAATGCCTGCAAGAAATTGAATCTCAATATAGTGACATATCTGTACTTTGCTATTAAATTTACTTTGATATTGACGGATGATAGAAAAATGGAGAGCTACATGGAGAGCAACACATACAAAATGCTGGAGGAACTCAGCAGGCCAGGCAGCATCTATGGAAAAAAGTTTTTCCATAGATACTGCTTGGCCTGCTGAGCTCCTCCAGCATTTTCTGTGTGTTGCTCGCATTTCCAGCATCTGCAGATTTTCTCTTGTTTGTAGCTACATGGAGAGGGAAGGGTTAGATTGACCTTAGAGTAGGTTAAAAGGCCAGAACATCGGGGGACAAAAGGCCTCTACTGTGGTGTACTATTCTATGTTCTTTCTATGTTCTATTTCAGAATGTTATGTAGCGGTTAGCAGAACCCTACTACAGTGCCAGCAACACACTGACCATTAGTTGCTTGTATGTTCTCCCTGTGGCCACACAGACTCCCTCCAGGTGTGCCAGTTTCCTCTCACATTCCAAATATGTACGTATTAGTAGGTTAATTGGTCACATGCACGTAAAAGGCCAATGGGAGCTTGTTGGGCCAGAGAGGCCTGTTACTGCGCTGTTTCTCTGAATAAAATGAAGAAAAACAGGAAGAATATTATGGGTAAAAGAGTAAACTATGCTGCACTCCTTCACTGAGAAGATCCTTGGGAAGTATTTTTCCTCAAAGGTATGAGCGCACTTAATATCAGATAGCCCTCCTTTGAATTAACGCAATTTCAAAGACTGATACATTGAAATTCAGTGCTGCAGTTCTTGGTTACTGAATAGAACACAGAACAGTCCAGCACAGGAACCGGCCCTTTGTGCAAATCCATTAAGTTAATAATCAAATGGTTAACTAAACTAATCCCTTCTGCCACATCAGAATGTCTATTTGCACCCATTTTCCTCACATTCATGTGCCTATCTAAACATCTCTTAAAAGCCTCTAAAGTTTGTCTCTAACACCTCCAGGCAGTGTACCCATCACTCTCTGTGTAAAAAAACTTATACTTATCTGCCTTCTAAAACCCCTCTCTCCACCAGAATCAGAAGCAGATTTAACATCACTGACGTATGTCATGAAATGGACTGCTTTGTGGGAGCAGTGCAGTACAATACATAAAAATATACCATAAATTACAATAAGAAATATATTTATCAAATAATAAGTAATAAAAAAAGAACAAAAATAGTGAGGTAGTGTTCATGGACTGTTCAGAAATCTGATGGTAGAGGGAAAGAAGCTGTTCCTGAAACACTGAGTGTCTCTCCTCAGGCTCCTGTACCTCCCCCTTGATGGTAGCAATGTGAAGAAGGCATGTCCTGGGTGATGGGGATTCTTAATGATGAATGCTGCCTTTTTGAGGCACCGCTTTTTGAAGATGTCCTTGATGGTAGGGAGCCTAGTGCCCATGATGGAACTGGCAGAGTCTACAACTCTCTACAGCCTTTTCCAATTCTGTGCACTGGCACCTCCATTACTAATGGTGATACAACCAGTTAGAATGCTCTCACAGTAATTCCCGGTCAAAATACTTGCTGGTTTAAAATACACCGTTTTAGTTCTTTTGCTTGGTCTGACATTAATGGGTTCATAAGAAGCAAAAACACAGGATGTGGATAGTGCTAAGGAAATGCGAGGTTGAAAAGATCCTGATGGGTGTTGTATACAGACCCCCAAACAGTAGCAAAAATGTGATCTACAACTTACAATGGGAGATAGAAAATGCATGCCAAAAGGGCAATGTTACAGTAGTCATGGGGGATTTCAATATGCAGGTAGATTTGGAAAATCACTTTGGTGCTGGATTGCAGGAGAGGGAATATACAGAGTCACTACAAGATGGCTTTTCAGAGTAGTCTGTGGATAAACCCACAACAGGATCAGCTATTCTGGATTGGGTGTTGTGCAATGAACCAGAATTGATTAGAGAGCTTAAGGTAAAAGAACCTTAGGAGAAAGTAACCATAATATGATCAAATTCACCCTGAAATTTGAGAAGGAGAAGCTAAAGTGGAGTGAAGGAAATTACAGAAACATGAGAGAGCAGCTGGCCAAAACTGATTGGACAAGAACACTGGCAGGGATGACGACAAGGCAGCAATGGCTGCAATTTCTGGAAGCAGTTCAGAAGGCACAGGATAGATACATCCCAAAGAGGAAGAAGTAACTTAAAGGCAAGATGACACAACAGTGGCTAACAAGAGAAGTCAAAGCCAACATAAAAGCCAAAGAAAGGGTGTACCATAGAGCAAAAATAAGTCAGAAGTTACAGGATTGGAAAGCTTTTAAAAACCAAAAGAAGACAACTAAAAAGTCATTAAGGAAAAGATGGAATATGAAACTAAGCTAGCCAATAATACTTAAAAAGGATGCCAGAAGTTTATTCAGATAAGTGCAAAAGTGAGGCAAGAGTGGATATCGGACTGTTGGAAAACGATGCTGGAGAGGAAGTAATGGAGGACAATGAAACGGCGGGCGAACTGAATAAGTACTTTGCATCAATCTTCCTGGTAGAAAACACTAAGAGTCTGGTGGAGGTTCTAGAGAACAGAGGTCAGTGTATATAAAGTTCCCATTACTAGGGAGAAGGGTTCTTCAGAAACTGAAAGGTCTTAAAGTAGTTAAGTCACCTGAACCAGATGGTATACATCTCACGGTTCTGAAAGAGGTGACTGAAGAGATTGTGGAAGCATTCATAATAATCTTTCAAGAATCACTAGATGAAGGGGTGGTTCAGTCAGCAGGGACTATACTTGCTGGAATTCAGAAGAATGAGTGAAATGTTATAGAACCTATAAAATTATGAAAATTAGGTAAGATAAATGGAGGAAAATTGTTTCCACTGGTAAATGAGGCTAAAACTAGGGGACTGTTTTAGCCTCATTTACCAGTGGAAAAAACGTGGAGAATAGATTTACATGTACGTAATATTGCAAAATGAGAACAAAAATAATGAGGTAGTGTTCGTGGGCTGATTCATTTACCATTCAGAAATCTGATGGGGGAAGGAAAGAAGTTACACAGAAACATAGAAAACCTACCGCACAATACAGGACCTTCAGCCCACAAAGTTGTGCCAAACATTTCCTTACTTTAGAAATTACCTAGGGTTACCCATAGCCATCTATTTTTCCATGCTCCACCTATCCAGGAGTCTCTTAAAAGACCCTATCATATCTGCCTCCACCACCGTCACTAGCAGCCCATTCCACACACTCACCACTCTCTGTGTAAACAAACTTACCCCTGACATCTCCTCTGTACCTTCCTCCAAGCACTTTAAAAATGTGTCCTCGTGTTAGCCATTTCAGCCCTGGGAAAAAGCCTCTGACTATCCACATAATCAATGCCTCTCATCATCTCATACACCTCTATCAGGTCACCTCTCATCCTCCTTTGCTTCAAGGAGAAGAGGTCGAGTTCACTCAACCTATTCTCATAAGGCATGCTCCCCAATCTAGGCAACATCTTTGTAAATCTCCTCTGTGCCCTTTCTATGGCTTCCTAAAGCATTGAGTGTGTGCCTTCAGACTCCTGCCCCTTCTCTCTGATGGTCACAATGAGAAGAAGAAATGTCCTGGGTGATGGGAGACCTTAATAATGGATGTCACCTTTTTGAGACATCCCTTTTCTTGATGCTGGGGAGACCAATGCCCATGATAGAGCTTATGGTGTTATAGAACAAGGTTCTGAATATAACTTGGTCTTACAGAACGAGATTTTTTAGAACAGGGAACACAATACACAATAGTGAAAATCTCCCCAGTTTTACAGATGGTGGAGATTTAGACACCAATCACTGGATAGGATTCAATACAATGCTGCTACCAAACCAATACCAAGTTTGACTGACTCAATTCGGATTTAAAGCTGAAGAAACAACTGGCAAAAACACTCAAAGGCAGCAACTTGCAAAATGTTTTAATTGAGAGTGCTGATGTAATGCTATTCTTACATCAAAATAAACTTTATCCATTATGCAAGATTATTTACAAAAATAAATCATATAATGTACATAGAACATAGAAACCTGACAGTGCAATACAGGCCCTTCGGCCCACAATGCTGTGCCGAAAATGTACTTACTTTAGAAATTACCTAGGGTTACCCATAGCACTCTATTTTTCTAAACTCAGTGTATCTATCCAGGAGTCTCTTAAAAAGACCCTATCATATTCGCCTCCTCCACGGTCACCAGCAGAGGTGTCTTCTATGTCTTGTTATTCTTACATTCATAGACAATGTGTTGAGTAGAGTTCTATTACATTCCTTAAAACATATAGGACCATTGCCACTCATGCATCCCCCACTTCTAATTCTTCCTTGTCCAGCAGAGAAGGAACCCTATACTGTGGTCCCTCCCTGCCAAGCTCTATTTTTTTGGAAATCACAGAAATAGTCACCAATGAGATAACGAGTTTTGACTGTTGGGCCAGTAGGCCTCAGAAAGGGGATGGGGTTAAACATTTTTAAGATAGCATTAATTGGATCAAAGGTTTTTGTCCTTTTACCCAATCATTTTTTATTAGCAGAATTTTAATTAGATCTTGCATACATCCCCTGAGACGTGATCTTGCTTCTGTAAGGCCAAATATGGATAAATCAGTCTGTTAATCTATCACAAGAAATCAGCACCCATCATCAAGGACTCCCCACCATCCAGGCCATGCTCTCTTCTTGCTGCTGCCATTGAGCATGAGGTACAAGAGCCTTAGTTCCCACACCACCAAGTTTAAGAACAGTCATTACCTACAATTATCAAGCTCCTGAATTAGCTTGGATAACTTCACTCACCCCAACTCTGAACTGATTCAGCAACCTATAGACTCACTTTACAACTCATTCTCAGCACTAATCATTCATCTATCTATCTATATATTGGCACAATTTTTCTTCTTTTGCACATTGATTGTTTATCAGTCTTTAGTTTACGTATAGCTTTTCATAAATACTTATTGTATTTTTTATTTTCCTGTAAATACCTGCAAGAAAATGAATCTCAGGGTAGTATATGGTGACATACAGTATAAATATTTTGATACTAAATTTACTTTGACTTTGACTCTATTTACTCAGTACTTGAAGTTCATGGGATTATCAGACAGGAACGACCCTGAAACATTTGTTGCCAGGACATGAAAAAGAGAGGTCAGGGCAGTATCTCAAAACTGGGAAAGCAGCAATTGGGAGTCACAAGACAAAAGTCCTGCTGTCACATTTCTTTGGCTTTTACCCCCCAAATTGATTACTGTACTTCAAAGTTGTTTACCAAGTTAACAGAACCATTAAAAGAAAGGGGGAACTTGAAAGGGTATCTGAAAGGGAGTCATAAAGGACAGAAACAGGCCCTTCGGCCCAACTCATCCTTGCCAACTATGTTGCCCAAAAAACTAGTCCCATCTCTGAACCAGAATCATAATTATAATCAAACATATCAAAACATATAATGAATGAAGGATTTTTTTAGCTTGAGGGTGATGAATCTGTGGAATTCATTGCCATAGGCAGCTGTGGAGGCCAAGTCATTGAATATATTTAAAGTGGAGGACAATAGGTTCAATTAGTCACAGCATCTAAAGCAGGCATGGGCAAACTGCGGCCCGTTAAACTTTTTAATCCGGCCCGCAGAACTTGATGAAATTATATTAATAAAACTTGTTAACGTTTTTCCCCCGCAATTCTGGCGTTTTCCCAATAGATGACGCACTCTATTATATTTGTGGCGACCCATTTCCTGGCACATCCCAACCGGCTCACAATTAGCCAGCGTTCCGGCTAAGGGAGATAGCCTGCGAGCACAGAGCTTTGGAGCCTCTGCGCAGGGGGGCAGGTTGAGGGAGGCTTAAAAGTTAGGCTGGGGATTTCGAATAAAGTTTTTTTCTTCGACTGCAGTTACCGACTCCGTGTCATAATTTTAGCGCTGCATGTAGCACACCGCTACACATTGACCTTTGTTGAGGTGCAGCATATTACTCCACATTTGCGCTTTACTCTTTGTTCGGCTCAACCTATTTGTGTGAACAGGCGTTCAACGTCATGAACATCAACAAAGTCAGCCACAGATCCAAGTTAACTGACCAACACCTCAGGTCCATCCTGAGAATCGCCACAACAAAACTAAATCCAGACTTTGATGCGCTGGCTAAAAAGGGAGACCAACAACACTGTTCCCACTGAAATTAAAAATAAGTTTCTTCATTGTGTTATGTAAAAAATGCATCTGAAAATATTTTTTTCAATAAGCCTTACATGTTACATGTCATTTCTGTTAAGTGATGGACATGAGTAGTGCGCAGGTGCACGTACGTTCTCAAAATAAAAAATGCGCTCCAGATCAAATAACGCGCTCCGCATACTGGCTGGTCGTTGTTGAGTTTTGGCACAGGGGACAATTGAATAAGAAGGAGCAGGACAAGTAGACCTGCATCTCCTACCGTTTTTGAAATAAAGACAGTCAGGAGGAGAGTGATGATGATAATATCTTGAAGGGTAACAGAATTTTCAGTGCTTTAAAATAATAACTGTTACTATTAAAAAAGCTGTATTTTATTCATTTAATTTTCAGTGTTTTAAAAGTCATTTCAATAAATAGCTAAATACCATGGGACTTCAAAGACAGATATTTTGTTGTAATGCATTTGTTCATTTTCAATTGAAATTAAAGCACATGTTTTCTACATATCCCATGATATTTTATTTTCTCATATTTATTTTCTCTTATGAGGTGTATTACCAAAACACTCCGTCCATCTGCTCCTGGTCCGGCCCCCCTGTCAAATTTTAGAACCCTTTGTGGCCCTCAAGTCAAAAAGTTTGCCCACCCCGATCTAAAGTTACAGTGGCAAGGCAGGAGAATAGGACTGAGAGGGAAAATAAATCAGCCATGATGGAATGGCAGAGAAGACTTGATGGGCCAAATGACCTTATCCTCTTCTGATGTCTTATGGTGTAAATGTATTGTATGCAGACATCCCACCCTGTAAGAACTCATTTCAGGGAGGTAGCACCCCCTGTCCCCAGTAGACCTCCACGGGTGTATGTAATACTTGGTTTACTGATTTTGTCTAATCCACAAACCAAGTTGGGTAAATGCATAAAATGTGACTTTAAAATATGTATTTATATATTATATTATCATGGAGTCTTTTTTTATTCTATTACAACTTTAAGCAAGTCTACAGGGAGTTTGGCCTCATCACATAGGACATCAATAGAGTAGTTCCTTAGCAGCTATCCAGCTAGTTTAAATAACGTTTGCTATGCTAATGAACGAATGACACCTGTTAAACTCACCTCAACATGTCTTTTACATTTTAATCCACCATGGGCAATAGAAAAGTCACTGTTGCAAACAGTGCAGCGAGCAACATTGTCATTATTTTTGAGCTTGACTGAAAAGCCCGCCCACAGAGAAAACTGATAGGCCTACTTAGCACGAAGAGAGACCAATCAGGATGCTCTCCCTCTCAGTCTCGCTCTACTTCTCAAAATAATCAGTTTCCGGGATATTATATATAATTTGCAGGCGTCAGGGAGCCACTATTAATATGCGGGAGACTCCCGGAACTTCCGGGAGAGGTGGGATGTCTGTTGTATGCATCCCAGTCAGAGGATGTGTTAGGGGCAGCCTGTGAGGCCACCACGCTTCCAGCACCAACAAACATAGCATGCCCTCAACACACTAACCCTAACCTGCAAGTCTTTGGAAAGAGGGAGGAAACTGCAGCACCCAGAGGAAACCACGGAGATCACAGGGAGAACATACAAATTCCTTGCAGGAGGCGGTGGAAATAGAACCTCGGTCAGTGAACGCTGGTACTGTGAAGGATTATGCTAACAGCTACGCTACCTTTCTGCCCTTATCACTGACATTCGTTGTAATTTGTTGTTTTGCAGCAGTAGCACAGTGCAAGCCATAAAATTTTGGCCCACAGCCCTCTAAACCGCTCTTATCAACGTACCTATCTAAATGGTTTTTAAACACTGCTAATGTGCCCATCTCAACCACTATTTCTATCAGCTCATTCCAAACACGCACCATTTTTTGTGTGCAAAAAAATTCTCTTTATGTTCCTTATAAATCTTTCACTTCTGATCTTACACTGATGTTCTTTTAGCTCTTCCTCCCTTGTAAAGAAACAAGTAGAAAAAGTGCAATAGTTTGCTACAAGAGTAGGTTTACAAGTAATGCGAGTGTTGGAAATTTAAAATTCAAACTCACATTGCTAGAAGTACTTGGGGGAGAGAAAAAAACACTAATGAAAAGTTCCAGTGAAAAGGCAATAGCCTGAAATATTAACTTCTCTCTCTCTCTCTCGCTCTCAATGTCCCTCACACTTTCTCTCCTGCCTCCTGACATTTATTACCTCTCCCTCTCTCATACATGCATACACTCTCTCTCTTTAACTCCCTCTCCCACTTTCTAACACCCTCCCCCTCACACTCTTTCTCCACTCTCCCTCTGATTTTCTCCCTCACACTCTTGCCCTCTCTTTCTCTCTCTTGCCGTCACTCTTTACAATGCTAATACAACTCATGTTAGACCATAAGACATATGAGCAGCATTAGGCCATTCAGCCCATCAAGTCTGCTCCACTATTCCAACATGGCTGATCCTGGATATCACTCAACCCTGCCTTCTCGCCATAACCTTTGATGCCCTGACCAATTAGGAAACGATCAACTTCTGCCTTAAATATAGCCACGGACTTGGCCTCCACCGCAGTCTGTGGCAGAGCATTCCACAAATTCACTGCTCTCTGGCTAAAAACATTCCTCCTTACCGCTGTTCTAAAAGCTCACCCCTCAATTTTGGGGCTGTGCCCTGTAGTTCTGGAAACCCTCAGTAATATTCTCAGTATCACTTATTTTATTTACACAGTTTGTCTTCTTTTACACATAGGTTGCTTGCCATTCCAAAATATAATGTAAATACAATTCTATTGGGTTTTTTTATTTTTCCTATGAATGCTGCAAGACAATGAATCTCAAGGTAGTAAACAGTGCCGTATACATTCTTTGATAATAAATTTACTTTGACTTTAGTTAGGATTCAATTATGTAAAAGTTACACTGAAATTTTATATTTAGATCCAGTTTATGGATTATTACCCAAAATTTCCACTTAATGGACATTTGTTTCTGGTCACTGGTCACAGGACCAGAAGTTTTAGTTAAGTCATCATCTTGCACTAGACATTAATTAAATACAGTACATGTTTTTTTTTAACAACATCTAAAATGGAGCAGGAGTAAGCACTGATGGGAAATTAAGCCCTGTGGCAATAATAAAATCAACTAAAGTTAAATAAACACAAGAGGGTCTGCATATCCTGGAAATGCAGAGAAATGCACATAAAGTGCTGGAGGAACTCAGCAAGCTAGGCAGCAACTATGGAGGGGAATAAACAGCTGATGTGCCAAGACCCTTCATCAGGACTGGAAAGGCGGTGGGGGGGGGGGGGGGGGGGAAAGAATCCAGAATAAGAAGGTGGGGGAAGGGAAGGAGGAAAATTTAGAAGGTGATAGGTGAAGCAAAGTGGGTGGGTGATGGGATGAAGAAAGAAGCTGGGAGGTGATAGATGGAAAAGGTAAAGGACTGAAGAAAGAGGAATCTGAAAGGATAGTTGAATGAGCCATCAACAGGAGAAGGTAAGTTCAAATGAGTAGCAGTAAAAGAAGTCCTCACTCGGTTATTACTACTGATTGGAAATTTAGCGCTGTTGAGGTAGTAAAGAGATCTTTGGAATATGGAAGAAACCGGAGCACCAGAGGAAAACCACACAGTCAACAGGACAACGTACTTACAGAGAGCAGTAGAACTGAACCCGGCTCCCTGGCACTTCCACAGTGTTAAGCTAATCACTGCGCTACCGTGATAAATACTTAATTATTTATAATTAACTAAATAAAATTTTAATTTATAAATATTACATTTACCATTAACTTTACAAGTAACATAATTATTTACAGATAAAATGTGGACACATGGTTCAAAACCAAAATACCCTTTTAAACAATCATTAGAATCACACTGAGCCAAAATTTTCTTCTATCCTGCCTGTTTCTGTTATTCATTGAATTACACAAATCACAAATACAGGATATAGCATTTTTATATCTTTATGCAGATAAATAATGAATGCTTGCTTCGAGTTTAACTAAGTTACAGCAACAGGTTTCCAGATCAAGTGAACTTAAGAATCTTGAACACATGACCCAGACATGGATGTGCCATTGTCAGGTCAGTGCTGCATCTGGAAGCTCAAGAACGTCATGTTCAAAGTAAATTTATTATCAGAGCACATATATCTCACCATATACATCCCTGAGATTCACTGTCTTGCAGGCAGACTCAATAAATCCATAGCTTAATAACCATAACAGAATCAATGAAAGACCACATCAATTTAGGCATTAAATCAGTGTACAAAAGACAACAGATGGTGCAAATACAAAAATAAAGTAATAATAATAAATAAGCAATAAATATTGAGAACATGAGATGAAGAGTCTTGAAAGTGAGTTCATTGGTTGTGAAAACTTTTCAATGATGGAGCGAGTGAAGTTGAGTGAAGTTATCCCCTCTGGTTCAAATGCCGGATGGTTGAGGGGTAGGAGCTGTTCCTGAACCTGGTGACGCGAGTCCTGAGGCTACAGTACCTCTGATGGTAGCAGTAAGAAGAGTCCATGTCCTGGGTGGTGGGGGGGGGGTCCTGATGATGGACACTGCTTTCTTGCAACAACATTGCATGGAGATGTTGAGGAAGGGTTTACCCATGATGGACTGGGCTGTATCAAATACTCTTTGTAGGATTTTCCATTCAAGGGCATTGGTGTTTTCATACCAAGCTATGATGCAGCCAAAGATATCTCTCTCCAAAATCCTCCTGCTGCTCCCATTGGGCAGGAGATACAGAAGTCTGAAGTCCCACAACACCAGATTCAAGAACAGCTGCATTCCTTCAACCATTGGGTTTTTGAAATAACCGACACAACCTCAATCACTACAGTTCAGCACAGTTCACAACCACTTTGATCACTTTGCACTAAAATGGAATATCAATAGAAGGGCAGAATAAGTTCATAGCAGAAATTCCAATAAAGAAATCCAATCACAGTTATCAGGATCTGAAATAGTGCACTTGAAGTTACTAGCCAATAAAGAGTTAGAAAAAAAAAGAGAAATGGTAGGCACTTAGGATAAACAATTTTCTGTTCTTCTGTTTTTTTAATCTATTAATTTTTTACCTATTCGCCAGCTAAGCCAGCATTTATTGCCCATCCCTAGTTGCCCTTGAGAAGGTAGTGATGAGCCACCTTCTTGAACCACTGCAGTCCCAGAAGTGTGGGTACACCCACAGTGCTGTTAGAGAAAGAATTCCATGATTTTGACCCAGCAACAATGAAGGAACGGCGATATGTTTCAAAGTCAGGAAGGTGGGTGGCTTGGACAGGGATTTCCAAGTGGTGGTGGTCCCAGCTATCTGCTGTTCTGTCCTTCTAGATGGTAGTGGTCGTGGGTCTGGAAGGCATTCCCTTAGTAATTTTGGTGTGTTGTTGCAGTGCATCTTGTAGATACTACACACTGCTGAGTCAATGGTGAAGGGATTGGATGCTTGTGGAGGGGGTACCAATCAACTGGGCTGCCTTGTACAGGATGGTGTCAAGCCTCTTGGGTGTTGATGGAGTTGCACTCATCCAGGCGAGTTATACTCCTGACCGGAGCCTTGTAAGGGTGGACAGGCTTAGGGGAGTCAGGAGGTGAGTTACGCGCTGCAGGATGCCTAGCCTTTGACCTGCTCTGGTAGCCACAGTGTTTATATGGCTAGATCAGTTCAGTTTCCTGCCAATGGTAATCCCCAGGATATCGATAGCAGGTGTTTCAGTGATGATGATGCTACTGAATGACAAGGGATGAGACATTTATTGTTATAATTCAGTCTTGTTAAAAAAAAGTTGTATATTTTATGCTTAATTTAATGTTTATTTTTCATGTGAATGCTACATATCTGATGCTTATAAGCCTGTGATCTCAAGCTGTCTTCTCACAGACCTTTTAATAAAATAAACTTCATAATAAAATACTTACAAGAATAAACTATGCAATGCCTTTTCATTACTTACATTCAAAGTTGATGTTTTCCATACTATTGTATTACATTCCTACATATTAGTTAATAGCACTGCTGCCACTTGTGTAGGATCTTCTCACAGATACCATCAGGCAGGAAACAGAAAAGCTACGTTCACCATGTTCAAGTGCAGCTACTTCACTAATTGTCTTCTTCCATGTATAATATTCAGTATAATTTATGTTTTATTTATGCTTTTCTTGCTGCTTATCTGATGCTACGTGCCTGCGATGCTTCTGTAAGTACATTTCTCATTGCACGTGTACATACATGCTCTTGTGCATGTGACAATAAACTGGGGAAAGGAACAGAACAAGCAAAAGAGAAAACTAGAATGTATTAGATGAATGAAATGTACTAATGGAAATAAAGAAAGCCAAATGAAATTGTGCTGTAAGAAAGAAACACAAATAATCTATGAAATTAAAAAGAAGTCTAGAGTACACTCAGAAGTCACATTATTAGACTCTTCCTGTACCTAACACAGTGACCACTGAGCATATTCTTGTGATCTTCTGCCCTTCCACTGCAAGATTCAACGTGCTGTGCATTCAGAGATGTTCTTCTGCACACCCCTGTGACAAATTGTGGTTAGTTGAGTTACAGTCGCCTTCCTGTCAGCTTGAATCAGTCTGGCCATTCTCCTTTGACCTCTTTCATTAACTAGGTATTTTTGCCTGCAGAAATGCTACTCAGTGTATGTTTTTGCTTTTCACACCATTCTCTGAAAACTGGAGACTGTTATGCATGAAAATCCTAGGAAATCAACAGTTTCTGCGATACTCAAACCACGCCATCTGGCATCAACAATCATTCCACGGTCAGTCATTTGTACATTCAGAGATGCTCTTCTGCACACCACTGTTGTAACACATGGTTATCTGAGTTACTGTAGCCCTCCAGTCAGCTTGAACCAGTCTGGCCATTCTCCTCTGACCTCCCTCATTAATAAGGGATTTTCACCCACAGAGCTGCCACACACTGGTTGGTTTTTGTCTTTCACACCATTCTCTGTACGTCGATCAAAGTCACTTAGATCACAGTTCTTCTCCATTCTGATGTTTGGTCTGAACCTCTTGACCATGTCTACATGCTTTTATGCATTGAGTTGCTGTCACCTGATTGGCTGATTAGATATTTGCATTAACAAGGAGGTGTACAGACGTTCCTAATAAAGTTGCCACTGATTGTACATTACAACCTGTTTTCTTTGTGGAAGGGGATGGATTTTTTTTTACCCAATGGGTAATTGTATAACACACAAACATTCTTGATCTGTAACAAGATGCAGGGAATCCAAAGCAACACGGAAAATGCTAGAGGAACTCAGCAAGCCAGGTAGTATCTATGGACAGTAGATGTTTCAGGGGCAAGGACTTTCATCAGGACTGCTAAAGAAGGGGGAAGTCACTAGAATAAGGAGACAGGGGGAAGGGAAAAGTGTACAAGCTGGTGATATATGAGACCATGTGAGGAGGATTCGGTGGGCAGGTGGGGGAGGTGGGGGTTGAAGTTACACTTTACCCTGCATTCTGTTATTGCTTTCCCCTTGTACTGCCTCAATTCACTAATGTGATGAAATGATTTGTATAGATGGCACGCAAAACAAAGATTTTTCACCGCAACTTGGTACCTGTGACAGTCAGAAAACAATTATCAATTATAAAATTACAGTGGGCTTATTTTTGAGGACTCAGTGGTTCATGTTCTGTGTACTATTTGTTTACTTTTTTAATATTTGTTCTTTTTTCATGGGATGTTTGTCATGTCTTTTTGTTGTGTTGTGTTTTTGCTGCCTGAAAGAAGATGAATCTCAGCATTGTATACAGTTGATATACTTTGATAATAAATGTACTTTGAATTTCAGGAATGTTCTGGAATAACCTACCAGTACCGAACACTATCTATAAGCACGTGCCATCCATCCAGGTAAATAAGATTCCATATATCCTTACATCATCAAGCATTTTGTAAGACAGAATTTTCTCATTTAAAATACCAGAAGCTTTTGCTGGGTACAAGCTGTTCTCATTTGTATTACCAATTAGTAGACTACAGAATTACCGTCGCCATGAATACCACACTAAAACAGAAGTAATCCAATTCAAACAAACCATTGAGCTCAAGTCGTCAGCTAGAGAGCCAACAACTACAAAGGTTTGGCATCTGAATGCAGTGAAGCAGCCACAATCACTGAAGTGGGCTATTTACTGTTACAGAGCATACAGTAGGGAAACAGGCCCTTCAGCCCAAAATAAACATCCGATCATGTTCAAGTTTATTGTCATCTGACTGTACATATATAGAACCAAATGAAACAATATTCCTTCAGACCATGATGCACCCACAAAACATTCAGTGCCTGTAAAGTATTCACCCCATCCTCCCCCCAGAAGATTTCATGTTTTATTGTTTTATAACATTGAATCACAGTGGATTTAATCTGGCTTTTTTGACACTGATCAATAGAAAAAGACTTGTGTCAAAGCGAAAATAGATCTTTGCAAAGTGATCTAAATTAATAACAAATATAAAACAGAAAATAATTGATTGAATAAGTACTCACCCCCTTTAATATGACACACCAAATCATCATTGGAGCAGCCAGTTGGTCTTAGCTGTCACAAAATTAGTTAAGGTGTCCTGGCTATATATAAACCCGTGTGCAGTCAAGGTGTTTCAACTGATTGTAGTGAAAATACACCTGTATCTAGAAGGGCCAACTGCTGGTGAGTCAGTATCCTGGCAAAAACTACACCATGAAGACAAAAGAACACTCCAAGCAATTCCACAAAAAAAGTTACTGAAAAGTACAAGTCAGGAGATGAATAGAAGAAAATTTCCAAGCCACTGAATATCCCTT
Source organism: Hypanus sabinus (assembly GCF_030144855.1). NCBI lineage: Eukaryota > Metazoa > Chordata > Chondrichthyes > Myliobatiformes > Dasyatidae > Hypanus > Hypanus sabinus. The sequence continues at coordinate 73,897,420 of NC_082715.1, read as the reverse complement.
GAAGTACGGTTAAGTCAATCATCAAGAAATGGAAAGAATATGGCACAGATGTAAGTATGCCTAGAGCAGGCCGTCCACTACGGGTGACTAGTTATGCAATCAATTATTTTGTATTTTATATTTGTAATTAATTTAGAGCTCTTTGTAGAGATCCCATTTCACTTTGACACAAGAGTCCTTTTCAGTTGATCAGTGTCAAAAAAAATCCGAATTAAATGCACTGTGAATCAATGTTGTAAAACAATAAAACATGAAATCCTCTGGGGGGGGGGGGGTGGAGAAATACTTTCTATAGGCACTTTATATCACACACAGCACATAAAAGAAAATATTACCTTAAATAAGTTTTTTAAAAATTCAAAATGAATGTACTGCACATCACACAGTTAAGCACCTCACTATTTTAGTGACAAGACCTTAGTGTTAACAGGGTACTCATTTTCCTCACAAGGATGAAGCTGTTACCCAGTCTGGCTATCCTAGTCCTGATGCTTCTGTACCTCCTTCCTGATGGTAGTGGGTCAAAGAGGTTGTGGGATGAGTGGTAGGGATCCTCAGCAATGCTCTCAGTAATGTCAGAAACGGAGTGGGGAATAGGGAGACCCTAGTGATCCTCTTGTACAATCATATGATCATCTGTAGGGTTTTGCGGTCCAATGCCTTACAGCTTCCATAGCACAGAATGTTGCAGCCAGAGAGGCCATCCCCAGTGGTGCTCCTGAGGAAAGCTATTAGAATAGGGGCAGGGAGTCTTGCAAATCTCATTCTCCTCAGAAAGTGTAAACACTGCTGTGCTTTCTTGACTAGTGAGGATGCGTTGTTGGTCCAGTTTGGATCCACTCCCATTTGCCTGTATTTGCCCAGGTACGGAAGCACCAATGCCCAAGAACAGAAATGCCTAAAAAAAGTGGTGGATGCCTTTAGCTGGAGAGGGATGAATCTGTGGAATTTATTGCCATGGATGTCTGTGAAGGCAAAGCCACTGGGTATATTTAAAATGGAGGTTGATAGATTCTTGATTATTAAGGGCGTCAAAGGCAGGAGAATAGAGTTGAGAATGATAACAAATCAGCCAAGATTGAATGGCGGAACAGACTCAATGGGCCAAATGGCCTAGCTCTGATCCTAAATCTTATAGTCTCATAGTCTCATCCAGGCCATCTCCTCTTCTCACTGCTGCCATCAGGAAGGAAGTACAGGAGCCTTAATTCCCAGAAAACAGACAGGTTCAGGAACAATCATTACCCCTCAACCATCAGGCTCCTGAACCAGTGTAATAACTTCAGTCACCTCAACTCTGAACTTATTCCACAACCTATGGACTCACTTTCAGGTGTTTTACAACTCATGTTCTCAGTATTATTTATCTATTTATTGCATTTGCATAGTTTGTCTTCTTCTGCACACTAGTTGTTTGTTAGCCTTTGTGTGTAGTTTTTCATTGACTCTGTTGTATTTCTTTGTTCTATGAATCCCTGTTGGCAAAATGAATCTCACATATACATGCTTCGATAATATATTTATTATGAAACAATATTACTCAAACAATTGTTATTGTATCTGCCCCAACCACTCCTTCTGGCAGTTCATTCACATATTTACAACCCTTTGTGGAGAGGGGAAAAGTTACCCCTCAGTTTCCTATTAAATCCTACCCCTCTTTCCCTTTATCTCTGCCGTCTAGTTCTTGATTCCCCAACCCTGGGAAAAAGGCTGCACGCATTCACTATATAAACACCCCTCATGATTTCATACTCCTCTATAAGATCACCATTCTCATCCTCCATTGAATACAGTTCCAACCTGCAAAGCTTCTCTCTATGTCTCAATCCCTCAAGTCCCAGCAGCAGCCTCGTAAATCTCTTCTGCACCCTTTCTCATCGCAGCCTGACCAAAACTAAACATGCCATTCCAAATGCAGCTTCACCAGCACTTTGTTACATCTGTCCCAGTTTCCAATAGTGCCCAGATGGTGGCTGAATAATCTCATGGGTCATCTGTTTTCAACATAGAAGCACAGTACAGGCCCTTTTCGGCCCACAATGTTATAACAACCTTTTAACCTACTCTAGTTCAATCTAACCCTTCCCTCCTTCAAAGCTCTCCATTTTCTATCATCAATGTGTCATTCAAGAGTTTCTTAAATGTCCCTAATATATCTCAGAATCAGAACCAGGTTTGATATCACCACCATGTGTCACAAAATTTGTTATCTGCCTTTACCACCACCCCGGCAGTACATTCCACACACTCACCATTCTCTATTTTTTTAAAAATCTACCCCTGACATCCCTCCGTATACTTTCCTCCAATCACTTTAAAATCATGACCCCTGGTATTAACCATTTCCATCCTGGGAAAAAGTCTCTGGCTTGATCAATGCCTTTTATCATCTTGTACACATCTATCAAGTCACCTCTCATCCTCCTTCACTCCAAAAACAGCCCTCACTCGCTCAACCTATCCTCATATGATATGCTTCCTAATCGAGGCAGCATCCTAACAAGTTATCCCTAACCCTTTCTAAAGCTTCAACATCCTTCCTATAATGAGGTGACCAGAATTGAACACAATATTCTAAGAGTGATCTAACCAGAGTTTCATAGAACTGCAATGTTACCTCATGGCTCTTGAACTCAATCCCCCAAGTAATGAAGACCAATACATATTTTGACAATGGCATTTTGGCTTGGCGGCAGGAGAGAACCTGATGGCTATAGGACAATAACTGTTCCTGAACATGGAGGTGTCAGACCTAAGGCTCCTATACCTCCTTCCTGATTGGAGGAGTGAGAAGAGAACATGGCCTGGATGGTGGGGAGTCCTGATGATGGATGATGCTTTCTTGTGACTGCGCTCCTTGCAAATGTGTTCAATGCAGGGGAAGGCTTTGCCTGTGATGGACTCATGAGTATACTTAAAGGTGCTCTGTTCAAAGTCAGAGGCTTGCCAACCGTGCAATTCGTCCTCACCAAAACACCAAAGATAGTAGAGTTCCATTAGATGGTTTTATTGTCACACACACCAGGATGTAATGAAGTTCATAAAGAGAATGCAGGGTAATAATCAATAGAGCCAGAGCACAAAGGAAGACAATGTTCCACCAGGTGTCAAGGTCAAAGTCAAAGTTACTTTATTATCAAAGTACACATACTGTATGTCACCATATACTACCTTGAAATTCTTTTTTTTTCTTGAAAGCATTTACAGGAAAATAAAGAAAAACAATAGAGTTTATGAAAACTATACATAAAGTCTGAAAACCACTGTGCTAAAGAAGACAAATCACGCAAATACGAGGGGTGATTGATAAGTTCATGGCCTACGGTAGTTGTCAATTTTAGAAAACCTAGCACATTTATTTTTCAACATAGTCCCCTCCTACATTTACACACTTAGTCCAGTGGTCATGGAGCATACGGATCTTGGACCTCCAGAAGTGTCCACTGCAGGGGTGATTGACAAGTTCATGGCCTAAGGTAGAAGGAGATGAGTTATACAGCTCTCCTTACATGCACAGCATCACCAGGAGCAATCCCAAAAGCAGTTCCTTTCCCCAAGCCCTCAGGCTGATCAACACCTGCATCCATTAACCCAGCACCACTTTATGTATATGCAGTCAGTCTGTGTACATAAGCTGAACTTATGTATATATGTTACTTGTACCTTGTGTTTTATAGGACTGCTTTTATAGTTTGTGTTTTTATGCATGTTATGCTTTCCTATGCTACATTGGATCCAGAGTATCAATCATAAGGCCTTAACACACAGGAGCAGAATTAGGTAATTTGGCCCATCAAATCTGCTCCTCTATTCCATCATGGCTAATTTATTAACCCTCTCAATCCCATTCTCCTGCCTCCTCCCATAACCTTTGATGCTCTCACTAATCAAGAACCTATTGACCTCCACTTTAAATATACCAAAAAACTTGGCCTCCACATCCATGGCAGTGAATTCCATAGATTCACCACCCTCTCACTAAAGATTTTCTCTCTTATCTCTGTTCAAGATGGACGATGCTCTGTTCTGTGCCCTCTGGTCCTAGACTCACCTACTATATATAAAAAAAACATCCTCTCCCCATCCACTCTATCTAGGCCTTTCAATATTCAATAGCATTCAATGAGATTTCCCCTCCCCCGTTTTTCTAAACTCCAGTGAGTACAGGCCCAGAGCCATCAAATGTCACTCGTACATTAACCCCTCATTTTTTGTCCTTTACCCTAATGTACTGAAAAATTACAATAAACAATCTTGAATCTTTAAGTGAAAAAAATAGAACTGTGGGCTGAGGCAAAGGCACCTAGATCTCTGTTTTTATGACATCATTAATATCTAAATAATGATGAAAAGGCTACAGAAAATGATGGACACAGCCAACTCCATCACAAGCAAAGCCCTCCCCATCACTGAGCACATTTATACGGAGCGCTGCCACAGGAAAGCAGCCTCCATCATCAAGGACCCCCATTATCCATCTCTTCTCACTACTACCATCAGGCAGAAGGTACAGGAGCATTAGGACCCACACCATCAAGTTCAGGAACAATTATTCCCTTCAACTATCAGGCTCCTGAACCAGTGGGGATAGCTTTACTCACCTCAAGGTCAACCCAAAACCTACCAACTCATTTTCAAAGATTCTACAACTCAATTTCTCAGTATTATTTACATACTTATTATTATTATTTGTTTCTTTTGCATTTGCAGTTTGTCTTCATTTGCACATTGGTTGCTTATCAGTCTTTATTAGTGCATAGTTTTTCAAAGATTTTATTATATTTCTTTGTTCTACAGTTAATGCCTGCAAGAAAATGAATCTCAGGGTAGTATTTAGTGACGTATACATACTTCAATTATAGGTTTACTTTGAACATTGCTCATGCATAGTTTTTCATAAATTCTGTTGGTTTATTTTTCTATAAATATCTGTAAAATGAACCTCAAGGTAGTATATTGTGACATATGTGCACTTTGATAATAAACTTACTTTGACTTGATATTGCTTGATTGTGTGGATCAGCCATTTCCTTCGGGAAGACAGGGAAAGGCAACAGTGATCAAAAAGAAAACCCTGACAGATTGGCAGCTGTACTCACAACATTAAATTTCGAAAGTAAAAGCTGCAATGTAAAACACCACACAGAAATGAAATTTGATGACTGGTTCAATTAGACAAAATTAGAGTTCGAGACGTAGTATTCAGAGTCCCATCATCAGCAAGCCTAGAGCTTGAGGCCTGGAGTTCGGGTCCCCATTCATCATCAGCAGCAAGTCCTGGGTCAATACTGATGGCTGAAGCCCAAAAGTCAATCAATAACCAAAGCCCTGGGTCTGTGAATCTCAAGGGAAGTCGAAGGCCCAGTGTCTGTGAATCCACAAGTCTGCTGGAGGCTGGGGGCTGAAGATGGTCTGTTCTGGGGTTAGAGGACTGTGTATGTGTGTGAGTGGTTGGGAGGGAGGAAAAGATCTTGCTTTGCTGTTGTTGCATGGTGTGTTCTATTCTGTTGTGTCCTGTGCTGTTCTGCCGAACACAGTGAGCATGCTATTTGGCCACCAGAATGTGTGGCGGCACTTACACAACCTTATGAAATCTGTACCAACTACATTTTCAAGCCAAATGTCTCATTCATCACAGTTCATCTGCACCCTAGCTGGGAGAGGATGTGGGTGCAAAAATACCAATAAAATTTTGTTTTTATGACAGCCTTGTTTGACATTGTTTTTCCCATTATAGAGGAATTTGTCCAAAGTGACATTCAAGTTGTAACATACTAGTCAGTTTAGTGTGAAGATTGTGAAGATGGAGTCAGTCTGAAAACACAAATATCATAAAAATGCTTCAGGGAAATTTTTGGATGAACCTCCCTGCGAATTCATATCAGAACCTAGAACAGTTTAAATGTAGTCAAGTACAAAATCACACTAGTACTTCAGTTGAGTTAATCAGTTCATTTAACATACCACTTGTCTCACGGCCCTACCTTGTGACAACAGTGCAAGATTAAAACAAAAATGACAAACACCTTTGAACTCTGACTTCAGGAGTGGGAACTGGGTTGGGTTGCCATAAAACACACTTGAGAACAAGAGCAGTAATCACCTTGTCATCAGAACTAGTTTCATTACCTTGTGTCACCTGGTCTCTCTGACTGGCCCCATCAAGTCAATTCAGTTTGTGTAAATATGGATGCATAAACATGTTCAAAATCCCAGGTCAATGTGCAATATGACTTCCACTGATATATAAATCAATAATTACCATACGAAGGCAGAGAGTCATAGTGTACTATAGCACAGAAAGAGACCCATTGGCTCATCTAGTCTGAGCTGAATTATTATTCTGCCCAGTCCCATCAACCCATACTTGGACCAAAACCCTCCATATTGTTCCCATCCATGTACTTATCTAAACTTCTCTTAAATGCTGAAATTAAACTTGCATCCACCACTTCCACTGGCAGCACGTTCCACACTCTCACCACCCTCTGAGTGAAGAGGTTCCCCCCCCCCCCGAGATTCCCTGTAAACATTTAACCTTTTACCTTATACCTACGATCTTTAGTTATACTCTCACCCAACCCAAGGGGGGGGGGGGGAAGTCTGCTTGCATTAACGCTTTCTGCACCCCTCATAATTTTGTATAACGCTATCAAATCTCCCCTTATTCTAATAATAAGGTCCTAACCTATTCAACCTTTCCTTATAATTCCGGTCCTCAAGACCTGACAACATCCCTGAAAATTTTCTCTGTACCCTTTCAATCTTATATCTTTCTTGTAAGCAAGTGACCAGAACTGCAGACAATGCTCCCAATTAAGCCTCACCTAAATCTTATACAACTTTAACATCCTAACTCCTGTACTCAATTCTTTGATTTATGAAGGTCAATGTGCCAAAAGATCCCTTTATGACACTGTCTACCTGTGACGTCACTTTCAAGGAGTTATGGGTCTATATTCTCAGATCCCTCTGCTCTGCCACACTCTTTGGTGCCCTATATGAACAATTAACCCGCAAGTCAATATTACTGCCAATGAAAACACACCCTATTTCCTAATTCTGATAAAGTTGAAATGTTAACCACCTCCTCACTGGTCAAGAAAGCACAGCAGGTTCTACACTTTCTGAGGGGACTGAGACATGCAAGGTTCCCCTCCCCATTCTAACAGCTTTCTAAGGAGCACCAGCTAGAGCATCCTGTCAGGCTGTATCATTGTGTGGTATGGAAGCTGCAAGGCACCAACTGCAAAAGCCCCTACAGAGGACACTAAAAACCACAGAGATCACCGAGTTCCCCCTCCCCCTTATATGTGAAATTTACCGGGCATGTTGCAGACAAAGGGCCTGAAACATTGTTGAGGATCCCCACCACCCATCCCACAATCTCTTTGACCCACTACCATCAGGATAGAGGTACAGAAGCACTGGTAGTAGAATCGCCAGACTGGGTACCAGCCTCTTCCTCAGACTGTGAGACTGCCATCACCGAGGTCTCATCACTTGGACAGTGAGCTGTTCACTGTTTGCCTGTGCTGCACAATGCATGCATTTTGAATTATATTTTATTAACTTATTCATGGTAATACTTTGTTTTATGTGCTGTGAGTCATATATATTTTGTGGGTAAACTTGATCTTGAACTTGAAGAGATTCTGGAGATGCTGGAAATCTTGAACAAAGTGCTAGGGGAACTCAGCAGGCCAGGCAGCATTTAATGAGGGGGAATAAACAATGTTTCAGGTTGAGACCCTTCAGTGGGTCCTGATGAAGAGTCTCACCTCAAGGTTTCAATGGTTTATTCCCCTCCATAGATGCTGCCAAATTCCACCATGGATAGTCAAAAGCCCAACTGCAAAAGGGCAATGGTTGAGCATGGGGCTAGCAACCCCATCCTGTTAAAACACAGAATTGCAGAAACTCAAAGACCTCATCCCTGAGAGAGGATCTTCACCTAGAAGACATATGAAGTCGTGAAAGCAGAAGCTACATGGCCAATCAACAATCTGCCCAGGACAGTGAACTGCTGTCAGTGGCCTAGGCCCCCCTCCCCCCACCGTAGGAATGATTGGTTTAAGAAGAGGGAGAACAGGATACTGCCTAACTTGCTGAGTTCCTCCAACAAGTGGAAACATGAACCATTTCGCAAACACAAGAGATTCTGCCAATGCTGGAAATCCAGAGTAACACACACAAAATGTTAGAGGAACCCACCAGGTCAGGTAGCATCAATGGAATGGAATTATCAGTCAATGTTTCAAATCAAGAACCTTCATCAGGCCTAACCATTTCTTTCTCCACAGATGCTGCCTGACCTGCTGAGTAGTTCGTGTTCACTGTTCTTCTTTTAACTTTCAGATTTTCAGCATCTGTAGTTGTTTTCTACTGATTTTCAATGGAGAATCTTTTTTAGAAGTCTGTTCACCAAACTGATAACCTTAAGCACAACAGATTTTGCAGATGCTGTAAGTCCAGATCAACACATATAAAATGCTGGAAGAACTCAGCAGGTCAGGCAGCAGCTCTGGAGAGGAATAGACAGTTGATATTTTGGGCTGAGACCTTCAGATTTTGTGTGTGTTGCTAACCTTAAAACTTAAAACTTGCCACCGTTCCACCTCCAAACAAGTTCAAGTTTATTCTCATCTGACTGTACGTACAAACGAAACAAGATTCCTCCGGACCACGATGCACCCACAAAACATATGCCACACACAGAACGCAATACAAAATATCACCATAAATAGATTCATAAAATATAATTTAAAATGCATGTAGTGTACATCACAGGTAAACAGTAAACAGTACACAGCTTGCTGTCGTAGAGATGAGACCTGTGATGGGCAGGGTATTCATTAGTCTCACAGCCTGAGGGAAGAAGCTGTTACCCGGTCTGGTCGTCCTAGTCCTGATGCTTCGAAACCTCCTTCCTGACGGCAGTGGGTCAGAGATTGGGGGATGAATGGAAGGGCTTCTCAACAATGCTCTGGGCCCTTTGTATACAAAGCTCCCAGCAAATGTCACAAAAAGGAGAGAGAGAGAAAGAGAGAGAGACCCCAATGATCATCTCGGCGGTTTCTACGATCTAAATGCTCTATTATTTTCCCATCTCCTTTAAAACTTATTTCGCCCGAGTAAACTTTCGATCGTAGTGTGGCGCGTCCAAGCAGCCTTGTATTGAGGAAGACACTTTGGTTTTTTTTCTGGCAAATGACTGTGAACGTGTGCGCGGAATCACGGTGAAATATTAAACCACCCCACAATCTCCCCACCACAACGCACCACCTCCCCCCACGGCAGTCAGGTCAAAAGGAAAAAAGGGTTGGAAATAAGAGGAGGGAGAAACCAAGAGGCAAGTTGAGGCCGCTTACTTTGGGCAGTTCTCGCAGCTGGTTGGCGTCGAGTAGTAACTCCTCCAGGCTCCGGCTATAGCGGTAGATCTCGTCGGGCACGGCGAGGAGCGAACAGTGTCGCTTGTCCACCGCCTCGACATGCCGGTTGCATCGCCAGAGAGGAATGCAGTTGAACATGGTCTTCGGGATCGCAGGGCTGGGGAGAGGGGAGAGGTGGGGGACAGTTCGGCTGCAGTACTCCGGGCTCCCGAGCTTCAGGCACCACACTCCAACCGCCTCCCGCAGCACAGGACGCAAGGAAGGCGCAAAGCAAAGCACAGTAACCTCAACATAAATAAGTCTCTTTAAATCCCGCCTGTTGCTCCCAGTGAGATGAATTTTGCCCTGCTCTTCACGTTTCTCACTCTCTTTCTGCTTCACATAGCTCCTCTGCTCTCCTCTCTTTCTTTCTACCGTCCCCCTTTTCTGTTTCCTCTCCCTCGATTCCTGAACCGGAACATACACTCCCTCTTTCTAACTGACGTCAACATTCCCAGGGGCCAGTCTGCGTGGAGAAGTTTGGAAAGAGACGAGGTTGGAGAACTGCGTGTGATCACCGTCCCATCGCTGGCAGGTCACCTATCGACCCTGTCCTTGAACTGAGCACTTTGACACCATTAATAATACAGCTGGTATTGGTCCATTATTGTTGCATGTATCGAGATACAGCAAAACACTTGCCTTCATACAGATCAATTCACGCGCGATAAATAAATCTGAATTACACAGTGCATTTCAGTAGAACGAGAGTAAACACAAGGGATTCTGCAGATGCTGGAAATCCTGGGTAATACATACCGACATCAATCTAATAACGCTCCTTTACAGCGCCAATGAAGAGTCTCACCCCGAAACTTCGACTGTTTAAAACCTCCATCGATACTGCCTGGCTTCAAGATTCAAGATTGTTTCATGTCTTTTCCAGTATACACATGTAAAAGAGAACAAAATTATTGTTATTCTGGATCCGATGCCGCACAAAAAGACACAAAAGATTAATAATAATAATAATAATAATAATAATAATAATAGTAATAATAATAACACATACACAATAATTATATAAACCTAAGATGGTTCAAATATAAAAATGATTGATTGATTGTATATATGTCCATAAAGTGACTCTAGGCTGTACATAAGGAGATAACAAAGTAGTGGTGGAGTTGGTGGGTGGAGGTGTTGATCAGTCCTACTGCCTGGGGAAAGTAACTGTTTAAAGACTTGTGGTCCTACAACAGATACTACTTAACCTCTTCCCTGATGGGAATGGGACAAACCGTCCATGAGCAGGTTCTCTGGCTTCCTTCATGATGTTACTGGCCCCTTTCTGTACTTTATGGCAGATAACCTGGTGCCAATAATGTTTTGTCAATGATGCGTTGTCGAGCTTTCCAGCCTGCTGCAGTGCAGTTTCTTTGCCATGCAGTGATGCACCTTGTTAGGATGCTCTCTACTGAGCATCTGCAGAATGATGTAAATATCAATGTGCAAAGCCCATGGATGTTCAGTCTCCTCAGAGCAGTTGCCAAGCCAAACTGAGATGCACCTGGATAGGTGCATTGATAAAAGTCAATCCAAATTCCTTCAGCCTCTCGGGGAAGGGGAGGCACCAATGAGCTTTCTGGTCTGTGGTTGGACCAGGATAGGCTATTGGTGATGTTCACAACTAGCAACACAGAACACTATCCCTCCGGGACAGGACCTTTGGTTTACGAGTGTTGCGTGATATTAATTAAACCAGTAATTAGATGCTTAACTAGACTAATCCCTTCTGCTTACATGATGTCCATATATCTCCATTCTCTTCACATTCATGTGCCTACCTAGAATCAAAGTCAACATCAAGGTTGAGTTTACTGTCATGTGCACAAGTACTTGTATGCTCAGTGAAAAGCTTATTTGTTTATTCAGCACAATCTGTGTAAAAAACTTGTCCCTCTCATCTCCTTTCTGAACTTAAATACACATTTTCTGGTATTAGATATTTTGACCCTGGGAAAAAGATACTGGTTATCTATTCTGTCTATGCCTCTCAGAATCTTATAAACCTCTATCAGATCCCCCCTCAGCCTCTGCCGCTCTAAAGACAACAACCTAGGTTTGTCCAACCTTATAGATCATGCCCTCTAATCCAGGCATCATCCTGGTAAACCTCCTGCACCTTCTCCAAAGCCTCCATAACCTTCAGGCAATAGGACAACCAATGCAGGTACAGCAGGTTCAGGAGGTGAGTGGTGTGTTTGGCGTTCCATTGCCCTGGGATTGCAGGAAAGAAGTGATGAGATATTATTGAGACCATGTTTTGAGGGTGATCTAAGAAGATTCAATTGTCACCCCCATGGATGTGTACTCCAGTCCCAGAGGGAAATGCAGATTGATTCTGAGAAGTGGGAGGTCTTTCAGAGACACAAGAGAGGCTGTAAATGCAGAGTAGCACACACAGAATGCTGGAAGAACATCTACAGTGAGGAATAAAGAGCTGAAGTTCCAGGTGGAAGCAGAATCAGAAGGTGGGCAGAGAGGTGATTATCCTAAATAATAAATTATTATTGTGTCTTTCAGAGACACAAGAGAGGCTGTAAATGCGGAGTAGCACACACAGAATGCTGGAAGAACATCTACAGTGGGGAATAAAGAGCTGAAGTTCCAGGCGGAAGCAGAATCAGAAGGTGGGCAGAGAGGTGAAGATTATCCTAAAATAATAAATTATTTTACTTTTGTCATATGTACCAAGGTACAGTGAAAAGACTGTTTTCCTTCACATCAATTTGTTATATTGTGTTAGTACAAGGGAAAGCAAGCATTGCATCTTATTGTCTACTGGCACTGTATTTTTTCTGTAACTGTAACACTTTATTCAGAATTGAAAGTTCAAAGTTCAAAAATTAAAAGTAAATATATTATCAAAGTGCATATACATCAACCCTGAGATTCATTGTCTTGCGATCATTCACAGAAAATACAAAGAAACACCATAGAAACAATGAAAAACTGCACACATGATGGACAAATAACCAATATGCAACAGACACCTAACTGCAAATACAAAAATAATAATAATAATAAACAAACAAACAATAAATTTCGAGAACATTAGATGAAGCATCTTTGAAGTGAGTCCATAGATTGTGGGAACAGTTCACTGTTGAGGTGAGTAAAGTTAAATGAAGTTATCACCTCTGGTTGAAGAGCCTGGTGGTTGAGGGGGGAATAACTGTTTCTGAATCTGGTGGTGTATGTCCAAAGGCCCCTTTACCTTCTTCCTGATGGCAGCCTCACAGTCATAAGTATCAAGCGAGTAGACCAATGGACCAAGCACACAGCCTTGTGCACCTGTGTTGGTTGTAACTGTGAGGGAGATGTTGATGCCAATTCAAACAGACTGGGGTCTGCAAATGAGGGAATTTACAATCCAATTGCACAAGGAGGTATTGAGGCCTAGGTCTTGGAGCTATTGATTAGTTTTGAGGAAATAATATTAAATGCAATGCTGTAGTCAATGGAGAGCATCCTGATGTATGCATCTTCACTGTCTAGATGAGTGAAGAGCTAAAGAAAAAGCATCTGCTGTTGATCTGTTGTAGGCAAACTGGAATGGATCCAAGTCAGTCCACATGCGGAAATTGATATGTTTCATCATCAACCTCTCAAAGCACTTCATCACCAAATGTTGATGCAAATGTTATCGGACAATTGTCATTGAGGAAGACTACCACATTCTTCTTGGGCACCGGTATATCTAAAGCTTGCTTAAAACAGGTGGGTATCTGGTGAGGTTATAGATATTAGTGAACACTCCCGCCAGTTGATCAGCAGAGGTTTTAGCAACACTATTACATCTTGGGGTGTCAGAGTTTGGAGTTCAAACTCCACTGTCAGCAAGTTTGCTCGTTCCTTCCCATGAGCATGTGGCTATCAGTTTGAAGGGCCAGAATGGCCTGTTCCATGCAATATTTCTAAATTTAAAAAAATAAATAGTAATATAAATAAAATCCACTCTCTGAATATTTGGTTTCTTAATGACACAGATATTGAGGAGCAGTGTAAAACTTGTCTTGCATACTGTTCACACTGATCAAATTATTACACAGTGCGTTGAGGGAGTGCAAGGGAAGGCAATAACAGAGTGCAGAATAAAGTGTAGCAGGCTCAAACAAAAGAGCACAGGCAGACAAGGTCATAATAAGCTAATGTGACCAGTGGCGTAGTGGCATCAGCTCTGGACTTCAAGGTGAGTGGTCCCAGGTTCATATCTGGCTGGCTCCTTGTATGCTTTCCATCTGCTGAGCTAGCAACTCAGCCTCATAAAAACACAGAGAAAATGCTGAAGAAATGGCAAGGTTGCTGCCTGATGCACCATGAGATGTGAAACAAGAGCTGATATACCCTCCTCAGATGCTCCCAGACCTGCTGAGTTCCTACAGCTGTTTGTTCTTTTTCAATTTCCTGGATAAGAAATTTCAGAATTATGCCAGCTTCCTTCCAATTTGTAGACTCCTACACATCTCCTTGTGGAGTTGCTGTTGTCCATCCTTATCACTGTTTTCTATGCAGATGTTGAGATTGCAAATCTGATCACAAGTGATTCAACAGATGCTGGAAATCCAGAGCAACACACACAAAGTGCTGAAGGAGCTCAGCAGGTCAGGCAGCACCTATGGAGGGGAATAAACAGTCAACTTTTTGGTATGAGACCCTTCATCAGGACTCCAAAGGGAGGGGCCAGAAGCTAGAACCAAAACGTCAAATATCCTGGTCAGTCCTGCATACTCAGTTCCACTGGAAGCATTCAGATCATCCTGGGCTGTCAGAGTCTGACATTTGGGGTGGGGCGGAGGAATCCTATCAGGCCTGCATATTCAGACTCCTCCCAGTTGCTATCAAGCTAACGGGTGTCGAGTCAACTGCTACTTGTTTCTAACTGGTTACCTGCAGCCCATATAAACACAGCTCTCATCCACAGTCTTTGTTCACCAATTGAACCAGACAGTCTCATCCAGTTACTCCCAGCCTACAGTTACCTTGTTGCATTAAGCATCTCTTCTCTCTTGCTTTGTTCCCCTCATGGCTTGTTATTAAAGTTTGTTACTAAAGTTATCACACACTGCTAAATCATTTCCACTGCTTTGTGTTTGGGTCAAGGCTCCTCTAACTTCCTGACATTCCCTTCATAGATGCTGCTGAGTTCCTCCTGCATTTTGTGTGTGTTGTTTACATGCACGTGCGTGGGGGGCTGCAGGGGGCCTTTCAGCCATGTTAGAAGTTTGCTGTGCTCTGCGGTGGTGCATTGTCTGTGCTGATGGGAAGTGTCTGAGGACATGAAGGACCTCCTTCCCTGGTGAACGAAGCTTGTTGTCTGACCTTTTGCCAACTTTGGTAAGGTGCTCCTGACTCACTCACTGCTAACCTTTGCCCACAGTAACCACACTCTTAACCTTGAGTGCAAGAACAATGACTTATATGTCCATTTCTCCAAAGAACTAGATATGTTTAAACTGCATGTTGACACTTGTATAACATTCAAGAACTTCAAAGTAAATTTATTATCAAAGTATGTATATGTCACTATATATTTCCTTGGGATTCATTTTCTTGCAGAAATTAACAGGAAAATAAAGAATATTTTCTTTAGAATTTATGAAATACCATTCATAACAAAGTTTGACAAACATCCAATGTGTAAAAGGACAAATTATGATTATAATAAATAAATAAATACTACTGAGAACTTGAGTTGTAGAATTCCTGAAAGTATGGCTATCGGTTGTGGGGTCAGATCAGTGATGTGGTGAGTGAAGTTATCCATGTTGTTTGGTTGGATTTAAAGCCAATTTAGCACTCTGAAACCAAGAGGAGATGCTAATTCTGGCTGCATAATGTATTTAATAATAAGACCTTCAAACACACAATGTGCAGAAAATAAAACAAATTGTGTAAGCAGTAAAAGTAAGCAAACAACATTCAGAACTGAAGTTCATGAAAGTCAGGAAGACAGGCACAGCCAAGAGCCTGTTAGGTCACAACCACAGCTCAGTGCAAAGATGAGTAAACCTCACAAGCAGTCCCGTCCCTCTCACCCTGACCTTTTCAATCTGGTCCAGCATTTAAATTGGCCAGACAGTGGATCATTCCTTGCTCTCAGATCTGCATCCTGCCACTTCAATACACCCTCAGGCTTGGGCCCTGCAGTTTCAATAACACCCTCAGGCCAGGCTCTGCGACAATCTGCCTGGCTCTTAAATCTTTCAAACATCGGCTTGTTGCTCGCTCTTGGGAACAGGCTCTACCACCTCAACCCTACCGTGCCTCAGATCAGCAGCTTCAAATCAGCTCCAAGTCCACTCCAGCAATAGCTAAACAAGGGCTCATTCCCTGCTCTCGTGCCCAGACCCCATTGCCTCAATTTGTCCCACACAGACCATCCTGCATCTTTGAGTCATCACTTTACACCGCAAAAACAACAGGTTGTACACGTGATTCAAAAGCTTGATTCCGAAAGGGAAGTCCAGGCTATTGACTGCAGTGATCATTTTCCAGAAAAAGTGGGATTCATAAAATAATTAGCAGTTTAGTTTGCTGCCAGCAAGTTGCAGCTGTGTTTCACCAGCACCATCTTAAACCACCACTCCCCAAGTTCTTCTGTTCTTCCTCTCTCCTCCAGAGACACAAGCAATGAGTGACTACATTGCCAGAGCATTACAGTGTGGCTTTGTTTGACCATCCCAGTCCCCAGTCGTATAAGGTTTTGTTTTTGTCAAAAAAAATTGGGGATATTCATCTCTGCATTGACTACTGTGGCCTCAACAAATTCATTATTTAGAACCACTCCCCTCTTCCCTCAGTGGATTGCACATTCAAAACACTCTGCAGGGCCAACATCTTCATCAAAGTGGATAAACGAAGTGGGTACAACCTGAGCCGCATCCACCAGGGCATGAGTGGAAGATGGCATTCATAACACCCACTCGTCACTATGAGTACTTGATTATGCCTTTTGGACTTTCCAGCAGTCCAGCCATTTTCCAAGCCTTATAATAATGAGACCTTCCAAGACATGCTACACAGGTTGTGTTTGTCTACCTCAATGGCATCTTCATCTTCTCCTGGGATCCTTAAGACCATGCCTATCACGTCTGTTCAGTCCTTCAGCTTCTCCTCAAATTCCAACTCCACTGCAAATTAGAGAAAGGCCAGCTCCACAACAGTCATTTCCTTCCTGGGTTACGTCCTTTCACCCCAGGACCCAGAGAAAGTGTGTACCATTGTTGAACAGCTCTGGCTGCTCTCCCTCAAATAGCTACAGTGTTTCTTGGGCTTCTCCAACATCTATCGCCATATCTTAAGAAACTACTGCTAAATCACAGCTCCTCTCATCTCCCTCACCAAGTCACCTACCTATAGCTGCCTACAGATGAGTATTTGGAGAACCCATTCCAATACCTGGCACCTTCAGATCTTTGGCCAGAGACAACATATACCAGTACAGACCCTTCAGCCCACAATGTTGTGCCAACCTTTTAAGCTGCTCCTAGATCGATCTAAACTTTCCCTCCCACACAACCTTCCATTATAGAAAGGCTACAGAAGCTTTAGAGAGGATTCAGAGGAGATTTACCTGGATGCTTCCTAGATTAGAGACCATGTGTATGAGGACAGGCTGAGTGAGCTAGGGCTTTTCTCTTTGGAGGGGCGGTTTGATAGAGGTGTAGAAGATGACAAGAGGACAGCCAGAGATTTTGTCCCAGGGCAGAAATGGGTACTATAGGGGGGCATAATTTTAAAGTGTTTGGTGTCTTCTTTTTTCAACCAACGGGGTTTTCCCTCCATTATTATCGACACAGCCATCAACAGTATCTCCTCCATTCCCCACACCAACATGATAGGCATAGGGTTAACCTTGGCCTCATTTACTACCTCACGAGCTTCCACATTCAATTCATCATTCTCCACAACTTCCACCATCTCCAACAGGATTCCAACACTTGCCCTCTCCTCTACTCCCTATTTTCTGCAGGAATCACTCTCTCCTTAACTCCCTCGTCACTCCCCACAGATTCTCCACACACTCCCCAGGCCAGGGTTCCTCAAATGGAGTTCCACGGAACCACAGGGTTCCACAAGAGTTAGTGATTTAAAAAAAATAAACATAGTTCTTTAAACTTTGCACGATGCATGATGCAAGCAATGCTAGTGCTGGGCAGTGACCAAGCAGCCCCATTAGCAATCTCATTAGAGGTCTCTCAGCCCAGTATGACAGTGTGCAGTAGGACCATGTTTATTTGGTTGAATCCATTCTCAGTTTTTGATGCAAGATAGGGGAGGCTATTGATAATTGGAGAGCGCTGTATTGCATGGAAGGGAGGAGATGTGGAGCATGAAGTGCATTTTCCAAGCATTGAGTGGACTTGCCCATCAGCCTCTCCCTGTGTAAAATACACAGGGGTATTTTATTAACCCCTGTGTTTTGTAGACATGTCTGATGGTCCGATGTGGTGATTTTTGAAGAGGAGGCATGAGATGGAAGAGGAAGATTCTAGGTTTAGGCCTATGGACATTTCTGATAAGATTACTGATGAAGAATCACAATCTTCTGAGTCATTTCACTGCACTAGTGCAACAATGGACACAAAAAGCCTATCTTTACAATGAAAGCTACTTATCAATGGGTTTTACATGGATTGGTGATCCAAGTTGTCTTATTCCATTGTACCTCATCTGTGGCAAACAATTTACAAATGCAGCAATGGCTCCAACAGAATTAAAAAGACACTTAATCTCAAATCACAACCATATGGCAAGTAAAAGTGCTGATTATTTTAAAGGACTATCAGAATCTCAAAACAAACAGAGCAAAGCTTTTGTTAATAAAGTGATAGTTATTAAAAGGATTCAGGAAGCAAGTTATTTAGTAGCAGAACTTATTACCCAGTAAATGAAAAGTTACACAGTTGGTGAGAACCTAATATTGCCAGCATGTCAAATTATAGTGAGCAAAATACTTGGACAAGACGTAGTATCAGAAATTGAAATGGTTTTACTCTCAAACAGTATGATAAGTTAACATTCTGGTGACATGTCACATGATGCTGAAGAGATTTTGTGTGATAAACTGGGGAAAAAACAGCTTCTCAATCCAGGTTGATGAGTTAACAGATTTCACAAATAAATGTCATGTTGTAGCATTTGTAAGATTCATAAATTATTATGAAATTCAAGAATTTTATTTCTGTTACAAAGAGCTACCTGAAACAAACAAAGGCCAAGATACATTTAATGTTTTGTCTTCATGTCTGGAAACAAAAGGCCTGTCTTGGAGGAACTATGTTGGTATACGTACTGTTGGTGCCCATCGATGAAGCAATTGAGATCATATTTACTGACTTTCCCCTGGATAAGTTCTGGATTTCTGTGAAAGAAGAGTACCGTGCCATTCGTGGGAAAGCATTGAATATTTTGCTGCAGTTTTCAACTTCTTGCATGTGAGAGCAAGCTTTTTCTTGTTTAACAAGGATAGAAACCATCTTATTTCAGTTGAAGGTGAAATCTGTGTGTGCTTAACTCAAGTTCAACCCAGAAATGAGTACTTGCACAGCAAAAAACAAACCCAGGTTTCATATATTCACATATTTCAGGCCTATATTTAAGCCTGATCATGTCACTTAATAAGAAAATGTTTTTTCAAAGATTTAGGCTAGATTTTTATTCATATTGCTTTGGCTTATGGTTTTTAGCAAATTTACTACTCAACATTGTCAATAAATGTTCATGTTGTAAATAGCATTTACAAATTTTAATTAAATCAAATCTACCAAGCCTACCTTTAGAAAAATTAAATCCCATTTTGGCTTAAGCCAGTTATTTAACAGAAATTTATTATGTCTGCCTTATGAGTTTTTAAAATTTATGAAAGGGAAAGAAATAAATTACGTTTGTAATTTCAAGGAAGTTAAGCTAAGCTTATTTCCCTTTTTTTCAAGAAAGTTTGGCTGAAAATTCATTCTCTACTCAAAGAAGCATTGACAATAATTTTTGGATTATTATATCTACAACTTACCGATCATCTTACAATCTGTGAGCTGTAGATACAATAATTTTTATGCAGCAGTTCCCTGAGACTTGAAAATTATTTCAAGGATTTCTCCTGGACGAAACAGTTGAGAAAGGCTGATCCTGGCACTTATCCCTGCAACTCTACAAGGTGCTCCTTGCTACTTGCTCCTACACCTCCTCCCTCACCACCTTTCAGGGTGAGGTAGCACTTCACAATTGAATCCATCAGTGTCTTTTATTGTATGTGGTGCTGCTAGTGCTCCATTGATCAGAGTCAGAATCAGGGTTTAATATCACTGACGTATGTCATGAGATATGTGGTTTTGCAGCAGTACAGTTCAATTGAAAATGGGGAATCATGGGAAGTCTAGTGCCCATGATGGACTTGGCTGAGCTTACAACTTTCTACTGCTTTTTCCAATCCTGTGCAGTGGCCCCTCCATCCCAGACAGTGATGTAACCAGTTAGAATACTCTCCACAGTACATGTGCAGAAATTTGCAAGAGTCCTGGGTGACATAATCTTAATTAAATATAGCTTCTGTCTATAGAATATACTATAGCCTGATGGCCTGATGAGCCCAAAATCATGAAATAAGCCTGAAATGAAGTCTTTTAAAGTCAGGTTTTGAAATCAGGTCTAAACGTTTTGAATTAAATTCTAAGAAGCACAATATTGAAGGAAAGACTCATTTGAAGATAATGGTAATTGTCATATTTTCATGAATTGTATTTTCTAACATCCATGTCATCATTACCATAGGCATCACCGTTATTAAACACATCTATGTGAGGGCAAATCAGAAGCCATGGTTGCAGAAGAGGTCTGGTCTTTCCTCAACATGGAAAAGACTCAAGAGATGATTGTGGATTTAGGAAGGTGCAGGCTGATCACTCCTCAATCGACTCAGACGACTGCTCCATGGAGAGAGTTAGGAGTGCAAAGTTCTTGGGAAGGCACAAAATGAATGCTCTCACTTCATCCCTTAACACTACCTTTTTAGCCAAGAAAGCACAGCAGCATCTCCACTTCCTGAGGAGACTGAGGCCATTCTAACCAATTTTTACAGCAGCACCATTGACGTTGACCAACTGCATCACCATCTGCTATGGGAATTGAAAAGCACCTGATTACAAGACCCCACAAAAGATTGCGAGGAATGCTGAGAAGATCATCGGGGTCTGTCTTCCACCCATCCAAGATACTTATAAGGAGCACTACATAGCTGGACCCTTAGCATTGTCCGTTATCCCTCCCAACCAACCTACAATCTTTTTGACCACCTACCATCAGGCAGAATGTACTGTGGCATTAGGACAAGGATTGTTAGGATGGGAAACAGCTTCTTTCCTCAGGTCATAAGACTACTGAACTCCCTGCCACCACCCAGGCCTCAATACTTATGAAGCATCAGAAGCGTTTAATTTATTTGTGGTAATATTACTTTATGTGGTGTGTGTGAGATACATGTTCTGGGTTGTACACATTGGTCTGGATGAATGTTGTTTTGTTTGGCGGTATACGTGTGTACACTTGATTGACAATAAACTTCAACTTCAAGTTTTTGCCCTGCAAAATTTAAAATCATTGCTACTTCTGTTTTTTGCCAGTAGAGGTCAGATCTGCATCATTTTAGACATTTCAGTGTCAATGGTGAAAACTGCTGGAGGTCTGAGATTTAAACAGAACATGCTGGGAGCACTCAGCAAATCAAGCCATTTCAGAGGAGAGAGGAAGCAGTCAACATTTAGAGTCCAGAATACGTAATCAGAACTTAGGTAGGGACACCACAGTAGCATAGTGGTTAGTGTAATGCTATTACAATGCCAGTGATCCAATCACAAACGAAAGAACATCTGCAGATGCTGGAAATCCGAGCAACAAACACCAAATGCTGGAGGAACAGCAGTCTAGGCAGCATCTAGGAAATGAGTACAGACGACGCTTCGGGCCAAAACCCTTCAGCAGTGACCCAGATTCAATTCCACCGCTACCTCTCATAATTTTAGTGTATATATTCTCCTCTTGACCGCGTGGGTTTCCTCCAGATGCCCCAGTTTCTTCCCATGTTCCAAAGACAAACGGGGTAATAGGCTAATTGGTCATATGGGTGACGTGGGCGCATTAGAACGGAAAGTCCTGTTACTGTGCTGTGTTTCAAACAAATAAATAAATACATTTTCAGTGTTGTTGGAACTCAGAACTCCCTTTTGCAACCTGATCTGTGACTTCCTGACCAACATACCACCTTCAGTAAGGGCATGCAGAAGCACCTCTGCCACAATTACTCTCAACGCGGGCTCCCCATTATTTTGGTTCCTCAGCCCCTTACTCCACTTCCTGTAACAGCATGTCCAGATTCTGCTCGAATTCCATCTACAAGTTTACAGATGACGTCATCATATCAAATAACAATCTCAAATAACAATGAGTCAGAATACGAGAAGCAGACAGAGAGTCTAGTGAAATGGTGTCGTGACAACAACCTTCCCTCAATGTTAATAAAGCAAAAGAGCTGGTCATTGACTTCAGCTGGGGGGGAAGGTGCACATGATCCTGTCTGTATCAGTGGTAATGGGGATGAGAATGCTGAGATCTTCATGTTCCTAGGAGTGAAAATCACCAATAGCCTGCCTTGGTCCAAACACAACCAAGAAAGATCACTTACTCAGGATGATAAAGGAGTTGAACACTGACCCTCACCAGTTTTTATCAAGGCACCACAGAAAGCATCTGATCCAGATGCATCACTGCTTGCTATGACAACTGATCTGCCTGTGACTGCAAGAAACTGCAGAGAGTTATGGTCACAGATCAGCACATCACAGAAACCAGCCTCCCCTCCATGGACTCTGTCCACACATCTCGCTGCCTTGGTAAAGCAATCAGCATAATCAAAGAGCCCAACCATCCTCCCTTCTACCCCATCCCATCAGGCTGAAGATACAAACACGTGAAATATACCACCAGCCTCAAGAACAGCTTCTACTTGCTGTTAAAAGATTATTAAATAGTGCCCCAGTACATTAAGATAGACTCTTGACCTCAGAATCTACTTTGCTATGGCCTTGTATCTTGTTGTCTGCCTGCACTGAACTTTCTCTGCAACTATAACACTTTATTCTGCATTCTGTTATTGCTTTTGCCTTGTTGAATTTCACCCAACTGATGTGATGAAATGATCTGCATGGATGAAAAACAAAACAATTTACTTTAAACACAAGAGATCCTGCAGATGCAGTATTTCCAGAGTACCACACAAAAGATGTTGGAGGAACTCAGCAAGTCAGACTACTTGTTACGTTGGATTTCACCGATGCAGTGGAGGCCACACCGTGCGAATGTGATACAGCAGTTGACACCAACAGACTCGCAGCAGAGGTGTTGCCGCACATGGCGGGCTGTTAGGGACCCTGAACAGACATGAGGGAGAGGTGTATGGGCAGGTGAAGCACTTCTTTGGCTTGCAGGAATAAGTGCTGGAAGAGGGATGAATGGACAAGGGTGTCACAAAAAAAGCGATTCTTGCAGAAAGCAGAGAATGGGGGAGTGGAAGATAAAGATATGAGATTGGTGGTAGGATCCTGTTGAAGATGGCAGAAGTTGCTGAGAATTATATGGCGGATGCAGAGGCTCCACTTACTATACACTTGACGATAATAAACTAATTTACCAATTTTGCCTTAATTTACAAAGCTAAGCACAAGAGCAAACTTTAAGAATAAATTAATTGATAATAGCTAACTATTTTATCCTGATTGATAGAGATTTCATACACTAACGGGTGACAAATTGTTTTTCACATTAAACTGCTTTTCAAGGTGGTGTTGTGCTACAAGCTGCTTTTAAAACTTCTGAATATACTTCTTCTGAATTACTCTCACTGCAATCTACAACCTGCAATTTCCCTTGAAGCAACACACTTTTTAGTGAACTAGCAATTTCACAATCTTCTGAAGGACTCGGTGGACTTAACTCTCAAGCATGCAGGTACAGCACTTTTATCTAGATGAAGGTACATTGTCACAGCCAAAAAAGAGTGAGGAGGGAAGGTCACAAAGCCAGACCAAAACAACGGGGAATGAAACTTCCCCTACCCAGCGTGTTGTTTGCAAGACTGAGGACCTTAGGGCAAGATTGCTGTATCAGAGGGAAACGAAGAGTTGCTATATTCTGTGCTTCAGGGAGACATGGCTCACTCCGGATATACCTGATACATTGGTAAGACCCAAGGACTTCTCAATACACCAGATGAACCTGACTGCTGATTTGGAGAAGGCAACAGGTAGCGGTTTGTGTTTCATGATCAATTCTTTTTAGTGCTGGGATGCAGCGGTTTGTCACACTCTTGTTCTCCTGATCTGGAGCATCTGATGATGAAGTGTCAACCATTCTGCTTACCAGGAGAGTTCTCTTCTTTGATTCTGACCACAATTTACGTATTGCCAAAGGCAGGTGTTAAGTAAGCACAGGATGTATCCAATGCCATGATTAGCAAACGATAAACAGCTTAACTTGACACCTTTCAAATCATTGTCAGAATCTTCAACCAGGCTTGTTTGAAGAATCATCATCATATCACCTGCAGCACTGGGAGCCCAACACACTTCACCACTGTTACACTCTGATTATGAATGCTAACCGTTCCATGCCTAGACCACATTTTGGGAAATCTAATCACTTAGCTGTCATCCTCCTACCTATATACAGGCAGAGAATACAGAGCAAGGCTCCAGATATAACGACAACAAAGAGGTGGTCATGGGAGGCTGAGGAGTGGTTACAGGTTGTTTCAAGTAGACAGGTCCGTGTTCAAGGACTCATCAGTAAACTGTAACAAATACACCACAGTTGTCATGGACTTTACAAAAACAGTCATAAATGAGTGTGTCCCAACAAAATTATTCAGTGTCTTCCCTAACCAGGAGCCCTGGATGAACAATGAGATCTGTAGTCTACTGAGGGCTGGATCACTGGCATTCAGATCTGACAACCAAGTTAAATACAAGAGGTCCAGGTGCAATCTCTGGAAAGCATCTTATGGAATGATAATTCCAGACCAAATTTAAATCATTGAAGGATGCTTCACAGCTCTGGCAGGGCAGGAATGCTATCACCTCCTACAACATGAAACCAAGTGGTACAGGTGACAACAAGATTTTGCACCTAGTGGAGATAATGCCTTTTATACCCAATTTCACCATCAATACAAGGAGGCACCTTCACTAACTCCCACAGCGCCCAATTATACTGTGATTTCAGTCTCCAAGTCCAACATGAAAGCATCTTTTATAAGGGTGAACCCACAGACAGCATCCCGCACAGACAGGTGGCCTGTTCAAGTACTAAGGACCTGTGCAGATCAGCTGGCTAGAACGTTCACTGATATCTTTAATCCCTTGGTTCAGCAGACTGAGGCACCCCACTGCTTCAAACAGGCTTCAATTATACCAGTGCCAGAAGATTGTGGTAACCGGCCCCAATGACTATCATTGACTGTGATGAAGTGCTTTCAGAGGTTGGTGATAAAACACACCAATATACAGTGGAGAAGTTGTAGAGACAGACCTTGTTAACGTTTCAGACAAAGTCAGGAATCAAAAGGTTGAGAATGGTGCGACTACGGTCCTGAACTGCATATATTTCAAAGCAAGAAGTATCATAGGAAGGGTCAATGAGCTTAGGCCACGGGTCAACACGTGGAATTGTGATATTGTAGCCATTAGTGAGATTTGGTTGCAGGAGGCACAGGACTGGCAGCTCAGTATTTAGATGCAACAGAGTGGGAGGGATTAAAGGAGGAGGGATTGTGTTACTAGTCATGGAAAATGTCACGGCAGTGCTCAGGGCAGATTGGAGAATTCATCTAGTGAGGTGTTAACTGTGGAACTGAGAAATAAGAAAGGTAAGACCACATTAATGGAGCTATATTACAGACCATCCAACAGTATGGGGGATTTAGAGGAACAAATTTGTAGAGAGATCACCAACTATTGCAAGAAACATGAGGTTGATGTAGTAAGTTATTTGAACTTTCCGTATATTGACTGGGGCTCCCATACTGTAAAAGAACTAAATTGAGTTTGTCGAATGTATTCAGTAAAGTTTATTTAATCAGTACGTAGAAGTCTCAATGAGTGAGTGTGTGATTCTTGATCTACTTTTAGGGAACAAGACAGGGCAGGTGACAGAGATTTGTGTAGGGGACACTTTGCCTCTAGTGATCATAATGACATTAGTTTCAAAGTAAATATGCAAAAAAGATAGGTCTGGTCCATAGGTAGGGATTCTAAACTGGACAAAGGCCAACGTTGATGGCATTCAGAAAGGATCTGGCAAACGTGGATTGGGCCAGGCTGTTTTCTGGCAAAGATGTACTTGGTAAGTGAGGGGCATTCAAATGTGAAATTTTGAGAGTACAAAACATGTATGAGCCTGTCAGAAAAAAAAAGTAAAGATAACAGGTGTAAGGAACTTGGTTTCCAAGAGATATTGAGGCCCTGGTTAAGAAAAACAGGAGGAGCATCGCTGGTATAGTCAGGTTGGAACAAATAGATTGATATATGGATACTTTATTGATCCCAAAGGAAATTACAGTGTCACTGTAGCATTACAAGTGCACAGATTTACAAATATTAGAAGAGAAGTGAGAAATAATAAAAAAGTTACCTTAAAAATAAGATTTACAAGATTTACAAATCAAGGATTACAGGATTTCAAGTTCACATTGATAAGACGATAGTGCAAGAATTACCCTAATATTATTACAATAATGGGTGCAATTCACACCGTCCAGATAAGATGTGATGGTAGCATTGCACAGTATTACACAGGGCGTCTGCGATAGCAGAGTTTGGTAAACAGAGCAAAGTAGAAGAAGAATGGACCTTAACTCGGCAGTGGAGTTATCGGGACACCGTCTTTTGACGGTGTTTCCGTGGCAAGCTATTCTTGTTTTTACGAAGCTGAATTGCTAGCTCGACACTCAACCTGACTTGGATTTGAACTCGGGAACCTTCGCTCTGGAGTCTGGCGCTGATATTATTGGATCACGAAGTGGAACAAACAGAGTTTAAGCTGTCTGGTAACAGAAGTTAATAACAGTCTAACAGGAAGGGGTAATCACTTCTGCAGTGAGAGGTTGACTCATTATAGGCCCTAATGGCCGAGGGTAAGAATATCCTCATATGGCACTCTTTAGAGCAGTGCATTTTTCTTAGTCTATTACTAAAAGTGTTCCTCTGTTCAGTCAAGCTGGCATGCAGAGGGTGAGAAATATTGCTCAGAATTGCCAGGATTTTCCGGAGGGTCCTTTGTTCTACCACAGCCTCCAGTATGTCCAGTTTAACTCCAATAACAGAGCCAGCCTTTCCAATCTGTTTATTGAGCTGTGTTGATGCCATTGCCCCAGCACACCACCACATAGAAGATTGTGCTGTAAAAACATACTGGTAGAACATGTGAATAAGAGGCCTGCATACTCCAAAGGATCTCAGACTCCTCTGGAAGTAGAGGCAACTCTGGCCCTTCTTGTACTCAGCCTCTGTGTTGGTGCTTCACTCAAGTTTGTCATCCAGGTGCACCCCAGGTACTTGCAGGTCCTCACTGCATCCATGACCTCTCCATCAATAGTAACAGACAGCAGTGCAGGCTTAGTCTTCCTAAAGTCCCGCACTGTCTCCTTTGTCTTACTAATGTTTAGCTGCAGATGATTAATCTCGCACCATTTGACAAAGTCCACCACTAGAGCCCTGTATCCAACTTCCAATCCTCCCTTTATACACCCAACTATTGAAGAGTCATCAGGGAATTTCTGCAGATGACATGACTCAGTAACGGATCTAAACTCCCAAGTAAAGAAAGGGAGCCAATACAGTCCCCTGTGGGACCCCAATGCTCCTTATAACATGTCTAACACACTGCTCTGAAGCGGCACAAACTGTGATCTCCCTATCAGGTAGCCCATTATCTAGGATACAATGGAAGTGCCAACTACAGTGAATGAAACTTCTCCCCCAGCAATGAGGGCTGTATGGTATTGAAGGCAATTGAGAAATCAAAAAACATGATCATCACAGTGCTGCCCTGCTTATCCAGATGAGAGTAGGCGCTGTTCAGCGAGTAGAATACAGCATCATCAACTTTAATGTGCTCTTGATAGGCCAGGGGTCACCAACCACATGACACAGTGCTGGCCCTTTTGTTTTTACCACATATAACCATATAACAATCACAGCACGGAAGGAAACAGGCCATCTTGGCCCTCCAAAGTCCGTGCCGAACCCTTAATCTCACCTAGTCCCACCTACCCGCACTCAGCCCATAACCCTCCACTCCTTTCCTGTCCATATACCTATCCAATTTTACCTTAAATGACACAACTGAACTGGCCTCTACTACTTCTACAGGAAGCTCATTCCACACAGCTATCACTCTTTGAGTAAAGAAATACCCCCTCGTGTTTCCCTTAAACTTCTGCCCCCTAACTCTCAAATCATGACCTCTAGTTTGAATCTCCCCTACTCTCAATGGAAACAGCCTGTTCACGTCAACTCTATCTATCCCTCTCAAAATTTTAAATACCTCGATCAAATCCCCCTTCAACCTTCTACGCTCCAATGAATAGAGACCTAACTTGTTCAACCTTTCTCTGTAACTTAATTGCTGAAACCCAGGTAACATCCTAGTAAATCGTCTCTGCACTCTCTCTAATTTATTGATATCTTTCCTATAATTCAGTGACCAGAACTGCACAAAATATTCCAAATTTGGCCTTACCAATGCCTTGTACAACTTTAGCATTACATCCCAACTTCTGTACTCAATGCTTTGATTTATAAAGGCCAGCGTTCCAAAAGCCCTCTTCACCACCCTATCTACATGAGACTCCACTTTCAGGGAACTATGCACAGTTATTCCTAGATTTCTCTGTTCCTCTGCATTCCTCACTGCCCTACCATTTACTCTGTATGTTCTATTTGGATTATTCCTGCCAAAATGTAGAACCTCACACTTCTCAGCATTAAACTCCATCTGCCAACGTTCAGCCCATTCTTCTAACTGGCATAAATCTCCCTGCAAGCTTTGAAAATCCACCTCATTATCCACAACACCTCCTACCTTAGTATCATCGGCATACTTACTAATCCAATTTACCACCCCATCATCCAGATCATTTATGTATATTACAAACAACATTGGGCCCAAAACAGATCCCTGAGGCACCCCGCTAGTCACCAGCCTCCATTCCGATAAACAATTATCCACCACTACTCTCTGGCATCTCCCATCTAGCCACTGTTGAATCCATTTTATTACTCCAGCATTAATACCTAACGACTGAACCTTCTTAACTAACCTTCCATGTGGAACTTTGTCAAAGGCTTTGCTGAAGTCCATATAGACTACATCCACTGCCTTACCCTCGTCAACATTCCTCGTAACTCCTTCAAAAAATTCAATAAGGTTTGTCAAACATGACCTTCCACGCACAAATCCATGCTGGCTACTTCTAATCAGATCCCGTCTATCCAGATAATTATAAATACTATCTCTAAGAATACTTTCCATTAATTTACCCACCACTGATGTCAAACTGACAGGTCTATAATTGCTAGGCTTCCTTCTAGAACCCTTTTTAAACACTGGAACCACATGAGCAATACGCCAGTCCTCTGGCACAATCCCCGTTTCTAATGACATATTAAAGATCTCCCTCAGAGCTCCTGCTATTTCTACACAAACTTCCCTCAAGGTCCTGGGGAATATCCTGTCAGGACCCGGAGATTTATCCACTTTTAAATTTCTTAAAAGTGCCAGTACCTCCACCTCTTTAATTGTCATAGGTTCCATAACTTCCTTACTTGTTTCCCACACCTTAGACAATTCAATATCCTTCTCCTTAGTGAATACCGAAGAGAAGAAATCATTCAAAATCTCTCCCATCTCCTTCGGTTCCACACATAGCTGACCACTCTGATTCTCTAAGGGGCCAATTTTATTCCTCACTATCCTCTTGCTTTTAATATAACTGTAGAAACCTTTCAGATTTACTTTCACCTTATTTGCCAAACCAACCTCGTATCTTCTTTTAGCTTTTCTAATCTCTTTCTTAAGATTCCTTTTACATTCTTTATATTCCTCGAGCAATTCCTTTACTCCATGCTGCCTATATCTATTGTAGACATCCCAATGTAGCTTGTTGGTTGTTGTAACGTTACGAGTATCATTCCCACGGGAGTTTTAGTATCTTTTCTCTGGTATAAGTTCTTAGTTGGATATCACCAAGCTTCAGATCAGTACCTTTGAAATGCTGTACAAACTCACTTTGTGGAATGATTGAAACAGCTAAATCAATATCCAATTCCATTTTAATTAATTTGCTGTTCACTTCTTGTGTAAGCCATATTTCTCGTGACTTCTCAGATTTCACATTGTAAATCTCAAGGCCAGTCCTGTGTCACTCTCATCATTATCAGACTTCTCATGAACAGCTTGCAGATAAGTGCTCTCTTTGAAACTGCAACTTGATTTTTTAGCTTTTCCTTGTCCCTGAGCAATCCATTTACTGTTGTCTGCCCCAGCATGCTTTCTGTAAGTGTCCTACGTTGTTGCATTTTCTGTAAGTTTCAATTTTAAGTCTGCGTTGGCCAGGTGTATGTGAGCCCCTGCCGCAACAGGCCACTTTATGTTTAGACTTTGCAATTTTGTTTGCACTCATTTTCATTCCTGACTGCAACACAATTGCGTCTCTGTCTGCTGTTTCCATTGATACAGGTCTTTCAACTGTTCTTTTCGATGTAAATTATGCATCAGTTAGGAACCGTTTTTGAATGCTTTCTTGCAAGATTCCACAAACTAAGTGAACTCTCAGTGCATCAGCATGTACAATAAAATGTACTCCCCTTCTTTTTGATTCCAAAAACCCTAAGCATTCCGGAATCAACAACGGTTTCGGTTCTAAATGTTCCTGTATTTCTTTCACAATATCAGCTATGCTCATTTACACTGGTTTGATTGAAGCTGTCACACTTCTAAGAAAATTGCATGTCTTTAAATCCAATATACTCAGCAAAATTGGTACTCCTTTCTTATCGGCTATTTCATTTGCTTTAAAATACTGCTCAGTCAGTTCAGTATGTAATTCAGTTATCTCTTGTGCAATCATGTGTGGCTCTTTTCCTGATATAGCAGGTCATTTCTGCTTTTATCTTAATTTATGATTTTTATCACCCAGTACTCACTGTTTATGAACCCATGAATTTATCCGTTTCCTGCCTTTCTTAAAACTCAGACGTCTTCTCCTCTTCCTGAAGAAGCATGTGTTGTACTTTTTTATTTACTCAAACGTTTCCCACTATGATTCAACAGGTCGGTAGCCATTTCAGGTTTGTTTAAAATGTTCTTGTCACCACTGTTATGTTTGGTAACTCCAAACAAGGGAGCTGGGAGATAATTTGTATATGTTCGGTTTTACTTTAAGCGAGGCACGCATGTTTGACATGGTGGCGTGATGATGTACACCAAGCACATATTTTTACATATAATTCATAATTAATTATTTAAACAAAAAACAATGCTTAATCAAACAATATATTTACAATATTACTGAAATATTAAACAAACAACATTGATGGCAGGATTCTTAGCAGTATGGAGGAAGAGAGGGATCTTGGGGTCCAAGTTCATAGATTCCCCCAATGTTGCTACATAAGTTGATAAAGAGGTTAACAAGGCTTGTTAGACAGTATTCTGGAGTTATGTAAGTATCACCCTCCAAGAGGGCCACAACGTTGTTGTGGTTTGAAGGCTTGTGTGCCTCAATGACCCAGACAGTTTGGTTGGCTGGAGTCTGTGCTTTTTGCTTTGGCTCCTGGTAGGATCACCTGTTACAAACAGGTCAATAGGTAGAGGCTAGATGAAGAGTGAATTGAATTGAATTGAACTGCATTGAATTGAATTGACTTTATTTCTTACATCCTTCATATACATGAGGAGTAGGAACCTTTACGTTACATCTTCATCTGAATGTGCAATGAGCAAATTATAGTAATTCATAATAAATAATACGTACAGTAACATGTACAACAAAACAGTCAATATAGCTTAGAAATACAATTGAGTCAGTGTGAATTAATC
The DNA here is from genome assembly GCF_030144855.1 of Hypanus sabinus. Classification (NCBI taxonomy): domain Eukaryota; kingdom Metazoa; phylum Chordata; class Chondrichthyes; order Myliobatiformes; family Dasyatidae; genus Hypanus; species Hypanus sabinus. Next base: position 73,865,834 of record NC_082715.1, on the reverse strand, counting down.
AGTCTGATGGCCAGGTGGGAGAAGCTGTCCCGGAGCCTGTTGGTCCTGGATTTAGTGCTGCCGTACTGTTTCCCGGATAGTAGCAGCTGGAATAGTTTGTGGTTGGGGTGACTTGGGTCTCCAGTGATCCTTCGGGCCCTTTTTATGCACCTGTCACTGAAAATGTCCTGAATAGCGGTAAGTTCACATCCACTGATGTGCTGGCCTGTCCACACCACTCTCTGCAGAGTCCTGCGATTGAGGGCAGTACAGTTCCCATACCAGGCAGTGATACAGCCAGTCAGGATGCTCTCAGCTGTGCCCCTGTCAAAAGTACCTAGAAATTGGGGACTCATGCCAACCTTCTTCAACCTTCTGAGGTGAAAGAGGTGCTGTTGTGCTTTTTCACCACACAGCTGGTATGTACTGACCAAGTGAGGTCCTTGGTGATGTGTATACTGAGGAACTTAAAGCTGTTCACCCTCTCATCCCCAGATCCATTAATGCCAATAGGGGTCAATAGGGGTCCACCAATCCTCCAGGTTCGAGTGTACAGCTCAGGGCTAACAACCCTGACTCATAAAGCAAAATTGTTACAGAAACAGCAATGAGAAATCCTTCTACATCTGAGTGTGACAGTATTCCTGGGTTTTGCATGACTGCCAGGATGCAAAGGATGGTACTGACACAATGAAGGAAGCCCAACACCACCAAGGATGGAGGACCTTCATTGCTGCCCTAAACACCAGCAATGTAACAGGCAGAAAGTATGTGAATATCACAGATATTAATTCAAACAAGAATCAGTCATCAGTTATTATTGTAAATGTAAGTAAGTTCAGGAAACTTGCAGATAGTCTTCAGTTTATTTGGAGATTGCAAGCAATAAATTGAATGTTAAAACGCAGGTTGCTCCACAGACAAAGACTGTATATGCAAGAGCCAAATGCTAAAACAATGGTGTTGTGTTAATTGGCTCACATCAAACCAGGCGACATGGCCAAGTTACTTACACCATTGTGACTGAGACCTGAGATGGCAGACAAAACAGATGTTGTTACTTAGCACACCAATAGTTTTTGTGTACAAAACAGTCCTGACAACATTCATTTTGGGTGTCTAGGATTTGTTTCCCCAAAGGGTTTTAGACTATTTGTATGAATTACTTTGTGACAAAGGCTTTTGAACATTCAGATGTGTCTCTCACTTTGGAAATACAATTCAAAGAAAGTATTGTCAACCCAAAATATTAAAGGAAACAATGTCGTTGTAACTACTGAAATTGTATCATATCAGCTACTGTTACCTTTGATCTTAAGGGTATAAAAATGTGACGTACCTTTGGGTTTGTGACCTTCTACTGAGAGTGTCTCCAGAAAGATACCTGGTTGTTGCACTGAATAAAGATTTCTATATCAGCTTCAGTGTCTCTCTGGTAACTTCACAATCAAGTTGATAAATTAAGTTCAAGAGCCTCTAAGTAATGTTGCAGCATTATAAAACTCTAGTTACAGCCTAATTGGAGTAGTATTCTCAGTTCGGGCCACCTCATTATAAGAAGAAAGTGGAAGCTTTAGGAAACAAGCAGAAAAGGCTTACCAGGATGCCTCTTGGATTAGAGTAAAGGCTATGTGAGCTACAGCTTCTCTCTTCAGAGCGATGAAGGATGAGAGGAGACCTGAGGTGCATAAGATTATGAGAGGGATAGATAGAATAGACAGCCAGTGCCTCTTTTACCAGGGAGGCAATAGCCAATACTAGAGGACATTTGTTTAATGTGAGTGGAGGAAAGTTTAGAGGAAGGTTTTTTTACACAGAGCAGTGCATGCAAAGATGGTGGCAGAGGGATGATTAAAAGACTAAACTAGATTATGGGCTGCACAAGGAAGGAGAGGTTAGATTGATCATGGGGTAGGTTTATATGGGCTGGTACAACATTGTTGGCTGAAGGTCCCATGCTGTGTTGTATTGTTCTATGTTCTATTTATTTCAGAGTTGATAAGTTCCTGCTTTAGCACTGTTCTACGTTAACTCTTTGAGGCCAGCTACCTATTCTTGATTACCCTGGTCAAGTTGAATCATTGACCCAATTTACTGTATGGTGGCACAGTAGTGTAGCAGTTAGAGAGATACTATTACAGTTTGGGGCATTCTGAAATTCAGCATTCATCTCCAGTCCCATCAATAAAGAGTTCATGGGCTCCCCCCATGAACTGCATGGGTTTCCAGGAATTACAGCTTCCTCCACCTTCCAAAGACACATGGGTTAGCAGGTTAATTGGTCATCATAAACTCTCCTCTGATTAGAATAGTGTTAAATGGGTGAATGGAACTATTATGAGGTGGGCACAGTAGTTCATTGGGCCAAAATGGGCCGATTCTGCACTGTCTCTAAATAAAGAAAGAAAATTGAAGTCTGACTTTTGAGCCTCAGCAGTTTCTGGTTGTTAAGTTACATTTATCAACATTAATGCCTTGGAAGGATTGTAAGTTCTGGCTGTCAGGGACACAACCATCCTTACCACGTGTGTGCTGGTGAAGCCGCAGGGTATCCTGGGTTCCAGAGCCACCTCCAGAGTTACTGCTCTAGACCATGAGTCCCACAATCACCACCTCGAGTTCCAGTGACTCCATATGCCTTCATGACCTCCAGCTCCGGCTCCAGCACCGACCTCAGCTGCCTCCACCTCCAGATCTTTTTCACTGCAGCTGAGCCCCTGCGTTCCCCTCACACCACTACTCCTCTGTCCAAGGTCTCTCAGGTTCCCTTATCACCTCTTCATTCCTCAGAGCCTCAATTTTCCTTCCACCCAAACTTCCCTGAACATCCCAACTCTCTCCTCTCCTCTGATTCTTCTAACTCTCTACCCTGCTCTGAACCCAGCTTTATTCCCTGCCGTGTCTTCACCATTCCCTCTGAACTTCCCTCTCGGAGGTGGAATGTTCTGTTCTCAGCAAGGGCCTTAACTTTGATCCCATTTGCCCACACCCCAGTGAGTTCTGCACCCACACCGATGCTGATCTCTTTTTCCATCACCTCTGTCTCCATGCCTACTTCTTTGGCAAGGACTCCCTACCTTGCACCGATGACCCCTCCTCTTCTTGGACACCCTGCTCTCGATCTTCTCATCTCTAACTGCTGATGACACATCAACCAGCTTGAGGTCAGCGCTCCTCTCTCCTCCTTGACCCTTACTCCCTCTGAACATACTGCCCTCCACTCTGTCTGCACCAATCCCAACCTCACCATCAAACCCACAGACAAAGGAAGTGCTTTTATTGTGTGGTGACTGACTTCTATCTAGCTGAGGCCTTGGTTCAGTCCCTTCCCACCTATATCCATGACACTTCACATGCTCTCCATCTTTTCAACAGCTTCCAGTTCTCTAGTCCTGGTCATCTCAGTTTCACCTTGCATGTCCAATCACTATACTATTCACTCCCTCATCAAGAAGGTCTTAAAGTTCTCCACTTCTTTCTGGACAATAGACCTGACCAGTTCCCCTCCACCACCACCCTCCTCCGTCTGGCAGAACTGGTCCTCACCCTCAATAATTTCTCCTTCGGCCCATCTACTTTCTTCAAACCAAAGTTGTAGTAATGTGTACCCTTGTGGACCCCAGCTTTGCCTGCCTTTTCCTTGGCTGCGTGGAACAGTCCACGTTCTGAAACTTCCCTGATAATGCTCCCCAACTCTTTCTGGACGACACTGATGACTGCATTGGTGTTGCTTTATGCACCCATGCTGAGCTCATCAATTCCATCAACTTTGCTTCCAGCTTCCACCCTGCCCTTAAATTCACTTGGTCCATTTCTGAGACCTCCCTCTCTTTTCTCAATCTCTCTGTTTCCATCTCTGGGAACAAATTGTCTACCAATATTTTTTTTATCAATGTACAGATTCTTATAGATATCTTCACTATACCTCTTCCCTCCCTTTTCTCAGTTCTTTCATTGCTGCCACATCTGTTTCCAGGATGAATCTTTCTTTTCCAGAACATCAGAGATGTTCTCCTTCTTCAAAGAACAGGATAGTCTTCCACCATGGATGCTGCCCTCACCCACATCACTTACATTTCCCAGACATCTGCCCTCACTCATCTTCCTGCTGCCTGAACAAGGATAGTGTTCCTCGTGTCCACACCTATCACCCATGAGCCTCGGCATCCAGCACACTAAAAAAAAGGAAAGATCGGGTGAAAAACACAGAATATAAAAAACTGCAAGACTGAACAAAAGTCTATAGTCCAAATCCATATCCAAAATGCAGAAATGCTGAGCAACATTCTCTGGGCACAGCAACAGGTCTTTCTCTCTCCGGCAGCAGAGCAATCCCATCAGCAATAAAAAGGCAGTCTGCCCCTCTCTGCTAGCAGAGTAATCCCCCACTGATCACTCCGTCTGCTACTTCACAACCCAGTTTTGCATCCTATCAATCCTATCCCGCTCTGACAGCCCTCCACACTATCCACAACATCTCCAACCTTTGTGTCACCAGCAAATTTACTAACCCATCCCTCCACTTCCTCATCCAGTTCATTGAAGATGGCAGAAGTTGTGGAGAATGAGGTGCCGGATGCGGAGGCTCATGGGGTTATAGATAAAGAGAAGAGTCTGTCTTGTGCGTTGTATGTGTTGATCTGAAACATCTCTTGTTCTTTTGAGTTGCTGGGGCTAGGGTGCTGGACTGGGATTGGTGGCTGAGACATGAACAGCTGGACCTAATTGGTGGATGAGGCCAGTGAAACCAGGTTGGGATTGTTTACTGAGCCTTAGGAACTGAGCAGCTGGGCTGGGACATGTGCAAAAGCAACCAGCGGTTTGGCTGCTCTTGCTTTTCCAACTGACGGGGATTGGTTAGTGGGACTTGTAAACTAGTCTGTGATTGGTGGCTATGAGTCAGAAACCTGCTGAGGATTGGTTAGCTGTCTCCCCACTAGAAGTATGATTGGTGGGTGAGCCAGGAAACATGACTGGGTAGCATGGGTCGGGAACGAGGCTACGATTGGCGGCCAGGGCCAGACCACTCTGCTGGAATTGGAGCAGACCTGGGAGGGGCGTGGATAGCGGTTCCCGGCAGTCTGTTCGTCCTTTGGCGGCTGAGGTCCTGCAGCAATGGCGGTGTGTATCATAGCAGCGGCCGGGATCCTACTGTAATCTGGTGCCATCCGCCGCTACGGCGGCTGGGAACTGGGGTAGAAAGCTGTGCCGGAGGGTTAGGAGTGCGACTGGTTGTGTATTTTGCGGCCCGAGGCTGTTCGCGGCCTGGAGTCCAGTTCTCGTCCCGAGAAGGGACCGGATGGATAGGGCCAGGAGGCCAGAGGGTGGAGATGGGGCACTCAGTGTATCGACGTTCTCTGGAGCAGGAAAGGTGACGAGGAGCAAGCAAAAACTAAATACGCAGCTTAGTACATTCAGTCTCAGCCCCTTATTCCTTAATATCCCCTAAAAGTGGGTGGCATTCCGTTTCAGCAAAGAGATGATCCATTAAAGGGGCTACTGAGGTTGACCAGGCTGAGAGATGCCCCTGGAGAGCAGGAGGCTGAGGGGTGAGATTATAAAAGGTTTGTTAAATTCTTATGTGGATAGATACGGTGATGCTCAGTCTGTATCCCTGGAGGATTTCAAACTATCCTTTCTGATGGGGGGATTGAAATCTACCAGATATTGACAGGCCCAAATAGACTGGATTTGCAGAAAATATTTCTGTTAGTAGGACTCTTAACATCCAAGGGCACAATCTCAGAATAGAGAGGCATGCTTTAAAACTGAGATTAGAAGGGATTTCTTTGGCCAGGGATGGTGAATCTGGAATGCATTGGCACATACAGTTGTGAAGGCCAGGTCACTTGTATTTGAGGCAGAGATTAATTGGATAAAATGATAGAGCAACTCAATGGATTAGGCAGCATTAGTGGAGGGAAATGATTATATGTATCACTGTAGATTTCCAGCATCTGCAGTCTTGTTTTGATTGGTAAAGGGATTAAGTTACTGGGAGAATACAGGAGAATGGAGTTAATAAAACTTAGCCATGATTGATTGTTAAAACAAATGTGATGGGCCAAGAGGCCCAATTCTGCTCCTGTTTTATGCTCTTAGAAGTTGTTATTTTAAGATGAGAACAAAGTTTTAAAGTAGGCTTGAGGGACAGCACAGTGCATGGTGGGTGTGTGGAATAAGCTGCCAGAGGAAGTGGTAAAGGTGGGTGATTTTAAAAGACACTTGGCCAGGTCCACAGATGGAAAATGTAGAGGCACTTGGGCTGAAGGGCCAATTTCCACACTGTATCAGTAATGTGACTGGAGGGTTCAGTTCAGTCCACATGGTTACATGACAGCATCTATGGTCCCGATTTCTGGCAGTGTTCCTTGTGGGAACATGGGAAGTGCAAGTGTTTGCCAAGGACAGTGTGTGGTCATTTCTGGCCAATGACATTGTGGGATTTCATCCTCCCATCTCCCGTGGTTTACTTGGTAGTTGTTAATGTCATAGTTGTAATTTGGTGGATTTCGGGCTGATTGTTTCAAAGAATATAAAATCAGCTGATCTTTCTTACTCATTTTCCACTCCTTGTGCTGAAATTCGCCACCTTTGCATGGGCAAAACCTCCAATGTAGCACTAAGGAAGTGTGTTTTAAGACTACTTTTCCCATGAGTTGTGTGAATTTAGGTGGTCCCATCACAGTTCAAGTAAGGATGGTGGTTATGTCCTGTTGAACATCAATCTCCAGGTGGAAATAATCCCCGGGTAATTAAGAGGTTCCAGTTCAAACACTACTTAGTCTGAATTTATATCAAATCACAATACCATGCCTCCACAGTGTTGCAAAAGCACATAAGAATGAACATGTGCATGCACATCATACTTCCGAATGTTAAAATAGGGAACTTGTCTCTGTGTAGAGATGCCCATTAGTAAGGTACTCTTTCCCCAGGGTCAGTGTGTACTTATGTTATTTAATGTCATTTTCAGACACTAATGAAATTACAATTCAACTTGGTTTTATTTGTAAATCACAGGTTTTTTCACATGCCCATATTATCAACCTAGGATAGTCCTGGAAAACTTCCACTATACAGTTTTGCATTCAACTATGGTACTCATTTTTGGAACATCTAGATCAAGAATGGTCTAGAGGTATGCTTGTAAGAGACATTGATATCTATTTGGTTAATACTGGTTTGAATGTCTTGACTCAGTGAGGAAACTGGAATAAAAAGATCTTGATGTTATGTACTATATATGTGAAATTTTTAATTTTGTTTTTTTTAAGAAGGAAAAGAAGGAAAACCCTATGCGTGAACTCCGCATTAGGAAACTATGTCTGAACATCTGCGTAGGTGAAAGTGGTGACAGACTCACCAGAGCTGCTAAAGTGCTGGAGCAACTCACTGGCCAGACCCCAGTGTTTTCAAAAGGTTAGTGTTTCTGGCTACATATCTTCTCCCATCTGGATTGGATGTCCTTGAACAAAATCAAGCAGTGGGTTTTAATAAGGCCATCAGGTTTAGTGCCGTCAGAGTCCTCTGCTGGGCCAAAGGTGTTTTGGTTCTGTTGGCAAGGGTCCTTTGTCTCCCAGGAGTGAGACTTTTGGAGCTTATGTTGGTGCTTCTGTAGCTCTGGTTTTTATGGGATAGGCTTGCTAGCCCCATGTCCAGTCCTCTTTCTTTTGCAGCCCAGCTTAGGACTGTCTGTAGCAAAGTTAACCATATTTAGGTCCAAGTTGCAGAGATATCTTCTGGAAGTGTAGAAGATGTGACAAGTGAAGTACAATCACTTCACATAAGTGGAATTAATTTGGCAAACTAAAGTATGGTCAGGGCTCTTTTTGTTATATGTTTGTACAATAGCAGAATGTACTTTTGCAGGTAAGATTTATACTATTTTCAAAAACTCTCTCTGTCCGGTTCTGAACTGATATGGAATCCTTGACATTGTTTCCTGTCCAGAGTTAAAATGATGTTTTTACTCACGATGGTCTTCATAACAAATGTGATGAAACTGCTTAATAGCAATAACTGATTACTCTGGACAGGGATTGTTGGCTAGGTTGGTTTAATACAATGAGTGAGATTGGTTCCACAACCTATAGATTCACTTTAAATGAATCTACAATGCAGGTTCTCAGTACTTATTTGTTATTTGCAGTTTGTCTTTTATACTTTTGGTTGTGAGTATAACTTTCATAAATTCCATTATTTATTTTCCATTGAATTTCAAGTTAGTATATGGTAGCATATGTACTGTGATAATTGACTTGGTGTCATCGTTGCTGCAAGATTTCTAACTCAGAATGAAACATGGGGACAATTTTATATAATGAAATATTTGGGTTTAAAGTAGTATGGATGAATGTGACCAGGAGACTGATAGATTATTTTGTCTGGACTGAAGATTAAGTTGCAGAAGGATGGCAATGAATAATACAGAACCAACATAGGATGCTGCTGTACAATACAGGCACTTCAGTTTATGCCTCATAGTGCAAGAATGGACTCTTTAGCCCACAATGTTGTGCCAAACTAATTAAATTAATAATCTAATGGTTGACTAATCTCTTCTGCCTCCACAAGTCCATACCCTCACGTTCATGTGTCTTATCTAAACGTCTCTTAAAATGCTTTAATGTTTCTACCTTTACCACCACCATCCAGGCACCCACTACTCTGTAAAAAAAACTTCCTCACATTTTCTTTGAAATTACCCCCTCTCACCTTAAAGCATACCCTCAGGTATGAGAGATTTTGACCCTTGTAAAAAAAATATTGTCTGTCTGTGCCTCTCATCATCTAATAAACTGCTCTCAGATCTCTCTTCAGCCAGCACTGCTTCAGAGAAAACCTTGTTATAGCACGCCCTCTCCAGACAGCGTCCTGGTAAACCTACACAAATCTGTATTTGCATCCCAGTCATTTACATGAATAACAAGGGCCCCGACACTGATCCCTGCGGCACACCCGTAGTCATCAGTCTCCGTTCCAGGAAACATCCTTCAGCCACCACATTCAGCTTCCTACCTCTAAGCCAATTTTGAATACACCTAGGTAGCTCTCCCTTGATGCTGTGAGGTCTAACCTTCCAGATCAACCAATCATGGGAGAATTTGTAAAAAAAAGCTTTGCTAAAGTCTACAGTAGACAGTACCTACTGCACTGCCCTCATCGCCTTTCTGGTTACTTCATAAGAAAACTAAAAAGGTTGGCCATGACTTCCCATGTACAAAAACATGCCGAATCCTTCCTGCCTCTGAGTTTGTAAGTTCTTCCTGTGACCATGTAGGTTTCCTCCCACATCCCAAAGACATGCATATTAATAGGTTAAGCAACATGCAAAATGCAGAAGGATCTCAGCAGGCCAGGCAGCGTCTGTGGAAAATAGTTGACATTTTGGGCCGAGACCTTTGAGGACTGGAGAAAAAAAGATGAGTCAAGAGTAAAGTGGGGCACCGACTGTCCGAATGGTTGGGATTTATATTGGGCCAAAATTGGGATAAAGAATAAAGGAGAAAAGTGAAAGGAGTTTCCTGGTATTTGGGGTTTTGCAAATCACAGCCTGAAAGGGTAATGATCCAGGGAATGATAGGGTTAACATATGATGCCTCTGTGCCTGTATTCACTGGAGTTTAGAAGACTTAAGGGAGGATCGCATTGAAATCTATTGAATTTTGAAAGCCCTAGATAGAGTGGAAGTGCAGATGTTTCCTTTAATGAGTGACTAGGACCAGAGGGCACTGTCTCAGAATACAAGAAAGTCCCTTTAAAACAGAGATGAAAAGCGATTTCATTAGCTAGATGGTGGGGAATCTGTGAAATTCATTGCCACAAGCGACTGCAGGCAGGTCAAGTCGATGGGTATTTCTAAAGTGGAGATTGGTAGGTTATTGCTAAGTCAGGGCGTCAAAGGTAATGGGGGAGAAGCCAGGAGAATGGGGTTGAGAGGGATAATAAATCAGCCCTGATGGAATGGTGGGGAAGACTCGATGGCAGAATGAACTAATTCTGCTCCTGGTCAAATAACTGCAGAACCCCTCCCGGCAAGGCTGTGGATAGAAAGCTGAATAGTTTATTTTTGGGCTGTGAATACAGTAATCCTGGAAATGCAAATCAGTGTTGGAACTCTGCTTTAATAGATGTATCGAAGTTAAAATGAAGCGATTCTCACTTGTCACTCAGTTATTTTCCTTGAGGAAATTTTTTGTTTTGCATTCTTCATGGAGTTTATTGACTTATTTCTAGTGCTTAAATCTAATGTTTTAATTTTTGAAATTGATTTGTGTTGAAACTGAGTATGTTGAAGACTTCAGTAGCAACAAATAACCAATCTTGTTATCTTCTCCAACAGCTCGCTACACGGTGCGGTCCTTCGGCATTCGAAGAAATGAGAAGATTGCTGTTCACTGCACAATTCGCGGGGCCAAAGCTGAAGAAATTTTAGAGAAGGGTCTGAAGGTGAGTCATATCTGAACCTGGAACCCAGTTTGAGTTTAAATTGACCAGAGTAGTGATCAGGTCTACACACAATTTGATTGTGTGTTCATTGTCGTGTGACACCCAGTTCTGTTTTTTTAATGCAGTCCTTTCTATCCTACCACCATGGTGTGAGACACAAAGCTCTGCAGGTCTGTTACAAGATGAGTGAGTGTCTTCTGTTAACTGCAATGTACAACACACAAAAATGTTGGAGAAACTAACCAGGTCAGTCAGCATCTTTGGAGAGGAATAACCTGTCAACATTTTGGCCCGAGAACATTCATCGGGGTTGACTATGGGCCAAAAGTGACTGTTTTTTGCTCTCCATAGATGCTGGACTGCTGAGTTCCTCCTGCATTTTGTTAGTTGCTCTGGATTTCCAGCATCTGCAGATTATCTTGTGCTGTGAAATAAACAGGTTTTGTTTAATAAACTAAATCTACTGTTGTGTGCCCGAAGACCCGGAATCTTTGCAATCTTCAGGTACACAGCTTGACAAAACTGACGTAATGGACTTTTAATGTCGTAAACCAGCAAGTTGTTTGTTATGCTTCCCGCTTGCTGGGAAAATGGAGATGCCTCCCTCTCCCTTATTAGGGAAAGAGAGACCCTGTGGTATGCCAAATGTCAGATGAAACGCGAAGTCTGTGGTAACTGCGAGTCTGTCTCTTTGCTATTGCTTTGCTCACGCTTCAGTGCTCGGTGGCGGTGCCAGTGCTTGCTTTTTATTTGCCAGTGGGGGGGGGGGATATTGTTGTTTGTGGCTGCTTACACATGGGAGGGGGGAGCTGGTGGGCTTTGGGGTTCTCGCATTTAACTGTTCATTCTTTGGGGCACTTCTGTTTTTGTGGATGTTTGTGCAGAAAAAGAATTCCAGGATTGTACACTTGACCTTTGAACCTTGGAATGTGCCTTTTATATTGTGATCTACTGTAATTGTTTTGCTATCAAAGTGAAAAAAATAATGCATTGCCAAATTGTATTAAAAGCCTAATATTTATGGAATATGGCCCCTTAATTTTGGACTCTCCTGCTGAAATTACTGCTACCATTCATTTTATCTATTTATCTCATAATTTTAAATATTTCCGAGTACTGGTAACCAAGATTCAACTCTGCCACTGTCTTGTTCTTGTAAGTTTCCTCCGGGTGCTCCTGTTTCCGCTGATGTTCCAAAGACATGCTGCTTAGTAGGTAATTGGTGGAGTGGTCATTGGACCAGAAGAGCCTGATACCATAATGTATCTCCAAATAAAAATAAATGAGGGGCATATGTTTAGGGTGAGAAGGGAAAGATTTGAAAAGAATCTGTGGTGCTGCTTTGTCATGCAGAGGTTGGTTTGAATTTAGGAAATTGGAACTAGTTGGGTGGGCACCATGTTGAGCATTGGTCTGAAGGGCCTGTATTTGTACTGCAGTGAATTGAGCCAAGTAGTCCTCATCTGGGTCAGCCTCTAAAAGACAAAAGTTGACAGGTGCAGTGAAAAACTTGCAGCAGTGTCACAGGCACAAGCATCAGACAGGCAGCATTCACAAGAAAAACACTTTGTAAACAATTTTCACAAGAAAGGACACAAGGGCACCATGGTAGCGTTAGAGTTAGTGTGACATTTTTACAGTTGATTTCCAGGGCCATCCATAAGGAGTTCGTACGTCCTCCGTGTGAGCAAATCTGTTTCCTCTAGCTGCTCCAGTTTCCTTGCGTGCTCCAACAATGTAGTTTAATTGGGCATTGTAAATTGTCCTGTGATTAGACTGGGACTAAATAGATGAGTTGCTGGGTGACCATGCTGTATCTTTAAATAAATAACATGACATAAAGACCATAAATTAAGTCCAGTTTACTGTGAAGTTATCAAAGTGTTGCTATACTATGATTAGGGTTTTGCTGGTTGGTTCAAGAATGAAATGATAGGAGGGATGTAACTGTCCTTGAACCTGGTGGTATGCATTTAGTACATAATTATCCTTTCACTTGTTAATTTTACTGTTGTGAGTACATTAGAGATGGGTAACCAGTAATTCCTTTGAAATAGTGAGCTAGTGTTTTACCCCGCAGGGTGGTAATCTATGGAATTCTCTGCTGAATAAGCAGATACCAAATGGTTTATGTTTTTGATCTTGGGGGAAAAAGTGGGATATTGGAATAGCACAGTGATATTTGATATAGTTCTTTGATCTGTTAGCATTGGCTCGTGTTCCACAGTGTAGGAGTAGGACTTCTGGCTTAGGCAGTCCATGCTTATCTGGTCTACCCAGTCCCATCTAACCACACCCAGAACATAGCCCTTCAAACCCCTTCATCCATGTACCTTCTCTTAAATGTTACAAATGAACCCACTGGCTGCTCATTCCACACTCTACAGTCAAAATAAATTTATTATCAAAGAACACATATGTTACCATATAACATTTTCTTGCTGGCATTTACTGGAAAATAAGTACAGTGGCATGCAACAGTTCGGGTACCTCTGGTCAAAATTTCTGTTATCGTGAATAGTTAAGTGAGTAGAAGATGAACTGATCTCCAAAAGTTAAAGATGAAACATTCTTTTCAACATTTTAAGCAAGATTAGTGTATTATTTTTGTTTTGTACTATTTTAAAGTAGAAAAAAAGGAAAAGAGCACCATGCTAAAGTTTGGGCACCCCAAGAGATTTGAGCTCTCAGATAACTTTTACCAAGGTCTCAGACCTTAATCAGCTTGTTAGGACTATGGCTTATTCACAGTCATCATTAGGAAAGGCCAGGTGATACAAATTTCAAAGCTTTATAAATACTCTCCCTCCTCAAACCTTGTCCCAACAATTAGCAGCCATGAGCTCCTCTAAGCAGTTGCCTAGCACTCTGAAAATTAAAATAAATGATGCCCACAAAGCAAAGCGTTTTCAGGTAGCCGTTGCCTCAGTTTGTAATGTAATTAAGAAATGGCAGTTAACATGGTGGAGGTCAAATTGAGGTCTAGAAGACCAAGAAAACTTTCTGAGAGAACTGCTCGTAGGATTGCTAGAAAGGCAAATCAAAACTCCCATTTGACTGCAAAAGACGTTCAGGAAGATTTAGCAGACTCTGGAGTGGTGATGCACTGTTCTATTGTGCAGTGACACCTGCACATATGACCTTCACAGAAAAGTCATAAGAAAACCTTTTCTGCATCCTCACCACAAAATTCAGCGTTAGAAGTTTGCAAAGTAACATCCAAAGGAGCCTGCTGCATTTTGGAAACAAGTCCTGGGTACTGATCAAGTTAAAATAGAACTTTTTGGTCATAATGAGCACATGTATGTTTGGAGAAAAAAGGGTGCAGAATTTCATGAAAAGATCACCTCTCCAACTGTTAAACACGGGAGTGGATCGATCATGCTTTGGGCTTGTGTTGCAGCCAGTGGCACGGGGAACATTTCACTGGTAGAGGGAAGAATGAATGCAATTCACTAACAAATTCTGGAAGCAAACATCACACTGGGGGGGGGGGGGGGAAGCAAGCTGAAGATGAAAAGAGGATGGCTTCTACAACAGGATAATGATCCTAACAACACACCTCAAAATCCACAATGGACCGCCACAAGAGGCACAAGCTGGAGGTTTTGCTATGGCCCTCACAGTCCCCCAGCCTAAACATCAAAAAATCTGTGGATAGACCTCAAGAGAGCAGTGCATGCAAGACAGCTCAAGAATCTCACAGAATTAGGAGCCTTTTACAAGGAAGAATGGGCAAAGATCCCCAAACAAGAATTGAAAGACTTTTAGCTGGCTACAGAAAGCGTTTAGAAGCTGTGATACTTGCCAAAGGGGGTGTTACTAAGTATTGACCATGCAGGGTGTCCAAACTTTGGGCCCTTTTCCTTTTTTGTTATTTTGAAACTGTAAAAGATGGAAATAAAAATGTAATCTTGCTTAAAATGTTAAAGAAATGTGTCATCTTTAATTTTATGCCTTTTGGAAATCAGGTCATCGTTTACTCACTTAGCTATTCACATTAACAGAAATGTTGACCAGCAGTGCCCAAACTTTTGCATACTGCTGTATAAGACAGAATTTATGAAAAACTATACATGAAGCCTGACAAAAAAGCAATGTGTGACAGAAGCCAAATCATGAAAAATAAGATGTAATATTGAGAGCACCACCCTCTTCGGTGAAGAAGCTGCCCTTCGAATTTCCTTAAATATTTCACCTTTCAGCCTAAACTTATGAACTTTGGTTCTACTCTCACCTAACCCTGATTTGGGGGGGGGGGGGGGGCAGGATGTGGAGCCTGCAAAAGTTCATCCTATCCCACATAATTTTGTGCCAAAAGTGCTCACTGGCCTGGCTTTTGAGTTGTAAATGTATACTGGTGATTATATGCATGCCATGATCAGTGACAATTCAGTGCAAACACATGGATCTACATTGTTTTTTTTGTAGGTGCGGGAGTATGAATTGAGGAAAAGTAACTTCTGTAACACAGGGAACTTTGGCTTTGGGATCCAGGAACACATTGATCTGGGCATCAAATACGATCCTAGCATCGGAATTTATGGTTTGGATTTCTATGTGGTAAGTGAATGCTGTGGTCTAAAGTCACTGTCTTACAATGTACTGAGGAGATGCAGTATAAGGGAGCACTTAACAATTTGTTAATTTGTCAATTGAGCCCTACTAAAGACTAATGATGCAAATAGTATCAAACATTTAGGGACATGCCATCTTTAATTTTATTAATACCATCGGAAAAGATACTGGAGCCTGATGACACATTCAACATTTTAGGAACAGCTTCACCTCTGCCATCAGATTTCTGAATGCTACAAACTTGTTCTCGTTTTGTACTTTTTTTTATATTAAAAGTTTGCAGTTTTGTATTGCATTATACTGCTACTACGTTGAAGTCACAAATTTCACATTAGTGATAAATCTGATTCTGATCCTATTCCTGAATGAAAAATTTACAATAACTTGCACTTTAATCTTGCAGCAAAGAATCAAGATAACCTTTGATCAGTCTAGTTCCATATAGATAACACATTTTGGTTCTTAATATCAAATGTAATATTAATTTCTTTTTAAAAAATTAAAGTAACATGGGCTTCACAAGCTGAGTCGGCATTTATTGCCTGACACTAGTTGCTGTCAAGAAGGTGGCAGTGAGCTGCTTTCTTGAAATACAGATCTTTTTGGTGTGGGTATATTCTCAATGCTGTTTGGGGGTAGGGGTCTGGATTTTGGCCCATGACAGCGAAGGAATGGCGATAGGTTTCCAAGTCAGAGTGGTCTCCCTGGTTTTGCAACCTTCGTCCTTCCATTTGGTAGAGGCTGTATAGTAGAATGCTGCCCTATAAGGAGCTGCCTTGTTGATCTGCTGCAGTACATCCCGCAGACAGTGCAAACTGCTGCTACTGCATAGCAGTGATGGTGTGAGTGGAGTCAACTTTCTTGAAGTGTTGTTGAAGCTGAACTCAACCAAACAAGTAGATAGGATTCTGTCACTTGTCTGGTGGAGTGCAGCTTCAACAACACTCTAGTCTTAGAGCACCACAAGAGAGAAACCGGTCCTTCAGCCCATTTAGTCCATGCCAAACTATTATTCTGCTTAGTCCTATCCTGTACCTGGACAGTGGCCTTTCCTACCTCTCCCATTTATGTACATATCAAAATTTCTCCTATGTGTTAAACCAAACCCACATCCACCATCGCTGGCATTTTGTAAGTTGACCCCACTCTCGAGTCTTAACCTGAAATATCAATTCATTCCTCTCCATAGATGCTGCCTGACTTGCTGACTCCCTCTAGCATTTTTGTGTGTTGCTCTTGTAGCGGTGTGCTACAAGCAGCGCTAAAATTACGACACGGAGTCGGTAACTGCAGTCGAAGGAAAAAACTTTATTCGAAATCTTCAGCCTCACTTTTAAGCCTCCCTCAACCTGCCCCCCGTGGCGCAGAGGCTCCAAAGCTCTGTGCTCGCAAACCCCCGTAGGCTATCTAATTGTGAGTCGGTTCGGATGTGCCAGGAAATGGGTCGCCACACTCTCACCATTACCTTAAATCATGATGGGGGAGTTGAGATGACAAGTAAATGTAACACACTGATCAGCTCCGAATATTACAGGGAAATCTTTGGGCCAAAGTGTCACAGTTTATGACAATTGCTAATGTGGAGTATAACTGGCCTCAGACTGACTTTTTTTCACATTTTAGGTCATGGGACGACCTGGCTACAGTATTTCAGATAAAAAGATCAAAAGAGGACGCATTGGTTCAAAGCACAAAATTACCAAAGAAGAATCAATGAGGTGGTTTCAGCAGAAGGTAAGCAGAAGGAATGGGGCTGCCTTGGTCCCTTTTCCTCGTGCTAGTTTGTTAGTTAAATCACAGTCCCTTGAGGATAAGTTTATTCCTAATGCCTATCAGCCTGGCATTCCCTCGAGTACCTCTTTCTTACCAAACCATAAGGTGCGGTTTGGTTGAGTGATAGACCCCTAACTTTTCCTGTTGGGGGTTGTTGACAGGAAGCATTACTGGGGAGTGCATTTGCTCTATAAACTGGCTTAAATTCAATGGATATCTACTTTAACAGATTTGTCAGCGTTAGTTATCATGTAAGTACATCAAAATGTACAGTGAAATGTATCATCTCTGTCAACAACAAGCACGGTATCCAAGTTCTTGTGAATGCCCAACACCTTTCAAACATTCTACTTTCTACTTTTTCTATCCACTTGGATGGCCTCAGCTTTTCCTTGCCCATGCCAAGTTACTTGCATTTCAACCTGAAGCCTCTCTACATCCTCCTTTTAAAAAAACATGTTAGGCAAGCTCTTTAGATTCTGGTTTCTGACCCCTCTGCGGATGTGGATGTTGGTCCTCAAACAAAATTCAGGGTTTGATGCATGGAAGGTTTTATAACTTGTAGGCATTTGATAGGGTATAGATGGATAAACATAAGTGTAAGAAGATAGAAAAATACAGCAATCTGCCTCTACCGCTACCTCAGGTAGTGCATTCCAGGCACCCACCACTCTGTTTAATAAAAACTTGCCTCTCTCAACTCTTGAAATTACTCTCTCTCATCTTAAATGTATGCCTCTGATACTAGACATTTCAACCTGGGGAGAAGATACTATCTGTTTGCTCTATCTATGCCTCAATCTTCTATCAGATCTCTCCTCGGCCTCTGCCGCTCCAGAGAAAACAATCCATACATAATAGGCTAAGAGTGAAAGGTGAACTATTTGAGGAGAAGCTGGGGGAGCTTCTTTACTCAAAGGGATGTGAGAGTATGGAACGAGGTACCAGTGGGTTTAATTGTGGTATTTAAGAGAAGTTTGGGTAGGTACATGGATGGGAGAGTGGAGGGCTATGGTCCAGGTGTGGCTTGATGGGACTAGGCAGAATAATGTCATTGGATAGATAGGTTGAGGGGCCTGTTTCTTTGCTGTAGTGCCCTATCACTAAGTTAGTTAAAAGGGACCGCCGTTAATCGAGATTTGAGGAGGTTGTGAGAGTGGAGTGTCAATTCTAAATGAACAGGCTTTGCCCCCTATCAGTTCAAAAAGTGGCAATTTTCTTTTTAAATAGGTTGCTTATGAATTAGGCTTTGCTGGTCAGCTATGAAATACTAATATCTTTGTAACTACTCAGCCTTATTGTCTCTTTTATCTAACATGTTTGGCAGCTTTCACTTCTCTCAAAGTGATTTGCTTTAGACATTCAAAGAGTGAGGTTTATTGAGGGATAGAAAGATATGACATTCTGTATTTTGCATCAAGTATATTGAATTTGTGTTTCCAAAGTTGTCATTTGTACTTCATTTGGAGCTTTTAAAGTATCACAGGAGAACATCTGTCCTAAGTTAGCCTCTATATGGGGGGGGGGGGGAATCCCAACCTGGGGTCCATTTAAAAAGGTTGGAATTCATTGCTCTACATTAAGGGCGATGCCTTGAATTTTAGAGTAGGTTGCATTTAGGCAAGGCTGGGTATGTTGACAATCAAAGCATTTTTGGTGAACTGAAATGAAAACAAAGCTGCTGGAAATTTTCAGCAGGTTAGGCAGAATCTTTGGAAAGAACCTCAGACCTGAAACACTTTAAAAAATACTGCTGGACCTGCTAAACTTTCCACTGTATGTTGAGAATGCACGCGTAGCAATTTGTTTTCAGGTGCTCAGCTCAACTGCTTTATCCTCTATTTGACTAATACCTGGTTTCTTTTGTCTTCCAGTACGATGGTATCCTCCTGCCTGGAAAATAATTTGAAGAGCGTGTGAAACATGCAATAAAGTCAAATTATCTATTACTGATGTCTGTGTTTTTCAAATTGGCATAGTATACATTACAGGGTAAAATTACTGAAGCCATAAAGGAAAAAAATAGGCCATTCAAGCCCACTCCGCCATTCAATCACAGCTGCTTTTTTTCTTCAACCCTATACTCCGGCCGTCTCCCTGTAACCTTTAACCCCTAATCAAGAACATCGAACTCCACCTTAAATAGGCCCAGTGACATGACCTCCACAGCCATCTGTGTTGACAAATTACATAGATTCACATCCTCTGGCTAAAGAAATTCCTTCTCTATTTGTTATACTGCAGTAAAAATTTTGGTTATTTAATTTATTTTTTAATGTTTATTAAATTAATCAGTTCATTCCTGTTTTTTGCTAGTCAGAAGCATTGAGCAAACATGAGACAATAACGAAAAAAAACTGGATGCATGGTTTTCCAACTGAACTATGATTTTTCAGAAGCATTGTTAGCATTTTTTGCCTGCCAGCCAGAAGATTTGACCAATGTGTTCCTCCACACATATGCAATTTCTCTTGTATCTATAGAGTGCAGGAACTGAGCTTGAGCCACACTTGGGAACAGAATAATACAGTATAAGATTCAGACTCATTTGTCACGTACATCAAAACTTCAGTTTCAGTGAAATGCGTTGTTTTCAGTTTGTAACCAGTGAATATCAACTGCTCAACACAACTAAAGAGCAGCAAAACGAGACCCTTTTCCTCTCCCATCCACACCAGGTCTCCAACTTCCCCAGTGGACTTCTGACTTGTAGACCTGGGCTTTGACTTACAATTGACCTTAGGGCTTTAGTATTGATCCCAAGACTTTCTGATGACAATCAGCTCTCATGGGGTCACCAGCTCTCATGCCCCCTGTTCAAAGTGAATTATATATGTTACTGTATACAACCATTTTCTTTTGGGTATTAGAATAAAACAAAAAAAAAGATTGAGAACATCAGATGAAAAATCCTTGAAAGTGAGTCCAAAGGGGAACATTTCAGAGTTAGGTGAGTGAAGATATAAATTCTGGTTGAAGAGCCTGATGGCTGAGGGGTAATCACTTCCTCAACCTCGGAGGGGTCCTGAGGCTCATATACATATTTTTTAATGTTAATTTTTAAGTTCCTACTTTTGACTTTCAGTAGTTTAGCAAAGAGCATAACCTGGCTGGTGGGGGTCCTTGCTGAATGGTGCTTTCTCATGAAATGGTGTGTTCAATGGTGGACAAACCCACTGACCTGGTGGGCCACCAGCCTTCATCATTGCTGGTCCTTTGACCACAGCCTTTCACCAAATTGTACCGAACTAATTAAACCAATGATTTGTAATTAGTCCAACCCATCTTCCCTGGACATTGACCACACACTTATCTCCACATTCATGTTCTTAAGAGTCTGTTGAAGTCGCTATCATCAACCCTGGCAATGTGTTACACACTTTTTAAAAAAACTTGGCCCACCCACCTCTCTTGTACTTTACCCCATTTAAGTCTTCAATGGCCTGTGAAGGAAAAGCAAAGCAATCTGCTCCCTTCCCCTTTTGGTTATTGGACCGATTTCCCACTCTTAGTCCAGAAGAGAGCCTTAAAGATGAAAAAATCTTTACAAAAGTCTTGCGAAGGGTTTCAGCTGGAAATGTCGACACTTTTCCAGAGATGGTGCCTGGCCTACTGGTTTCTTGTAGCATTTTGTGTGTGACTTTCTCGTTTGTGAAAATCTTTACCTCTTTTTCACTCTTGTAGAAAAGAGGAAATTGAAAACAAAAATCATTCCTGAGGTAAAGTAAAAGTGAAGATTGCTTAACATTTCCAGTATACTGTTAAGAAATAGGAGCCAGGAGTAAGACATCTGGCCTGTCGAGCCTACTCTGCTATTCAAATAAATTATGGGTAATCTGGCCATGGACTCTACACCTACCACCTGGTACTCTTGTCCCAGCAGCCCTCCACTCATTATTCCCAATGTCCTTTGCAACCGCTAGATTTACAAACTCACCTTATGCTACATGTTGATAAGGCAGTACAGTGCAAAAAACTTAGGTACCCTAGTTATATTTGTGGCCAAGAGTTTAGACCTGTATAGATAGAATTATTGAACGTGCATAAATGATGCATCAACCTTTCTGCTTGAGTAAGTTTGGTGGTCCTGGTGTGGATGCTACATGGCCCCCCGTTGGGAGTAGGACCAACAGTCTGTCAGCAGGGTGGGTGGGATCCTTCATAATGTTACTTTGCCTTTTTTCCAGCACCCAAACTGGAACAGATGGTTGTAAAAACCATATCAAGGTACCTTAGTATTTAAAATATTAGACATAATGCACTTTTCTAATCCCAGCAGTCTCATCACAATGAAATTGGGATGTCCTAAAAGCTTGTCTTGCATACTGTTCATACAGATCAGATCATGATACAGTGCAGAGGTTGAAAAGGGCAAAACAATAACCATGTATAATAAAGTGTAACAGCTACAGAGGAAGTGTAATGCAGATAGATAAGGTGTAAGGTTAAAGAGCCAAATTACTAGGGGACCATTTAGTAGTTTTACAACAACGGGGTGGAAGCTGTCCTTGAACTTGGAAAAAGACATACTTTCAGCGTTTCCTCTTTGCTGCAATGCTGCGATGAGCCAATCAAACTGCCCAATGCATCACCAGCCTCCGCCTACCCGCCATCAAGGACATTTATACAGAAAAGGGCCAGTAACATGAAGGATCCCACCCAACCTACTCAAGGACTGTTTGACCCACTCCCAGCAGGGAGGAGGCTAAGTAGCATCCTGAGTCAGGTCTGATTGAGAATAAATAGATGCAAATATTAAGAAAATATAACCAGTGAATCATATTACAATAAGGAAGCATGAACCAAACTCAAACACTGGTTTGAAGTAGAGTTTTTTTGTGATGTGCGCAAGTGCAATGAAAAACCTACTTGCAGCAGCATTACAGGCACAGCATCCACAAGAAAACAATTATAGGCAGGATCATTCTCATGGCTAGACACATTTATGGGAGATTGTAAAATTACTTCTGTGTTTGTGTGCAGTGGTTAATATCTACACCAGCAACAATAATTAATTCCACTCTTTAACACAGTCAAGTTTACTGTGAAGTGCACAAGTCCATATATGCACAGGTTGCAAAAGCAACCTCGCTCTCATCTTCAGCAAGACCCAGGGAACTGATTCAGGACTCGAGAACACACACCAATCCTCACTGAGGGGTCAGCAGTGGAAAAGAGTGAGCAGTTTCAAGCTCCTGGGTGTCAACAACTCGAGGATCTATCCTGAACCAATACATTGATGTAATCATGAAGTAGGCATGCCAGCAGCTATACTTGGTATGTCGCCAAAGACTCTTCCAAATACCCATACCTGTACAGTGGAGAGCATCCAGATGGATTGTGTCACCATCTTGTTTAGAAACTCCAATGTACAAGATCACAAGAGACAGCAGAGGGTTATTGACTCAGCTAACTCCAAGGTTCAAAGTAAATTTATTATCCAAGTACACATATGTCACCACATACTACTTGCATTTTCCTGCAGATATTCACAGTCACACAAAAAAAGACCATAAGCTAGTAGAACCTCTTAAGAAGAGAGCAGCAGCCAGTCTTGTGGCACAATGATTAGCTTTTCACAGTAGAAGCATGTGGAAACAAGGAGAGCTGTACTCAGACAATACTCAGGGGGACAGTCAGAATATTCTGTGGCCACAACAGGAATGGATGGCTTCAGGATGATTGAGTCTACCCTGCCATTCCATCATGGCTGATTTATTATCCCTCTCAAAACCATTCTGCCTTTATCCACAATCTTTGATCAAGAACCTACCAACCTCTGCTTTAAATATACCCAATGACTTGGCCTCCACAGTTGTTCGTGGAGAAATACAACACAATAGAACAATAGCTACAACAGAATCAATGAAAAACTCACAAACACAGTGACAATCAATGTGCAAATACGAACCTATAATACTGAGACTATGAGTTACAGCGTCCTTAACGCTGAACGCATTGGTTGGGGAATCAATTCAGAGATGACATGACTGACATCCTCTTGGTTCAGGGGGCTGATCGTTGTAGGTTAATAACTGTTCCTGAACCTGGTTGTGTGGTACACAAGGATCCTGCACCCTGTTGCTGATGGCAGCAGCGAGAAGACAGCATGGTCTGTATGGTGGGTTGCCAGTAGTGATGGATGCTGTTTTGTTGTGGCAGAACTCCTTGTCGATCTGCTAAATGGTGGGACGGGCTTTACCTGTGATGGACTAGGCAGAATCCATCACTTCCTGTAAGCTTTCCTATTCCTGGGTATTGGGTTTTTCATGCCTGGCCATGATACAGCCTGTCAGGATACTCTCCACTGTGCACCTAGAAGCTTGTCAACGTTTCATGAAGCTGTCGTTGAGGCACAATTTGACCAAATTTTCAGTCTCCCTTCTACATGCCAATTCATGGACACAACCTTCCCGATCATTCAGGACATTTCAAGAGGTGCCTCAAGAAGGCTGTGTGTATCATATAGGGTCCTCACCTTCAGGGACTTGACCTCTTTTCCTTACTGCCATCAGAGAGGGGTACAGGGGCCTGAACACCCAAACTCAACTCAAAAACAGTTTTTTCCTCTCTGCAATTCTGATTGGTCCATGAACCTTACCTCATGATTCCTCTTTGCACTAATTATTTATGTATTTTAAATTGTAACTTAATAGCAATTCTTTAATACCTTGCACTGTCCTGCTGCCACAAACCAAAAAAAAAATCATGACATTCAGTGATTAGAAACCTGAATCTGATTCTGAAGAGATTTTTAAATGGGGTTGCATCCATCATTAAGGTCCCTCATTTTCCAGGACATGACCTCTTCTCATTACTATCATTAGGGACGAGGTACTGGAGCCAGAATACCCACATTCAATAATTCAGGAACATCTTCTACCCCTCTGATTTCTGAAAGCTACATCATTATTCCTTTTTTTGCACTATTTATTTTATTATTTATAATAATTGTGTCTTTGTACAGCACTGCTGCTACAAATCAAGAAATTTTATGTTCATATAAGATGGTATCTATGCCAGGGCCTCCAGGAAAAAAAGTTACTTTTCCCAAGCAGCAAGGCTGATTGACACCTCCACCTGTCAGTCACCTTACGCAGACACTCATGTGCCTAGCTTTATTTTATAGAACATAGAATAGTACAGCACAGTACAGCCCACAATGTTGTGCCGACCCTTAAACCCTGCCTCCCATATAACCCCCCCACCTTAAATTCCTCTATATACCTGTCTAGTAGTCTCTTAAATTTCACTAGTGTATCTGCCTCCACCACTGACCATGGACATACAATCAAAGTATGCAAGCTATCTTATATATTTATATTCATTATGTTCTTTTAAACTATTGTGTTTTCTATCTTAGTGTTTTTTGCGCTGCATTGGATCTGCAGTAAAAATTATTTTATTCTCCTTTATCATTGCTACAGGAACCAACATTAAACAATCTTGAGTAGTGATAATAAACCTGATTCTGAAGTATGAGCTAATGTTAAGAAGCTTTCTCCTAAACCTAATATAAATCACGATGGGTTAATCAGAAACTATAGGGCAGATTGATCAAAGTACATGTAAAAAGCATGGTTAATGACCTGACAAATGCTGAAAATATGTTAAGGAAAGAAATCACAAACAAGGGAAAATCAGCAGATGCTGGAAATCCAAGCAATCCACACACAGTGTTGGAGGAACTCACAGGCCTGGCAGCATATATGGAAAAAGAGTACAGTCAATGTTTCATGCCGTGATGCTTCATCAGGACTGGAGAAAAAAGTTGAGGAATCACAGTTAGATGGGGTGGGGTGGGGGGGAGGGGAGGAGGAAAATACACAAGGTGATGGGTGAAACCAGGAGGTGGGGGGAGAGGTGAAGTAAAGAGCTGGGAAGCTGAAAATATACAGGGCTGGAGAAGGGGGAATCTGATAGCACATTTATAGAGGTTTGACAAAGTTTTTTATGTCATGCCGAATCTCCTCGGACTCCTGAGAAAGTTGGTACTGGAACTTATGAGATGGCCTTTTAGAGCAGCTTGTGGTTGAGCCTACGGGGGATAAGCTGTTCTGTATTGGGTGTTGTGCAATGAACTGGATTTGATTATGGTGTTTAAGGTAAAGAACACTGAGGAAACAATGATCATATTATGATAAAATTGACCTTGCAGCTTGAGAGGGGAGAAGATAAAGACATGTATTTGTGTTAGAGAGAAGTAAATTGAATTACAGAAGCATGAGAAGGGAACCGGCCAAAGTTAATTGGAAGGGGATACTAGCAGGGATGATGGCAGAGCAGCAATAGCTGGAGTTTCTGGGAACAAATCAGAAGGCGCAGGATAGATACATCCCAAAGAATTAGTATTCTAAAGAGAGGATGACACAATCAGGCTGACAAAGGAGTCAAAGCTGATGTAAAAGCCAAAGGGAGAGCATATAATAGAGCAAAAATTAGTGGGAAGTTAGAGGATTGGGAAGCTTTTAAAAATCAACAGAAGGCAACTAAACAAAACATAAGGAGGGAAAAGATAAAATGTGAAAGTAAGCTAGCCAATAATATCAAAAAGGATACCAAAAGCTTTTTCATATATAAAGAATAAAAGAGGCTCAAATAAGGCTCACCCCCGATGGGACTTGCAAGATGTCTCTCTCTCACTTCTTGACTCTTCGACAACCCTCACTTTCATCACATGCCAATTTTAATGTCATCCACAAGCTCACAAACTCAACCTACAAATCGTTAACGCATGTGACAACAGGTTAGTACAGGTCGACAATAAGACCTTTCACACTTCTAGATCCAGATGGGCGGGAGCACTGCCTGAGTATAGCACTGTGGTACAGTGGTGTTCAGCACGACACTATTACAGCTTGGGGTGGCGGAGTTCAGAGTTTAGTTCAGGCTAAATGTATGGGTTTTCTGAGAGTCCTTTGGTTTCCTCCCACAGTCCAAAGACATACTGGTCGGTAGGTTAATTGGTGATTGTAAATTGTCCTGCAATTAGGCTAGGGGATCACTGAGTGTCACTGGAAGGGCCTATTCCGCACTGTATCTATAAATAAAGATGGCAGTTTCCCCAAGCTGACTTCATACAGGCCTGAGGGGAGAGTCTGACATAATTGAAGAGCCTTTGTTGACATCACCTTAGCTGGATGAATTAGAAGCAACTCCTTAGCAACAGCCCAGGAAAGGATCGACAAATACAGTGAGCCCCAAGCAGTGATTACTCATATTTACCTGGACCTGACCTCCAAATCACAACAACTAATCTATCAAAGACAATCCTTCTAAACATTGCTTCCTGAAGGAATGGATGCATGGTTTCACTGTTCCTGAAGTTCACTCTCTTGAAGAGCCTCTCCATCTTGTGCATGTTTCTCCCTTCCCCTCGGCCACTTTCACTTATTCTCCCATACTTGCCTCTCTTCTCTCTCAACGTGGAAGATTTCGTCCAGGACAGTCAGTCAAGTCAGGGATGAAGTCCCATCAAGGGCCAGGATTCCCAATCTCAGGAAGAGCCTTTTGTCCCATCGTGGTGCTGCTGCAATGAAAGCTCCACAGATGTTCCATTTCATTTTGTTGTTCTCCCCTCTCAAGGATTTCATCCCCTCGACAGAATGTATTCTCTTCCACAGTCTGCTAAATTTATCTGTTCCACTTCAGACACGGAAGATGCAGTTCAGGAAAAGTATTTGAATCATAATTAAAACCCATGGAGGGGAAGAATTTTGGAGTCTAGGATGAGCCCCTTCAGCCCACTGTGGTGCTGCTAGGCTGTAGCTTCAAATCCACCAGGCCCTGAACTGATCAGTACGGAAATGCCAGTGAGCAGGAAGATCAGATCAGATTTGTCACTGGGGAACTGAGCAAATCTCCATGTCATAAATGTGGATCAGTGAAATTTGCGGTCCATGATGAAGCATTTTAACAGATTGTGTCTACACCAGCCTCCAAAACAGCAAACCATCCTCCAGCCATGCTGGAGGTGGTCATTCTGCCTTTGGTCTCAGGTCACCAGAGTTTAAATCCTGTCAAGGTGCTGTATCTCATTGTGATGCATCTCATCGGTGTCACAGCGGCCTTGTGATGTCCGGGCTTGATCTCTCCCCGAGTGGTCAAAACTCAACAACTCCTTATTTAGCAATAACCTTGGTCATTGGCTAGTTTACATTGACGTGATGAAGGTGGAAAGGAGTAACTGATTTCCAAGGTGACCCAGGGAATGATAAGGTTCAATTGTTTATTTTCCCTGCCCCTTGTCAAGGTTAAGGGAGATTTAGTACTAAAGTTCAAATTTAATTGTCATTCACCCATACATGAACACAGACAAATAAAACTGCTCCACTGGAGCCAAAGTGCAAAACACAGTACACACCACACACACTATGATAGCAGAAAAACACATAATTACAAACAATAATAGTATAAAAAAATAACGTAGCCCAAAGCCTGAGAATCAGGGCCTGTAGATTTATGGTGAATGGATGTCGTCCTGGCGCATGGTTTCTGTACAATAAAGCCCACAGCAATTCCTCATCTCACATGCAACATTGCAACACAACAACAACCTCAGAACGAACTGAACTGTACTCTATATTCTCTTATGACAATACATTTACCCCTAGACTTTGATATATCTTGTTTTTTTATTGTTGATCATTATTCCTACACTTCTGTTTTTATTATTGCTAACCTGTTTTATATATATATTGGCATTTTTGATACTGTATTGTTTAGTTTACTAATAAACACCTTTAGTTTCAGTACCACCAGACTCCAACGTATCAGTCCATTTCTGCTGGTCTGTTAATCCAGTTTCGGGGTACGTAACACTATGGTATAGTATGTATCCATTATTGTGATAGAAAATTGGATCTCTTGATAATCATTTCATTCACTAATCAGAACCTGGTCTGTTACTTAACTCTTCCAGTAGCCACCATTCTGTTATCAAAATGTAGTTTTACTGATGATCTTGTCAACTGTAAAAGATGTACCCAATTTTGGCTTACATTCCTTCTGGAATCTCTTCAAAAGCTCCCTTCTGGAAAGTGCCACAGGGATATTTAAAAAAATATATCACATGTTCACATATTCTTTAAAGTTTCTTCCCCTAGGCTGTTCATCTGATAAACCATTCTAGTTTGCCACCCTTACCCCCTCTCTCTATTGCCCGTCACTGAACTACACTGTAAACCACTTTTTACAATGCTGTTAACATCATAAATACATGCTGGCATTTATGTATATATGCACATTTTATTCTATATCCATACTTTAGCCTCCAAGTTAATTTTTTACATAATTCTTTATTCTTGTACTTACATTACTTACAGTACTTGTACAGTACTTACATAGTGTTTTATTTTTCTCAAGTCTTGTCAATACACAACAAATTCCTAATAGATGTATATGGTGAATCTAGCTGATCCTTAATCAGCTTTGGCAGGTCTTCTGGTGCACATCAGTTTTAATAAATCACCCGCATTTTGCCCATGAACCCAGAATCAGAATCAGGTTGAATATCACTGGCACACGTTGTGCAGTGGGTTGTGTGGCCTTTCCATTTGCTCCCACAGTAATAAACCCAAATGGTACTGCTTACTTTCATACTGAACAGTGGCCATTGATGTACCCACTAAACAAGATGTCCCGGCAACAGGTAACTAACAACTAACCAAGTTTGCATCTTAATCACTGAAAATAAGGTATAGTAGACCAAGATACTATGAGCCATTAAAAGAAACCCACTCAGCAATTTCAATGTGTTTAATGCCTGCAAGATTTTAGCAGTGATCACACAGAGACTGCACATATTGGAACATGTCAGCATGGTCATAAATGTGATGTTATTACATGTTTCTGTAACTCTTGGTCTTAGAGTCTGTGCCTTGTCCCAATGCCAGAGGACAGCCATTTAAGGTGAATGGAGGAAAGCTTTGGGGAGATGTCAGAGGTAGGATATGAAAGCTTTAGAGGGGGCAGAGGAGATTTACCAGGATCGTGTCTGGATTAGATAATATGTTTTATGAAGATAGTCTGAGCGTGCTACAGCTTTTCTTTTTGGATCGAAGGAGGATGAAAGTTGATTTGATAGAGGTGAATAAGTTGATAAGCAGTATAGATTGAGTGGATAGCCAGAGACATTTTCCCAAGGTAGAAATAGCTAATACAAAGCCGCATCATTTTAAGGTGATTGGAGAAGAGAAGAGGGAGAATGTCAGATGTTTATTACACAGGGCATGGTGGGTGCATGGAATGACATGCCAGGGTAGAGGCAGTTACATTAGGGACATTTAAGAGCCTTGCATACAAGTACATGCATGAAAGAAAAATGGAGGGTTATTTGGGAGGGAAGGGTTAGATTGAAGGTGGAGCAGGTTTATATAGATCATCATTTTATTTATGCACATTTTATTCCGTATTGTACTTTTATTTCTCAATTTATTTTTATATAATTCTTTATAATTGTTGAATGTTGTTCTTTGTTGCAACTTGCACACTGACCAACACACGGCAACAAATTCCTAATGCATATAAATGTATATGGTGAATAAAGTTGATCCTTGATAAGATCATGAACCAAATGGCCTGTGCTGTGTTCTGTTGTTCTATGTTCTAAAGGTGTTGCATTTCCATTGCTTGTACTGGTACCTTCCAGTTAACTATCTCTTCTAAATCAAATTACAATTATTTCCAAGTGTCAAATACTTCTTTTCTTGTAAGAGTGCCTCAGCTGTAAATTCTGGTAAAAAACTAGTTACAAGTATTGTACACAGCTCTTATGCCAGTGCTTTATTTCCAGAATCAACACGTACAAAAGCTAGATGAACTCAGCAGGTCGGGCAGCATCCGTTGAAACGAGCAGAAGGAGGGGGGGACAGGGGCCCTATAAAGAAGGTGGGGGTAAGGTGGAAGGTGCCAGGTGAAAAAACTGCTCATTTCAACGGATGCTGCCCGACCTGCTGAGTTCATCCAGCTTTTGCACATGTTGATTTGACCACAGCATCTGCAGTGTACTTTGTGTTTACTGTTCTTTATTTCCAAAAGGTTCATTGAACTGTATTGCTCACCATCCTTGATAAGTACCAAATCCCCTTACCATCTCCAATTAAACTACATTCATACCACCATAAACATAGGAGCAAAATTGGGCCGTTTGACCTATTAGGTCCGGTCCACCATTCAATCATGGCTGACTGAGTTTCCCTCTCAACACCAGGCTCATGCCTTCTGCCCGTACCCTTACTAATCAAGCACCTAGCATCCTACACTTTTAGACCCAATCACGACCTCCAGGGCCATCTGTGGCAATGAATTTAACAGATTCACCAGCTTCTAGCTAAATAAATTCCTCTTCATTTATATTATAACAGAATACTCTCAGGCTGTGCCCTCTGGTCCTGGGTTCTCTAGCTTTTAGAAACATCCTCTCCACATCCACTCTTTCTAGGACTTTGAATATTCCGTAGGTTTCAATGAGATTCCACCCCCCCACCCCCATTCTTCTAAACTCAAGTACAGGATCAAAGCCTTCAAATGCTCCTCATACATTACATCAGAAGAACAACTTTAAAATCAAATTTAACACCAGCTCTAAAATAATGCAAAGGATGAGAAAGTGAATTAGAATTTATTAACCATAAACTTTCTGATGGTAACAAAAATCTACAAACAGACTCACTTTTAGTTTTTATTCTCAAATGTATCTCAGGTGCACATTTATCAATTTTTTTAAGTTAGAGATCTGCAAATCACTTCAAATCTCCCATTTTGTTTTGTCTAAGTTTATACCAGACTTAATCTAGTATTCAGCAAGTGATTTATAACTTGCAAAACAAAAGTATGTGTATTATGCACATATTGGTCCAAGTAGTATGCAAAAAGTAATAATGGTAAATAAATGTCCCACCTTCTAAACAAAACATTCAAGTGACAACAAAAGTGAGACAAGCAGCCATCGCCAATGATTTACCGTGGACCAAGCCGGTTCTTAAAGGCCCTCAATGATTTTGCCATCATCGGTGCAATTTCTAGAAAAGAAAAATGTCCTTCTTTAAGAAATTTGTACTCTGTTCTGAAGAATTATTAACACAGCAGAAAGAAGTGATCTATTAAACAAATTCTGTTGTTGGACACATGTGAATTATACAGGACATTTCTAGTACAATTCACAATCAACCCAGTTGTTGCGACACACAAATCACTGGAGGAACTCAGCAGGTCAGAGAGGGATTCCCCCCCCCCCCCCTCTATAGATGCTGCCCTGACATGCTGAGTTCCCTTAGTTATCTTGTGTGTTGCTCCAGGTCACCAGCATCTGTAGAATCTCAAGTCTCCAACTTAAATGTTGTACATGAATTAGAACAATTCTAAAGAGATTAGCTTTATTTGTTGCATGCACATCAAAACATGCAGAAAAATGTGCCAATTTGCATAAAATTTGTTAGGATTAAGCTGGGAGCAGCCTGCAAGTATCGGCATGCTTCTGGTACCAACATAGCATACCGATAATTCACTAACCCTAACCATACATTTTTGGAATGCGGAAGGAAGTTGGAGTACACACAGTTATGGGAAGAACTTGCAAATTTCTTACAGACAACACCAGAAATCAAACCCAGATCAGTGATCACTGTTGCGGGAAATTTGCCGTTAAATGCTTCATTGAGTTGCTATACTTCAGAAGTAGACTGAGGAGAATTGGTATGTCTGGCAAATTTCTACAAATATACTGTGGGGGACATTCTAACTGGTTGCATCACTGCTGGGTATAGAGACTCAATGCACAGGATCTAAAGAGCCTGCAAAGGGTTGTTGACTCAGCCAGCTCCATCACAGGCACAACCCTCCCCACCATCAAGAACATCTTCAAAAGGTGTTGTCCTTAATGATGCCAACTTCTTGAGACAATCATCTTCCAGGACATGCCCTCTTCTCAATACTACAATCAGAGAAGTAGCTCAGGAGTCTGAAGATCCACACTCAACGTTTTAGGAGTAGCTCCTCTGCCATCAGAGTTCTGAATGGTTTTTGGGCACTACGTTACCCTTCCTCTTTTGCACTATTTAATTCTCTATTGTAACTTACAATAATTTTTATGTACTGCCACAAAACAACACAATTCACAACACATGAAAATGATAATAAAACCAGATCCTGATTTGTGCTTTAAGAAGCATCAAGCATCAGGACTAGGAGTGGCAGAGTACATCTTCCCTCATGCCATGGGACTACTGAATACCCTGCCACCACCGAGGTCTTGTCACCAGGACACTGAGCAATTTACAATTTCCTGTTTACCTGTGCTGCCCACTACATGCACTTTGAATTACATTTTATCAACTTATTTATGGTAATACTTTAGCTTATGTGCTGTGTGAGATATGTTTTTTTAGGTGCACTGTGGTTAGGAGGAAAGTTGTTTCATTTGGTTATATACACAATCAGATGACAATTGACAAACTGGAACTTAAAATAAAAGATATACTTTACTTACTTTTAACTTGCCTCTTTGCATCTGGTCCTGAATGACTACTTGCAGCAACACTGCTACCAGAACTCTTTGTTCCATTAGAAATGCCACTTCTTCCAGTAGGGACAGAAAAGTCTGTGCTCCCAGAAGATTTCACTCTACAAGAACAACGAACAACAAAGGACTGAGAACTGAGGACCCATAGGACCGTGGATCAAGAATCAACATTATTCGCCAAATACATTTACATGTATGAGGAATTAGCTGTGGTCTGTCAGTTAGGGCACAACATGCAATAAAAAAATAACATTCAACTACTGTAAGAAATTATATAAAAATAAAGTTAGAGGTTAAAATACAAATCTGGGGTAAATGTGCATAAATCAAATACCAGCAATGTACATTGTAAACAGCATTATGAAAAGTTGTTTAACATGCTAACAGTGCAGTGACTGAAGTAATCGATTGAGGGAGATCGGAGGGCTAATTAAAATGGTTGACCAGATTACCTGCCTGAGGGAAGAACTTTTCAACATGGAGGGAAGTTTTCTTGTTTTAATAGCCCTATAGCACTTTCCAGAAGGAAGATTTTGGAAAAAAACAACCATGAAAATTAACTACACCCATAAAGATGTACCCTCCATGTATCTAGCTATGTTGGCTACAGTCAGGGCTTTATGTTTTGGCTTTTGGTAGAGTCACCCATGCCAGATAGGTCAAAGGGCAGAGGCCAGACTACTAGGATTGGTCCACTAGTCCTCCAGGTTCGGTGGTGGGAAGGTGGGGGTCAGCTCAGGGCTGACAACCCTGACTGGTGAAATAAATCTGTTACAGAAACAGCAATGGAGAATCCTTCTACAATGGTATTCCTGAGTCTCCACCCGGGACTTGCATGGCTGACAGTAGTGAAAACCAAGAGGAAGCTACTGGTGTAATGAAGGTAACACTGAACATCGCCAAGACCAATAACAAAATTGATGCCCAAGGACAGACAGAGATGGAAGACCTTGCTGTCTGAAACACCAGACACTGGCAGTAAGTAAAGTATGAAGATGTATCCGATGTTCTCCATTCAGATTGTGTAGTGGGTGTCATGGTGGCATGGAAGTTAGCATAAAGCTTTACAGCGTCCAGTTCCCACCTCTGTCTGTAAGGAGTTTGACTGCATGGAATTTCTCTGGATGCTCTGGCTTCCTCCCACATTCCCAAATGTACAGGTTAGTGAGTCGCGAGTAGCGACATTGGCATCTGAAGCATTGCACCTCCTCAGACTGTGTTGGCCACTGACACAAACAACATAGTCCAATGTCCGTGTGACAAATAGACCTCTCTTAAATATCCTTCCTTATCAGTCTGATTAGTATATTATAAATCCGCAAGCATTGTGAATAGAGTCTGGGTGAATTAAACTGAATATTTGAATGATAAACAGGAAATGAGTCTGGCAGGATTGTACAAGCTGGATAAGCAGTTTGTATTTTAATATAAACTGACTAAAATCCACCCACTCTGAATGTGTTCCTCTAGCCAAAAACTTTTGACAAAATCTTTGAGCACAGGCCCAGAGGTCAAGTTTTCTTCCAATGTCAAATTTTTTTGAGCACAAGACATTAAGACATAGGAACATAATTAGGCCATTTGGCCCATCAAGTCTGCTCTGCCATTCCACCATGGCTGATTTATAAACCTTCTCAGCCCCATTCTCCTGCCTTCTCCACATAACCTTTGACACCATTACTAATCAAGAACCTATCAACCTCTGCTTTATATAGAGCCATTGACTAGGCCTCCACATTGTCCATGGCAATGAGCTCCACAGATTCACCTCCCTCTGGATAAAGAAATTCCTCCTCATCACTATTCTATTAAGATGTCCTTCTCTTCTGAGGCTATGCCCTTTGGTCCTCAAAACTCCCACTATCACAAACAATCCTCCCCACATCCACTCAATTCTAAGATTGTAGCTTCATCCCCTCCCTCTTCCAACCCCAAAGAACTTCTCTTGCACAAAGCGGGAGACATTTACATTACATTATATTTAATCAGCGTAATTATAGACCATAGAAAACCTACAGCACAATACAGGCCCTTCGGCCCACAATGCCGTGCCAAACATGTACTTACTTTAGAAATTACCTTGAGTTACCATAGCCCTCTATTTTTCTAAGCTCCACGTACCTACCCAAGAGCCTCCTAAAAGACCCTATCGTATCTGCCTCCACTACCATTGCTGGCAGCACATTCCATGCACTCACCACTCTCTGCGTAAAAAACTTACCCCTGACATCTCCTCTGTACCTTCCTCCAAGCACTTTAAAACTGTGTCCTCTCGTGTTAGCCATTTCAGCCCTGGGAAAAAGCCTCTGACTCTCCACACAATCAATGCCTTTCATCATCCTGACTCACCACATGATCAATGCCTCTCATCATCTTATACACCTCTATCAGGTCACCTCTCATCCTACATCGCTCCAAGGAGAAAAGACCAAGTTCACTCAACCTATTCTCATAAGGCATGCTCCCCAATCCAGGCAACATCCTTGTAAATCTCCTCTGCACCCTTTCTACAGTTTCCACATCCTTCCTGTAGTGAGGCGACCAGAACTGTATGCACATACAGCCATGTTCTCTCTGTACCTGTGCCCTTTATAAAGGCACCATTTTGTATGATATCTATCCTTGTGATTCCCCAGCTTGCTGTTCAAATGCTTCACCTCCTTTCTCTGTTGATCATCACCTTGTGAGTTCCTGAGATCCCAAGAGCTTAGATCCTGGTAGGGATACCATGGCAGTAAGGTCAGGGGCAGGTCCCAGTGAAAGAACAATGCAAACAGGGCCTCAACAGTGGAGCTGGCTGACACATCTTAATGGCATTGAACGTGGAGGAAGACTGCAGCAGCAAAAGATCCCCAGTTGTCTTGCACTCCATGCCACTGGATCCTGACCCCAGTGTCTTAAGGACCGTGTGGTGCTGCCCATGTTTCGGCCTCCTCATGATAAACAAAGTCACGCGCAGGCGATGTTAATCCCTTGGGAGAACATCGTGCTCAGCGAGAGGAATTGCACTGCTGCACCTCCTTTCCCAATTAAGATCAGAGCTTGTCATAAGCTGCACCACATCATACCCAGACAGGTGGCTCTGGGTCATCAAGAGTTAATCTTTCATTTCATCTTTCTGTTCTACATAGGAATGCTCACCTCTGCTTGGAAGAGCTTGGAATAGTTCCTTGTTTTCCTTGCTGTCGAAGAACATGCCTGGGCGGCTTTGCAGAAGTATCGACATATGCCAATTTTATTTGACGACCTGAATTCAAGAATAATCGCATTCCTTGCAAAATATGATGTTGCTATGCTGACCCAACAGTCTTTTTATCAGCTAATATATTTCTATTGTAACTAAAAATAGTTATTCCTAATATTTCAATAATAAATATGCATAAGAAAATAATGTTCTCAAAATTAATTTCCAGTCACCATTTCCCTTCACTGCTGTGACAAACTATAAAGCTAAATAGTCTCTGTGACAGCTTCTATCACACTGCTATAAACTATTGAACAGACCTTTTTATGATGAAGATGAATTATTGATCTTTCACAAACACAAGAAATTCTGAATATCCCGATTGACACACAAAATACTGGAAGAACTCAGCAGGTCTGGCAGCAGCTATGGAGAGGAGTAAAGGATATTTCAGATCGAGACCTCCGAAGAGGGGTCCACTACTAGAGCATGCTCTGTATTACACTGTATCTGTTATATATTGCTCCCTTTGCCCCACTCCCACCAGGGATACCACCAATCTCAAAATCAGTTACTTTTAAAAAGCAGCAATCCACCCACTAACTCACCTGTCACACCCCCAACCACCACTACTTTATTATTTCCTCTCAGCCACCTTATGTACAGACACTCCTGTGCCTAGTGTCACTTTATGAAAGTACAATCAATGTATATAAATTATTTATATGATTGTGTTCTTTGTTTGAGTTTTTACTTTTGCTGCATCAGATCTGGAGTAACAATAATTGGCCTGCTGTATTCCACCAGCATTTTGCGTGTGTTGTTTGAATTTCCAGCATCTGCAGATTTCCTTGTGTTAACAATTATTTTGTTCTCTTTTACACTTGAGTACTTGAAATTGTATTAAACAATCTAGAGTCTTGACTTACTGCTGCCCAAAAACAGCAAATTTCATGAAATATGTCAGAGATATTAAACCTGATTCTGATATTCCTCTCCATAGATGCTGCCTGACCTGCTAAGTTGCTCCAGCATTTTGTACGTGTTACTCTTCATCTCTCAATCTCCTTTGTCGTGCCTTTGCATGTTATTGCCTACCCGAACTGTAAGTGTGACACTACAACCTGCATTATTTTTGCATTTCATTTTGTACTACCTCGTTGTACTGGAAATTTTCTGCCTCGGCGGCATGCAGAACTAAATTTTTCACTGTACCTTGGTACAAACCAATTACCTAGAGATGTATCATTCAGAGTCAACTGAGTCCCCAGTGTTCAAAACTGTAGAAATCATGAAAGAAATATCCTCCATTTATAAAATAAATTTACACAAACATACAGTACAAGTCAAACAATGGACGACATAGAAAAGGGATAAAAGATCCAGACCAGCTTGAAAAATGGGCTGAAAAATGGCAGATGAAATTTAATATAGTCAATTGGGTAGGACTTACATGGTGAGTAATAAGGCACTGAGAAATTTGGTAATACAGAAGGATCTGGGAATACAGTTCCTTGAAAGTGGCATCACAAGTGGATAGGGTTGTAAAGAGAGATTTTAGCACACTGGCCTTCAGAAATCAATGTACTGAGAAATGGAGTTGGGATGTTAAGTTGCAGCCATACAAGATGTTGCT
The DNA here is from genome assembly GCF_030144855.1 of Hypanus sabinus. Classification (NCBI taxonomy): domain Eukaryota; kingdom Metazoa; phylum Chordata; class Chondrichthyes; order Myliobatiformes; family Dasyatidae; genus Hypanus; species Hypanus sabinus. The sequence goes on along the minus strand of NC_082715.1, from coordinate 73,828,712 downwards.
AAGGCATAATTTGGAGTATTATGTGCAATTCTGGTCACCTAGAGGAAAGACATCAATAAAACTGAATGAAAACAGAAAAAAATTACAAGGTTGTTGCCAGGACTTGACAACCTGAATTATAGGGAAGGGTTGGAAAATGATGGAAGATTTGATAGAGATATACAAAATTATGAAGGATATGGATTGGGTAAATACAAGCAGGTTTTTTTCCCAGTGAGGCTGGGTGAGACCAGAACTAGAGGTCACAGGCTAACTGAGAAAAGGAAACTGCTCAAGGGGAACATGGGGGAAAACTTCTTCACTCAAGAGGGTGGCGAAAGTGTGGAATGAGCTGCCAGAAGTGGTGGATCTGGGTTCAATTTCAACATTTAAGTGAAATTTGGATGCACATTGCTGGGAGGGGTATGGAGAGCTATACTCCAGATGCAGGTTGATGGGATTAGGCAGAATAGTTTGACACAGATTAGAAGGGCCTGTTTCTGTGCTGTAGTGTTATAAGATTCTATTTTGGCTTGTAGGTTATGGGATATTGTGTTCAGCTCTGGTCACCTCATTATACGGAGGATATGGAAACTTCAGAGAGGGTGCAGAGGAGATTTAACAGAATGCTTCCTGGCACTTTGAACTGTAGCACAGCAGAACAAAGCTGTACAAAAGGATTATCCCAAAGAAGACACACAAGAACGAAACCAGCTAAAAACAATTCTTTGGACAAATACCAGTAATAATTTTATGGTGAAGACGAACAAGGACAGAACTTGGATAATGTGGAACGAGCTATTTAAATAGAACAGTCAACATGTTTCTTGTACAGTCTTTCATTTAACCACTTTAAACTGTGCCTCCTCAAGTTTCTCCTGTGTTCTCACTGAAACTTCACTGATCACAGCCAACCAGGGATGTTCTCTGTCACTAAATATCAGGCCTTGATATCCTGTATTCTTTGAACAGTTGCTCTTAATTGCAAGCTTTTTGCCACAGTGCTGTGGATTTAATTTAAATTCATTCCAAGTTACACAATAAACACAAGGTGGATGGAATAACTAGTTCTACTGGATGTCCATGTTTAACTCTACCTGCAGATCCAATGCAAAATTCTAAGTAAATTTATTAGCCATGTACATATATGTCACCATAAATTACCCTGCGATTCATCACCTTGCAGGTATTCCCAATAGATACAAAGAAACACAATGAATCAATGAAAAACAGCACACAAAAGCCGACAAAAACAATGTGCATCAGAAGACAAATTGTGCAATCAGAAAATAAATAATATTGAGAACAATAGTTGCAGAGTCTTTGAAAGTGAATCTATAGATTATGGAATCTGCTTAGAGTTGAGGTGAGTGAAGTTATCCACACTGGTTCAGGACCCTGAGCACTGATGCTAGAATAATTTGAAATGTAGCCCTTACATAAACATGATGGCTTGTCAGTATAAATGCCATGTTAAAAACTGACCTTTGGGTTTATTAGCGTGTGCAGAACTAATACTTTGAGTCAGTATTTTCAGTTTATGTTCTCGCTCGTCGTAAAGCCTCAGATACAGCTCACGCCATGACTCGTACTTGTGGGGCTGTTCACTTTTGAAGTCTTTTTTACAATGTTTCATCCAGAGGTGATCAGTCTGTTCGATAAAGCTCTATTTAAGATTAAAATAAAAGAGATATCACAGTGGATCTTATAATAATAAGGTACAAATTATTTGAGAATATACAGCTCTCTTTTGTCATCCATTCCAGAAACACAAGACCCTTTGAGTTATAAACCATGGAACCAGGCCCTTTGGCCCATCATGTTAATGCTAACCTTCTACGTGATGATTACCGTAAAACACTGCAGCAGAGTACAAGCCCTTTGGCACATGATGTTTTGCCAATCATTTAACCTATTCTAAGAATACTCTAACCCTTCCCTCCTACATAGCCCTCCATTTCCTTATCATCCTTGTGCCTAAGTTTCTTAAGTATCCCTGATGGACCTACCTCTACCACCGCACTGGCAGGTAATCTATATAAAACATTTTATAAATTGAGTAACGTTCAACTAAATGAAACTATTCTTGCTGTTCTCCCAGTTGAGCAATTCCATATTCAAATGAGTGGTGTGTAGATTTTGCCATGCCAGGTTTTCATTTGCATTCAGCTATCAGTTGTGATCGTTGAAGCACAGAAGTTACCAGTTTTCCTCATTACTCAACCTTTGCTATCTGTTTGGCATATAGAATACAGAATCATACAGCACAGGATTTAGCCCTTCAATCCATAATGTTGTGCTGAAACAATTAAATTAGCAATCAAATTGCTAACTAAATTAATCCCTTATGCCGACACAACGTCCATATCCTTTCATATCCCTTACGTTCATATGCCCGTCTAAATCTTTAAGAGACATGTTTAAATCCCTATCACCACCCCAGGCAGCGCATTTCAGACATCCACAAGTCTCTGTGTAAAGTCTCCTTTGAAATGTCTCCTCTCACTTTAATTGCATGCTCTCTGGTATTAGACATTTCAACCCTTGGAAAAAGATATTGTCTGATTATCTGCCTACTCCATATCTGGGCTTCTCGTAATTTTACAAACCTCTATCAGATCTCTCGTCAGCCTCTCCCAACCTCTCATTATAGCACATACCTTCTAATCCAGATGACATCCTGCTGAACCTGTTCTGCACCCTCTCCAAAGCCTTGACATCTTTCCTATAATGGGGCTATCAGAATTGTCAACAATGCATCTTTGAACTTCTGAGGATTTTCATGTTGAAAGACCCTGACATCTGTTGTAGCCCTCTCTACAAATGCCTGAAGAGGGACAGAAGAGGAAACGTGCCCAGACTCAGGGGAAGCAGGGCAGGGTCCTTAATAAATGCTTTGCTTCACTATTCACCAGTGAGAGGGAACCTGATGTTTGTGAGGATGACGTAAAGCCCACTGATATGCTGAAACATGTCAATGTTAAGAAAGAAAACATGCTGGAATTTTTGAAAAACATTAGGATAGATAAATCCTCATATGCTAACCCTTTCATTCCTGGAATCATTCTTGTGAACCACCTCTGGAGTTTCTCCAATACCAACATCCACTTTCTTAGATATGGGGCCCAAAATTGCTCATAATATTCAAACACTGTTTGACTAATGCCTTATAAAGCCTCAGCCTTACATCCCTGCTTATATACACTAGTCCTCTCAAAATGAATGCTAATATTGCATTTGATTCTACTGAGACTTTCATGCAACTAAGGAATTCCATTGTACACTGGTGTATATGACAATATATTAGTTTGAATCTGAATCCAAGAAGTTTAGTTAAGATGGTAGATTGAGATAGGTGAAGCATTTTGTAACAGGGACTGGGATACTCCTCACCGGGTTGCAGTCCTCAATTCGACAGAGCTGCTCTGAAGTACATCGGTCAAGCACTGGCTCAATGATCTCAAATGGCACACCACCAACTTCATGGATGGCTCGGGGAAGAGAAAAGACAGAAATTTAGACCTTCCTCTTTAGTGTTTTGTTCACATGAAGCATGACACACAATATATTATCGCTATAGTACCCTGACCAGCTATATCACTGTCTGCTATGGGAATTGCAAGGTATTTGACTGAAAAGCCCTGCAACAAGTTATGAGGACTGCCGAGAGAATCACTGGGGTCTCTGCCAGCCCACCCAGGACACACACAGGATGCATTTACAGAGCCCCCAGCATTGTCAATGACTCCTCCCATCTATCCCACAGTCTCTTTGACCTCCTACCATCAGGCAGAAGGTACCACACTATAAGAACAAGAGCTGTTAGGCTGGGTAACAGGTTCTTACTGCAGGCTGACAGACTTTTGGATACCCTGCTACCACCCAGTACATATTATGACAGTGTCAGTAGAATATTATTGTTGTATGTTTAACTAAATGTCATATATGTCAACTTGTACATCTACAAAATAAGTTTTTATTATCTGTATATATTATCGTAACTCTGCCATAGACAGTCCCAAGCCCGGCTGCGAAAGGAGAAGGACTGGGCATGGGGCATGGATACAGCAGAGGAACTGACCTTCAGCCCACAGTATTGCACTGAACTAATCAGGCAATCAATTAAACACCTAACTAAACTAGTTGCTTCTGCCTACACAATGTCCATATCCCTTCATTCTCTGCACATTCAGGTTCCTACCAACAATCACTTAAACACCTCTATCATATTTTTACTAGCACCACCACCCCTGGTAGTGTATCCATGCACACACCATTCTTTGTGTAAACCCTTCCCTTGAACCAATGCCACTCTCACCTTAAATGCATCCCCTCCAATACGAGACATCTCGACCCTGGGAGAGAGGTACCTGCTACCTAATCCATCCATGTCTCCCATAATGTTATAAACCTCCATCGGATCTCTCCTCACCCTCCCGAGAAAACAACCCAAGTTTGTCCAACCGCTTCTTATAGCACATGCTCTCTAATCCTTGTCCGTGCTCTCACCAAAACCTCAACATCCTTCCCATAATGGGGGTGAGCAGAATTAAATGCAGTTCTCCAGATGTAGTCTTGTAAAGCTACAACATAACTCGGTACCTCGATTAATAGAGGCAAGAGTGTTGTCTACGTTTATTACCACCCTGTCAACCTGTGCAGCCACTTTCAGGGAGCTGTGTACTTGGACCGCTCAGTACAAAAACTTACAATCAATGTTGTTCTGAAGGACTCGGATGCACTGTTCATAAAGAGTCATCATCTTCAAAATGTTTGTTGTTTTACAGCCCGAATACACTTGCATTTTGCAGTTCAATCTCCGACCAGTAAATTCCATCGTGTTCTCAGAAACATCGGTTGCTGCTGCTGCTGCTAAATAAAAGGGCATTATTTTCAGTTTCAGATGTCTAACATTATGAGGAGCATTGATGGGATAGGACAGGGCAGAGAGATGGAATGAGATACTTGAAGGGAACCTGAGTGGGAGCTTTTCCACTCAGAGAGTGGAACGAGCTCATAGCAGAAATGGTGATTGGCAGGTTTGATTTAAGAGAAATTTGGATCAGCATACGGATGGGAGTGGTATGGAGCTCTACAGACCATGCCAACTAACAGTTGGACATAGATTAGATGGGCTGAAGGGCCTGTTTTTATGCTCTATCAGATGGTAGGGAAACTTTTCCCCATTGCAGAGGTGTTTAAAACTAGAGGACATGGGTTTAGGGTGGGAGTAAGGGGTTTAAAAGGGATCTGATTAAGAACTTCCTTCATGCCGTGGGTGTTTAGAATCTGAAACACGCTGCCTGAGTGGGTGATGGAGGCAGAGACTTACAATAGGTTAAGATCAAGATAACTCAAAAATAAAGATGCTCAAATGTACACAACTCACATTTTTTAATTGGTGATGTAGGTGAAAAATCAAAGGAGACATCAGTGACATCTGGTAGAAATTTAGGTAGTGGGATGTCCAACAACGTACTTATATCAACTTTAACCTTAAAAAAAGCAAAAATAGTAAACATTAACATTAACTATGACTTTGGGATTTCGAATTCAAAGTTAGCTTAATATCAAAGTACACGAGTCACCATATTGAACCCTGAGATTTGTTTTCTTGCAGGCATTTACAGTAAATACAAAGAAACACAGTAGAAGCAATGAAAAGCCACACATGACAACACAACTAATGTCCAAAAGACAACAAATTATGCAAATACAAAAAAAGTAGTAATAATATATAAATAAGCAAGAAATATTAAGAAATAATAGAAAATCTGCGGATGCTGGAAATCCAGCCATCACACACAAAATGCTAGAGGAATTCAACAGGCCTAGCAGTATCTACGGGAAAGAGTATAATCGACTTTTCCGGCCGAGACCTCAAGAAGTATCAGCTTGGGTTCACAAGCAGTGGCAGTGTGTTGTGAGACTACCAGGAAAGACAGGATGATGATAGGGCAAAATTGCAGTCAGTGGGATGAATTGCAGTGAAAAAGGAGGACAGATTGAAAAAGGGTGAAGGACTGAAGGAGTTATATTTGAATGAACTCAGTAAATGGAATAAGGTAGATAATCTTGTAGTGCAGTTAGAGATTGGCAGGTATGACGTTGTGGGCATCATGGAGTTGTGCCTGAAAGAAGGGAATAGACAGGAGCCGAACATCCAAAGAAACATATTATTTCAAAAGGACAGGCAGGTAGACAGAGGGGGAGGGGTAGCTCTGTGGTTAAGAAAATAAAATCAAATCCTTAGAAGGAGGTGACACAATCAGAAGATGTAGATTCTTTGTGCATAAAGTTAGGAACTACGAGGATAAAAAGACCCTGATGGGAATTATATACATGTGTTTGAAATGTAGCCAGAATTACAACAGGAGATAGAAAATGCATGTCAAAAGGGCAATGTTACTAAAGTTATGGGGGATTTCAATATGCAGGTAGATTGGGAATATCAGGTTATAGAACACAGAACAGTATAACACAGGAACAGGCTGTTCAAACCAGCTAAAAAGCAAATCAAATACCTCCAAACACTAATCCCTCCTACCTACACCATGTCCATAGCCCTCCAACTTCCTTATATCCATGTGCCTATCCAAGTGCCTTAATGCATTTGCCTCTTCCTCCATAGCAGGCATACACCACACTGAATAAAAAGCTTACCCCTCACATCACCCTTGAACCTACCCCCTCTCACCTTCAATGCAGGCCTTCTGGTATTAGACATTTCAACACTGGAAAACATTTTCTCTGTCTACTCTATGTCACTCAATCTTATAAACTTTTATCAGATCTCCCCTGAGCCTCCGGTGCTCCAAAGAGAACAATTCAAGTTTATCCAGCCACTTGTGATAACCTATACCCTCTAAACTAGGCAGCATCCCGGTAAACCTCTTCTGCACCCTCTCCAAAGACTCAACATCCTTCCTGTAACGGGGTGACCAGAACTGTATGCAATATTCCAGATGTTGCTGAACCAGAGTTGCAACATAACCTCTCAACTTTTGAACTCAATGCCTCGACTAATAAAAGCATGCATTCCATAAGCCTTCTTACCACCTTATCGACCTGTGTAATACACACAAAATGCTGGAGGAATTCAGCAGGTCAGGCAGCATCTGTGGAAAAAGAGTACAGTCCTGCCAAAGGGTCTTGACCTGAAACGTTGACTGTACTCTTTTCCATAGATGCTGCTTGGCCTATTGAGTTCCTCCAGCATTTTGAGTGTATTGCTTGGCTTTCCAGCATCTGCAGATTTTCTCTTGTTTGTTATCGATCTGTGTAGCCACTTTCAAGGAGCTATGAACTTGGATCCTGAGATCTCTCTGCTCAGCAACACTGTTAAGGGCCTTTCCCTCCGGTCTCCTTACATTTACCCTACCGAGTTGCAACATCTCACATTTATCCGAGTTAAAACTCCATCTGCCATTTCTCAGCCTGCATCTGCAACTGGTCGACATCATGCTGTATTCTTTGTCACTCTTCTATATTATCCACAACTCCACCAATCCTGGTATCATTCACAATTTTACCAACCCGCCCATCTCAATTTTCATCCTGATGAAGGGCCTCAGCCTGAAAAGTCAACCGTTTACTATTTTCCATAGATGCTGCCTGGCCTACTGAGTTTCTCCAGCATTGTGTGTGCGTTGCTTGGATTTCCAGCATCTACAGATTTTTTCATGTTTACATTTTCTTCCTGATCATTAATATACATTACAAACAGCAGAGGTTCCAGTACAGATCCCTGAGAAATTCCACTAATTACAGAATAAGCCCCTTCAACCGCTACCCTGTCTTCTATGCACGAGCCAGTTCTGAATCCGAATTCACCATGAACACCATGCGAGTTAATCTTCTGTACTGGCCTCTCATGGCGGGCTTTGTCAAATGTCTCACTAAAATTCATCCACTGACCTACCATTACCAATTTCTCTCATCACCTCATCAAAAACCTCAATCAAGTTGGTAAGGCATGACTTACCATGCACAAAGCCATGCTGGCTCTTTCTAATTATGCCAAGGGTTTCCAAATGCTCATGTATCCAATCCCTAAGAATCTTCTCCAGCAATTTTCCTACAACTGACGCGAGACTCACCAGTCTATAGTTACCAGGATTTTCCCTTGTTCCCTTCTTAAACAGAAATTCAACATTGGCCACTCGCTAGTCCTCTGGGACCTTGCCTGTAGCTAGAGAGGACAGGAAGATACTGGTCAAGGGCCCAGCAATCTCATCTCTTGCCTCCTTCAAGAACTTGGAGCAAATTCCATCAGGCCCTGGGGATATATCCAACTTGATACTCATTAGTAGGCCCAGCACTGTCTCCTCCTTGACCCCCAAACACCTTAACATATTTATACACTTGGCACTGATCTCCTAGTGCTCCATATCCTTTTTCTTGGAAATACTGAAGCAAACCACTCATTCAGTGCCTCACTCACATTCTCTGAATCCAAGCAAATGTTCCTTCCCTATTCAACCACTCACTGAGTGGTGCCACCCTCTCCCTAGTTACCCTCTTACTCTCGATGTACATATGGAATGCCTTGGAATTCACCTTAATCTTACTTGCCAAGGACTTCTCACAGCCCCTCCTGGCTTTTCTAATTTCCTTCTTTAGTTCTTTTCTGGCTTCTTTATACTCCTTGTATTTTGGTTGATCCTGACTTTTGAAGCTTTACATACTTTTCCTTTTTTTCTTCTTGACTAAATTCATCATCCCTCATACCTTGTCATCCCTGTCCTTCCTTCTAACAGGAACATACCTTTCCTGTACTCTGTGCAATTGGTCTTTAAACACATGCCATATGTCTGATATGGATTTTCCAAAAAACTGTACCCAATTAACTCTCCTTAACTGCTGCTTAATGCCCTTGTAATTTGCCCTTCTTCAACTTAAAACTCTCCTGCAAGGGCCATACCTATCCTTAACTATAGCTATCCTAAAGGCTAAGAAGTTGTGGTCACTGTTCCCTAACTGTTCACCCACGTGGTAAGGCTCATTGTTCCAACACCAGGTACAGTACGGCCACACTCTCATTGGATCATCCACATGTTGATTTAAGAAACCTTCCTGGATACACTTAAATTTAGCTCCATCTAAACCCCTTACACTAAGAAGGTCCCAGTTTATATTAGTTGAAGTTGAAATCCCCCATGACAACAACCCTATTATTTTTACACCTTTCTTTAATCTGATTACATATCTGCTCCTCAATGTCCTGGTAGCTATTAGGGGATCTGTATTACAATCCCCTCAGTGTGATTGCACCCTTCCTAGTCCTGAGTTCCACCCAAATGGACTCAAGTGTCTGGCCTGTCCATTATGTTTCCTCTGAGTGCAGCTGTGATAACCCCTGATCAGCAGTGCAACTCCACCCCCTCTTTTACCTGCTCCTCTATCTTTTCTAAAACCTCAAAAATCTAGGACATTAATCACCCATTCCTGCCCCTCTCCCAACTAGGTTTCAGTAATGGCTATAACATCGTAGTACCATGTACTGATCCATGCCCTAAGTTCATCATTCTTATCCATAATAATCCTAGCATTAAAATATAAACTCTTCAATCCATCTGACCCAGAGAATGATTCCAGGAATGAAAGGGTTACTGTATGAGGAATGGCTGGCAGCTCTTGGGCTGTATTCCCTGGAGTTCAGGAGAATGGGGGGGGGGGGGGGATCTCATAGAAACATTCCGAATGTTAAAAGGCCTGAACAGATTAGACATTGCAAAGTTATTTCCCATGGTAGGGGATTCTAGGCACGACTTAAGGATTGAAAGACATCCATTTAGAACTGAAATGCAGAGAAATTACTTTAGTCAAATGCTGGTAAATCTGTGGAATTTGTTGCCACGAGTGACTGTGGAGGCCAAGTCATTGGCAGAGATAGATAGGTTCTTGATTAGCCAGTGCATCAAAAGGTATGGGGAGAAGCCAGAGGAGTGGAGATGATGGGAACTATTGGACCAGCCCATGTTTGAATTATAGAGCAGACTCGATGGGCCAAATGGCCAACTCTGCTTCTATATTTTATGGTTTTATGGACACATCATACCTGTTATTTTGATTTTGCCTTTCAGTACTTTCCCTGACATTTACCTTCTGGTCCAATCCTTCCCTTACCAACCTGGGGTTCTAGTTCTCAGCCCCCTGCAAACCTCCTGGCCAGGATATTGGCTCAGGTGAAACCCAAACATCTTGATTAGGTTACCTCTTCCCCAGAAGATGTTCCAATAATCCAAGGACATGAAACCCTGATGCCTGCACAATCTCCAAAGCCACCCATTTATCCATGGTATCACCCCATTCTTACCTGCACTAGCCCACAGCAGAGGGAGTAATCTGGAGATTACAACCTTGGAGGCCTTTAGCTTTCCTAACTCTGTATACTCACTGCAAAGGACCTCTTCCCTTTTTCTGCCTATGTCATTGGTGTCAATATGCACTACGACCTCTGTCTGTTTCCCCTCACCTTTCAGAACATCCTGCAGCCGCTCTGTTGCATCATGGATCCTAGCACCCGAGAGGAAACGCAACATCCTGGTGCCTCTTTTGCAGCTAAAACATCTCCTTTCTCTCCCTCTAACTATCGAGTACCCTATAACTACCATGCTACCTCACCTTATCCTGTCGAGCCTCAGAGCCAGCCACAGTGATATGATGGGTGATCCCCACCCCCCAGCTGTCTCCAAAAAAGTATACTTGTTGCTGAGGGGAATGGCCACAGGGGAACCCTGCACTGACTTCTTAATCCCTTTGCTCTCCATCTAGTATCCGAAGCCTGTACTTTGGGTGTGACCACCTCTTCAAAAGTCTCGCCTATAATATCTTCAGCCTCCTGAGTGATCCTGAGCACAGTTAACTCCAGCTCCAACTCATTGACCTGGTCATTCAGGCACTGAAGTTGAAAGCACTTCCCACAGATACAGTCAACTGGGAAACAGAGAGGTATCTCAAATTCCCACATTTGACAGGAGGAGCACTTCATCCTGATTACTCTATATCAAAGAAGAAAAAGCCTTATCTCTTCTTAACTGTGCCTCTGCCTGTTCATGCCAAAGCTTGTTAAGGCAAAGCCCTCACACTCTGACAATGGATGCTCTGCATGAGCCTACCCTCCTTTTATTTGGTTGCTGCTGGGTCCCAAGAGAAATAATTTGTAGAATGTCTACAAGATGGCTTTTTAAAGCAGCTTTTAGTTGCACCCACTAAGGGATCAGTTATTCTGGACAGGGTGTTATGTAATGAACTGGATTTTGATTTGCAAGCTTAAGGTAAAGAAACTCTTATGAGAGTGAGCATAATACAATAGAATTCACCCTGCACTTTGAGTTTCCAGTATTTACTCTACTTCCAGTCTTTTGGAGTTATTGATAGTGCATCAGTCAGATCTATCAGTATTACAGTGGAGTAATGGGAATTACAGAGGCATGAGAGAGGAGCTTGTCAAAGTTGATTGGAAGGGGACACTGTCAGGGATGATGGCAGAGCAGCAATGATCAGAGTTTTTGAAAGCAATTTGGAAGGCACAAGATAGATGCATCCCAAAGAAGTAGAAGCATTCTAAAGGTAAGATGATGCAACTGTGGCTGATGAGGGAAGTTAAAGCCAACAAAAAAAAGCAAAAGAGAGGGCATATAATAGAGAAAAATATAGTGGGAAGTTAGAGGATTGGGAAGCTTTTAAAAACCAACAGATGGCAACTAAACAAAACAACAAGGGGGGATAATTAAAACATGAAGGTAAGCTAGCAAATATCAAAGAGGACACCAAATGTTTTTCTTTCAGATTGTATAATATGTAAAAGAAAGGTAACATTAACTATTAGACAGTTGGAAAATGATGCTGGAGAGGTACTAACGGGGGCAAGGAAATGGTGGACAAACTGAATTACTATTTTCCATGAGTCTTCACTATGGAAGACACCAGCAGTACGTCGGATATTCAAGAGTGTTGGGGGAAGAAATGAGTGCTCTTGCTATTGCCAGGGAGAAGGTGCTTGGGAACCTGAAAGGTCTGAAGGTAGATAGGTCACCTCAACCAGATGTATTTCACCCCAAGGTTCTGATAGACGCATTGGAAGAGTTTGTGGAAGCATTAATGATCTTTCAGGAATCACTAGCTTCTGGATAGTTCCAGAGGACTGAAAATTGCAAATGTCACTCCACTCTTCAAGAGGGGAGGGAGGTTGAAGAAAGGAAATTATAGGCCAGTTAGCTTAACCTCAATGGTTGGGAAGATGTTGTAGTGGATTGTTAAAGACTTGTTTTCAGAATACTTGCAGGCACTTGATAAAATAGGCCAAAGTCAGCATGGTTTCTTTCCTTAAGGCATAATCTTGTCAGAACAAAATTGTTATAATTCTCTAAGGAAATAACAAGCAGCATAGACAAAGGTGAATTTGCAGATGTTGTGTACTTGTATTTTCAGAAGGCCTTTGACAAGGTGCTGTAAATGAGATTGCTTAACAAGTTAAGAGCCCATAGTTTTACAGGATAGATATGAACACGGATAGAGCATTGACTGATTGGCAGGAGGGAAAGGATGGGACTAAAGGGAGCCGTTGCTGATTGGCTGCCAGTACCTAGTGGTGTTCCACAGGATCTGTGCAGGAATCACTACTTTTTGTGCTCTACACCAATTATTTGGATGATGGAATATATGGCTTTATGGACAAGAGATGATACAAAGAAAGGTGGAGGGTCAAGCAGTATTGACGAGGCAAAGAGTCTGCAGAAGGACTAAGACAGATTGGGAGAATTTGCAAATAGGTGGCAGTTTGAATATTGTGTAGAGAACCCGACAGGTGACAGATTTAAAGGGGACCCGAGGGGGAGCTTCTTTTAAAGCAAAGGCTGTTCGGTAGATGGAACAAGCTGCCAGAGAAAGTAGTTGAGGCAAGTACAATAACTTCTAAACTTCTAAAGGGTATTTGGATAAGAATATCGATAGGATGGATTTAGTGGGACTTGGGCCAAATGCAAGCAAATGTGACTAGTTTGGTGGACACCAGGGTTGGCAAAAGTGAGATGGGCAGAAGGGCCTGTTTCACACACAAACTGTTGGAGGTCACCCTCAGGTTGGTGGAGCAACATTCATATTCTGTATGGGTGGCCTCCAAATTGACAGCATGAATACTGAACTCTATCTTCCACTAATCATTAACCCCTCCCCCTCATCCCTTTTTCCATTCCTCATTCTGGTTACCCTATGGCCTCTTCTCTTCTCCTGTGACCATCACCTCCCTCTGGTGCCCCTCCCCCTTTCTTTCTCCTATGGTCCACTCTTCTAACATATTCCTTTTTCAGCCCTTTACCTTTTCCCCCTAAATCTCCCAGCTTCTCATTTCATCCCTCTTTCTCCCACCCATCCACCTCACTCCTCATCTGGTCTCGCCTATCACCTGTCAGTTATACTCCCTCCCCTCCTTCCACCTTCTCATTCTGCCTTCTTCCCCCTTCTTTTCTAATCCTGATGAAGGGTCTCAGCCTGAAATATCAACTGTTAACTCCCCTCCATCGATGTTACCTGACCTACTGAATTCCTCCAGCATTTTGTGTGGTGCGTGTTACTCTCAGTTTCTAGCAAGTACAGAATCTCATATTTAGGGCCTGTATCCATGTGATTGTTCTTTTTTCTTGCTCTAAAATCAGGACCCGTTATTGTTTTATTAATTGTTTTATTATAGGTCAATATTATTGTGCTCATATTACTTTATGTGCTGATAATAACCCATTTACTGTAGTTTGCACCTTGGTCCAAGAGGAACTTCATTTCATTTAGCTGTATACATGTGTACAATTGAATGACAATAATATTGATCATGTACTTTCTATCAATTGATGTACCTTTTTATTTGCTTCTCCAGTCCAAATGTCTTCATCAGATTGATTTCTTTTTGACATATTTCCCTTGCTTGTGTTTTCCTTCCGATGAGATAATTGACATCCATCACTCCCCTTCTTGGTAGGAAAGGTTAACTTAGAGCAGCTGTCCTTTTCTAAATTGGGCACATTCTTATTTTTGTGGTGTCTCCGTGCTTTTTTCTGTGGTTCCTCATAGTTTAGATATGATTCAAATGACATAAGTGGTTTCTCAAACTCTTCATTTTGACACTTTGATAAATATTTCATTTCCCCAGCTTGAATACACTGTTTAGGTTCATGAGTGATGTCCTGTGACTTGTCTGGTCCTCTCTTCTTTCCAGAACATTCCTCTATTTTGCAAACTGAATTGGAATGTTTTGTTTCATTCACAGGTGTATTTTTCTTTTTTTCACCATTTTCAGGAATACCCTTTCCTGAATGAGTTGGTTCTTTATTGTCCTTGCAGGATGGAGCAGAGACTGCTGCTGAAGACTTTCTCTTATACTGGTGGTTTGCGATTTCATCACCACCTGCTGGCTTTCTATCTCTTCTTGATGATGTAATTTTCTTCTTCTGGGATGATGTTGATTTTTCACATAATTGTTGGTCTGGCAGTGAATTACTTGTCAATGCACAATGATGAACTTTTCTTTCTTTCCATGAAGATTTGAACTTGCTGGTCCTTAATTGTTCTGCACTCTCTGTGGAAGGTTGTTCATAAAAAACAGTTCCTTTTTGTTTCTCCGGGCTTTTCCCCTCATTTAACGGCCTTGGACATTTATTGGCATGCACTGTTTCTATGTGGCCGGACTCTCTCGATGACAGCTTACTGGTGTTTTTCATTTTAGACTTCTTCTTGACATGGTCACCTTCCCCACTCCCTTCATTCTTTTCTCTGTTACTCCTGAAGTCCCCCCCCCCCAACAATTCCAGTAAAAGTCACAATTGAAAGAGAGAATAAGAGAAACAATAAATATTTGATTATGCAGATTATTTTGGATATATACACAATAATATTATGAGCCTAATATCACATTATTTTGCATTGCTTCAGTAAAGCAGCCAGCAAAATCAAAGACACCACCCACCCTGGACATTCCTTCCTCTCTCTTCCCCATCAGGCAGAAGATACAAAAGCCTGAAAGCACATACCAATAAGCTCACTGTTATAAGACTAGTGAACTGCCCCCTAGTACATTAAGATGAGCTCGTCTTCACTATCTACCTCATGATTTTGCTCTTTTTTTGTTTACCTGTACTGCACTTTATCTGAAGCTGTTATGCTTCGTTCTGTAGTGGTTTACCTTGTTCTACCTCAATGCACTGTTGTTACGAATGAATATTGAGAGATGAATTGATCCCAATGAACAGTGTGCAAGGCCAGCATTTCACTATTTCTCAGAAAATAATGAAACAATTCCAAATTCCATTGTTCACTGTATCATTCACATTACACACTAAAAACCGAAGGAACTCAGCAGGTCCGGCAGAATCTATAGAGGGGAATAAACAGCAGCCATTGTGTTGGGCCGAGATCCTTCATCAGGACCAGAAAAGGAGGAGGCAGAAGCCGTCCAGTTAAATATCATTCATAAAAGTAAAAAGTTAAATGTTGATCCAGATATGAGGTAGTGTAATGAGATAACACAAAATGCTTTTATCTCTGACCCCAGTTTAAATCTAAACTACTTTGTAACTACAGTTCAGATACACTTACGCTATTTAGAATTTTGAGATACAGCATCGTAACAGATCCTTCCAGCTCAACAAACTCACGCTGCTCAATTATACCGACGTGACCAATTCACCTGCAAATGTAGGAGAAAACCAGAGAACCTGGAGGAAATCCAAGCAGTTAGCGGGAGAATGTACAAACTCCTTACACAGAGCAGTGGGAATTGAACACAGGTTTCTGGTGCTGTAAAACGTTACACCAACCTGCCACCTCCAAACTTATTTCAGAATGAAATCCAACTAATTTCTGATAAAAGAGAGCAAGAATGCCAAAAACTGGAGTACTCAGAGAGCCTGGTATGGAAACACTAATTCCCAGGAACACCAAACTCTACATAAAGTGGTGGATACAACTCAATCCATCACAAGCAAACCTTCCCCATTGAGCACACCTATATGGGGTGCTGCCACAAGAAAGCAGCATCCATCATCATGAACCCCCAGCTTCCAGCCCATGTTCTCCTCTCATTTCTACCACTGGGCAGGAGGTAGAGGAGCCTCAAGTCCTGCACCATCAAGTTCAGAAACAGTTATTACCTTCCAACCAACAGGCTCCTGAACCAGGGTGGATAACTTCACTCACCACAACTCTGAACTGATTCTACAACCTACTGACTCACTTTCGAGGTCTCTATAACTCACGTTCTCAGTATTGTTTCAAGTGTCTTTGAACATGAGTTGTTTGTCCTCCTTTATTGATGTATAGTTTTTCATAAATCCTATTGTATTACCTTATTTTACTGCCAATGCCTGTAAATAAATCTCAAGGTAATATATGGTAACATACATGTACTTTGATGTTAAATTTTACTTTGACTTTGAAATCCCCATATCTAGTACACTGGAAATGCATTGAAATTGCTTATGTTGAGGTCAACACTGATGGGCTCAGTAAGCAGGGTTTCCTTTTGACATCAAAGTACAATAATACTAAAAGTCACAGTAGCATGACAGTTAGTGTAGCACTATTACAGCGCCAGTGACCCAAGTTCATTTCTAGCCACTGTCTGTAAAGAGCTTGCATTTTTTCCACGTGGGTTTCCTCTGGGTGCTCTGCTTTCCTCCCACGTGCAGCTCAATAGGTTAGTTGGTCACATGGGTCTAACTGGGCAGCACAGGTTCATTGGGCCAGAAGGGCCAGTTACTGTGGCTATATCTCTAAATAAAGTCGTGGTCAAATTTCACTGAACACAGCTATGTACTATATATCTTCACACACCAGACTTCTTCCATTTTGGAATTTCTTTTGAACTTTCCAATCTAACACACAGCAACACATGACTGGAATCCTAGAATTTATCTGAGCCGAATCATGGGTCCATCACCACCCAAAGGAAACATAATTGGCTTCCTGTATCTTTTAGAATTGATCTTAAAATTCTCTTGCTTGTTTTTAAAGATCATAAAGGTCTGCAACCAGAGTATATCACGGCATAGTTTTAATTTTATAATCAATCCCACTCAAGCTCCCAGGTCTTCTTCCGTCGGTCCCTTAAATTTAAACAATATCCTTCAAAAGATAATTGACAGGTCAGCTTTTTTGAACTATGTTCCTAAAGTGTGGAATCCAATAACTAAAACTATAAGGGTTGCAGACTCAGTTGACACTTTTAAATGTCGTTCAAAATCTACTTACCTAACTTTATTTTTAACTAGCATCTTGTTCGTTTTCTTTATTTTCAGGTTTGCACTTTATCCCATTGAAAAGTACCTTGAACTACATTGTCTGTATGAAAAGTGCTCCGTAAATACATTATTATTATTCTAATACAAGGAATTCTGACTAGTTTCCCTATTTTCTTACGAACATCTACAGAGACATCCTAAGGTCATTGGTTCGGAAATGGAGTTGTCAGCCCACTGAATTTGTACCTACTTAAATCTACACCTACTAGTTTTGGACTTCCCTGCCCTGGGGAAGAAACTGTTAGCATTAACCTCATCGATGCCTCGAATTATTTTAAACATTACAGTAAAGTCACCCTACACTCCCCTGCACTCCAAGGAATAAAGGCCCAGCCCAGCCAACCTCCCTGATAATTCAGGCTCTCTCATCCTGGGAACATTCTCAGAAATCTTCTTCGCTCTCTTTCCAGTTTAACCACATCTTTCCTATACAGTAATGTGTGACTCTAACTGCAAACGATACTGCAACTGTGGTAGACTTGCAGTTAGTGCAATGTTACTACAGCATCAGCAACCCGGTTTCAAATTCACTGTTATTCCACCCCCCCCCACCACCACTCCCCATGCCCATGTGGGTTTCCTCCAGGTGCTCTGGTTTCCAAGCACATTCCAAAGATGCACAGATTAGTAGGTCAATTGATCACATGGGTATAATTGGGAGGCACAGGCTCGTTGGGTTGGAAGAGCCTAGTGTCGCTAGAAGATGAAATAAAATTTCAGTACCTCAACTCCTCTACTCAGTGCCCAGACTGATGAAGGCTAGTGTGCTAAACACCCTGTATACCTGTGACACTAATTTCAGCAAACGTGTGACTGCTCAGATTTGTCAAATATTGATTCAGAAGTAGTTACAGGAAGCCTACCCAACATCAAAGACAAATATAAAGAAATGTACCAGTAACATCATGAAGGATTTCTGCTCATGGACTGTTTGTCCCACTCCCATCAGGGAGGAGACTATGTAGCATCCACGCCAGGACCACCAGACTCAAAAACAGTTACTTTTCCCAAGCAGTAAGGATGGTCAACATCTTCACCCATTAACCAACTCCTCCACACACCCAAGCACCACTACTTTATCATTTCCTGTCAGTCACCTTATGTCCAGATAATTCTGTGCTTTGCATCATTTTATGGATGTATAAAATATCTTACGTATTTTTATTTATTGTGTTGTTTTTATCATTGTGTTCTTTATCTTATAGTGCTTTTTGTGCTGCATCAGATCTGGAGCAACAATTACTTTTGTTGTTCTTTACACCTGTGTTCTGGAAATGACAGTAAACAACCTTGAATCTTGAGTAACTCTCATGAATCACATGAAGTCCAGGAACGTATAATTTGTGCTCACTTTGCAAAGATAAATTTCCAGTATCATCTGCAAGCTGTGATTGAAAACTTACCTGGATGCTTGTTGGGGTATTAATTTTTTCCACTGGTAAACCAACTCTTTAGCAATGCCACCAACATCTTTATTTTTCCTGAATCCATTTACTGTTTTCCCTATTCCTGTTTCCTAAAACAAAAATTCAAACAAATCTAAAATATTTCAATGAGATTACTGTGGCTAAATTCAACTGCTACTTGTGCATTATTTTTAATGGAATTGCTTTTATATTTATATTTATTGTTTTTTATGCTGCATTGGATCCAGAGTAACAATCATTTCATTCTCCATTACACTTGGGTACAGAAGAATGACAATAAACAACTTACATACAAGCTATCTTACTTTTTTTTGTTTTTATTATTATTATTGACTTCTTTATCTGACTGTGTTTTTGTGCGGCTTTGGATCTGGAGTAACAATTATTTCGTTCTCCTTTACACTTGTGCACAGGAAATGGCATTAAACAATTTTGAAACCTGAGTATGGGTAAAACATTCACTTATGGTTTAAACTTATGTCCTGGCTACATTAGAAACAAATTACTAGTTCACAAATGTTATGTTCTGACATCCCTTTGTAATTCATCGTCTTTTAATTTCAGGTTGTACGCTACTGACAAATTCCCGAAGGGTCAAGCATTTTTGGTGTTTCCAAGACACAAGAGATTGTGCAGATATTGGAAATCTTGAATAATACATGTGAAACACTGGAGGAACTCAGCGGGTCAGGCAGTATCTGAATCTTGATCTAGAGTCACCACTGAAACTTTAACTGTTCATTCCTTTCCATAGGTGCTGCCTTCTCCAACGTTTTGTACGTGTTATTCTGGATTTCCAGCATTTGCAGAATCTCGTGTTGAAGATGCCAGAAGGGAATGCTGCCACCTATGCTCATTACACACTGTAGGACATGTGCTCAGCAGCACACTGAAGCTTTTTAATCCCCCTTTCTCAAAAGGGGTTTATTCAATGATTACAGCATCATGTTGTTACAAAACTGCAATAGTCCTCTATTCACACTATTTACAGTCAAAAGTTTTAAATTATAACACTGACATTTCTATCCTGAATGCACCTAAGCTCCTGTTGCACCCACTGTTCCCAGAAGTTGCTCCAGTTTCCTCCCATCGTCCAATGATGTACTGGTTTATAGGATAATCAGTCACTGTAAATTGTCCTGTGTTTAGGCTGGGATTAAATAGATGGGTTTCTGGGCAGTACAGCTCATTAGCCTGAAAGGGCACGTTGCACTTTGTATTGATAAAGTAAAAAAATAAAAATAGAATCTCATGTGCTCCTCCCCCAGAGATACCCAAGCACGGACATAACCCCGAAAGAGGGGTAGGCAGTCAGCTTGGGTAGACCATCAACTGCCCACTGTCTGGACTCACTAATAACCAACTTAGCCAGACCCAAACAGGAGATCCTGCATGCAGCCCACTAGTCCGATCCCCAAACAGACTGGCCAATCTCAATTAAGAATGTGGGGCTGGGGTGCAGCCAGAACTTGAGGAGAAGTACCTGCAGATACTCAAATAGAGGCTGCAATTTCTCATATTCTGTACTTCAGTGATACATCAACTCCTCACAGCCACAGAAATAGCAAACTGAGGAGTCCAAGACCCTTTATTGGTCGGGGGTCGACCATGGAGGTAGTGTCCTAAATGTAAACCAATATGCAAGCCAGGGCAGTACGACATGGAGAGCAGGTAATTGAACATGCAGCAGGCTCCGCCTCTCCTTGCAGCTGATGATTTCAAAGGAACAGTAGAGACCGATACAGTTTGGTACCATCGGTGTCAAAGGGGTTGCCAGTCAGCATTGAACAGAATGTAGGACTACCTTACAGACTCCAAGAATTTTCATCGCGGTTTACTCCCAAAGCCTGCCCCATGAGTAGCTGCAAGGCAGTGAAGGTTTGAGAGCAGAGTTTTCCTTCTCCTAGATGAGCTGCCAACCATGGCTGACTAGTCCCATCTGCCTGAAGCAACTGGTTGTAAGGCATCAGTAACCCACCTTTGCCCATTCTCCTGTCAGTGGAAACAGTTCCACTGGGCTTAGTAGCTAAGCCACACGTGAAGAACAGGAGATGGAATTGGTAATCAGCAGATAAATGAGATGCACGCCACTGAAAACATTTAATAGGTAGTGGGAGCTTGTCCCCACTACACTGCCACCCCCAGCTATGACAACCTTAAGAAACCTTAAGGAGCCTAAGAATTTAGAATCTGTTACACAATACTGCCCTGTGTAGCACCAGGGGTCTCCTACTGAAGCTTGGTGCAGCCAGAGCCAAGGCTCTAAGTCCAAGTCCTTTTGCTAAAAGATATTGGAATGTGCACTCATACCTTCCTTCCCCTGTGGGACTCCTTATACAGTGCTCTCACGTCCACTGGTCCCCAAGAACATTTGGTCGTTCATTAGGAGTTTGAGAAGATTTGGCATGCCACCAAAGACTAGCAAGTTCTATAGATGTAAATGGACAGCATTCTGACAAGTTGCATCACTGTCTGATACGAAGGTGCCAATGCACTATATCGGAAAAGGTTACAGAGAATTGTAAACTTAGCCAGCTCCATCATGGGCAGAACACTCAGCACCACCAAAGACATCTTCAAAAGGCGCAGCCTCATGAAAATGACCCTCACCACCTAGGGTATGCCCTTTTCTCATTGCTACTATCACAGAGGAGGTACAGGAATCTGTATCATCTTAGGAACAGTTTCTTCCCCTCTGCCATCAAATTTCTGAATGCACCATGAACCCATTGACACTTCCTTACCTTTTGCTCTTTAGGCAATATTTATTTTTATCTATTTGTAATTTATAATTATTTTATATGTATTGCACTGTACTCCTGCCACAAACAACAAATGTCACGACATATGTCAGTGATAATAAACTTGATTCTGGTCATTGGCAATCTTTGCAGTAAGGATCTTTTTCAAGTTGCACAAGGCTTGAGGTGGCTCTGCAGCCACCACTGCAAGGTGTTGATTGGTGTTAATAGACAAATAGTTGCTTTAACAGCCCATTCACCCTCTCAACCACCCCTGATGCCTGGGAATAATAGGGTATACGATACACCCAATAAATGCTTTGCTGGCAGTCAAGTCCTTCATGGCTTGTGCTGAAAAAGGACAGCCATTGTCCAATTGAATTTCTTGTGGGGCTTAACCATGACCATGAGACATAGGAACAGAATTAAGCCATTCAGCCTAGAGTCTGCTCTGCCATTCCAACATGGCTGATTTATTATCCCTCTCAACCCTATTCTCCTTGCTTCTCCTCATTATCTTTAACAACCCGACTAATCAAAAAGCGATCAATATCTGCTTGAAATATACCCAATGCCTTGGCCTCCACAGCCATACATGGCAACGAATTCCATAGATTCACTACCCCCGGCTAAAGAAATTTCTCATCTCTGTCCTAAATCGATGTCCCTCTATCCGGAGGCTGTGCCCTCTGGTCCAAGACTCCCCTACTCTAGGAAACACCCTCTATCTGGGCTTTTCAATACTTGATAGGTTTCAAATGAGAACCCTCCCCCTTCTTCTAAACTCCAGCAAGTACAAGCCCAGTGCCATCAAATGCTCCTCATCAGCTGACCCTTTCATTCCTGTAATAATTCCCATGAACCTCCTCTGGACCGTTCCCAACGCATTTTTTTTAGAATAGCTCACAATACTCCAAGTGTGGTCTCAACTGGAATTGAGGCCTCTCAAACATCAGATAGTTGTATTGCCCCAGAAGGCCAATGAGATGAAAGGATACTCTATCCTGAGAACATGCAAACACTACCAATGTGGAGAATGAAGAATACTATGAATGGATAGACTGAACAATATCATGAACAAATGGAAAACAGTGCAATATTTTTATTTTCATATTGTTTGTTCATTCTTAATGAATGAAAACATTCAGCGTGACTACAACTAATCAATCTCATGTGTGTCAGTTCCCTTCCACACTCAATCCCCTGACCTTTCAAAATTCCATTTCCTCTTTAATCCCCCATAATCCTGCCTCTAGGACAGACAATTCCAGAAAATCACCACAACCTGCAAGAGATTCTTATACACCACAGTGTTAAATGGCACTGTCCCCACTTCCTTGTCATTAGTAGTTTTATTCACTGACTAGACCTTTCCAGAAATAGCACAGTAAAATCTTGTGACACAAGATATAATCAATAACCAGACAAATGAGAGTACATAACATAAGACTTATGTACTACAGAAATGAAATTTCTCAAAACACAATATTACTTACTTTATGTTAGTGTGGCAGCTAGCATAACACTGCAGTGACAACAATTGGAGCTCAATTCCCACTGCTATCTGTAAGAAGTTTATACGTTCTTCTTGTGACCACTTAGGTTTCCACTGGTCTCCTCCCACATTCCAAAGACGTACTGGTTAGTAAGGGTTAGTAAGTCGTGGGCATGCTATGCTGTCATCGGAAACTTGCTGACACTTGTGAGCTGCCGCCAGCAAATCCTTGGACTGTGTTGGTTGTTGACACAAACGACGTATTTCACTGTCTGCTTCAATGTGGATGTAACAAATAAAGTTAATCTTTAAAATCTCTTTGATAAGAATTTGGCACAGACCGAAGGTAAGTCACAGTTACACCTGCTCAGGAGCTTGTCCCTGGTCAGAATCACTCTCAAAGTCTCAACTGTTGCAAACACAGAACTGCCACGTGAAGAGCTTGCCCAGAATCATCAGCCCTGCCAGGGAATCCCAGCTTTGTGTAACCTCATTAGACAGCCAGGCAAACCCAGATCAAGTTTCAAACACTACCTAGAACATCTATTAAGAAGGCTAATCTTACACCTTAATGTAGAACATAGAAAGTACAGCACAGGAACAGGCCCTTCGCCCCACGGTACTGTGCCAATTCAATTAAATTAGGAATCGAATGGCCATGTTCCAAGTGAAGAAATAGAAGTCAAATCAAAACTGGTGGGGCAACATGGTAGTGTAGTGGTTGGCATAACGCTTCATAATAGTGAACCAGGTTCAATTCTCCCCATTGTCTGCAATGAGTTTGTATGTTTATCCCATGACCGTGTGAGTCATAAACCATTGACCTCAGTCTGTCTTACAGTACAAAGGTACTGCTCTATAGTCTTATAATAGTGAGCAGGAGCTGTTCTTGAGCCTTGTGGTACGTGCTTTTGTGTCTTCTGGCCGATGGGTGGGGGAGAGAGAGAGAACGTCTGGGGTGGCTGGGGTCTTTGATTATATTGGTGCTTTACCAAGGTAGAAGTATAGATAAAGTTCATGGAGGGGAGGCTGCTTTCCATAATGTGCTAAGCTGTGTCCACAACTCTCCGCAATTTCATATGGTCAGGTGTGGAAAAGTGATTAATCCAAATAGGACAGATTTTATAAACGGGGAGAAAGTTCAAAAATCCTAGGTGCAAAAGGACTTGTGAGTCCTCGTGCCAGATTCCCTAAAGGTTAATTTGGATGTTGAGATGGTGGTGAGGAAGGAAAATGCGATGTTAGCATTCATTTTGAGAGGACTTGAATATAAATGCAAGGATGTAATGCTGAGGCTTTATAAGGTACTTTGAGTATTGAGAGCAGTTTTAGGCCCTTTATTTAATAAAGGATGTGCAGACATTGGAGAGGGTTCAGAGGAGATTTAGGAGAATGACTCTGAGAATGTACTTTGTAAGTCTTATCATATGAAGAGTGATTGATGGCTCAGAGTACCTGCTGGAATTTAGAAGGAAGAGGGGAATCTCATTGAAATCTGTTGAATATTGAAAGGCCTAGATAGAGTGAGGATGTGGAGAGGATGTTTCCTATAGTGGAGGAGCCTAGAGCCAGAGGGCACAGCCTCAGAATAGAGGGTAATTCATTTAGAACAGGGCCATGAATTTGTGGAATTCTTTGCCACAGACAGCTATGGATGGAGGCCAGGTAACTGGGTTATTAAGGTGGAGGTTGATAGTTTCTTGATTAGTCAGGGTATAAAGGTTATGGGGAGACAGCAGGAGAATGGGGTTGAGAGGGAAATGGATCAGCCATGATGAAATGGTTGAGCAGACTCAATGGTTTGAATGGCCTAATTCTGCTCCTATGTCTTAACATCTTGGATACTTTTTATGATGCATCAACAAAAATTAGTGATTGGCAAAGGGGATGTGCCAAGTTTCTTTAGCCTCAATGATGTGGAGACTTTCAAGAGCTTTCTTAGCCATGACATCAATGTGGTTGAGTAGGTCAGGCTATAGGTAACTTGAAGCTCTCAAATCTCTTGACCTCAGCAACACTGATGGAGACAGAAGGACGTGTAACACTCTCCTCCTTTCCTGATGTCAATGATCAGTTCTTGTGTTTTGCTGACATTAAGGGAAAGATTGTTGTCATGACACCATGTCACAAGAGACTTCATCTCCTTCCTGTGCTCCATCTCATTACTGTTTGAGATGTGGTCGCTAAACTGGCATTATCTGCAAACAGTCTGTGGTGGACTACAACGCTCCTGCTAATGTATGTCTACTGCACTTCATGGTATCGTGTTCTGTACTGCCAGATCTGTTCTGAGTCTAATTGCTTAACACAGTCATATACCTAACATAACTACAGTTATGAATATAGGATATTGAATCCACAAAGCCTGTATAGCCATTACACCTAGTAATCCAGATAAATCTGCTTCAGATGGATGACTCTGCCCAACGCACATCCATGGAAGAGAATAAACAGTTGACATTTTGGGCCACAACCCTTAATCAGGACTCATGAAAGGAAGAGAATTTTTCTTTTTTGCTTGATTTCGAATTGCCTAAGTGCATCTATGAACAAAATTTCTCCTCGGTAGCATGTCACTATTTAACACGACCAAAGGTACGTCCCTACATGTATGAATTCAAGTTCAGTTTATTGTCAACTGTATATGTATACTGCCAAACGAAACAACGTTCTTCTAGAATGTGGTGCACAACATAATACTTAGAATTCACACACAACATAAAGAACTATTACCACAAATAATGTGCATTTATGACACAAGGTAAAAAGTGAACAGTACAATGCTACTGGCATTTCATACATTACAAGACCCAGGTGATTGCAGGGAGTCAGTACTCTCACGGCCTGGGAGAAAAATCTTAACAGTTCTTGTCCTTGTCCTGATAGTAGGGGGTTAAAGGAATTGTTGGATGGATGGCAGGGATCACTGACAATTCTAAGGGCCCTGCCTACACAGTGCTCCTGATAAATATCTCTGATGGGTGGGAGAGAGACCCTGATGATCTTCTCAGCAGTCATTTCAGTCCTTTCTGGAGACTTGCAGTTAGATGCCTTGCAATTCCTGTAGCAGGTGGTGAGGCTGCTGGTCAGAACACACTTGGTGATGCTCTTGTAAAACTTGGTTAAAATGGGAATGGGCAGGATCCTCACCCGCCTCAATCTCCCCAGGAAGTGCAGACACTGCTGTGCTTTCTTGACCAAAGAGGTGGCGTTGACGGACCAGGAGAGATCGCTGCATTTGTACTTAGTTACAGTTTCAATTGCTTCTTCCAATCTAACAGCCAGGACAGGCAAACCAAAGATGACCATCTATTTAAAATGTGGATTCATTTTAATGGCCTTTTAATTTTAATAATTTATAATTGATGTATTATAGAATTAATGAGCAGAACAGCAGCTTGCAACATGTCTCCACACTCCAGCACCATCTTCTCTTTTATCCCCATCTCTTAGTTTCGATAACATTAAAGTCAAAGTAAATATATTAGCAAAGTATGCATACATATCTATACTACCTTTAGTTTCATTTTCTTACAGGTATTTACAGGAAAATAAAGAAACAGAATTTATGAAAAGCTGTACATACTGACAAACAACCATGTGCCAGAGAAGACAAATTGCGCAAATAAAAAACTGAGAACATAAGTTGTAGAGTCCTTGAAAGTGAGTCTGTAGGTTGCGAGTTGAGGTGGCGTAGAACGCAAGGCTCCTCGACCTCTTGTCCAATGATGGTAGTGAGAAGAGAGCGTGGCCAGGAGAGTGCAGGTCCCAGATGATGGATGCTGCTTTTTTGTGGCAGCTCTCCCTATAAATGTACATACTGGTGGAAGGGCTTTGCCTGTGATGGAGTTGGCTGTGTTCACCATTTTCCGTAGTCTATTCCATTCCTGGGCACTGGTGTTTCCATACCAGGCCATAATGCAACCAATTAGGATACTCTCCACTGTGCATCTATGGGTTTTTAAAAAAATTTTTGATGACATGCCAAATCTACAAAACTGAACTGGCTAGTGTTGAGTGCTGGTTCAGTTTAATTAGTGTACAAGGGGTGATTGATAAGTTCAGGGCCTAAGGTAGAAGGAGTTAATTTTAGAAAACCTAGCACATTTATTTTTCAATATAGTCCCCTCCTACATTTACACACTTAGTCCAGCGGCCATGGAGCATACGGATCTTGACTTCCAGAAAGTGTCCACAGATGGTTGATTGATAAGTTTGTGGCCTAAGGTAGAAGGAGATGAGTTATACAGCTCTCGTTATATGCACATGCAGTTCAACTCTTTGAGTGTTTCAGAAATTTTTAAGTTAATAACTCATCTCCTTCTACCTTAGGCCATGAACTTATCAATCACCCCTGCTGTGGACACTTTCTGGAGGTTCAAGATCCATATGCTCCACGACTGCTGGACTAAGTATGTAACTGTAGGAGTGGACTATGTTGAAAAACAAATGTGCAAGGTTTTCTAAAATTGACTCCTTTTACCTTAGTCCACAAACTTATCATTCACCCCTCATAAGTGTAATGAGGGTATCCAATGTTTGTAACTGTCCATAACTTGAGAAGCTTTTCCTACCATAGAACACTGACATAATAAATTGACTTGTGATCGTACATTTTCCGCAGGCTGATATAATGCACACGGTTACATTTATTCTCTCGATGTACCTTTAAAAGTACAGCAATTCCGAAGTATATAGAACACAGAACAGTACAGCACATGAACAGGCCCCTTGGGCCACAATGTTGTGCCAAGCCAATTAAATTAGTAATGAAATGGCCAACTAATCTGAATGCCCATATCCTTCTGCTTTTCTTATACTAATTTGCATCTAAACATCTCTTAAATGTCTCCAATGTTTCTGCTGTTACCACCTCCCCAGGCAGCGCATTCCTGGCACCCACCACTCTGTGCAAAACAAACTTGTCCCTCACATCTCTTTTGAAATTACCACCTCTCAGTTTCAATGCATGCCCTTTGGTATTTCAACCCTTGGAAAAAGATACTGATCATCTTCTCTATCTCTTCCTCTCATAAGTTTATAAACTTCTATCAGATCTCCCCACAGCCTCTGCCGCTCCAGAGAAAACCACCCAACTTTGTCCAACCTCCTGTTAGCACATGCCCTCTAATCCAAGCAACATCCTGGTTAACTTGTTCCTCACACGCTCCGAAGTCTTGATATCCCTTCACTAAAAGGGCAACTTGAACTGTATGCATACTTCAGATTCAGCCTAACTAGAGTTTTCCAAAGCTGCAAGTGTGATACCAGAGGGTATAATTTTAAGGTGAGTGGAGGAAAGTGTACAGAGAATGTCAGAGGTAAGCTTTTTTAAAAACAAACACATTGCCTTAGGTGTGTGAAATGCGCTGCCGGAGGTGGTGGCAGAGGCAGATATATTAGGGACATCAATGAAACTCGCAAATGGATGATAGAAAAATGAAGGGATATGTGGGAGGCAAGAGTTAGCTTGATCTTAGAGTAGGTTAAAAGGATGGTACAACATCATGGACTGCAGGGCTTAAAAGTGCAGGAGTCTTCTATGTTCTGATAACATACATCTGTGTACCTTGACAAATTATAAATAAGAGAAAATCTGCAGATACTGGAAATCCAAAGCAACAGATATTCAATACTGGAGGAATTCAGCAGGTCAGGCAGCATCTATAGAAATGAATAGATAGTTGATATTTCAGGCCGAGACCCTTCTTCAGGACTGAGAAGGAAGGGAGAAGACATCAGAATAAAAAGATGGGGAGAGGGAGGGAAAAGAGGCTAGATGGAAAGTGATAGGTGAAGCCAGGAGGGTGGAAAAGGTCAAGGGCTGGAGAAGGAGGGATCTGATAGGAGAGGAGAGTGGACCATGGGAGAATGTAAAAGAAGGGGGCACCCATGGGGATGTAATAGGCAGGTGAGAAAAGGTAGAAGGTCAGAGTTGGAATAGAGGAAGTTTGGGGGGGGGAGAAGGGGAAGAGGGGGAATTTGTTTACCGGAAGAAGAAATCAGGATTGATACCATCAGTTTAGAGGGTACCAGACAGAATAGAAGATGTTGCTCCTCCACCCTGAGATCAGCCTCATCTTGGCACAAGAGGCAGTCATGGACTGACACACTGGAACAGGAATGGGAAGGGAAATTGAAATATTTGGGAGTCCTGCTTTTAGTGGATGTTGTGAAGGTGCTCAAAGCAGTTCCCCAGTTTATGACAGATCTTACCAATGTAGAGGAGGTTCTAATGGGAGCAGCAGACACAACAGATGACCCCAGTGGATTTGCAGGTGAAGCGTTGCCTCAGCTGGGAGGATGCCTGGAGCTCTGAATGGACTTGTGGGAGGTGGTGTATGAGCAGGTGTAGCACTTAAGCCCTTGCAGGTATAAGTGTCTGATGGGAGATTAGCGGGGAGGGACAAATGGGCAAGGAAATAACAGAGGAAGCAATCCTTGTGGAAAGCAAGGGGGTTGGAAAGATGCAAAAACATCTTTAGTGATTGGATCACTTTGAAGATGGAAATTGTGGTTACCCACCTCGTCAGGTCCATTCTGCTCCATCTGTGGAAAACTCAGCTGTTTTCCATTGACTTCATCAACCACTCCAGAACCCACAGTTCCAGAGAGGAGAAGTTCAAGTTTACTATCATTCAACTGTACATTCGTACAGCTAAATGAAACAATGTCCCTCTGGTACCAATGCACAAAATACAGTATATATCACATAAAATAATATTAACTCAATAATATTAACAGATCAGTTTTAAAAAATCAGTTGGTGTACAAGTTGATGCAATGTGCAACTGACTGACCAAGGATGAAGTACGGCCAATACAAGAACATTTCTAACCAAATTCCAGGTGTTGACCTAGATGACCACTGAGCTGACTTTATATATATTTTTTGATATTTTGATTAAAATAGTTGAGTTTACATGATCTTTTTCTCATTGAGACATCACTAGCAAATTGAAAAATTCAACTGATAAAATAGTGTTTTAATACAAATGTTATATCTTACCACCAGAACATCCACTGTAATGTTTAAATCCTGCAGTCGTTCCAACAACTTCAGTATCTGGAAGAGATCCATAAATAAAGTCATAGTGTATAATTACAGAGTCAAATGCTCATCTTAACACGAACATTCAGGCAAATTGGAAGCACTCATTGTTAAAACAACTACATTTCTCCTAAACACAAGATAGGGTGGTGCAGTAGCATTTAGTGCAATTATTTTAAAGGGCCAGCGAGACGGGCTCAATTCCAGCTGTTGTCTGTAAGGAGTTTGCACATTCTCTTGTGACCATTGGGGTTCACTGGTTGCTCTGCTTTCTGCCCACATTCCAAAACAAGATGTACCATTAGGATTAATGAGTTGAAGGCATGCTACATTGGCACCAAAACCATGGTGACACTTGCCAACTGGCATCCTTGTACTTTGGACACAAAACAACACATTTCACTGCATGTGTCAATGTATGTGAGACAAATAAAGTTAATCTTAAACATCAGAAAGCCTGCAGAAGTTGGAAATCCAAAGCAACACATACAAAATGCTGGAGGAGCTCAGCAGGTCAGGCAGCCTATATGGAATTAAGTAGATAGTCGATGTTTCAGGCCAAGGCCCTTCTTCAGAACTGAGAAGGGAGGGGGAAGATGCCAGAATAAAAAGGTGTGGTGATTGGAAAGAGATGAGCTGGAAGATGATAGGGGAAGCCAGGTGGTTGGGAAAAGTCAAGAGCTGGAGAAGAAGGAATCTGATCGGAGAGGAGAGTGGACCAAAGCAGAAAGGGAAGGAGGAGGGGAATGGAAAATGGAATTAAATATTTGGTCACCAGGAAGTCCCACTTGTGGCGGATGGTGTGCGTGTCCCATTCCGATGTGTCGGTCAAGGCCTCATCTTGTGCCAAGACGAGGCCACTCTCAGGATGGAGGAACAACACCTTGTATTCCATCTGGGTATTTGCGTGAATATCGATTTCTCCTTCTGGTAAACAAATTCCACATCCCCCCCTTTATTCCCCACTCCTACCTTTTACTTCTTCTCACCTACCTATTACTGTCCCCCAGGCCCCCAGACCTCCTGAGCTCTTCCAGCATTTTGTGAATCTCTTTTTTTTATTTCCAATTTATTTTTCAAGCTCATAACATTTAACACATAACATGTGAGTATTATTGACCAAAATAGCAAAGATTTATAAAAATTTAATATTTGAAGTTCCCATAATTTAGCTAGCCATGCAACACAAATGGCAAATGACTGCATGTGCTGGTAGGAATGTGGAATGGCTGAGTCTGCAGTGAGCTCAGTGCCTATCTATGGGAATGCAGGATTTGACCTACTCCATTTACCACACACTATAAATGTGCAACTTAAAAATGACAGCACTTACCCAGGCAGCAGAAAATAGCCTGACCTCGCCAGTGACACTCTTAAATCGTCCTCACCAGCTAAGTGAGACATATGTAATATATGTAACGAAATATGTATATTTAGTACAAAAACACACACACACACACACACACACAGTGTGGGAATCAAAGTATATCCCCTGTTCAAGGAGAGGACATTTAGAAATCAGCTTTGCTTTACAATGTATCAGCAGCAGTCAAAGATAAAGTTGGAGGGAGGAATGGTTCAATTGATCTTGGAGGAGGTTACAAGAACAGCACACCATTGAGGGCCGAGGGCCTGTAATGTGCTGTAGTGTTCTGTTTCATAATAGCATGATATTGTATAAGACCATACCACTTAGGAACAGAATTAGGCCATTTGGCCTATCAAGCCTGCTTTGCCATTCCACCATGGCTGATTTATTTTCCCTCTCAACTCCATCCTCCTGTGTCTCTCCCGATAACCTTTGACATCCTTACTAAGCCAGAACCTATCAACATCTGCTTTAACTATACCCAATGACTTGGCCTCCACTGCAACCTGTGGTAACAAATTCCATGATTCTCCACTCTGGCTGAGGAAATTCCTCATCTCTCTTCTAAAGGGAAATCCTTCTATTCTGAAGCTCTGCTCTCTGGTCCTAGGTTCTCCCACTATTTGAAACATCCTCTATACATTCACTCTATCTCTTCTTCTTTTCATTATTTGATAGGTTTCAATGAGATTCCCACACCGCAGTTCTGCGAATCTCCTGTGTGTACAGGCCTAAAGCTATCAAATGGTATTTGTCCTGTTGCCTTGGAGAACCACGTTTTTGCTGCTTCCTGGATATTCAGTGAGTATGTACTGAAATGAATGAATTAATCTATACGAGCAGTATGCAAGACAAACTATTCCTTTATCTTTGTACACATGACAATAATAAATTTAAATGATGAAGCGAGGTGCATGTGTTAGTCTTATGCCCTCGGGTATTGAGTCTCTTCAGCTGGTTAATAATTGGGTTTATAGAGAGATGCGTGTTGAAAGCACTTGACTAAACAACTATTAGATAGGCACATAAACGAAAGAAAAATGGAGAGTCACAGCATGTGGAAGGGAAGGGTTAGATTGTTCTTTGAGTGGGTAAAAAGGTCGGCACAACATCGTGGGCAGAAGGGCCTGTGCTGTGCTGTTTTGCACAATGCTCAATGCTCGACATTTTGGTGGATTGTTTAAAATACACAATGTATTAATGGCAGGAGACAAGTTTGAACCCAACATCCTTAAGCATGCTTGTACGATATATTCCCTCAAGTAGATGTATTCCATTACAATGGCAGGAAAATGAATTGCAGCATTGAAAATACTTTTTTCCCCCATACACTTACTGGTTGCTATCCATCAGGAACTCACAAAGAAAATGAAAAAGCTTGGAAGGAACTTACTAAAAACATTACTGCCTGAAAGCCTTTACCACAGATAGCATTTAAAGTTCAAGTTCAAATTTAATTGTCAAGTCAAGACAAGTCAACTTTTATTGTCATTTCAACCATAACTGCTGGTACAGTGCATAGTAAAAATGAGACGACGTTTTTCAGGACCATGGTGTTACATGACACAGTACAAAAAACTAGACTGAACTACGTAATAAAAAAAACACAGAGAAAGCTACACTAGACTACAGACCCTCACAGGACTGCATAAAGTGCACAAAAACAATGCAGGCATTACAATAAATAATAAACAGGACAGTAGGGCAAGGTGTCAGTCCAGGCTTCGGGTATTGAGGAGTCTGATAGCTTGAGAGAAGGAACTGTTACATAGTCTGGTCCTGAGAGCCCAAATGCTTCGGAGCCTTTTCCCAGATGGTAGGAGGGAGAAGAGATTGTATGGGGGTGCATTCAACCATACACATGAATACAGCCAAATGAAAGAGCATTTCTCTGGGGCTAAGGTGCAAATCACAGTACCAATAGCACACAGTTATGATAGGAGAAAACATACAGTCACCAAAAAATATATATATAGCTCAAGTCCCCGAGTAGATTGATGGTGCATGAGATGTCCAGCTTGTCTTCCACCTAGCAAATACTAGGAGTGGTAAGTGAAGACAAGAGGAACCCAATCTCTGGTCGGGTGGTGGGAGGATGGAGTGAGAGCAGATATGCGTGAGAAGGAAGAGATGTGGTTGAGGGCAGCATTGATGGTGGAGGAAGGGAAGCCCCTTTCTTTGAAGGAGGACATCTCCTTCATTCTGGAATGAAAAGCCTCATCCTGAGAGCAGATGTGCTGGAAACAGAGGAAACGCAAGAAGGGGGATGGTGTCTTTTACAAGTAACATGGTGGGAGGAGGTATAGTCCAGTAGCTGTGAGAGTCCGTGGGTTTGTAATAGACATGTAGATAAGCAGTCTGCGGAGAAAGTGAATAGAGGTATCAGAAATTTGAGGGCAGAATGGAAGTTGGAGACAAAGTTGATGAAATTAACAAGTTCAGCATGGATGCAGGAAGCAGCACCAATGCAGTCCTCAGTGTAGCATAGGAAGTGGGCAGAACAATCACCAGTGTAGACGTGGTACATAGACTGTTCCACGTAGCCGACAAACAGGCAAGCACAGCTAGGACTCATGCGAGTGCCCACGGCTACACCTTTTGGTTGAAGGAAGAAGGAGGAGCCAAATGAGAAATTACTTAGACTGAAAACAAGTTCCACTAGGTGGAGGAGAGTGGTGATGGAGGGGAACTGGTTGGGTCAAGATTGAGTGATGACCCTTTTACAGAGGTGTATAAAATTACAAGCAGCCTCAGTCGGGTGAAAATACAGTCTTTCTCCCAGGAAAAAGGAACAACAATTGAAAAGGCATAGGTGAGAGGTGAAATACTTAAAAGGGTCTTCTTCATGTATCATATACATGGACGGAGCTGCCAGAGGAGGGTGTAATAATATTAAAAAGACATTCAGACAAGTACATAGATAGGAAAGTTTTGAAGGAATATAGGACAAACACAGGCAAATGGGACGCGCATGCTGGGCATTTTGTCAGTATGGATGAGCTGGGATAAAGGGCCTGTTTTTATGCTGTAGGCCTCTAGTGGCACAATGGGCTAGCGCGCAGTACCTAAATGGCTGTACATAGCGGGGAAATTCGGAGGTTGTGAGTTCGAAAGAGCACATGTGGTTTTAGTGGTTATGCCAGATGCAATTGGGCAACTTTCAAACTGAATGTTAAATTGAGATGTTCTATTTCATTTGAGCATCGAGTAACAATGATGATTACGCTACCAAAAATATTACAGTACCTGTGACCTGGGTTCATTTCCCAACACTGCCCGTAAGAAGCTTGTACATTCTCTCCATGACCATGTGGGTTTCCACCGAATGCTCTGGTTTCAAAGACTTACTGGTCAGTAGTTTAATTGGTCACATGGGTGTAACTGGGCATCACAGGCTTGTTGGGCCAGAAGGACCTCTCACCGTGGTGTATCTCTCTTTAAAAAAATTATTCTATGACTCCACATGTAAGACTCAAGGACTGAAGAAAGGAGCAGAGGAAAAGGAAATCAAAGTTTACAACAGAGTATGTGACATGAATATTATTTAATCAGCTGTGGAATAGGGTCAATGAAAGTTATAGAATTAGCACTGGCAGTGATCCAGATGATGTCCGTAGCATGGAATCATGCACAGTGACACCAGGTGCGTGTAGCAATAGGAAGTTAAATTTCTATCGAATGAGGAAGCCAATAAAGACATGATGGGACAAGAATGTTGCCGGGACTGGAGGATTGAGATATAGGGTAGGGTTGAATAGGTTAGGACTTTATTTCCTAGCGCATAGGAGATTGAGGAGAGATTGATAGAGGTATACAAAAAATGAGGGGTAGAGCTACTGTAAATGGAAGCAAGATTATGCGAACAGATTTGTTGTCATACAGATCAAATCATTACATAGTACATTGAGCTAGAATAAAGTAAAACAATCACAAAGCAGAATAAGGTGTAATAGCTACAGACAAAGTCCAGTGCAGGTAAACAATAAGGTGTAAGATCATAACAAGGTAGATTATGAAGACTGAAGTCCATCTTATCATACTAGGGAACCATCTATTAGTCTCATATCAGTTGCATAGAAGCAGACCTTTAGCCTGGTGGTACGAGCTTTCAGGCTTTTGTATCTTCTGCTCAATTCCAAAGGGGAGAAGAGAGAATGTTTAGGGTGGGTGGGGTTGTTGATTACTAACATTTAAATAAAGCGCTCCTAATGTATGTGGCTTAACAAAAAATCAGATCATATTTCTACAGATACTTTTGGCTACCATTCAGATTTCGCTGCCATTTGGCTTTGACAAGAATCACTATCTCTTCTCTGTGGGGAATATTTGTGCTGGCATTGGAGAGGGTGCGTAGGAGGTTCCCAAGAACGATTCCAGGAATGAAAGGATTAACACACGAGGAGTCCAATCACAAACGAGAAAATCTGCAGATGCTTCAAATCCAAGCAGCGCGCACACACACACACACACAATGCTGGAAGAACTCAGCAGATCAGGCAGCAACTATGAAAAAGAGTACAGTCGATGTTTCAGCCCAGACCCAATGAATCCTGATGAAGGTTCATGGCTGGAACATTGACTTAAAGTATTAGACTTTAAAGTATAAGACTTAAAACATTTAAAGTATACTTAAAGCAGAGGTTGATAGGTTCTTGACTAGTTAGGGTGTCAAAGGTTATGGGGAGAAAGCCGTAGAATGGGGTTGAGAGGGATAACAAATTATCCACGATAGAATGGCAGAGTAGACTCAATGGGCCAAATGCCCCAATGCATTTCTATATCTTTTGGTTTAAAATATGATTTAATTTGCAAACTGCATGCTGGAACAAGTCATTTACCATGTTACTGGTGAGCACCTCACATCTATTGTTTCTGTGAAGCTTTTAAACAGGAGCTACACTGAAGAGATTCAACAAAGGAAAAAAAGAGCAGTAAAGGCAAGGAAGATTCACAAGCAGTTAGGGTGGTTAAGAAAACAGGCAACAAATTTCAGTGTTCAAAGTTCGAAGAAAATTATCAAAGTATGCATATTTCACCATATACTACCTTGAGATTCATTTTATTGCCAGCATTCACAGTAGAACAGAGAAATACTATAGACTCAATGAAGAACTACATACAAAGTCTGATAACTAATGTGCAGAAAAAAAACTATACAAATAGATAAAAAAGACAAAGAGAACATGAACTCCAGTATCCTTGAAAGTGAGTCTGTAGGTTGTAGAATCAGATCAGGGTAGAGGCGAGTGAAATCATCCACACTTGTTTATGAGCCTGATGGTTGAAGAGTAATAACTGTTCCTGAACATGGATGCATGGGACCCAAGGCTCCTGTACCTCCTTCCCGATGGCAACAACAAGGGGAAAGCATATTCTGGATGGTGAGGGTCTTTGATGACGGATGCTGCTTTCTTGAGGCAGTGCCATTTGTAGATGTGCTCAATCTTGAGGAGGGCTTAGCCTGTGATGGACTGAGCTGTAGTCTTATCCATTCATGAACATAGGTGTTTCCATACAGGCCAAGATACAACCAGTCAAGATACTCTCCACTGTGCATCTATAGAAGGTTGTCTAAGTTTTAGATGACATGTCTTCTTAGGTCAGACTGTTGAGGTTAGAAGTTGGAAACTCACATTGCATATGTACAAAACTTAGGCTTAGTCTAATTTTGAGTGCTCAATGCAGTTCTGGTCACTGCATTATGGATGTGGAGGCTATGGAGTGGGTACAAAAGGGACTCACCAGGACATTGCCTGGATTAGAGAGCATTAGCTACAAGGTGAGGTTGGACAGACTTAGACTGTTTTCTCTGGAACACTGGAGGCCAAAGGGAGACCGGATAAAAATAATGAGGCAGATAAAGTGTAGACATAGACTAGAATGTCAGAGACTTTTCCTGGGGTGGAAATGTCAAAATATCAGAAAGAGTAGATTTATGCTGAGAGGGGAAGTTTAAAGGAGATATACAAGGCAAGTTACAGTTTAAAGAAAACACAAAGAGCAGTGGGTGCCTGGAACTCACTGCCAGAGGGCATAGTGGAAGCAGATATGACAGCAACATTTAAGAGGCACATGAACAGCAGTTAATGGAGGGATATTGACCAATTTAAATTGGCACTGTAGTCAGCCAATTCCCATTATGTAATGTTTTATGTTCATTGAAGAATTGTTCAGTCAACACTTGTAGCATCATGAGCAGTTTTGAGTCCCTTACCTAAGAAAGGATGTACTTTCATTGCGAAGCATCAAAAGGAGGTTCACAAGAATTATCCCAGGAATGAAAGAGTTAATGTATGAACAGCATTTAAAGGCTCTGAGCCTGTACTCACTGGAGTTAAGAAGAATGGGGGGGGGGGGGGGGAGAGAGAGAGAGGGATCTCATTAAAACTATTGAATATTGAAAGGCCTAGATAGAATGGAAGTAGAGTGGGGGAATCTAGGACCAGAGGTTCAGCCTCAGAATAGAGAGATATTTCTTTAGAACAGAGATGAAGAGTAATTTCTTTAGCCAGAGATTGGCGTATCTGTGGAATTCATGGCCACCAATGGCTCTGGAGGCCAGGCTGTTGGGGACATTTAAAGCTGAGATTGATAGGTTCTTAATTAATAAGGGTGTCATAGGTTCCAGGGAAAAGGCAAGACAATGGGGTTGAGAGGGATAATAAATCAGCCATGATGGAATGGCAGAGCAAACTCAATGGGCTGAATGGGCAAATTCTGATGCCGTGTTTTATGGATGAATGATCTTACGATTACACCAAAGTGAGGTGGTTAGCAATGGAAGAGGATGGTCATGAAAATTGATGTGCTGTACATTCTGCCTACTTTAGATCATTATACAAAGGAAGTTGCATTGATTAACTAAAAAGCTCATTTTGAACTGGTGTTCAGTTGGAAAAATAATGTTTGAATGATGTTGGTAGAACTCTCTAAATCAAAAAGATGTCCAACAAATTCAGCTTTAGATAATGAGCTGGTGGATAGGATAGACCCAAAAATCCAGACCATGATACAATAAAAAGGCCAGAAGGACCCCAAAGGCTTCTCTTCCATCCACCTATACTACACCTGGCAAGGAACTTTGTTTAATTACCCACCAGAGTCAGGTTTATTATCACTGTCATATACCATGAAATGTGTTGCTTTGCAACAGCTGTACAAGGCAATACATCAAAAATTACTATAAGTTACAATATGAAATTAGAAAATAAGCTCCCATTTCTCCCAGTATCCACAAGTCTATTCATTTCAACTATATATGTTCAGTGGCTGAGTACCTATAATTCTCCGGGTGAATAAGTCCAAAGCTTCAAAATCCTCTGATGGAAGAAATGTCTCCTTGTGTTAACTATAAATGGCCAACCCCTTACCCAGAAATTGGAAGTGGCTTCTCAATCTTTTTTCACAAGCTCATTTCAATTACATTCTTCTCAAGATTCAAGATTGCTTTATGTCATTTCCAGTACACAAATGTAAACAAGAACATAATAATTGTTACTCTGGATCTGATGCTGCTTAAAAATGCACAGATTAAGATAAAGAACACAATAATAAACAAACACAATGTATATAAATATATATACATAGATTGACTGTATATCCATAAAGTAATGCTTGGCACCGGAGTGTGTGTGCACAAGATGACTGACAGGAAATGATAAAGTAGTGGTGGTGGGGGTGAGATGGAGTGGGTTAGTGGGTGGAGGTGTTGATCAGCTTTACTGCTTGGGAAGTGTAACTGTTTTTGAGTCCGGTGATCCTTCCGTGGATGCAATGTTGTTTTGTCTCTGATGGGAGTGCAACAAACAGTCCATGAGCAGAGTAGGTGGGAATCCTCCAAGATTTTCCTGACCTGTTTCTGGCACCATTCTGTATACGCATCCTTGATAGCTGAATCCGACACACAGAGACCAGTCACAACCATTCATTACAATCCTTTTATTGCAGACTCACTTGAGCAAATCTATACATAATGATTTCAAGGCAAGCAGATCCAAGATGCATCAAGTATAGCAAGAACACTCTCACCAAAGACTTGAATAACTGCAACGGGCCTTAGTCTTTTATCCAACTTCCTTGCGATAATAGCCAATGTATCACTTCCCTTCCTTAATGTTTGCTGTTCTGGAACACCAAGACCCATCCATACACTGCCATTTAATAGATTTTTGCTACATTGGATTACAGAGCTTGCCTTATGAGCATAGGTTGAGCAAACTATTATCTCCTTTGAGCAAGAGGATTGGCGGTGACTTGATAGAGGTGTACAAGATGATAAGAGGCATAGATCCAGTGTGTAGCCAAAAACTTTTTCCCAGGATGGAACTGGCTAACATGAAAAGCCATAATTTGAAGGTGATTGGCAAAAGTATATGGGGGGCATCAGAGATAGTTTTAAAAAAACACTGAGCAGTAGGTACATGGAACACCCTCCTGGGGTGGTGGTAGTGGCAGATACAGGTACATTAGGGACATTTAAGAAACTCTTAGATAGGCACATGGATGATAGAAAAATTGGGGAGGGCTCTGTGGAGGGGGGGGGAATGATTATATTTATGTTAGTGTAGGTTAAAAGGTTAATACAACATTGTAGGTGAGTAGGCCTGTACTGTGCTATTGTGTTTATGCCTTTGAAGACTTCAAGCACAACCAATCATTCTTACCACAGTTGTTTATCATTAGCAAACTTAAGTTTAAGATAACGATTTTTAGAAGTAACTTAGTGGTAATAATGTCTAAAACTGCACTACCAAACAATAGCAAAACAAACAGAACATTATAGCATAATACAGGCTCTTCTACCCATGATGCTCTGCAAACCTTTTAACCTACCTTGAGGTCAATCACCATTGTTGTTCAGTGGCTTCAGCTCCAGCTTTCATAGAATATGTACAGTTCTGCACAGTACAGGACCTTCAGCCACAATGCTGTGCTGACCTTTTAAACTACCTTAAGACAAATCTAACCCTCCCCTCCTTAATAGCCACCCATTTTTCTATCATCCAGGTTTACCTAACAGCTTCTTAAACCCCCTAATGTAACTAAAAGAAAACCATGTTTGTGTAAAACTAATCCAAAAGAGGTGCTAATGAAAACAAAAAAAAAAACCCCAGCAAATCTGTAACACCACTTGGTTTCTGAAAGTACTTCTCACGAAACATTTTGTCAGAGAAGGCTTAATATTTTCACATACAAACTGCACCAAAAATGAAGGTCCTTCTCCTAACACAATCCTGTAAGCCCAGGTAACCTGCATCTTAAGCAACCCAATGTTTGTGATGTTGCAAATTTTGGGGGTGGGGGCATAAGAAAGTCTTCTGGTAACTATTAACTAGATCCACTATGCCAAGTCTCAGATACAACATCCCAAGGTCATTTTAAGATGGGAACTGAAAAGATTATCTTGCCTCCAATTCCTGAAGCACTTCAGTTTTGAGATCTTGGGCAGAGAATTTTTACATTTTTAAAATAAATCTCTACATGACACTATTGTGTGCATGGAATATTCCTACCCTAGAATATAAAACTCGGAAACCACTCAACAGGCCGGACAGCGTTGGAGGAAAACAACCTCGGGTGAACATTGCAAGTCGATGATGTTTTAGGAACACCCTTTGGTACAGGTAACAGTGGTCTGAGGAAATGCAAGGTGTGAACCACTATTCTATAACTTACAGACACACCTTAGCTGGGTCGGTGACTTTCAGCAGTCGTTCTTTCAAATGCAATACATCTTGCATTACCTCTTCTGCCATATTCGTCCCTCCTGAAGGACTCAGGTCAGCCAGCCAGCTGCTACTGTTGTAACCCCCGGAAACTTGTTCCAGTCCGCCTCTTGCCGCGCGGGAGGTAACGCGCAGAATCAATATTTTTTTAAACAGCCCCTCCACCGGGCTTCAGCCGGACGGTGCACCGCCACAGAGGTAGGAGCACACTGGCATCGTTTTTAATAGTTCGTCTCAAGAAGAGTTCGTTATTACGGGTAGGTTGTCAAATAATATATGAATTTAGTAGCTTATTAAAATGCAACTTTTTAGTGCAAAATATTGGAAGTTTCTATTAAATTAAAGTTTCAAGGTTAAAAGTCTGTGTACGTTATTTTATTTGGAAGAGGATTAATTGTACTAGTTCGAGAAGGGTTTTGACTTGCCAGGTTTGGATTTTGCAGTATATAATTTGTATTAGACATAAATAATTAAGTCTTGGTCGATGACACGTCTTAATTGTTCACCAGCCATCCACTTATAAATCTTCGATTAAGGTTGATTTGTGTGTAAATTAAGATTTTAATTTAGTGGACAGGACAGTCTGTTCTTGAAGTAAATATTCACTTTGGGGTTTAAAATTGCCTTTTTAAACTAATTATCAAGAATTAAATGTGGAGCTTTCCCCCCCCCCCCACCCCTGCCCCTCCCCCAATAAACTTTTGCCGGAGAGGCAGTATCTTTATTTGAACCAATCTTAATATGGAAGGCCCAGTGAGAGCTGCTGGGGTCTGCGCTGTAGTGTTGCTATTTCTGGAGTTGAGTGATGTACATCGGCAGATGGAAGGAGGGAAGGAATGTAGGGGTTGAACGTTCAGCTCGCATAGTACTTATTCCTTTACCAACTTCCACCCTCTTCTCATTACTACCATCAGAGAGAAGGTACAGGAGCTTCAAGACCTGCACACAATGTTTTAGGAACAGCTTAGATCAGAAGACATAGTAGAATTAGGTAATTCAGCCCATCAAGTCTGCTCCATCATTCTATCATGGCTGATTTATTATCTGTCCCAATTCCATTTTTCCACCTTCTCACTATAACCTCTGACACCCTTACTAATCAAGAATCTATCAATCTCAGCTTTAAATGTACCCAATGACCTGGCCTCAACAGCAGTCTGTGTCAATGAATTCCACTGATTCACCACCCTCTGGTTAAAGAAAATCCTCCTCATCTCTGCTAATTAGACATCCCTCTATTTGGCTGTGGTCTCTGGTCTTAGATTCTCCCACCATATCTACTCTATCTAGGCCTTTCAATGAGATTCCCCCTCCACCTTCAGATTTCTGAATGGACAGTGAACCCATGAACACTAACTCGCTATTTTTTGCTCTCTTTTTGCATTAGTTATTTAATTTCTAATATTTAGCTTAATATATTAACTGTATATTTAAAGTTTAATATTGTAATCAATTTTATTTCTTTTAATTCAATGTATTATATATTTAATACATTTATATTTAATAAATGCACATTATATATAATTATATTTCTTTATTGTAATTTATATGTTGCATTGTATTGCTGCTGCAAAACAACAAATTTCACAACATATGCCTGTGATATTAAACTTGATTTTGATTCTGATTCCACACCCCACTGCTAATGAAACACATTTTAGTAGAATTTTAAATACTTTGGCTTGATTCTAGTTTCTATTCCTGGCTTCAGAATGTGATTTAGCTCCCATCTCATCTATATCTATGAACCAATTTATCAATTGTTCATGCCTTATTCCACACACCTGAGTTCAAAAAAACTATGCTTATATTCTGAGAGGTGGCCACTGTGTTTCTGCTGCTTGCCTTTCATTCTGTTCTCTCATCTTACCAGCTGGAAGTAAAAGATGTAGCGAGTCTATTTAAAAAAAAATCAAGAGAGTTATTACATATAACAGTATACTACAATATAGGCCCCTTGGCAAAAATGTTGTGCTGACCTAACCTAATCCAAGATCAATCTAACCTTTTCCTCCTACATAGCCTTTTATTTTTCTATCACCTATCTAAGAGTTTGTTAAATGCTCCTAATATATTTGCCTCCCCCACCACCCCGGCAGGGTGTTCCACACACCCACCACTCCCCGCGTAAAACAATTTACCTCTGACATCCCCCGTTATACTTTTCCCCAACCACCTTCAAATTTTGCCCCCTTGTATTTGCTATTACTGCTCTGTGAAAAAGTCTGTCTACTCGATCTATATCAT
This sequence comes from Hypanus sabinus, assembly GCF_030144855.1. NCBI lineage: Eukaryota > Metazoa > Chordata > Chondrichthyes > Myliobatiformes > Dasyatidae > Hypanus > Hypanus sabinus. The sequence goes on along the minus strand of NC_082715.1, from coordinate 73,785,388 downwards.
CTTGTACACTTCTACCAAGACACCTTGCATCCTCCTTAATCCAAAGGGAAAAGCCCTAGCTTGCTCAAACTATCTTCATAAGACATGTTTTCATAAATCTTTTCTTCACTTTCTAAAACTTCCATATCCTTCTTACATTGAGGCAACCAGAACTAAACACAATATTCCTAATGTCATCTAACCACGGTTTCTTTACAGCTACAATATTACCTCATTGATCTTGAACTCAGTCCCCTGACTAATGAAGAGCAACATAACAAAAACCTTCTTAACAACCATATCAACTCACATGTCAACTTTGAGGTTCTGTGAACATGGGAACTAAGATTCCTCCGTTCCTCCATGTTGCTAAGAATGCTGCTGTTAACTTTGTATTCTGCCTTCAAATTTGAACTTCCAAGATGTATCACTTCACATTTTTCTGGATTGAATTCTATCTGTTCTCAATTATCTATTCATCAATAATCTCAAAAATTTGTGATTATTACAACAACGTAAGTTACCATTGTCTGTAGTTTGCAAATTTGCCATCACATTCCCTACATTAGAACACCGACCATGTTTTAAGAACAAGTGTTTGGAAGTTGGTAAAGGTGTTATCTCTGTCTTTAAAGGCATTCAAAGTGGTGGATATGGGTTTGATTGCAACATTTATGAGAAGTTTGGTTAATTATGTGGATGGGAAGAGTATGTAGGTTTATGGTCCAGTTAGGCAGAATAAGAGTTTGGCATGGACTAGATGAGCCAAAGGACATATTTTTGTGCTGTAGTGCTCTATTGCTCTCTAACTCTATTCCTCAGTTAACAATGCTAGTTATTATTTCAAACTGCTTATAAGCTTTAGATTTAAAAATGTTGATTAAATAATTATGCTCTGAATAAATTATTGTTAGAGAGTTGTACAGGAGGAAACCAAACCCTTTGGCTGATCTTGATCAAGTTCCCTAACTGAACTAGTCCTGTTTGCTTCTTCCCCCTTCCCTTCCAGTCTTAATGAAGTGTCTCAACCCAAGACATTGACCTTTTATTCCTCTCCACAGATGCTGCTTGACCTACTGAGTTCCTCCAGCATTTTGTGCCTGTTGCTTAAGGTTACTAGTATCTGCAGAATCTCTAGTGTTTGTAACTTTCTCAGTGATCAGTGAGCTTACTTCACTCTTAACCAAGCTATCCTTTGGTATTGATGCTCAACAAACATTCTGCAATGTAGATGTTTTCAGTGTGAAGACAGAAGGTTGTTGGTTCAACATCTGCTGGAGGGAATCAAATCAGGCACAAGCTGATGTGTCAGACAGTAATGTGTAAACACTGTTGGAAGTTGCGGTGTTCAAAGTAAATTCACTATCAAAGTACATACAGAATATGTCACCTGAGATTTATTTTCCTGCTGACATTCACAGTGAATACAAAGGAACACAGTAGATTCCATGAAAAACCACACACAAGACCAAAAAACCTTCCACTGTGCAAAATACAACAGACTAGAAATACAAACCCCATTTCCAGAAAAGTTGGGAGATTTTCCAAAGTGCAATAAAAACAAAAATCTGTGATATGTTAATTCACGTGAACCTTTATTTAAGTGACAAAAGTACAAAGAAAAGATTTTCAATAGTTTTACTGACCAACTTAATTGTATTTTGTAAATATACACAAATTTAGAATTTGAAGGCTGCAACACACTCAACAAAAGTTGGGACAGAGATAAAATAAAATTGAAAAGTGCACAGAAAATTCAAGTAACACCAGTTTGGAAGACTCCACATTAAGCAGGCTAATTGGTAGCAGGTGAGGTATCATGACTGGGTATAAAAGTAGCGTCCATCAAAGGCTCAGTCTTTGCAAGCAAGGATGGGTCGTGGCTCACCCTTTTGTGCCAAAATTTGTGTGAAAATTGTTAGTCAGTTCCAAAGGAACATTTCTCAATGCAAGATTGCAGAGAATTTAGGTCTTTCAACATCTACAGTACATAATACTGTGAAAAGATTCAGAGAATTCAGAGACATCTCAGTGCGTAAAGGGCAAGGTCGGAAACCACTGTTGAATGCATGTGATCTTCGAGCCCTCAGGCGGCACTGCCTAAGAAACTGTCATGCTACTGTGACAATTATAGCCACCTGGGCTCGGGAGTACTTCAGAAAACCATTGTCACTTTACACAGTCCGTCGCTGCATCCAGAAATGCAACTTGAAACTGTATTACGCAAGGAGAAAGCCATACATAAACTCTATGCAGAAACGCCGGTGAGTTCTCTGGGCCCGAGCTCATCTCCGATGGACCAAAAGACTGTGGAACCATGTGCTGTGGTCAGATGAGTCCACATTTCAGCTAGTTTTTGGAAAAAAAACATGCGTCAAGTTCTCCGTGCCAAAGATGAAAACGACCATCCTGATTGTTATCAGCGAAAGGTGCAAAAGCCAGCATCTGTGATGGTATGGGGGAGCATCAGGGCATGGGTGAGTTGCATGTATGTGAAAGTACCATTGACTCTGAGGCACATTTTAGGATTTTAGAGAGACATATGTTGCCATTAAGGTGACGTCACTTCCCCGGATGTCCATGCTTATTTCAGAGGACAATGCCAGACCACATTCTGCACGGGCTACAATAGAGTGTGTGTGCTTGACTGGCCTGCTGCCAGTCCAGATCTACCTACTATTGGAAATGTATGGCGCATCATGAAGAGGAGAATCAGACAATGGAGACTACGGACTGTTGAGCAGCTGAAGTCTTATATCAAGCAAGAATGGACAAAATTTCCAATTGCAGATCTACAACAATTCGTATCCTCAGTTCCAAAACGATTAATAAGTGTTATTAAAAGGAAAGGTGATGTAACACAATGGTAAACATGCCTCTGTCCCAACTTTTGTTGAGTGTGTTGCAGCCATCAAATTCTAAATTTCTGTATATTTACAAAATACAATTAAGTTGGTCAGTAAAACTGTTGAAAATCTTTTCTTTGTACTTTTGTCATTTCAATAAAGGTTCACGTGAATTAACATATCACAGATTTTTGTTTTTATTGCATTTTGGAAAATATTCCAACTTTTCTGGAAATGGAGTTTGTACAAAAAAACAAATAAGATAATAATAACTAAGTAAGTATCAAAAGTATGAGATGCAGAGACCTTGAAAGTGAATCTGTAGGTTGTGGCAACAGGTGTTGGGGTGAGTGAAGTTATCCCCTCTGGTTCAAGAGCCTGATGACTGAGGGGTAATAACTGTTCCTGAGCCTAGTGGTATGGGACCTGGATGTTGGGGGCTCTTGATGGTAGATGCTGCTTTCTATGAAAGTGCTCCTTGGTGGAGAGGGCTCTACCCATAATGGACTGGGCTGTATCCACTACTTTGTGTGGACTTATTTTATAAATGTCATCTTTTACAACATACGCAAAATGCTGGAGGAACTCAGCAGTCAGGCAGCATCTATGGAGAGGAATAAACAGTCAATTTTTCGGGCTGAGATCCTTCATTGGGACTGGAAAGGAAGGAGGCGGAAACCAGCATCAGGAGGTAGAAGAGGGAAATCCAAGCTGGGAGGTGAAAGGTGAGACTTGGGGGGGGGGGGGGGGTAGGGGTTGGATGTAGAAAGGAGCTGGGAGGTAATAGGTGAGACCAGGGAAGGGGGATGTAGAAAGGAGCTGGGAGGTAAAAGGTAGCAGAGATAAAGGGCTGAAGCAGGAATATGATGGGAGGGGAGAGTGGACCATGAAACAAAGGGATGGAAAGGGGGCACCAGTCAGAGGTGATGGGTAGGTGAGGAGAAGAGAAGGGTAAGATGGAAGCAAAATGTGGAATGGAAAAAGAGGGTGGGGGAAGAGAAATTACCAGATTTTAGAGAAATCAATGTTCATGCAGTCAGCTTGGAGGAAACTCAAATAGAATATGAGATGTTGCTAAGCTGAGAAAGGCCTCTTTTTTTAATTCTGTCGCCTTTTTATTCTGCTTTTTCAGATGAACATTTCCATTACTTATACTGAAGAACAACAGAAGTGTTCTTCCCAGTGACCTGACCAATTGGTTTGTCTCAAGTAAACTCATTAAAGTTTTGGTCATTATCACACTGGTGTTTACAGGCACTTTGACCATTTGACCTCACCATCCACTGTACATTCTAAAAGCTCTATTAGTTGTAGAGCTCTTGGTGAAGTGTTTAAGTGGTGACATAATGATACTATAATTTTGTTTCTGAGGAGAAATATGCTTTATGTAAATTATTTTCCCTGAGGAGACAAGGATTACAATGCAATGTCAATACTGTATATTCAATTCATAATGTCTACAATTAGCAGGAATTTTAAATGTATACGTCTAGTTAGCAGATTACAAAATTATTTACTAAGTTTATAAAATAAATTTATAGAAATTATGCCACAGTAGCATAGTGGATAGCACAATGCTATTACAGCTCAGGATGTTAATTTTCAGAGTTCAGTTCTAGTGTCCTCTGTAAGAAAGTTTGTATGTTTGCCTCATGAGCACATGGGTTTTCTCTGGGTCCTCCAGTTTCCTCGGAGTCCAAAGACTTACCAGTTAGTAAGTTAATTGGTCAATTGTAAGTTTTCTTGTGATTAGGTTGGGGTTAAATTGTTGGGTTGCCGAGCAGTGTGGCTTGGTGGGTGGGAAGGACTGGTCCATGCTGTATCTCTAAATAAAAATGAATAAATAAATTCATGTATTCTAGATTGTGACCGTGACAGGGCATTGCAGCCATGGCACCAAAGAAGAAAAATATTAAAAAGAATAAAGCAGAAAGCAAAGACACGGCTGTCATTGTGGAAGAAAGTACAATTATCCATTTAAATAGCATGAATGGCCTTGTGGATGGAGGCAACGGTTTTAGTTGTATTTCAACGGAGATCTCCAACTCATTCCACAGTTCTAGTCTCTTAGAAGCAATCAACAGAATGAGACAAGAAAATTTTCTGTGTGATTTAACCCTTTCCACAAAAACCAAGTCATTTGAAGTCCACAAAGTCGTGATGGCTTCTTGCAGTGAGTACTTCAAGAACATCCTAAGGAAAGATCCATCTACCCAAAAAATAGACCTCAATGAAATATCTCCAGTGGGCCTTGTCACAGTCATCACTTATGCCTATTGTGGAAAGATAACATTATCCTTGTATACAATTGCTAGCACCATAGCAACAGCCAATTTGCTCCAGATTAGTTCTCTCATAAAGATGTGCTGTGATTTCTTGATGCAGGAAATCAACGTAGAAAATTGCATGTATATTGCTAATATTGCAGAAACATATGGACTTAAAAGTATCAGGGAAGCAGCACGTAAATTCATAACGGAAAACTTCTTAGAATTCTCAGAAAGGGACCAGTTCTTGAAGCTAACCTTTGAACAAATCATGGATTTCATGCTGGATGATGAACTACAGTTACCTTCAGAAATCATGGCATTCCAGATTGCAATGAAGTGGCTGGATTTCGATAATAAAAGGGTTAAATATGCCGCAGATTTACTGAACACCATTCGATTTGGTACCATTTCAGCACAGGACCTGGTGAACTATGTCCAGACTGTACCAAGAATGATGCAAGACCTAGAATGTCACAAATACCTTGTAGAAGCCATGAACTATCATCTCCTTCCCTATCAACAAAACACCTTGCAGTCTCGAAGGACAAAAGTTCGTAGTGGTCTCAAAGTTCTAGTAATAGTGGGTGGCCGTCAAGAACTAACAGAGAAGTCACTCAGCAGAGATGTTATATATAGAGATCCTGAGCGTGTTTGGAACAAACTTGCTGAAATGCCTTATAAGAGCTTCAATCAATGTGTGGCTGTGATGGATGGATTCCTCTATGTTGCTGGTGGTGAAGATCAAAATGATGCTAGGAATCAAGCCAAGCATGCTGTGAGCAACTTCTGCAGGTAATAATAGTTACTATTTGCAATGAAGGAGGAGAGGATGCTTCCAGTACTGGAAGAGTCTAGGGCTGGAGGGCACAGCCTCAGAATACAAAGGACATACCTTTAGAACAGAAATCAGGAGAAATTTCTTTAGTCAGAGGGTGGTGAATCTGTGAAATACATTGTCACTGATGGCTGTGGAGGCCATGTCATTGGGTATATATAAAGCAGAGGTTCAAGGTTGTTTAATGTCATTATCAGTGCACAAGTGTAAAGGAGAACAAAACTATTATTATCCTAGATCCAATGCAGCACAAAGAATTATCTCAATAAAATATAAACACTTAAGATATCTTCTACATTGACTATGTCTATAAAGTTACACTAGATACAGGAGTTGTCGATACTAAAGTGACAGACAGGAAATAATAAAGTTGTGGTAGTGGGGTTGGTTAGTGGTGGAGGTGTTGACCAGTTTTACTACTTGGGGAAAGTAACTTTTTTTTGAGTCTGATGGTTCTGGCACGGATGGTGGTTTGATGGGTGTGAGACAAACTGTCCATGAGTAGGGTGGGTGGGATCCTTCATGATGTTACTGGCCCTTTTCCGGCACCTTTCAGTATGCATGTTCTTGACGGTAGGTAGGCTGGTGCCAGTGATGTGTTGGGTAGTTTGACTACCTGTTGCAGAGCCTTCCTGTCCACAGCAGTGCCTGTCTCCATGCTGTGCAGCTTGTTAGGATGCTCTATACTGTGCATCTGTAGAATGATGTGGATATATGGTAGTTGATCAGTAAGGGTGTGGATACAACCCGTCCATAACACAGGTGCGTAGTTTATGGCAGGTCAAGCAGGCGTTTTAGTGTTGATTTTGGGCATCTCTCATTATAATGCAGTTATAATTATAATCAATTTAATCACATGCAGCCCACTTCCCACCAGCAATGTATTTCCATATGTCTATGCTCCTTGCTGAGGTACCTGCAGATAAATGTTCACAAATCTGGCTTTGTGAGGCCCATTCCTCTGCAGGGCTTTCTTGTTATACAGATACATCCTGAAGTGCATTGAGCACTAACTCAGCTATCCTATCAGAAAGAACAGCTGTCGAAATTATTACACAACTGGAATTTCTGTGAATGCCTCTTCATTTTCAAGCACTGTAAAATAACTATTAAAAAGAAGAAAATGTTAGATATTTTTGTAATACCAATGGGGAGGAGGTACAGGAGGCACAAGACACACACTCAACGTTTTAGGTACAGCTTCATCCCCTCCACCATCGGATTTCTGAACAGTCCATAAACACTACCTCACTAACTTGCTCCCTTTTTGCACTAATTTATTTTCTTATGTTTCTTATTGTGTTACAAACACCACCTCACTATTTTGCTCTCTATTTGCACTATTTTTAAATATTTTTTATTGTAACTTATTCTTTCATGTATTGCAATGTACTGCTGCTGCAAAACAACAAGTTTCACATTTATCAGTGATTCTGATTCTCATTCTCTAATTAAGGTTTAAAAAATAAAACTCTTAAATAGATTTATTTGTTAAGGTTTGACTGCTTTGGAGGCCAAGTCATTGGATATATTTAAAATGGAGGTTGAGAGGTTCTTGATTAGTCTGGGTGTCAAAGGTTACAGGAACAAAGCAGGAGAATGGGGTTGAGAGGGATGATAAATCAGCCACGATGACTTGATGGACCAAATGGCCTAATGCTGCTCCTATGTCTTGTGGTCTTAATTCATTTGATCAAAATCCCTGCCTCCTTCTCTCGCCACAGTTTCTCTGCTGAAATAAATGTAGTTACTGATCCTGATTTTCCACCCCGGCTGATGGGCTGCGGCAGCACTGCTGGGGTCCATGGGAAGTCGGAAGACAAGCAGAGTGACAGCAGCGTGTGGATTTTCAGGAAGTTTGGTAGTTCCACAATCAAATGAATAGCACCCCGAAATGATCTGGACTGTCCATATGGCCTCTCTGCAAAAATAAACAGTGTACTGCTTAATACTAGAACCCCTTAAGGGCATTATTTCAAAAACATGTTTTTAAATGCTTCCTTACAAATGTAATACAGTGTCAATTTATAGCATATTAAGTCTGCTGTTTTATCACGGTTTACTGTTTTAAAGTCATAGAACAGTAAAGTACATAAAAAGGCTCTTGGCTCATATAGTTCATGCCAAACTATTAATCTGCCACGTTCCATTCATCTGCACCTATACCCCTCCCATCTATGTTCCTATCCAAACTACTCTGTTGTTGAAATCAAACACACATCCACCATTTCTGCTGGAAGCTTGTTTCACACTCTCACCACCCACTGACTGAAGTAAATCCCCCTCGTGCTCCCCTTAAACATTTCATCTTTCCCCCATAATCTCCAATTTGAACTCCCACAACCTCAGTGGAGAAAGACCTGCTTGCATTTACCTATTGAAACCCCTCACAATTCTGTGTACCTCTATCAGATTTCCTATCATTCTCCTATGCTCTAAGGAAAGAAGTCTTAACCCATCCAATCTTTTCTAAAACTTGCATCTTTAAGTCCTGGCAACATCCTTGTAAATTTTCTCCGCAGTCTTATTGACATCTTTCTTTTAGGTTGGTGACCAAAACTGCACATGATACTCCAAATTAGGCTTCGCAAATGTTTTATACAACTTCAATATAACATCCCATCTCCTGTGATCAATTTGATTTATGAAGGCCAATATGCCAAAAATAAATTTTCTATTTAAGACAAAGCAATTATGCATACTTATAATTGTTACAGAAATATACTTCATGTTTCAGATGTACGTGGTAATGCATGAATAATTCCTATTTACACTTTTGATTGCCAGTAATTGATTCAATCATTAATAGTAAAAATTAGAATCAGGTTTATTATCACTAACGTGTTGTGAAAATTGTTGTTTTACAATACATGAAATATATTAGAAATTACAATAAGTGTGTGTGTGAGATTTTAATATATATTAATAAATATATAGGTAGTGCAAAAATAGTGGGGGAGGAAACATCAGCAATATTTCTCATACTGTTGTTTTCATCCTGCTACAAAAGAAGTTGAAAACAATATGTTCTTTCTACAAAGTATATTTTTCTGTGTTCTCAAGGTGGCGCGTTTTTAAAAAATGAAGCTTTCAATTTATTTCTAATTTTGATTTGAAGCCTACTATTGATCTTGAGTTTTGGTGGAGTTTTTAGACATTGTATGTAAGTCTGTTCTTTTCCTGACTGTAAACTATCTTAAAATGGCTGCCTTGCAGACTTTCCTACTGACATTATAAAATCGGGTTCATTTGTTCCAAAGAGAAATGCCTGAATAAGCACTCCTTTCTTCACAAGACATACACTCTAACCCAGGCAGCTTCTGGTAAATTTCTTCTGTATGCTCTCTAAAACTTCCATGTCCTCCTTATAATGAAATGACCAGAAATGGACACAATATTCCAAGTGGGGTCTAACCAGGTTTTCATACAGCTGCAACAGTACCTCATGAATCTTGAAACTAATCCCTCAAATAATGAAGCTCAACACACATATGCTCTTACTCAACATTTGTCTGTAGTAAGGTTAGAGAGATCTATGGACTTGGACCCCAAGATCACACTATTTCTCCACACTACTAAAAATACTGTCATAAACTTTGTACTCTTCCATCAAGTTCGATCTTCCACAATGTATTACTTAATTCTTTTCTGGATTGAACTCTATCTGCCACTTCTCATCCCAGTTCTGCATCCTATCAATGTCCCACTGTAACCTACGACAACGTTCTACACTATCCACAACTCTACTACCCTTCATTGCCCTTTCAGGTGCACCACCACAGTCATTTTGTGGTCATTGTTGTCTGACTGAAACAGACCCACATGGAACCTGTAAGTGAGAAATATAAAATTCTTTATTCACACAGAACACTTCCAGGAGAGGGAGACCATGGGAGAATCCAGGAAAATCTCATTCCCCTGATGATACTTTATTCTTCTTCAACACAAAGATAACAATAAACCATTAATTAGTTTCAGTTGCTTTCATCACAAATTCAAAGGATTACATGTTTACACCAGTAGCAGATCTCAACGAATAGAGCACCTTTGAATATTCAATACTGGTGTCTGTTCCAAAAACCAGACACCCAAAACTTACCCTTTTGCTACTGTGTTGAGGGTTAGCTGATTAGTATACAACTAACCTGAAAGTTAAATGACAAACGTATGTGTCTGCCCTGTACTCTGCATTAAGGGCAGGGATACCCCTTAACAGTGTGCCAATAGCAGGAGCACTCAAATGTTGGTGGGTTGCTGGACAGTGCAGTTCTTTGGGCTGGAAGGGCCTGCCTTTTCCATGCTCATGCAGATTCCGCAAATGCTGGAAGCCCAGATTAACATGAACAAAATGCTGGAGGAACTCAGCAGGTCAGGCAGCCTCTGTGGAGAAGAATAAAGAGTCATCATTTTCCAGAATGCCACAACTCAAGAATGATTAATAAACTTCAAGACCTTGGCCTTAATACCCCTTTATCCAATTGAATCCCCAATTTCCCACCTCCAGACTCCAGTCAGTTTGGATTGGCAACAATGTCTTCTCCACAATCTCCATCAGCACAGGTACACAGCAAGACTATGTGCTTAGCCCCCTGTTCTACTCAGTTACACTTATGACTGTGTGGCAAAGCGCACCTCCATGCCATAGTTAAGTTTGTTGATGACACCACTGTCACAGACCGAATCACAGGTGGTGACGAATCAGCATATAGGAGGCATATTTGAAAATCTGGCTGAGTGGTGCCATAACAACAACCTCTGACTCGATGTCAGCAAGACCAAAGAGCTGATTATTGACCAGGAGGAGGAACCTAGAGGTCCATGAGCCAGTCCTCATCTGGGTCAGAGGGGAAGAGGGTCAGTAACTTGAAATTCATTTAAGTAAAGAACCTGTCCTGGGCCCAACACATAAATGCAATTACAGAGGGAAAAAAAAGCATGGCAGCACCTCTACTTCCTCAGGATTTTGCAAAGATACAGCATTACATCTGAAACTTTGACAAACTTCTGTAGATGTGTGGTGGAGAGTATATTGATTGACTCTGGTGGATGCAGCCAGTCCACCACAGGTAATGCCCTCCCTGGTATTGAGCACATCTACACAGGAGCATTGCCACAAAAAAGCAGCATCATTCATCAGAGATCCCTAGCCCCTAGGTAATGCTGTCTTTTCTCTGCTGCCATGCACCTCAGGACTCTCACTACCAGTTCAGCAACATTTGTTACCCATCAACCAACAAGCTCTGAACTAGAGGGGTTAACCACTCAAATTCACTTGCCCCATCACTGACTTGTTCCCTTACTTATGGTCTCATTTTCAAGGACTCTTCATCTCATGTTCTCAATGTTTATTGTTTATTATTCTTATGGGTTTTTCCTCTTTTTGTACTGTACAATCTGCACACTGATTTTCTGTTCAGTTGGTGCAGTCTTTCATTGATTCTATTATGGATATTGGATTCATTGAGTATTACCACAAGAAAATGAATCTCAGATTTGTATATAGTGACATGTATGTACTTCAATAATAAATTTACTTTGAACTTTTAATTTTGAATCCCTAACAGTCGTGGGCCAGATAGTCACACAGGTCAGTGACCATAGTGCACAATCTCACCAAGGCTTCTGAGAGCATCCTTGAATAATTCCTTGTGTTCAGCTGCTCAATACAATAGTAATGGCATCAAGTAACTGTGTATTTAACCACCAGTACAAATATAAATTAATCTTGTTAACTGTTTAAGCATCTCAGTCTTGGCAAAATGGGGAATTGCACCTGGGAATTTGTTGATGTGAAAATTAGCTTCTGGACTATTAGACTATCAATTAGATCCCTCCTTGAGAGGTAGTGTTCTCTTTCTAATAGATTCTTTTATGTAATTCCCTTTTGAAAAGCTGAAAATTATATGCTGCATTCAAAGGTGGGAAAGATGCTGATCTCTCCATAAGCCACGTGAAGGGTTTCGGCCCGAAACGTCATCACTACCTCCTCCCATAGATGCTGTCTGGCCTGCTGAGCTCTGCCAGCAATTTGTGTTTTTATTTATTTCCAGCATCTGTAGATTCAATCGTGTTGCCTTTGTTGTGAAATGCTGGTTCCCTTCCACACTGCCAGTATGTACCCACCCTGCAAACACTAGGAAGCTTGGCACTTCTTGCACAAGAAAGCCTGAAATTTCTCTTTACTACTATGCTGCAGCGGTCTGAATGCATTTTGATAGTGAAATCTTCATGGAACCCAGCAGCAGAATACAGATTGAGTGCTCCTAACCCAAGTAGGAGTATCTTATCTCTGCATCTGCACCAGGAAAAACAAATCTATCCTATCTGATGGAAAGGAAATATTGCAAAGGAGAGAGGGTGTTTTTTGTACATGGTCATGTTTAGTTAAATGACTTAAATAGCTTTTAGATAGTGAAACTTTGTATAACATGTTGACATTTTTAATTAATTCACAAATTTGTACTGAACCTTGAATATCCTTGAACTCAGAAGATTTCAAAGAACTTGATGTACTTGCCAGCTGGAAAAAAAATGGGGTGGTGACTTCACTTTCTGTCAAAAGTTTTCCTCTTGCTAAATAGGAGGATCTCTCCTCCACCCTCGTAACATCCATCCCAAAGCAAAACTGTCCAGTGCAACACTGGTACCAGCCTACCCACCATCACGGACATATATACAGAAAGGTGCTGGAAAACAGCCAATAACATCATAAAGGATCCCTCCACCCTGCTCATGGACTGTTTATTCCACTCAGATCAGGGAGGAGGCTATATAGCATCCATGCTAGGACTACCAGACTCGAAACAGTTACTTTCCCCAAGCAGTAAGGCTGATTAACACCTCAATCAACGAACCCCACCACTACTTCATTATTTCCTGCCAGTCACCTTATGTAAATCACTTTATGGTGTTAAGTCTTATCAGCAAAGACAGAAGTATCCGTTGGAGTCTGGTATTATTTTCAAAACAGTGTTTATTAGTAAACTATACAAATCAATATCAACAATGCAAATATACAGATAATACACGTTAGCAATACTAAACCTAAAAGTGCGGGTATAATAATAATCAATAATAAACAAGCTCTATCGTTGTCTAGGGGATAATGAATTGTCATATGTGAGTATAAAGTTCAGTTCAGTTCATACAGGCTAAGGTAGTTGTTGGTCGATGTGTTGTAATTGTTGAAGAGAGAGAGAGCGAGCAAACAGTGACAGCTATTGTCTTGCAAACCTTCCTTTACGATCCTGATCCGTCGATATGTTCTTGTGGCCATTCAGGTATGACCCCTCTGTCCTTCAGCTAGACCGTTCTTCTATGGTGGACGTCACCCAGGCAAGGGTGGACACACACACAAGCCCCACCAGCCTTGCTATAAACACTGTGAGTTAAAATTGACCGATCCTTCGTTCGGTCTCCGGTGCCCCACAGTTTTCTCATGGGTTCCAATCCTTAAACAGTGCTCACTAGTGTGTCTCTTGGTGCATCTCCTGGTGTGTCTGAGGGGTGTCTCCCCAGACCTCACTTTTATCCCTACTCACGGGGTCTCAGATGTCAATCAGTTTTGAATGGCTTAGCCCATCAAACCAGCCCACTCCGGCTGTCCACTGAGGAATTTTAATGAACAGAATAGTACCAAGTAAACAGCCCTCTCCGGAGCCGTGAGTCTTACAGGTGTCCTAATATGGTCTCTCTCCCCCGGTGTTATCTCGCCCTTGTCAGAAGCAAATGTTCCAGTCCCAGTATGTTTTTGTTCCATCTCTTTCTCTCCCATTAACAGCCTGGCAACAGTAACGGTTTGTAATTCTCCCAGGGGAGGGGGACATGGGCAACCTTGCACACTTCTGCCCATCAGAGCTGTTCATCCTTCGTAACACCCCCATCCTTCTAGGAATTTTCATCATAGGGGAAAATTAACTAATACAGCGTTTTCCAGGATTACAGAGTTTAGCAAAAATACAGAAGTGTTTTTAACTACAAAGCAATACAGATATACCTTCAACTTAGCATCTAGATAACCAGTTAGTGATTACAGTGTCACTTCCTTTAATATGTTGTATCTGAATATCAAACTCTTGTAGTACCAGACTCTAACGGGTACTATTTTTGCTGGTAAGACACCCAGTTACGGGGTACGTAACAATGGATATACAATTAATCTACATAAATAAGCTGTCTTATGTATTTATTTTGCTTTATTATTATTATTGTGTCTAACACATAACAATAATATTTGAATACCATGTTGAATGCAACCTCAACAACATGGTTTAGCCTGTCCTTGGAAGGGGCCCAATTGTACATCAGCAAGAGGGTGCTGATACTGATTTGTTCTTAGTAATTGACAAGTTTTGTTTATTGGTTGAACTGATAGGAGAATTAATTATGTTGCAATATAGAAAACAGAAGCAAGTATATTTGCTCTTCCATGTTACTAAAACATTCAATACAGACACACGTCACCTCCAATACTTGACGGGTGGCAGTCTGTAAGTCCCAGCTAGAGCCCGAGAAAAACAAACAGAAAGGTTTTGGAAAGGTCTAGGTATAGATGGAGGCAAACTCCCAGTTATGAAAATAATAAATGGAGTAAATAGGCTGTAGAAAGCAAAATGCCAAGCATCAATTACTTTACCATACTATTCCAATCTTTTTCCATGTTTTTGCATTAAGAAATATCTCTCTCTTCTTCGATACCAGAAGACCAGAAGATTCAGTTCGTCTTCCATTTCCTTGTCCCCCATTACTATCTCTCTAGCATCATTTTCCAGCAGTCTGCTATCCACTCTCACATCTCTTTTACATTTATGTAACAGAAGAAACTTTTGGTATCCTCTTTAATATTATTGGCTAGCTTATTTTCGTGTTCCACCTTTACTTTAATTATTTTTTTAGTTGCTTTCTGTTGGTTTTTAAAAACTTCCCAATCCTTTAATATCCCACTGATTTTTGCTCTATTAGATACCCCCTCTTTTTATGTTGGCTTTGACTTTTCCTGTTAGGCATGGTTGTATTTAGTGTGGTGGCTCATAGGCTGTCAAATTGTCTACAAATTACAAAAGGAGATAGAAAATGCATGCCAAAAGGGCAATGTTATAATAATCATGGGGCATTTCAATATAGAAGTAGATTGGGAAAATCAGGTTGGTGTACTGAATGTACTTAATGACTCAGCCTCTACTCTCTTCAATGGGAGAGGTTGCAGAGATATACTGGACAAAGAAAATATTCCTCATCTTGATTCTAATTAGTTCACCTTGTAAATCTGATCTGGCGGAATTGGCCGATTTCTGATGAACCTTTTTCCTTTAGGATCAGTCTCCTAAACATCGAGGGCAAAATCAGTAAATCTTTAGCAAAATGAGAAATAATTTTGATTCATTAAAATTTCATACCTAAAGTTATTTTGTGCAATAAATTCTGTTTTCTTGAGCAGTAGAAGCTGAGGAGAGACCTAATAGAACTTTATAAGAGAATGAGAAACACAGAATCATTTCCCCAAGGTCAAAATGGCACGTATTTAAAGTGAGGGTGGCAAATTCAAAGTGGCTGTGTGGGGCAAGTTTGTCTACACAGGGTGTGGTAGGTGCCTGGAATGTGCTGCTGACGTGATGGCGGAGGCAGATATGATAGATGTATTTAAAAGGCTCTTAGATAAGCACATTAATGTGCAAAGAATGGAGGGATATGGACAATGTGCAGTTAGAAGGATTAGTTTGGTTAGGCATTTAATTAGAATGTGGGCCTGTCCTGTACTATTCCATGTTCTATAGATGGAGAGTGCAAACATATAAACAAAATCAGATAAAATCCAGTGCATGATGGCCTTAATTTAAGGAGGTTGACTTGGAAACAGACCAAACACTTAAGTGATCATCCAACCTTGAACAAATTGCAATGAATTTTCTTCACTATTTTCTAACAACATTGTTTTAAAATGCTTAAGATGTGCATATGTATTTGCATTTGTTTTTTTTTTATTTTTTCCAGGTATGATCCTCGATTCAATACATGGATTCATCTGGCAAGCATGACCTATAAACGTACTCACTTCAGCCTCAATGTCTTTAACGGTTTAATTTTTGCAATTGGGGGGAGGAATTCAGAGGGTCTCCTCGCCTCGATTGAGTGCTATGTGCCAGCAACCAACAAATGGCATTTGAAAGTGCCTTTGGAAGTGGCCAGGTGCTGTCATGCTAGTGCAGTGATCGATGGGAAAATCCTTGTAACTGGAGGCTATATCAATAATGCATATTCCCGCCTCGTCACTGCCTACGATCTGTCAGCTGACAGCTGGCAAGATGCAGCCAACCTTAGCACACCGAGGGGATGGCACTGTGCCATCTCCCTTTTAGATCGTGTTTATGTCCTGGGTGGGAGTCAGCTAGGAGGTCGCGGGGAGAGGATAGACGTGCTCCCTGTAGAATGTTACAACCCACATTCAGGCCAGTGGTGCTTTGCAGCCCCTCTCCCTGTCGGCGTCAGTACCGCTGGTGTTACAAATCTTGACAATAGGATCTATTTAGTAGGAGGTTGGAATGAAACAGAAAAGAAGTATAAGAAATGTGTCCAGTGTTTTAACCCAGATCTCAATGAATGGACAGAAGAAGATGATCTACCAGAGGGGATCGTGGGCTTATCCTGTTGTGTTTTCATCATGCCTAGGCAGAGAACACAAGAATCCCGGACCAGTTCAGTATCATCAGTTCCCGTCAGTATTTGAAGAACATTTTTAGTCAAAACCACAATTGCACAAAAAAATTGTTTGGGCTTAAATTAATAATTAATTTTAATTATTGAATTCAAAAGAATTAGATTAAAAGGAACAATTAGAGGCAGATCATTGCTGTTAAAAGATGTACATATATTAATGGTGTGCTTCAGTTCGTTGTTTTCCTCGCAGGGGAAGAAGGTAAGTTACCATGGGGTATCTCAGCATGGGTTGTAACAATAGTCATGGTTGTGTAGTAGTTAGCGTAATGCAATTACAGCTCAGGATGTCAGAGTTCAGAGTTTAATTCTGATACCCTCTGTAAGAAGTTTGTACATTCTCCCCATAAACACTAGGCTTTCCTCTGGATGCTCCGGTTTCCTTCCACAGTCCAAAGATATATCGGCTGGT
The DNA here is from genome assembly GCF_030144855.1 of Hypanus sabinus. Lineage (NCBI taxonomy): Eukaryota > Metazoa > Chordata > Chondrichthyes > Myliobatiformes > Dasyatidae > Hypanus > Hypanus sabinus. The sequence continues at coordinate 73,768,336 of NC_082715.1, read as the reverse complement.
AGGTTAATTGGTCACTTTAAATTGTCCTGTTATTAGGCTAGTGTTAAATCAGTGGGCTGCTGGGTGGCACAGCTCATTGGGCCAAAACGGCTGGTTTGCAATGTATCTCTAAATAAATAAAAATAAAATAGTCAGTCAACACCTGCCAGGACATTAATGTAACAGCCTCATTATTAAAACTTGGAGACTTTTATAACTGCTTGGTTTAAATGTTTGGTTTATTAGATTCATGCATTATAAATATGTTGTCTCCCCCCATTCTTTTGAAATATTTAGTTCCTTTTCAGTGTCTGCTATAATGAGCTCATGCAATACTTTACTGGGATCTGTCTTAGAATCATTGAGCACTACAGCACAGAAACAGGCCCTTCAGTCCATCTAGTCCATGCCTAGTTCCATTACCCCACATCTGGACCATAGCCTTCTATGCCTTTCACATCCAGGTACTTATACAAATTTTTCTTAAATGTGGAAATCGAACCCACATCCACCACTTCAGGTTCCCCTTAAATATGTCAAATTTCACCCTTAACCTATGACCTCTAGTTCTAGTTTCACCCAGTGGGGAAAAACAGCAAGTCACTTATCTTTTAGAATATCAGTCTTCAATCCTATCACACAATCTTGCATTTTCCATGAATGCAATGCAGACAGACAGGGTTATTTTTAAAGCATAAGACGTATCAGCTGTCTTTTGATATCAAAGTATGAAAGGAATTGGTCAGACAAATAACAAAATCTCTTGGAGAATTCTAGGATTTTTCTGAAGAGATTCTTGGTGAATACTCTAGGGAAATTTGATACCCAGTTTTTACAAAGCTGGCTGTTTTATTGAGAATGATTAGTTTTTAAAATGGAATTTTTAAACTTATCTTAATTACACTTGTACTTGCAACAGAGTCCATTGAATCACATGCTTTTGACTACTGTTCAATGACTCAGCACTGTATTTTTCTACCAAGCCTTCAAGGGTTTATGACTCAGCTGTTTTAAATTCTCCAAAATAATATGAAGAACAGAGGATTACACAATCGAACATTAATTTGGAATGGGCCAAATGATTTATCACTGCAGTACTTCTGCTTTTCCCTCCTTGTATCTACCCCACCTTGCCATTTCAACATATTGTTGGGTGACAGGATGGAGATACATCTCTACCATAGTAAGTTTAAGGCGTTCCTTCCCTCCACTAGCCTGTAGGTCACCCTTGGGCAAGGTGTATCACTTGCTTAGTCATTCCCTCCCGCTCCCCCAAAATCAGGATTATGTGAAGCCATGACAGGAGGTGGTGAATGTTTGTACAAGCAGCTGGTTTACATCACAAGTCCTGGATATGTGACCACCGACGCCAGTCTGACAATCTCTTAAGACACTTGTAAAGACACTCTCAGAAGGTGGGAATGACAAACCATTTCTGTAGAAAACTTTGCCAAGAACAATCATGGTCATGGAAAGACCACGACCACCCATGTCATACAACACTGCACATAACAGACATACTAGAGTATGACTATATGAGATTTCTCCAAAGCCAGATGTTTTCTTCACATCTCCTCCCTTTACCATTCCTGGCAACATTTCTGGAGAATTTTTTTGATAAAGTAATCCATCCCTGCTTTGAAAGTCTCCAACTTCTTCTGTTCCATTTCCCTTTCACCTGAGTTACCCCAACTCTATCTCTCATTCTTAAATTCCTTCCTACCATCATAAACACAAGAGATACTGCAGATGCTAGAAATTCAGATTAACACACACAAAATGTTGGAGGAATTCAGCAGGTCAGACAGCATCGATGGAAAAGAATAAACGGTTGATGTTTCAGATCAAGACCCTTCATCCGAACCATTTGTGTGTGTTACTCCTGCCATCAAACTGGGGTACCACAATTCTTCTTGCATATTCACATCCATGAGGCCAACTATTTGGTCCCATTGTACAATTGTGCATTATTAATCATCCACAACTGCACCAGGTTCCCATTTAAGAAAACCACCTTCAGTTGCAATTAACTTCCCTGCCATGAGTCTTGTCATCAAGTCCCCAAGGTTCAGCTGTTCTGCTGTGGTGTACAGGACTCTCCCATCCGTCACTCTTCATTCTGATTTCTGCCAATAGCATTTATCCAAGATATCCTTTGTAATTTCCCATTCTGATTTTCCTCTTACCCCCCCTCCCTTCTTCTCACCTATTCATCACCTTTTCCACCTATCGCCTGCCAGCTTATACTCATTCCCATTCCCCCACATTCTCACTATGACTTCTTTTCCAGACCTGCTGAAGGGGTTTGGCCCAAGCCATCTATTGTTTATTCCCCTTCATTGATGTTGCCTGACCAGCTGAGTTCCTCCAACATTTAGTGTGTGTTGCTCCTTTGAATTTACAGCTTGTTGTCTCCCTTCATCTTCCTTCAACCTTAAGCAGATCAGTTCCCTCTATTACCACTCTTAGTGGTGAATCCTAATATCACTCTCCTCACAAGGTTCCACGTGTAAATTTCTCACAAAATATTATGTCTCCTCTTTTAAAATGAACCTGTAGTTCTTACTTGACTTTATATTTACATGAAGCCCCTCAGTCATATTAGACCATATTAGACAATAGGAGTAAAATTCAGCCCGTTGTCCCACTGAGTATGCTCCGCCATTCAGTCGTTACTGATTTACTATTCTCTCTCCTGCATTCTCAAGGGAAGAGATTTAGGATGGAGATGATTGAATAGTGGAGCAGACTCAATGGGTCAAATGGCCTAATTCTGTTCCTATGTCTCACGGTCTTATGAGGAGAAACTGCTTTTCCCAGAGAGTAGTGAATCTGTGGTATTCTCTGCCCAGGAAGGAATAGAGGCTACCTCACTAGATATATTTAAGACACAGATGGATTTTGGCATAGCAGGGGAATTAAGGGTTATTGGGAAAAGGGAGGTATGTGGAACTGAATCCACAGCCAGATCAGCCATGATCTTATTGAATGGTGGAGCAGGCTCAACGGGCCAAATGAGCTGCTCTTGCTCCTAGTTCTCATGTTCTCCCCATAACCTTTATTACCTTATCTAATTAAGAGCTGATCAATCTCTGTGTTATACCCAAAGATTTGGCCTCTAGAACCATCTATGGCAATGAATTCCACAGGTTTACAACCCTCTAGCTAAAAAAATTCCTCTTCAACTCTTTTCTAAAGGGATGTTATTTTATTTTTGAGGCTGTGCCCTCTAATCCTACACTCCCTCACTATAGGAAACACCATCTCTGCTTCCACTCTTTCTAGGCCTTTTATAATTCAAAAGGTTTCCTCTTTATCCTTCTAAACTTCAGCAAGTACAGGCCAAGAACAATCAAATGTTCCTCATATTAGCCAAAGATACTAAGTTTGCTTTCTTGAGTCTACCTGCAGAGTGGAAAGTTACCTCTCTCCTACCACCCAGCTTTCCATTATCTTCAGCCATGCTGCCTGTCCAACATCAAATATTGATGAGGTAGAGCTATCTTGTAAGATCAGACACCTGTGATGAGTTTATTTTGTTTCCTTTCCATTCTCTCTGGCCAGTTTCAATATCATTTGACCTGGTAGCGAGTTTCAAATTGGACATCCTCCTGTTAACTATTTTCATCTCCTAGCTTAGTTCCACTGTGCAGGAGCCTATTCTCTATCCCTACTGCTCCTGAGTTTGATCTTACATGAACTCCAGTATGTCTAAAATTCAATACTTACTCCCTTCACGCTGAGTCCAAAAGATAAAGCTTAGTTTTATCTGTCACGTACATCAAAACATCCAGTAAAGTGTATAATTTCTATCAAATCTAATCTGTGGGGATGTGCAGGGGGCAGCCTGCAGGTGTTGCCACATGTCCACTGTCAACATAGCATGTCACACCTTCCAAACCCAAATTGTAGGTCTTTGCAATGTGGGAGGAAAGACACGCTGTCACGGGAAAACGTGCAATCTCTTTACAGGCAGTGTCAGGAATTGAACCCCAATCAGGGGTTGCTGGCTGGGCTGTAAAGCACTGCGCTAAACACTATGCTTCTGGACTGCCTCTACACACCCTCCACCTCCATTGTTACAACCTAATTGCCTGTCAAGCATATGTCATTCAAACTATCCCATTTCATCCTCTCCATTGGCTTCCTAGCACCAGCTTCACCCCCTCCATCAATGCACACCCTAGCAACAGAATTTATCTGTCTAAATCTATTATTCACCTGCTTATTAAATCTTTTGAAACATGTCATTAATTTTCTTTTTGTCTTTGAACTCCTCTCTGTAGCTGTTCTACCCATTCTGTGAAATAATGTGGGATATTTCAGTGCTGTTAAAAATACAATGGAATTGCAAGTTGTTGATTTTGCCAAAAACTTGTATTAAAAGAATCATGAGAAAATTCAAAATTGTTTGTGTTGGCGAGATTTCAATGTCTTGATTTTTTTTTCTGTGACCCAGCTTAATGTCAATGTGCAAAACAAAATTATAAGCTATAAATGTTTTAAAACTAATAATCCATGTGGTGACAAACATTTGCTAATTAATGCCATACTGCATTGGTGTGATAGAGTAATTTTTAGCATTAATTAGGCCAAAGTGGCCAGTCATTTAAATTCCTATCCACATTCCCATTCTGATATCTCGGCCCATGGACTCCTCTTCTGCTATCAGGATGCCATGAACATCAGTTTCTCCAACTTCTGGTAATTTTCCTCCTCCCCCTTCCCTCTTTTTCATTTCCCTACTCTGGCACCCATCTTACCTCTTCTCCTCACCTGCCTATCTCCTCCCTCTAGTGCCCCTTCTCCTTCCTTTTCCCTCATAGACCACATCCTCTCCTATAAGATTCCTTTTTCTCCAGTCTACCTTTTCCACCTATCACCTACCAGCTTCTTAATTATCACTCCCCCCACCCACCCAGCTTCATCTATCATCTTCAAGCTCGTACTCCTTCCCTTCCCCCCACCACCTTATTCTGGCATCCTCCCCCTTCCATTCCAGTCCTGATAAATGGTCTCAGCCTGAAACTTCAACTGTTTATTCATTTCCATAGATGCTGCCTGGCCTGCTGAGTTCCTCCTGCATTTTGTGCGTGTGACTTTTATCTGAAGCCTCTTTCGGCAATCACCTTAAATATATTATTCTTTTTTAAAGATAAAGTTTCACTTAATCTTATTCAGAACTTCAATGATTTATGGTCTACCAAACTTTCCTTTGCCCTTTCTCTGCTTGACGAAAGACACTGAGCTTCTGAAGTCTGTTCAAGTAATCATAAACAATATGGAGGGGGGGTGGAGCATCACTGGAAGTTGGAGAAATCGATGCTCATGCCATCAGTTTGGGGGCTACCCGGAGAGAATATAAGGTGTTGCTCCTCCAACCTCAGTGTGGCCTCATCACAACAGTAGAGGACACCATGGATGGACAAGTCAGAATAGAAAGTGGAATTAAAATGGGTGGCCACTGGGATAACCCATTTTTTCTGGCAGACAGAGCGTAGATGCTTAGCGAAGCAGTCTCCCAATCTATATTGAGTCTCACTGATATACAAGAGGTCACACCGGGAGCAGCAGGTACGTTAGATGACCCCAACAGACTCACAAGTGTTTGGAGCCCTGAATGGTAGTGAAGGAGGAGGTGTAGCGGCAGGTGTAGACCTTGTTCTGCTTATGATGGTAAGTACCAGGACGGTGATCAATGAGGAGAAATGAATGGACAAGGCAATTGCTTAGGGAGTGGTCCCTGTGGAAAGCAGTAAGTGGGGGGGAGGAGGGAAAGGTGTGCTTGGTGGTAGGATCCCACTGGAGAAGGCAGAAGTCACAGAGAACTAAGTGCTGGACATGAAGTCTGGTGGGGTGATAGGTAAGGACAAGAGGAACCCTATATCTGATGGGGTGAGGGCAGACATGCGCAAAATCGAAGAGATGCAGTTGAGGGCAGCGTTGATGGTGGAGGAAGGAAAGCCCCTTTCTTTGAAGGAGGATACCTCTTTCCTTCTAGAATAAAAAGCTTCATCCTGAAACCAATGTGGTGGGGACGGAGGAACTGAGACAAGGGCCTGGCATTTTTACAAGACGCAGGATGGGAAGAGGTATAGTCCAGGCAGCTATGAGAGTCAGGTAGCTGTGGTTTGTCTCCAGATATAGAGACAGTGAAATCAAGAAAGGGGAGGGAGGTGTCAGAAATGGACCAGGTGAATTTGAGGGCAGGGTAGAAGTTGGAGGCACAGTTGATGAAGTCAAGTAGCTCGGCATGAGTACAGGAAGCAGCACCAATGAAGTTGTGGATGTAGCATAAGAAAAGTGGGGAAATAACACCAGTGTAGGCTTGGAACATAGACTGTTCCACATAGCCTACAAAAAGGGAGGGATAGCTGGGACCCATGCGAGTACCCATGGCTACACATTTTGCTTGAAGGAAGTGGGAGAAGCCAAAGGATGAATTATTGAGAGCGAGGAGAAGTTCCGCTAGATGGAGGAGTGGTAGTGGTGGCAAACTGGTTGAACCTGGTGTCCTGAAAGAAAAGGAGAGCTTTGAGGCCTTCCTGGTGGGGAATGGAGGTTCAAAGAGACTGGACATCCATGGTGGAAATGAGATGCTCGGGGCCAGAGGAGCAGAATTTGGCTCATCGAGTCTGTTCCACCACTTCATTATGGCTGATCCATTTTCCATCACAGCTCCAATCTCCTGCCTTCTCCCCATATTTCTTCATGCCCTGACTAATCAGTAATCTATCTGCCTTAAATATATCTAGTGACTTGGCCTCCACAGCCACCTGTGGTAACAAACTCCACAGATTCACCACTCTCTGGTTAAAGAAATTCCTCCTCATCTCTGTTCTAAAAGGACACCCCTCTAATCTGAGCCAATTTCCTCTAGTCTTTGACTTGCCCCCCAAAGGAAACACCCTCTCCACATCCACTGTCAAGGCCTTTCAATATTCAGTAGGTTTCAGTGTGGTCAACCATCATTCTTCCCAATTCCAGTGAGTACAAGTACAGAGCTATCAGACGGTCTTCATATGACAAGCTTCTCAATCCTGGAATCATTTTTATAAACTTTCTTTGAAACTTCTCCAATGTCAGCACATCCATTCTTGGATAAGGTGCCCAAACCTACTCACAGCACTCCAGTGAGGCCTCACCAGTGCTTTATAAAGCCTCAAAATTACATCCTTGTTTTTATATTCTAGTCTTCTCAAAATGAATGCTAACATCACTTATGCCTTCCTCACCACCAAATGAACCTGCAAAGCAACCTTTAGGAAATCCTGCACAAGGGCTCCCAAGTCCCTTTGCACCTCAGATTTTTGAATTCTTTTCTCCATTCAGAAAATAGTCTACACTGTTATTTCTTTGACAAAGGTGCATGACCATATACTTCCCAACAATGTACTCCATCTACCACTTCTTTGCCCATTGTCATATTCTGTAGCCTCACTACTTCCTCAAACTTACCTGCCCCTCTACCTATCATCCACAAACTTGACCACAAAACTATCTATTCCATCATCCAAGTCATTGACATATAATCTAAAAAGAAGAGGTCCCAACACAGACCCCTGTGGAACGCCACTAGTCAACAGCATCCAGACAGAAAAGGCTCCCTTTATTTCCACTCTTTGCCTCCTGCCAATCAGCCACTGCTTTATCCATGCTAGTATCTTTTCTGTAATACAGTACAATAGGTTCTTGTTAAGCAGTCTCATGTGAGGCACCTTGTCAAAGGCTTTCTGAAAATTAAAGTACACACCATTCACTGATACTCCTTTGTCGACCCGGCTTGTTATTTCTTCAAAGAATTTCAACAGACTTGTCAGCAAGATTGTCCCTTAAGGAAACAATGCTAACTATAGCCTACTTTAGCTTGTGTCTCCATGTACCCCAAAATCACATCCTTAACAATCAATTCCAACATCCTCCCAACCACTGAGGTCAGACTAACTGACTTCTGCCTATCTCCCTTCTTGAAAAGTGGAGTGACATTTGCAATTTTCCATTCCTCCATATTTTAATTAATGAGCGGGTGTACCTAACAGAGTGTACATCTGTGTATGAAATCAATGGTTATTTATCAATGAGGGGACCGATAGGCTGCTCTGGTTGGAGCTATGATGGCCTGTGATTAAGATGTTGGACTTGAAATCCAGTGGATATTACCCATGCTGGTTTGAACTCTGCTTGCAGTGCTATCATTTCAGGCAGCAGGCACCAGCTGTCCAAAAACCACTAACAGTTGGAATGATAGCGTAGCAGTTAGCGTAACACAATTACAATGTCAGTGTTCAGGGTTCTATTCTGCCACTGACTATAAAGAATTTATATCTTCTCACTGTGATAGCATAGGTGTCTTCCAGGTGCTCCTGTTGCCTCCCACATTCCACATACGTACCATTCAGTTGGTTAATTAGTCACATGGGTGCAATTGGGTGATACAGGGTTGTTAAGCCAGAAGGGCTTGTTACCATGCTGATTCTTTAAAGTAATAAAATAAATACATTTTTGTAACGTTTATTGAAATAAAGTCAATACACATCGAACATGCAGTCAAGGTTCAAGATTGCTTAATGTCATTTCCTGTACATTAGTGTAAACATGAATGAACAATTGTTACTCTGGACCCAATGCAGTACCAGAAAAACATGATAAGATATGGAGAACAATAATAATTAAAAACACAATAAATATAAATACATGAGATAGCTTATATATGTACATAGATTAATTGTATGTGCATAAAGTGAAGCCAGACACAGGAGTGATTGTACAAAAGTGACTGACAGGAAATTATAAAGCTGCGGTGGTTGGGGTTTTGGAAGGGTGGATTAGTGGGCAGAGGTGTTGATCAGCCTTGCTCTATGGGAAAAGTAATTGCTTTTGAGTCTGTTGGTCCTAGCATGAATGATACATTCATGGGATAAACAGTCCATGAACTGGAATGGTGGGAACCTTAATGAATCTATTGGAGGAACTAAGTGGGTCAAGCAGCATCTGTGAAAGGAAGGGAATTGTAAAATGCTTGAGGAACTCAGCAGGTCAGACAGCATTTGTGGAGAGAAGTAAAACGTTTCAGGAGCGGATGCTGTTCAACCCACTGAGCTCCTTTAGTAGACTAGATGCTGCCCCAGATTCCAGCATCCACAGCAACCTGCCTTCAAGCATGCAGTCAAACACGTTATTGGGCCACGATATTTAGGCAGTGGGTGGTAGGTACATACATTTTTCTGGTTTGAGTGTAAATTAGGGAAAAATGTTATTAGCAATCTTCATTTCAGGGTACATTTCATTACATATGTCTGTGATAATAAACCTAATTCTGATTTCAAGTATGACAATAGCAAAGTGTAAACTGAGCTCGAGCACTCTCCCAGAAACTGGTTTAAATATTTTAAATTGCAAGCCCAACCCTATCTTGTAAATATAAGGCAATGTTGCATGTGCATGTGCATGTATTGTCAACAGAAAGTTTTAAAATTATGACATGACTACCTGCCTTGCACATTACTTGTAGTACAATTTAACACAAACAAAACGCTGGCAAAACTCAACAGGTCAGGCAGCATTTGTGGAAATGAATACAAAGTCAACATTTTGAGCTGAGATCCTTCATTAGGACTGGAATGGAAGGGGGTAGATGCCAGAATAAGACAATGGGAGGGAAGGCAAACTGGAAGGTGGTAGGTGAAGCGAGGTTGTCGAGGGAGAAGGGGGATGAAATAATGTACAATGTACTGTGTATGTTACTCAAAATAGGTTTTTTTTGGTTTGTTAAGAGTAGGAATGCTTCTTTGTTTGCTAAGTGTTTCTCTCGCAGTTGTTTTGCTGTATACTTGTTGATATGGTAATTGTATTCATTTGTTAACCAATGGGGAATGTTATTTTGTCTTGTGAGGCTGGGAACTTGGGGGAAGGGTTTTTTGCGGGCTTTTGGGGAGAGAGCGGGAGGAAGACGTCGAGGAAGGTGGACGTGCGCTGCACTGCTCGGAAGACCACCGGCGTGGTCCCAGGTGCGACGGCGTGGCGGTCGGATGGGTCGATTGGTTCATTGACTGAGCTCCAATGAGTGCACTAAACAGACTGAACTTTGATAAGTTGGCGCCTTTTATTTTTTCCCATATATATATATTGTATTGCCTAATACTCTTTTAATTTTAGTAAACTCTTTAAAGTGTATTTCATAACAGTATTTGTTGTGGGTTTGATACTGTTGGTGGGCACGAGGCATAAACTCGATTCTCACAGCACTTGCACATAAGGGAGGTGGGTCAGTGAGATGCTGGAACTCCGTTTCCCCTAGACATATACTAGCCTTTTGGGTAAGTGTTACATTTGGACCCACCTCTCATACGTGCAGGTGCTGTGAGAATTGAGTTTATGCCTCGTGCCCACCAACAGTATCAAACCCACAACAAATACCGTTATGAAATACACTTTAAAGAGTTTACCAAAACTGAAAGAGTATTAGGCAATACAATATATATATATATATATGTATATAAAAGGGAAAAAATAAAAAGGCGCCAACTTATCAAAGTTCAGTCTGTTTAGTGCACTCGTTGGAGCTCAATCAATGAACCAATCGACCCATCCGACTGCCACGCCGTCGCACCTGGGACCACCCCGATGGTCTTATGATCAGTCCAGCACACGTCCACCTTCCTCGGCGTCTCCCTGTCTTCGCACTTAGGACCACGCCAGTGGTCTTCCAAGCAGTGCAGCGCACATCCACCTTCCTCGATGTCTTCCTCTCACTCTCTTTCCAAAAGCCCGCGAGAAAACCCTCCCCCAAGTTCCCAGCCTCACAAGACAAAATAACATTCCCCATTGGTTAACAAATGAATACAATTACCATATCAACAAGTATACAGCAAAACAACTGCAAGAGAAACACTTAGCAAACAAAGAAGCATTCCTACTCTTAACAAACCAAAAAAACCCATTTTGAGTAACATACACAGTACATTGTACATAGCCCATCAAGTTTGCTCCTCCATTCAATCATCACTCTCTCAAACCCATTTTTCTGCCTTCTCCCCATAACTTTTGATGCCCTTCCTAATCAAGAACCTATCAATCTCCGCTTTAAATATACACAGTGGCTTGGCCTCCACAGTCATCCGTGGCAATGAATTCAACAGCTTTACCATCCTCTGGCTAAAGAAATTATTAAAAGAGTGAAGATGTATCAAGGGCCTAGATCACTTATTCCTGCTCCTGCAATTAATACTCCAGAATATGTTCAGAGATATCCTCAATTAATGCCAAAGAGAAAGGAATTGAACTTTGTTGAGAAAGCCAGCAATAATTTCAAAACGGCAAAGAAATTTAATGGATTCAAAATTACAAGGTTTTGACAGTAGATCAAGAGAATTTCCACAATGTGTTTAAAGGTCACTAAAAAGTCTGCGCGGTAGATTTTCATCTCTTTTCAATGTCAGGTTCATGTTGTTTGTCGTCGGACAGTACATATTTATTTCCTTATTGAGATTCAGCACAGAATTGGCCCTTTGAGCCATAGTACCCAGCAATCCCCTGATTTAACTCCAGCCTAATCACAGAACAATTTACGATGACCAATTAATCTACCAACTGGTAAGTCTTTGGACTGTGGGAGGAAACCAGAGCACCCGGAAGAAACCATGCAGTTATAAGAAGAATGTAAAAACTCCTTACAGGCAGTGATGAGAATTGAACCTGGGTCACCTGTACTATAATGTATTGTGCTAACCACTATGCTACCGTGCCACCACAACAAATGAAACATTCCTCCAGACCACGAAGCACCCACAAAACATATATCACACACAGCACATAAAACAAAATATTGCCACAAATAAGTTAATAAAATATAATTCAAAGTGTGTGGGACGGGGGAACTGGGGTTGGGGTGCTTTGGGATTCTAATGTTTTAACTGTCATTCATTCTTTGGGGAACTTCTCTGTGTTTGTGGATGCCTGAAAAGAAAAAAATATTTCAGGATATATATTGTATACATTTCTCTGACATTAAAAATACCTATTGAAACCTATTAAAACAAGTAAACTGTAAACAATGCAGAAAACTGTATACAGCTTGCTGTGGATGGTGGTGGTGGATGGTGATGGGATCTCAGTGATTCTCCTTTACATCTACAAAAGGAAGTCCTGGGCAGAGTGGCCAAATAGGAATCCTAGTAATGGCACCTCATCTTCGGATGCACTTGGAATTGTTTTATTATTATTCTATGTACTGAGACACTGTCTTGCATACTGTTTTATGGATCCTCATGCTTTGAGAACCCAGAAGTCCAGATTGAGGCATAAACCTTATTGCTATCAATTTTATTGCTACATGAACAAAGAATGAGCAAAGGAAGAATCAGGTTGAAAATCACTGGCACATGTTTTGAAATATGTTATTGTCTGGCAGCAGTACATTGCAATACATAACAGAAACTATGAAATACTTTAAATAAGTATTGCAAAAAAAAGTCAGCAATATAAAAAGAAAAAAATAGTGAGATAGTTTCCACATGGTTTCATTGTCCGTTCAGAAATCTCATGGTGGATGGGGATTAACCTGTTCCTAAAATGCTGAGTGTGTGTCTTAAGGCTCCTGTACGTCCTTCCAACAATTAAAAGAGGGTATGTCCTGGATGATAGGAGTTCTTCATGACAGATGAAGCCATTGACAAAGATAAGTTAAAGAAGAAGTAGTCGCGGTTGCCCCATACCAAATTAGAGATAACAACATTCCAGTGATAACAATTAACTTATAAAATTGCCGGATTTAAGTGATGTGACACCTACTATTGAAAACTATGAAGTTCCTAGAAAAATACAGAAACAACTTTACTGTAACAGAAAACATAGAAAACCTACAGCACAATACAGGCCCTTCAGCACACAAAGTTGTGCCGAACATGTCCCTACCTTTGAAATTAGTAGGCTTACCTATAGCCCTTTATTTTTCTAAGCTCAATGTACCTATCCAAAAGTCTCTTAAGAGACCTCTACCACCATTGCCAGCAGCTTAATCCATACACTCACCACTCTATGAGTAAAAAACTTACCCCTGACAACTCCTCTGTACCTACTCCCCAGCACTGTAAACCTGTGTCCTCTGTGGCAACTATTGCAGCCCTGGGAAAAAGCCTCTAACTATCCACATGATCAATGCCTCTCATCATCTTATAAACCTCTATCAGGTCACCTCTCATCCTCCGCTGCTCCAAGGAGAAAATGCTGAGTTCACTCAACCTGTTTTCATAAGGCATGCTCCCCAATCCAGGCAACATCCTTGTAAGACTCCTCTGCACCCTTTCTATGGCTTCCACATCCTTCCTGTAGTGAGGCGACCAGAACTGAGCACAGTACTCAAGTGAGGTCTGACCAGGTCCAATATAGCTGCAACATTACCTCTTGGCTCCTAAATTCAATTCCACGTTTAATGAAGACCAAAACACTGTATGCCTTCTTAACCGCAGCATCAACCTGCATAGCTGCTTTGAGCGTCCTATAAACTCAGACCCCAAGATCCCTCTGATCCTCCACACTGCCAAGAGTCTTACCATTAACACTACATTCTGCCATCATATTTGACCTACCAAAATGAACCACTTAAAACTTAACTGGGTTGAACTCCAGCTGCCAGTTCTCAGCCCAGTTTTGTGTCCTATCAATGTCCCACTAGAACCTCTGACAGACCTCCACACTATCCACAACACCTCCAACCTTTGTGTCATCAGCAAACTTACTAACCCATCCCTCCACTTCACTTATAAAAATCACGAAGAGTAAGGGTCCCAGAATAAATCACTGAGGCACACCGCTGGTCACCTACCTCCATGCAGAATATGACCCGTCTACAACCACACTTTGCCTTCTGTGGGCAAGCCAGTTCTGGATCCACAAAGCAATGTCCCCTTGGATCCCATGCCTCCTTCCTTTCTCAATAAACCTTGCATGGGGTGCCTTATCAAATGCCTTGCTGAAATCCATATATGCTACATCTACTGCTCTTTCTTCATCAATGTGTTTAGTCACATTCACAAAAAATTCAATCAGATTCGTAAGGCATGACCTGCCCTTGACAAAGCCATGCCAACTATTCCTAATCATATTATACCTCTCCAAATGTTTATAAATCCTGCCTCTCAGGATCTTCTCCATCAACTTACCAACCACTGAGGTAAGACTCACTGGTCTGTAGTTTCAATAGACAATAGACACAGAAGTAGACCATTTGGCCCTTTGAGCCTGCACTGCCATTTTGAGATCATGGCTGATCATCTACTATCAATACCCAGTTCCTGCCTTGTCCCCATATCCCTTGATTCCCCTATCCATAAGATACCTATCTAGCTCCTTCTTGAATGCATCCAGAGAATTGGCCTCCACTGCCTTCTGAGGCAGTGCATTCCAGACCCCCACAACTCTCTGGGAGAAGAAGTTTTTCCTTAACTCTGTCCTAAATGACCTACTCCTTATTCTCAAACCATGCACTCTGGTACTGGACTCTCACAGCATCTGGAACATATTTCCTGCCTCTATCTTGTCCAATCCCTTAATAATCTTATATGTTGCAATCAGATCCCCTCTCAATCTCCTTAATTCCAGCGTGTACAAGCCCAGTCTCTCTAACCTTTCTGCGTAAGACAGTCCTGACATCCCAGGAATTAACCTTGTGAATCTATGTTGCACTTCCTCTACAGCCAGGATGTCCTTCCTTAACCCTGGAGACCAAAACTGTACACAATACTCCAGGTGTGGTCTCACCAGGACCCTGTACAAATGCAAGAGGATTTCCTTGCTCTTGTACTCAATTCCCTTTGTAATAAAGGCCAACATTCCATTAGCCTTCTTCACTGCCTGCTACACTTGCTCATTCACCTTCAGTGACTGATGAACAAGGACTCCTAGATCTCTTTGTATTTCTCCCTTACCTAACTTTACGCCGTTCAGATAATAATCTGCCTTCCTGTTCTTACTCCCAAAGTGGATAACCTCACACTTATTCACATTAAATGTCATCTGCCAAGTATCTGCCCATTCACCCAGCCTATCCAAGTCACCCTGAATTCTCCTAACATCCTCATCACACTGCCACCCAGCTTAGTATCATCAGCAAACTTGTTGATGTTATTCTCAATGCCTTCATCTAAATCATTGATGTAAATCGTAAACAGCTGCGGTCCCAATACCGAGCCCTGTGGCACCCTATTGGTCACCACCTGCCATTCCGAGAAACACCCATTCACCGCTACCCTTTGCTTTCTATCTGCCAACCAGTTTTCTATTCATGTCAATGTCTCCCCCCCCAATGCCATGAGCTCTGATTTTACCCACCAATCTCCTATGTGGGACCTTATCAAATGCCTTCTGAAAATCGAGGTACACTACATCCACTGGATCTCCCTTGTCTAACTTCCTGGTTACATCCTCGAAAAACCCCAATAGATTAGTCAAGCATGATTTACCCTTGGTAAATCCATGCTGGCTCGGCCCAATCCTATCACTGCTATCTAGATATGCCACTATTTCATCTTTAATAATGGACTCTAGCATCTTCCCCACTACTGATGTTAGGCTGACAGGTCGACAGTTCTCTGTTCTCTCCCTCCCTCCTTTCTTAAAAAGTGGGATAACATTAGCCATTCTCCAATCCTCAGGAACTGATCCTGAATCGAAGGAACATTGGAAAATGATTACCAATGCATCCGCAATTTCCAGGGCCACCTCCTTTAGTACCCTAGGATACAGACCATCTGGACCTGGGGATTTGTCAGCCTTTAGATCCATCAGTTTACTCATCACCGTTTCCTTCCTAATGTCAATCTGTTTCATTTCCTCTGTTTCCTGAGCTATCTCTACTCCCTTCCTTGAATAAAGGAACAACACCCACAACCCTCCCATCCTCCAGAACCTCTCCTGTCCCCATTGATGATGCAAAGATCATCGCCAGAGACTCAGCAATCTCCTCTCTTGCCTCCAACAGTAGCCTGGGGTACATCTCAACCAGTCCCACCGACTTATCCAACTTGATGCTTTCCAATAGCTCCTGCACATCCTCTTTCTTAATACCTACATGCTCAAGCTTTTCAGTCCACTGCAAGTCATCACTACAATCACCAAGATCCTTTTCCAAAGCGATTACTTAAGTAAAGTATTCATTAAGTACCTCGGCTATTTCCTCCGGTTCCATACACACTTTCCCACTGTTACACTTGATAGGTCCTATTCTTTCACATCTTATCCTCTTGCTCTTCACATACTTGTAGAATGCCTTGGGATTTTCCTTAATCCTGCTCACCAAGGCCTTCTCATGGCTCCTTCTGGCTCTCCTAATTTCCTTCTTAAGCTCCTTCCTGTTAGCCTTATAATCTTCTAGATCTCTAACATTACCTAGCTCTCTAAACTTTTGTAAGCTTTTCATTTCTTCTTGACTAGATTTATTACAGCCTTTGTACACCACGGTTCCTGTACCCTAGCATAACTTCCCTGTCTCATTGGAACGTACCTATGCAGAACTCCACACAAATATCCCCTGAACATTTGCCACATTTCTTCCATACTTTTCCCTGAGAACATCTGTTTCCAATTTAATCTTCCAATTTCCTGCCTGATAGCCTTATAATTCCCCTTACTCCAATTAAATGCTTTTCTAACTTGTCTGTTCCTATCTCTCTCCAATACTATTGTAAAGGAGATAGAATTATGATCACTATCTCCAAAATGCTCTCCCACTGAGAGATCTGATAACTGACCAGGTTCATTTCCTAATACCAAATCAAGTACAGCCTCTCCTCTTGTAGGCTTATCTAGATACTGTGTCAAGAAACCTTCCTGCACATACCAAACAAACTCTACCCCATCTAAACCCTTTGCTTGAGGGAGATGCCAATTGATATTTTTTGAAATTACTGAAAAATTCTTTGAACAATTACATGTATATAGGTGATTATATAAAAATGCAAGCAAGCATAAAAGTTAAACTATAAGAAAAATAATCAGTCTATGCCCCAATCCAACACTATTCACTCAGATCAATTTATTACCCAGTGCTCTGATTTAGCAGAAGGCTTAAACTCCAAGAAATAACAGTGGGAGGCGTAATAGTGGAGTCGAATTTTATTGAAAGCATCCAGAGAATTGGCCTGGGAAAACGCCTTTGGCTAGCCACTCGAATTATGCCTCTTAACATCTTATACACCTCTATCAAGTCACTTCTCATTCTCCTTCACTCCAAAGAAAAACATCCTAGCGCACTAACCCTATCCTCATAAGACAATCCAAACAGCATTATGGTAAATATCCTCTAAAGCTTCCACAACATTCCTATAATGGTGCAACCAGAACGGAACGCAGTAATCCCAGATTCAAGTCCTGTTCCCATCCTACGATTAAGGTAATATTTACTGTCAGACATGTTACTGTTCAGATGCTTACTTTGAATACTGTTCTTTGTCATACAAATAGGCCCTTCAGACCACCACATCCATAACAACATTTTTAACCAATTTCACTAATCCATCTGTCTGCACACTACATCTCCCCTTCCTGTACCTTGTCTATTTAAGATTCTGCCCAAGTGCCTTAATGATTGTATCTGAACACAAGAGATTCTGTAGATGATGGAAATCCAGAGCAAATACTGGAGGAAAGTGTATCAGACAGCATCTATGGAGAGGGATAAACTGTCAATGTTTCAGGCCAAGATCCTTCATCAGGTCTTGATGAAGATGCTCTCCCTGACCCACTAAGTTCCACCAGCCTCAGGCATTGGAGTTGGTGCACAAACGCGGCATGCGGTGTAACCATGGGTGATTGTCTTGGATGTTTCTCTCTTGTGATCACAAGGCCCATTTGGATATTGTGTCAGGACACTGGAGCAGGGATCCAGTCACAGACCCAGTACTGTACACACAGTGATATTAATTGAATAACAAATCCCAAGGTACAGACAAAGTCAGCATCAAAGTTCAGGCAGAGATCAAAACATATAGAGAAATCCAAAAACCAGAATTGGGAAACAGGCAGATATTCGGACAGACAGAGTTCAGATACGAATGCTGGAAAGGCTCAGGAAAACTCACTGGCACAATCTGGCAGCAAACAGATGAAAACACAGGACTGAAATATGCTGAGCAATAAGCAGAGAGGCAGATGATAGGTGGAGCACAATGTGACAGAAGTGGCAGCAATACAGGTAATAATGAGAAACAGATTTTAGACGGAGTACTCAGTAATACAGGGGCTGGAGTAGAGCAGGAACAGGGACAGGAACACATGGCAATACAAAACCACAGACTGACAGCTAGGGGGAAACACACAAAAAGGCAGAGTTCAACTCGAGATACTGACAGATTGATTATATGAGATGCTGTAGTCCTGGTTCTCGTTTCTGGCATGACAGACAGCAGGGGAGTTCCGTGGACTCAGTGGTAGCAAGGACAAGGTCCCAAGCCACAAGCTAGCCTGTAGCTACAGTCTGGGAGAGGAGACACCAGAGGCAGTGTAGCGTGGTCCATTCTCAGTTGGGTCTGGCCTCTCCCTCCAGAGTTATATCAGTGGAATGACAGGCTGGATTGCATGCATATGTTTGCGCTCTGCCAGGAACTGCACCATGAACTTACAGGACATGTCGCTCAGAGACTTGGGCTACATATATATTTTGTCTTTGCATGACTATGTCTTTTCTGCTTGCTATTTTGAATGTGCTGTGTATGTTCTGCCTTTTGACCCCAGAGTAATACTGCTTTCTTCGGCTGTATGGTTGTATTGTTAAATGATATTACACTTGAATTTGCTGTGATTGATTTGACTTGATTTTTTTTTTACCCAGGATTTTGGTGTCTGTAGTCTCATGTCAATCCAACTAAGATAAAGGTGGCAGTGTGGAAAATGATATGTGGAGTTGTGAATGAATCCAACACAAAGTGAACCTAATTACAGTTCTGTGATCTAATAAAATTTTACCAAGGCAAATATGAGGGGGATACCTTCCTATCTCGCCAATACAACATGTAACCATGTATATACAGCTCCCAACTACAACCATCCTTCAGCCATGATACAGTGATGGCCACAACATCATACCTGACAATCTGTAATAGTACAACAGGATCATC
This sequence comes from Hypanus sabinus, assembly GCF_030144855.1. NCBI lineage: Eukaryota > Metazoa > Chordata > Chondrichthyes > Myliobatiformes > Dasyatidae > Hypanus > Hypanus sabinus. The sequence goes on along the minus strand of NC_082715.1, from coordinate 73,749,248 downwards.
CACCTTATTTCTTATACTCCGTGCATTGAAATATAACACATTGAGTGCTGTATTTGCTACCCATTTTGATTTTGCATCCCTAATGCTCTGATACTCTCCTTGCTGGTCGCAATTTTTTTCTATCATCTATCCGTCCTTCCTGACAGTCTGACTGAACGCTATCCTTTTTTTTTACCCGTCCTTTCTATCCTGAGTCCTTTCACTCTGATTCCTATCACCCTGCCAAATTAGTTTCAACTCTAACAAACCTGACAGTGAGAATATTGATCCCCCTTGGATTCAGGTGCAACCTGAATCTTTTGCATAGGTCATATCTCCCCCAGACGAGACCTCAATGATCCAAGAACCTGAAGTCCTGCCCCCTGCACCAGCTTCTCAGCCACACATTTATCTGCCAAATGTGATCCAATGGTTTTTCAAATGTCAAGAATAAGGCATAAAATTTATTGCCTACAGTCATTTTTATTAAATTTTAAAAGACTGGAAAACAAATAAGAAAGAGAAGCAGAGGAAACAAAGTCAAAGGAAAAAAGCAGTCTTGATTGTCTCATACTAAGAGTAGTGATAAGAACATTCCAGTGATAATTAACCTATAAAATTGCCAGATTCCAGTGGCATGATACATGATAACTAAGACGTTTCTAGAAAAATACAGAAGCAACTAATCTGTAATTACTGTAAAATTAACTGAACAACGTGACTTATATAAAAATACAGGCAAACACAGAAAAGTTAAACTACAAGAAAAATATAGTTCTACACCCCCAGACCAGTAGTAGCTAGGGAGAGCAGCGTGAATTATTATTATAATTTATGTATACAGGCTGGAGGACAGATAAAACTTTAAAAAGTTAATGGTTGGTGGCATTTGGCAATAAAAGAATAGCCTCACAGCAGCAAACACACTGCAGTTGAGACTTGATCAGTCAGCAGAAGGTTTAATTCGGCAGAGCATCAGTTCTTGAACTAAAGGGTAGGCTATCACAAAGTGAAAAATGCTGGTTTGCCATCATTACAGTTTCAGATTCAGAGTCATTTATTTATCACATGTACATTGAAACACACAGTGCAATGTGTCATTTGTGATAACAAGCAACAAAACCTAAGGATATGCTGGAAATGGTCTACAAGTGTCGTCACCCATTCTATCGAAAACATAGCATGCCCTCAATGTAAGTAGCAACAACATCAAAACAAAATGACAACAGCAAAACAAGCCCCTTTCCTCCCTCCCACCCACTTGTACACAAGACTCTCAACTTAGGACAGACCACTTCTGGGCTTCCAACCTACAATGCCCAGCCTGGACTCGCTATCGGGCCTTTGACTCACAGACTTGCAGATGTCGTCCATGACTCCAACACTTGTACAGGTAGCAGCAGTTCAAGTTCAAATTTATCGTCATCTGACTGTACCTACTGTATGTACAACCAAACAAAACAACATGCCTCCAGACCACAATACACCCACAAAACATATATCACACTCAACACATAAAACAAAATGACCATAAATTATTTCATAAAATATAATTCAAAATGCACGTAGTGTGTAGCACAGGTAAACAGGAAACAGGAAACAGTGAACAGCTCACTGTCCAAGTGACAAGACCTTGTTGATGGGCAGGGTATTCATTAGTCGCACAGCTTGAGGGAACAAGCTGCTTCCCAGTCTGGCAGTCCTAGTCCTGATGCTTCTGTACCTCCCTATCTCACTCCCTATCCATTGCAAATGTTGGTAGACGGGTAAAGATATTCATACTTCACCTTAAGTGTGCTCATGAATGTCCACCCTCACTGCCAAACCACACATGGGAATATCGTGTTCAATGCTTTGGAAACTGCTGAGTCCACAACATCAGGTTTCATCAATGAGGCAAATCATTGAACCACCCCTGCTTCTTACAGCCTCTCTCCTAGCCACCCCTGTGGGTTCTGACCCTTCCCTGACCAGCTGCAGAACTTCTGACATCATTCTTGGACATTCCTGTACACCTAATCCTATGCTCATATGCTTGAGATGAGCCCACCTGAACCAAGCCAATCATATTCCTGGATAACCCCAACCCTAATGCAATGTACCAGAAGGTGCATATTGAAAAGAAATGGTTGATTAGTTGTCCATTGTATCTGACAATGACAGTGAGAGACTTTTTAAAGTGGAAAAAGTCCACTCGACCTCGGAAGTCCAGGTCCAGTGGTATTAGTAGTCATTGGTTGCAGTGAGTGACCATGACTTATATGTGCCTGCCACAGCCTTCGATCACAGTACTCAAAGTGAGGCCTCAACATTACATCCTTGCTTTTATATTCTAATCAACTCAAAATCAATGCTAACAGGGAATGCTGTAAAGCAGCATAGCAAGCTATGAAAACATGTCTAAGTCTCCGGGAAAAGGAAATAACTTCAATGATTGTCACATAGTTGCTGAGAAGTGATTGTTCATATATCATTTGTGCTGATTTATGAAGTTACGTTGACGTATTTGCTTTTGGGAGGTGTTATGAGTGCTGAGCAGACCTGATGGAAATGGGTTGCATTCAGATCTCCGGGATCTGATTACCAAACTGGGGGGCCGGTGAATCGGGATAGAAGTCCTTTATTTGATCTGGTTGTGTGGATAACCAGACGGGAAACCAGCAGAGATGGATATTGGCAAATTTTTTAAAAACCCAACTTCGGGGGCATTGGAGGATGCCAGAAAGGTGGAATTACTACAGGAATTGAGTGTTGCGAGACAATTGAATCTCTCGGCAGTGAAACCGGTGATGAGAAAGTTGGAGATACAGAGAGCAATAGCTGCGTATTATGTATCCTGATAAGTGTTCCTGTCGGATGTATTGGAACTGTTCCCTGAGAGGAAACCAACCGAGAGTGAGCTTCAGTTACAGTTAGAAAAATTAAGGTTGTCTGAGGAGAAAGAGAAAAGGGAGCATGAACTCTGGTTAAGGCAGCTGGAGGCAGAGAGAGAGAGGTGGCTGCAAGGCAGAGGAAGGAAAGGGGGAAAGAGAGGTAGTTTGAGCTGGAAAAAGAGAAGTTAAAGGCATCGCAGGGAAAGGACCAGGCAGCAGACCCAAACAAGGGGTTCAAGATTGGTCAGGAGATTAAGTTGGTACCCCAATTCGAGGAGATGGATGTCAATAGGTATTTCCTCCATTTTGAGAAAGTGGCTTTGAATCAGAATTGGCCTAAGGAGAAATGGGCTGTTCTGTTACAGAGTGTTCTTAGGGGGAAGGCTCAGCAAGCGTATTCGGCATTGGCTATGGTTGAGTCTAAAGATTATGATGAAGTAAAAAGGGCTATACTGAGGAGTTACGAATTGGTTCCAGAGGCGTACTGGCAGAAGTTCCAGAATTTGAGGAGGCCGTGAGACTGCACTTATTTAAAGTTTGCCCGTGAGATGCAAATGTATTGCGAGCGTTGGTGCGCCTCAAAAGGGGTCATTGTTGATTATGACAAACTGCTACAGTTAATGCTGATTGAGCAGTTCAAATGTTGTATCCCTGAAGGTATGAAGATGTACTTGGACCAGAAGGAGACAGAGACTCTGTCTGCGACTGCCAAGTTAGTAGACGAATATGCCTTAACCCACAAGACAAAATTTCCCCTAAATAAGAGCTACTACAGGAATAGTAGGGACGGTAGAGAAAGCCCACCGGCTAAGGCAGAGAATAAGCTGGGGACTATCGGAAAAGGCAAGGAGGAGGAAAAGCAGGCTGGCAAGAAGGTTCCCAGCTTTACATGTTATAATTGTGGGAAAGCTGGCCACATAGCATCTAAGTGCTTTGCTCTGAAGAAGGAGACAGGAAAGGGAAAGACGACAACTCCGACTGGTTGCATTGAGCCGGTCAGCAGACCGATGAGTAAGGCGAGGTTAGATAGAGCCCAAGAGGGGTGTGAGAGGTTTATTTCAGAAGGGATGGTATCTGTGAAGGAGGGAGAAACCCCAGTTCCAGTGCGGATCTGGAGAGATGCTGGGGATGTGTATTCAGCAGTGAAGCTGACAAGCAAGCCTGTAAGTGCTGAGGACCCGCCCATAGATTCCAAGATTTATCCCGCCTGCGCAATAACTCGCAGCATGTCTAGAAAGGCGGCTGAGACAAGAACCAATTTAAATGAGTCCAGTGTTGATCTAGCAGAGACGTTTTTACCGACCTTGTTTCAGAAGGGGTTACCGGATGAGGAGAAAAAGGATAGTGGGGCTAAGGAAAGTAAGGGAGATGAAGCAGATTTAGTGTTGTCAAGGAAAGAAATTTTGAACCTTGCCCATAAGATACCCCTAGGTGGACATTTTGGAGTGAGGAAGGAATTTATGGAGGCACAGAGCCAAGACGAGAAATAGATGTGGCAGTTAGAAAGTCCAGGGTTGGACACTTGTGATTTATGTAGCTTGAAAGAGCTGGTTGTAGTTGAAGAATTTAAGCGTGTTCCCAATTATGTGAGGGCAGTCCTAGATGAAAAGGATGCCGCTACCTTGAGGGAGTCTGCTGGGTTAGCAGACGAGGTTGTTTTAACCCCAAGGTTGAGTTTACTCCAGATGGGAGTTGCCCAGAGAGTAACTGGGAGGATCAGGGGAACTTGGAATTTGAAAGAGGGACTGGTATTGAAAGCCTAGAAGAGGCAGAGTTCCCGGTTGTCTGTGTTGTGAAGGTACCTGTGGATGCACAGGGTACTGAACCTTGTGTGCAGACTCAGGAAAAGTCTAAGGTATCTGACTTAGTTAAAAAGGAATGCAGTCCTTTTGGGTCAGTTGGACTTGGTTCAGTGAAGAAAGGGTTAACCCTGGCACCAGTAGAAATTGAGGATTCTCAGTGACTTGTGGTAAAAGTTAGTGATGAGATGAAAGCTGGTGAAATGGATATTATTGAAGATGTTGAGGGGAAAAGTGGTACTAAACTTTTGCATAAGGAAAATATAAAGTCGAGTTTGGTTTCAGAACTGTTGATCAAAGTGAAGGGACCATTAACTAAACAATGGTTTGTTAACAAGGTGTCTGTGAATCAATTACAGTTTGTTTTGAAATTTAAGGATAAACAATGCTGTGATGTTGTTGTGATTTGGAGAGGCAGAACTTGAAGTGTTGTTTTGACCAAGAGGGATCACCTACAGATGTTAAATGGGAAACTAACAGAATTAAAGATCCTGAAGATAAAATTAATGACTTGCTTAAAATAAATGAGTGGTGTGGAAGTTCAGCTAATGGGCTTAGTTTGGAAAACAATTAGTGATAAGCTAGCCCCTGTGAAAGGAGTCTGTGAAGGTCTATTCCACACTGGTGAACAAGCTAACCACGTGAGAATTAAGTGGAAAAGAGGCAAGAGTTGACCAAAAGCCACTTTAAATAATAGGATCTGGTTTTGCGGGAATTTGATTTTTTTTAGACAAAGCATGTGAAAGATAAAGACAATGTCATAGTAGATTGACTGAATGTTAAGTTAAAAAAAAATGAAATATAGATTAGTATTTGCACAATCTTCTGTAATGTACTACATTATGATCACACATGTATTGGTTCACACTTTGTAATATACATCTAAGCGAAGAACACAATCCATTGGTATTTTTGGCTAACATGAAGAATAAAAATAGATGGTTATTAAGTTGGAGTCTGTTGTTACATTTGTTTAACTCGATATTAAAATACAACATGTAAAGGGGAGTGACGATGTAATTGCTGATTGTTTATCCAGATGTTAATTTGAAAGTATATCTGTATTATTCTTGTAGTTAATGACCACTTCTGTACTATATTAGGCTCTGTAGTGTGCTTTACTAGTTAATTTTCACCCTGGTGAAAATTCCTTGATGGCTGGGGTGTTATGAGTGCTGAGCAGACCTGATGGAAATGGGGTGCAGAGTTAACCATTCCCCCCCCCCTTGAGAATTATGAACTATTGCTATTGCTATGCTGCTAATGAGAGAGAGAGATGAAGCACAGAGGCAGGGACATCTGCTACAGGTAAGAGAGAGAGACACACATTTGACTTATGTATTATGGCTGCTGATTGTTTACCTTTTGCTACAAGGACGTTACTTTGCTAGTTAACATTCCTGAGGAGACAGCAGGAGTGGCCTACTTTGATGGACATGGTCATTTTGAGCTGATACCCCGTCAGTGGGGATAAAAGACAGGTGTGGGGAGACACCCTCAGACACACCAGTGGACACTGACCGAGTGTCGTGCACCCACAGGAAGGTGGGGGCTTCGAGGACCGAATCAGGAGATCGGTCAACAAAGCTCCAGGACTGGTGGGGAACGGAGGGTCATACCCAGATGTCCACAACGATATGACGGAATAAGTAGACAACAGAAGGTTTGCCTGCTGCAGCTGTTACATCTCTCTCTCTCTCTCTCTCTCTCTCTCTCTCCCCCCAACAAATTACAATACAACAACTGCAACTACCTCAGCACACATGAACTGAACTGAACTTTATATTGTTCTCTGACAATTCATTTACCCCCTAGACATTGACAGAGCTTGTTTACTGTTGTTATTATTCCTACACTTCTGTTTTTATTATTGTTAACCTGTTTTATATGTATATTTGCATTTTTGAGACTGTATTGTGTAGTTTACTAATAAACACCTTTAGTTTTCGGTACCACCAGACTCCAACAGATTCTTCTATTTCTGCTGGTCTGTAAACCCAGTTATGGGGTACGTAACAGAGGATTAAGCAACTGGAAGTATACAGATACTCCTTATAATTCTTAAAGACATTGTCGATCATGGCATTACATTATGTCTCCAGGATTTTTTACTTACCAGCCATTGTTTTATTTTACTCCAAGAAGGGGTAGCACTTCAGGGAAGGGGCTTGTTAAGTTCATTCGGGGGCCACTCACTCACCTTTGGTCCACACTGGACACTCAATTCTCACAAGTGGCTCCAAGTAGGTGCATTAGCGGCTACACCCCAGTACACTGCAGGCTAAACCAGGTGAGGATAGATGACAAGCCTCTTACCCTGGTGAGATACAGTAGGGACATGCCTGTCCTAGCATGCAAAGTCACCTCCATAAGATTGAGCAATGAGATCGACACTGAGATCCAACGGCCATGCAGGTAGTTCTTCAATGCTTCATGTACAGTATAAGGTTCACTAAATCATGGTTAATAAGACCAAAGGACCAAAAGATATAGGAGCAGAATTAGGCTACTTGGCCCATCAAGTCTTCTCTGACATTTCATCATGGCTGATCCATTTTCCCTCCCAGCACCGATCTCCTACCTTCTCCCGATATCACTTCGTGCTCTGATTAATCAAGAATCTATCCTTTTACTTTAAATATATTCAATGACTTGGCCTCCACAGCTGCCTGTGGTAATGAATTCCACAGATTCACCACTCTCTAGCTCAAGAAATTCCTCTTCATCTCCATTCTAAAAGTATACCTCTCTATTCTGAGGCTCTGGATTTAGGTTCTCCCACCACAGGAAACATCCTCTCCACATCCATTCTATAAAGGCCTTTCAATGAATTCCAGTGAGTACAGGTCCAGAGCCACCAAATGCTCCTCATATGACATCTTTCAATCCCAGAATCATTTCCGTGGACCTCCTTTGAACCCTCTCCAATGTCAGCACATCCTTTCTTACATACGGGGCTGAAAACTACTCACCATATTCAAAGTGAGGCCTCACCCGTGCTTTATAAAGCTTCAACATTACATCCTTGCTTTTATATTCTAGCCCTTTTGAAATGATGCTAACATCGTATTTGCCTTCCTCACCACCAATTCAACATTCAAACTAACCGTTAGGGAATCCTACATGAGGACTCCCAAGTCCCTTTGCACTTAGATTTTAGAATTTTCTCTCCATTTAGAAAATAGACTATCCTTTTATTTCTTCTACCAAAGTACATGACCATACACTTCCCAACACTGTACTCAATCTGCCACTTCATTTCCCATTCTCCTAATCTGTCAAAATCCTTCTGCAGCCTCTATACTTCCTCAGAACTACCTGCTTCTCCATCTACCTTCGCACCATCTGCAAACTTTTCAACAAAGCCATCAATTTCATCATCCGAATCATTGACATATAACATAAAAAGAATCGGTCTCAACGCAGACCCCTCCTGTGGAACACCACTAGTCACCAGCAGCCAACCAAAAAAGGCTCGCTTTATTCCCACTCATTGCCTCCTGCCAATCAGCCACTGCTTTATCCATGCTAGAATCTTTCTTGTAATGCCATGGGCTTCTAGCTTGTTAAGCAGCCTCGTGTGGCACTTTGTGACAGTTGAATGGCAATAAAATGAAACCTGAAGTTGGAATGTGCCTTAAGTAACATTTAATAAGGTAGATCTTGGCTGATATATTTCTGTTGAAGTTTATGAAGTAGATCATCTTGCCTGATCACCTCAAAAACTGCAAACATTGGACCCCACCATCTGGGACATGCCTTCTTCTTGTTACCTCATTAAGGAGAAAGTTCAAGAGCTGGAAGACCCACACCCAGAGATTTGGAACAGCTTTTTCCCAACTGGTACCAGATTTCTGAACTGTTCACAAATCCATGAAAAAACTCATCTTAAAATTTTGGTCCTCTTTTCTCTCTTTGTTTCTGTCTCTGTCTGTAAAAATTTAAAATATATTTTTAAGGAAAAATATACACCCTTTGCCTATTACCCTTTAAGCTGTCAGATGCTCTTGTTATCACCATCCAGCAACATTTTGGATTTTTGTTAGTATAGAAAGAAGCCCAAAAGGGAACCAATCCAGCAATCTCACTTTAATACATTTCTGTATTAATACATTCTGAGTCAAAATCCAGTGTCAATGACACAAACAAAGAAAATGTTTTATGGCTTACATTTCCATAATCGGGTGATTTACTGCTTGCAGTATAAACTTTACTAGAGGCTTAAATAGCAACTCTTAAACAGAGTTCTTCATAAGTAACTTATGACCTTCTACACTTCACTGACAGTAATAATAATAGATTTATGAAATTTCTCTTCCTGTTTTCACATGGGTAAGCGTAACCATGTGGTGAGTACACATGTAAAAACACATGCAAAAATATTCCCTTTTTTCTAATGTCAGCATGACTCAGCATATTTACAGCAAGTTTAATAAACAATTGGATCACAGTCATAAAATGCTGCAAGAATTCAGCAGACCAGGCACCATTTATGGAGGAGAATAAACAGTCAACATTTCAAGCTGAAACCCTTCATCAGGACTAGAAAGGAAGTGGGGGCGGAGAAGCCACAATAAGAAGGTGAGAAGGGAGTTGGAATAGCTCAGGTGATCAGTGAGGCCAGGTGAGGGGGAAGGTAGATGGTGGGGGTGTGGGATGAAGTGAGAAGCTGGGCAATGATAGGTGGGTGAGGTAAAGGGCTGAAGGAGGAATATGATTGAAGATAGTGGACCATGGAAGAAAGGGACAGAGGAGAGGAACCAGAGGGAAGTGATGGGCAGGTGAAAGAAGAGATAGGAGATTAATCAGAATGGAGAATGGAAAAAGAGAGAAACAGGGAGTAGTGAGATGTTACCAAAGTTAGAGAAATCAATGTTCGTGTCATCATGTTGGAGGCTACCCAGATGGAATATTAAGTGTTGCTTCTCTAACCTGAATGTGTCCTCATCATGGCAGTAGAAGAGTCCATGACAGGCAAATCATAATGTGAATGGGAAGTCAAATTGAAAAGGGTAGCCACAGTGAGATCCTGTCTTCTGTGCCAGACAGAACAAAGTGCTTGACAAAGTGATCCACTAATCCACTTTGTCTCTCACCAATGTAGAAGAGGCCTCACTACGAACACCAGATTCAATAGATGACTCCAACAGACACATAGGTAAAGAGTTGCCTAACCTGGAAGGACTGTTTGGGATCATGAATGGTGGTGAGTAAGGAGGATAAGAACCGAGGAGGGAGATCAGTAGGGAGAAAGAGTGGACAAGTCACATATAAAGCAGTCTCTAAATGTGAACAAAACAAAAGAGATGGTTGTTGACTTCAGGAGGGCACAGAACGACCACTCTCCGCTGAACATCGACGGCTCCTCGGTAGAGATCATTAAGAGCACCCAATTTCTTGGTGTTCACCTGGCAGAGAATCTCACCTGGTCCCTCAACACCAGCTCCATAGCAAAGAAAGCCCGGCAGTGTCTCTAACTTTCTGCGTAGGCTGAGGAAAATCCATCTCCCACCACCCCACCCCCACCATATTCAGCAGAGGTTGTATCAAGAGCATCCTGAGCAGCTGCATCACTGCCTGGTTTGGAAATTGCACCATCTCCGATTGCAAGACTCTACAGCGGATAGTGAGGTCAGCTGAAAACATCATCAGGGTCTCTCTTCCCGCCATTACAGACATTTACACCACACGCTGCATCCAAAAAAGCAGACAGCATTATGAAGGACCCTGCGCGCTCCTCATACAAGATCTTCACCCTCCTGCAATCTGGGAAAAGGCACCAAAGCATTCGGGCTTTCAAGACCAAACTTTGTAACAGTTTCTTCCCCCAAGCTATCAGACTCCTCAATACCTAGAGTCTCGACTGACATCAACTTACTGCCCCTTACTGTGCCTATTGTCTTGTTTATTATTACTGTTTTATGAACTTAATGCAATCCTGGGTAGGTCTGTAATCTAGTGTACTTTTTTTTGTGTTGTTTTACATAGTTCAGTGTAGTTTTTGTATTGTTTCATTTGCACCATGGTCCTGAAAAATGTTGTCTTGTTTTTACTGTGTATTGTACCAGCTGCTATGGTCTAAATGACAATAAAAAGTAACTTGACTTGAGAAGGGGAGGCGGAGGGAAGGATGTGCTTAGTGATGGGACACTGTTAGAGTTGGCAGATGTTACAGAGAATCATGTGTTGGATATGGAGGCTCATGGGGTAGTAGGTAAGGACAAAGGGACATCTCTCTATTGTGATGGTAGGAGGATGGTTTGAGAGCAGATGAGCAGTGAACGGAGTAGGTGGGAATGATGGCAGTATCTGTGGTGGTGGAAGAGAAAACCCATTCTTTGAAAAAGAAGTACGTTTCAGATGTTCTAGAATGAAAAGCCCCATCCTGAGAACAGATGCGGTAGAAGAACTGAGAGAAAGAAATTGCACTTTTATAAGTGACAGGGTGGAAAGCAAGGTATTCAAGATAATTGTGGGATTCAATAGGATTGTAAAGGATATCAGTGGATCCAGAGGTGAAAACAGAGAGATCAAGAAAGGGTAGATAAGTGTCAGAGATTGACCAAGTAAATTTGAGGGCAGGGTGGAAGTTGGAGGCAAAGTTGATGAAATTGATATCCTCAGCATGGGTGCAGGAAGCAGCACAATATAGCTGTTGATATAGTGGATGAAAAGTTAGGGAGCAGTACCAGAGTATGATGGGAACACAGACTGTTTTTTGTAGCCGATGAAAAGGCAGGCATAGCTGGGCCCATGGGAGTGCCAATGGCTACATCTTTAGTTTGGGTAAATAGGACGAGCTGATAGAAAAACTGATGAAAGTGAGAACCAGCTTCAACAGATGGAGGAAGGGAACTGTTTGCTGAGTTGTTAAGAAAGCAGTAGAGGCAGGTGGGGCTGAGGTTGGGGCAGAGGGCTGCAGTCAGCAGTACCCATGGTCTGGAGGTCGTCAGGCGCTGAGACCTGTACCAGAGCTGGAGAGAGCAGGGCCGACGTCTGAGTTGGAGATAGCAGGAGTTGTGCTCTGGAAACATATACCATATACAACCTTAAGATTCATTTTCTTGGAGGCAGCCACAAAACAATAGAATTCACGAAAACCCCACACCACTGACAGTCAAACATCCAATGTGCGAAGAAAGAACAAATCACCCAAACAATAAAAAAGTAAACAAACAACACACAGAACATGAACTCGAGTCCCCAAGTGAGGACATAGCCACAGACCAAGTTCAGGGCTGCAGTCGGTCTTGGAGCTGAACTGACGCTCTAGCCAACTGCCCTGAGAGACATCACATCACATCCTGCCAATGAATTAGCAAATTCAAATTCAAATTTAATTGTCACTCAACCACACAGCTGAACAAAACAGTGCTTCTTTGGGGCCAAGGTGCAAAACATACACAGCACATTCAAAATAGCAAGCAAAAAAAAAGATATGTAAAAAAATATATATCTCAAGTCCCTGAGTGACATGCCGTTTAAATTGATGGTGTTGTCCCTGGCAGTGTGCAAATTTCAATTACAGCATTCTCTGTAAGCACCTTTCTGTCTCTTCCTGTGTGCGCCTGGGTTTCCTCTGGGTGCTCCATTTTGCTCCCCACAGTCCAAAGTCATACCGGTTAGTAGGTTAACAGTTCGTTATACTCTGCCCCATGATTAGGCTGGGGTTAAATTGGTGGGTTGCTGAGAAGTACAGCTGGAAGGGATGGAAAGGTCTGTTCGCCCTGTATCTCTAAATAAATAAATACTTTTCCTGCCTCCTGCTTAGGAAACAATTTACAGTTCCGGTCCAGTACATGTCCTCTCATATATATTGACAGGAGCTTATGTGAGGCTTTATTGCATGCTTCTTGAAGTCAATATAAATAACAACATTGCCAAAGCTTGTTGTCTTTTTAATAACTGAACCTGGTTCATTGTACATGAAGCACTCTTCACATGTACAATATATCATCTTTGATCAGTTTATACAGGTCTTAGTTGAAGGATGAAATCATCAACATGAGAATATTAATTATTTATTTTAATTTTTATTTATTAATTTTTAAGAAAATTACAAAGAATAAATGTAATAAAAATTAGTAAGAAAAAGAAAAATAATATTAATCCCCCTCCCCTTAACCCTCCCCCCAACCAAGAAAGAAAGAAAGAAAGAAAGAAAGAAAAAGATTGCCTGGATATCGGAGGATCCCCACATGCTCCATGGAGTTCAAAATAATTTTAATATTTATTTTTACTTTCCCCAATTACTTTATAATTTTATCTTCAAAGGACCTATATATTTAATCCCATCTTTTGTAGGTATGGAAGCCAAATTTTCAAAAATATATCATACTCATTTCTTTGATTATATGTAATTTTTTCAAGTGGAATACAACTATATATTTCATTATTCAAACGATCCATAGTTAAATATAAATCAGATTTCCAAGTAACTGCGATAACTTTTTTAGCTACTGCCAATGCAATTTTTATAAATTTTTTCTGATACTTATTCAATTTAAGTTTCGGTATTGTCCCTTCAATATCTCCTAATAAAAATAATATTGGACTATGTGGGAGTTGTACTCCAGTAATTTGTTCCAGTAAAAGTCTTAGATTTATCCAAAATGGTTGAATTTTAAAACAAGACCAAGTAGAATGTAAAAAAGTACCAATTTCTTGATTACATCGAAAACATTGGTCAGACATATTTGAATTTAATCTATTTATTTTCTGTGGTGTCATATATAATTGATGTAAAAAATTATATTGTATTAATCTAAGTCGAACATTTATTGTATTTATCATACTATCAGAGCATAATCTTGACCAACTTTTTCCATCAATTTTAACATACAAATCAGATTCCCATTTTTGTCTTGATCTATGAATTCCAGATTCAATTGTCTGTTTTTGAATCAAATTGTTCATACAAGATGTAAATTTTTTAATTTTTCCTTTTTGAATTAATATTTCTATTTCACTAGGTTTTGGCATCAACATTGTTTGACCCAGCTTTTCTCGTAAATAAGCCTTTAATTGAAAATAACAGAAAAGAGTGTTGTTTGATATTTTATATTTATTTTTTAATTGATCAAATGACATCAATATACCTCCTTCAAAACAATCACCTATATATTTAATCCCCTTTTGGAACCAATTATGCAAAAGTTTATTATCCATTGTAAAAGGAATAAGCCTATTTTGAATTAAAGTTCTTTTTGCTAATGAAGATTTCTTTATCTCATCGTCCATATTTACCTTATTCCATAAATCAATCAAGTGTCTTAATATAGGAGATTCTTTTTTCCCCGTATCCATTTGGATTCCCATTTATATATAAAATCTTCTGGTATGTTTTCTCCTATCTTATCTAATTCTATTCTAATCCATGCCGGGTTTTTTTTCATCAAAAAAAGACGCAATAAATCTAAGTTGATTTGCTTTATAATAATTCTTAAAATTTGGAAGTTGTAACCCTCCTGAATCAAATTTACATGTCAATTTTTCCAATGATATTCTTGACATCTTTCCTTTCCAAAGAAATTTCCTCACATATTTATTCAGTTCTTGAAAAAACTTCTGAGGTAATTGTATTGGTAAAGTTTGGAATAAATTTTGCAATTTAGGAAATATATTCATTTTTACAGCATTAACTCTACCTATTAATGTTATTGGTAACATCATCCATTTATCAAGATCCTCTTTTACTTTTTTTAATAATGGCAAATAATTTTGTTTATATAATTTTTTTACATCATCATCAACTCTAATACCTAAATATTTTATCCCATTTATTGACCATCAAAATTGAGTTACTAATTGACATTGATAATAATTTCCTTTGGTAAGGGGTAAAATTTCACTTTTATCCCAATTTACTTTATACCCTGATGCTTTCCCATATTCTTCCAATCTAAAAGATAATCTTTGCAAAGATTGCAATGGGTTTGTTAAATAAATCAAAACATCATCAGCAAATAAATTAATCTTATATCTTCTTGATTAACTCTAAAACCCCCAATGTCTGAATCTGTTCTAATTAATTCAGCTAATGGGTCTATTGCCAATACAAAAGAATATTAATTATTAATACACAGTGTTCACTTCATTAGGTACAGGAGTGGAACCTGGTATGGTCTTTGCTGCTGTAGCTTAACCAATTCGAGGATCAAAGTGTTGCATGTTGCAATGCTCTTCTCCACACCATTGTTGTAATGTGTGATTACCTAAGTTACTGTTGCCTTCCTGTCAGCTTGAACCAGTCTGGACATTCTCCTCTAGCCTCTCTCATGAACAAGGTGCTTTCACCCATAGAACTGTTGCTCACTGGAAGTTTTTGCTTTTGCACCATCCTCTGTATGCTCTAGAGGCCGTTGCACATGAAAATACCACGAGATCAGCAGTTTCTGAGATACTGAAACCACCCTATCTGGCACCAACAATCACTCCATGGTCAAAGTCACCTAGATCACATTTCTTCCCTATTCTGATGCTTGGTATGAACAACAATTTAATCATCTCTCACCATGTCTGCATGCTTTTATGCATTGAGTTGCTGCCATCAGATTGTCTGATTAGATACTTGCATTAACAAGCATGTGTACAGGTGTATCTAATAAAGTGGCCACTGAGTTTATTTGCTAATCATTATTACTACACTCACTAACTACTTCTCAACCATTTTACATTCACAGAACTTTAATAAGTTAGTTTATTACTGTCACATGTTCTGAAGTTAAGGGAAAAATTTGTTCTGCACCACTATTCATACAGATCAATTCATTTAAACATTGAAATAATACAAGGGAAAACAATAACAGAGTGAAAAGTGCAAGTTCATAATGAGGTAGATTGTCAGGACTTACATCAAAATATGTGATTATTGGGCTCCGGTCTTTTTTGGTCTCAAATTTATTTTCCATTTACAAATACTGGTTCGTATATTGCTTATATTATTAGAATCATAGTCATAGAACACTGCATCACAGAAACAGGGTCTTCAGCCCATGTGGTCCATGCTGAAAAATTAATCTGCCTACTTCCCTTGACCTGCTCCTGGAACATTATTATTATTTTTGGTCATTCATTCATGCCTTAATAACTTTCTATATAGAAGCATTTCTTTAATGTCTACCTAAGATCCTAACTTTTAAGTAGTCTAGCTGGCAATTCATTGCTTAACTGAAATTGTTTTTACCCATTTGTGAAAACTCTTATGAGACCATACTTGGAGTATTGTGTTCAATTCTGGTCACCTCATTACAGGAAGGATGTGGAAGTCTTGAAGAAGGTGCAAAGAAGATTTACCAGGCTGCTGCATGGATTAGAGAGCACGTCTTATAGAGAAAGGTAGAGCTAGCTAGAGTTTTTCTCTTTGGAGTGAAGGAGGATGAGAAGCAAGTGAAGCTCATGGGAAGTATTGACAGAGTGGACAATCTGTGCTTTTTACCCCAGGGGAGCTATGGCCAACACCATTCTTTAATGATGAGTGGAGAATGTTTCCAGAGGAGATTTTTTTTAGAGTTCTGTGTGCACTGCCAGGGTTGGTGGTAGAGACAAATACATGAGGAACATTGAAGAGATCTTTGGATAGGCTCATGAATAAAAGAAAAATGGAGGGTTATGGGCTTCGTGGGAGGGAAGGGTTCAATTGATTGTGGAGTTGGTTTGAAAATCGACACATCATGGGCCAAAAAACCTGTACTGTGTTGTGTTGTTCCATGTTCTATTTGCGAAAATAAACTAATTTATTATTTCCTAAACATCTACAGGGCATTCTTATCTTAAAATGATTAAATTAATCCAATTTTCTCTAGTGTCAGACTTCTATATAGAATTTGTGGTGTACAGGCACTAAAGTTCACAATTAAAAAACAGACCTTGCTGAGAGATGCAGTGGAATGATGCCAGGGTTAAAAGGATTACATTATGAAAGGAGCCAAATAAACTGGACCTCTGAATGGATCACTAGAGCACCAAAACACGCATCATGTGCTACTGCCTCAGAATGAGTAATGCAGAATACTGCAAGTTCAGTTCACTAGTTCTTTAGGGAGATCGATAGCATGGGAATTTGTGTGGCCTTGGTTGTTATGCAAATCAGGCCCTCATGTCATGAGGTCACCTGTTGTAGCCACACAGGGAAGGAGACACTGAGAGCTGGAGTCTGTGCTGAGTTGGGGGCTCTCTGATATTTGCTCAGTGGAAGATGAGTTTGTCTGCCGCTGCAACTGCTGAGGACCACTGCACCATCAATCTACAGGCCATGACTCTCAAGACTTGAGCTATATATATTTTTTTGTGACTGTTATGTTTTTCTGCTATCAACACTATATGATGTGCTATATGTGCTGTGCGATGTGTGTGACTGTTGGTACAGTGTTTTGCACCTTGGCTCCAGAGGAACGCTGTTTAGTTTGGCTGTATTCATTTGTACAATTGAGTGACAAATAAACTTGAACTTAGTTCTGCTCCTCTGCTATTTCCCCACAGGAAAGCTCCTTCAAGTATTTATCCAATTCCTCTTTGAAAAATGTTATTAAATATTCACTACACCCTGATAGGATTCCAGATCATAATTAATCATGTTCCTTGTGGTCTTTATAGTTAAATTTAAAGCATCTGGTTGACCATCTTCCTCTCATCCACTGTAGAAAGCATTCTACCTGATTAACTTCAGCCTTATTTGCCACACATACATCAAAACACACAGTGAAGTATGTCACTTTGAATCAATGACCAACACAGCCCAAAATGTGCTAGGGGAAGCCCACAAATGTTGTAATGCTTCTGGCACCAACAAAGCATGTCCGTAATTCCTTAATGCTACCTAAACTGTCTTAGGAAGTCTTAGGCATATGTATGTGTGTTTGCACAGTACTGTGATAATTTTATGCATTGCACTGTACTGCTGCCAAAAAAAAACATTTTCATGGTATTTGTAGGTGATGATAAACTTTATTCTGATATGGGTCTCTATTGTGTACTGTGAATTGGAAGAGGGCACGGAGAGGGAAATCATGGTTGGGCAAAGGGGATGGGAGAGGGGAGGCACCAGGAAGACATTCTGTAATGATCATTAAACCAATTGTTTGAAATCAAATAACCTAGCCTGGTGTCTCGGGGCTGGGTTTGTCTGGACCCATGTCAACCCCTACCCTTAACACTCCTTCTTTCACATCTATCCCACACCCATCCCACAGCATTCCCCTTTTACCATTTCTAACATTTGTTGCTCCTACCTGATTTACAATCTTCCTCTCTGCTCCACGTGTACAAGTACAGTACTGTGCAAAAGCCTTAGGCACCCTAGCTATATGTATGTGCCTAAGAATTTTGCACAATACTGTACATCTTTGAATTGTGGGAAGAAACTGGAGCACCAAGGAAGAACCTGAAAACTCCAGAGAAACGGGGGCACCTCATTTTCCCTTATGAGGGAGGGAGAGGGAGAGGGAAAGGGGGGGGTGGGGGGGGGGGGGAGAGAGAGAGAGAGAGAGAGAGAGAGAGAGAGAGAGAGAGAGAGAGAGAGAGAGAGAGAGAGAGAGAGAGAGAGAGAGAGGGGGGGGGAGAGAGAGGGAGAGAGAGGGGGGAGAGAGAGAGAGAGAGAGCGAGCGCACCTGTGGTATGTCGAATTACCGGGTGAACGAGTAGTCTTTGGGGTACTGCAAGTCTGTGTCTTTACTGATGCTTGAGTGCTCAGCGGAGGGCACTGATGCTTTTTTTGCTGGTGGGGGAGAGGAGATCATTGCTTTGCTGCTGCTTATGCGTGGGAGGGAGGAACTGGGGGGCTTTGGGGTTCTAACAATTAACTGTCATTCATTCTTTGAGATACTGTTTTGTTTTCATGGATGGTTACAAAGAAAAAGAACTTCAGGATGTATACATTTCTCTGACATTAAGTGTACCTTTGAAACTCCTTCCAGACAGTTGCGGGAATTGATCAGTGATTACTGGAGTTGTAAAGTGATTGCCCTAACCACTATGCTACTATGCCACTGAATGTGTCACAGCTTGGTTTGGCAACTGCTGTGCCCAAAATCTGCAAGGAACTGCTGAGGGTTGTAAATGCAGCATGTCCATAATGAAAAACAGTTTCCTCTCTGCTGTCTTGGGAAAGCAGCCAACATAATCGAAGACCCTTTCCACCATAGTCTTTTGCTTTTTGCCCCCCCCCCCACCCTCTTCTCTCAGAAAGATTGAGTTAAATGTTGGGCAATGATACAGACCTATCTGAATGGTTGAGTTGTTAGTCGGCATCATACCTTCCATGCTGTTGTGCAGACAAATTTTGGTGGGCAGCCATATTTGAGAGGATGTTTTACGGACTTCCCTGATGAAGTCAAAAGCTTTCAAGAAACCAATGTGTCAAAACTGATGCTGCTCCCTGCATCATGAAGATCATGCCCATTGTGTCTTTGAATGGAAGAAATCCAAATTTATTTAGAGAGCAGACATTAGGAGGATGTAATTGAGGAAGACCCTAAGATGATTTTCCCTGCGATTGATAGGAAACTGCTCTGTAAGTAACATATCAGACTTGTCTCCTTTTTTGAAGTTGTTCACAATAATGGCATCTTTGAGGTCCCAATATCTCATCTTCTACTTGTGTCTGTATATTTTATCACTATAGTTCTTCACGCAAAAATTTTAAAGTTTCAGTGGAGATGCTATCTGCTTTTGTGACCTTATTTTAAAGGTGAGATATGACTTTCATGACTACTTCTTGTGCAGTAGTGGAAGCAGCCCTGGCCTGAACTGATTGCAGTGGGATAAAGTGCAGGGCACTCAGCTTAGCAGACAAAGTTGTGGTTAAAACAGTCTTCAGAGCATTCCTTCCTGCAAGCATCAATCTCCTCTCTCTGTCTAATGCATTTATCCCACTTAGCTGTCAGTGGGATCACCTGACTATCAGACCCTAATTGACATGCAGATCAGGATTTTTTTCTGGGCCTGACTAGAAGTTCTCTTGAATTCCAGGGGGACCAATATCCTGGCAGGGAGGTTTGCTAAGGCTACTGGGGAAAGTGTAAACTAGAGGGTTGCGGATTTTGTCCTTTATTCAAGAAAGGGATTGCAGATAGCCCAGGAAATTATAGAGCAGCGAGCCTTACTGCAGTGGTTAGTAAGTTGATGGAGAAGATCCTGAAAGGCAGGATTTGTGAACATTTGTAGAGGTATAATATGATTAGGAATAGTCAGCATGGCTTTGAAAAAGGGCAGGTCGTGCCTTACAAGCCTGATTGAATATTTTGAGGATGTGACTAAACACATTGATGAAGGAAGAGCAGTTGATGTATTGATTATAGATTTCAGTAAGGCATTTGATAAGGTACCCCATGCAAGGCTTATTGAGAAAGTAAGTTGACATGGAATCCAAGGGGACATAGCTTTGTGGATCCAGAATTGGCTTGCCCACAGAAGGCAAAGTGTGGTTGTAGACGGGTCATATTCTTCATGGAGGCTGGTGACCAGTGGTGTGCCTCAGGGATCTGTTCTGGCACTCTTACTCTTTGTGATTTTTATAAATGACCTGGATGAGGAAGTGGAGGGATGGGTTAGTACATTTGCTGATGACACAAAGATTGGGAGTGTTGTGGATAGTGTAGAGGGCTGTCAGAGGTTGCAGCGGAACATTGATAGGATGCAAAATTGGGCTGAGAAGTGGCAGATGGAGTCCAACCCAGATAAAAGTGAAGTGGTTAATTTTGGTATGTCAAATACGATGGCATAATATAGTATTAATGCTAAGACTCCCGGCAGTGTGGAGCTTCAGAGGGATCTTGGGGCCCAAGTCCATAGGACGCTCAAAGCAGCTGCGCAGGTTGACACTGTGTCATGGTCCCTTCTGGCACCTGGCTATCTTCCTCAGGAATTGCGCTTCAATCACCTCATTTAGTTCCCAATCATTCCCAGGTTCCACGAACTGCAAACACCTGCTTTCCATCAGCAAATGCAGTATAAAATTCCTGTGACCACAACAAGGAGGTGCCAGTTTGTTGGTTGACTTGTGTATGAGCAACCTTGTTCCATGGTTCTTAGGACTATCAGTTCTAAGTCTAGTATCATTCCTGAATTCTCTACTAAAACCAAGACTCCGGGTAAAGACTCCCTTGGCACCCATTCCACACTCGCTACGACTGTAATGCCTCCTGATTTGGCCTCTGTGCCTGTGTTCAGCACTTGGGTTTGTTCCACTGCCACATCCTTGCAACACTCTGTGGTTAAGAAGGCATACGGAGTATTGACTTTCATCAATCATGGAATTGAATTTAGGAGCTGAGAGGCAATGTGGCAGCTATATAGGACCCTGGTCAGACCGCACTTGGAGTACTGTGCTCAGTTCTGGTCATGTCACTACAGGAAGGATGTGGAAACCATAGAAAGGGTGCAGAGGAGATTTACAAGTACGTTGCCTGGATTGGGGAGCATACCTTGTGAAAACAGGTTGAGTGAACTCAGCCTTTTTTTGTTGGAGTGAGAGGATGAGAGGTGACCTGATAGAGGTTTATAAGATGATGAGAGGCATTGATCATGTGGATAGTCAAGAGGCTTTTTCCCAGGGCTGAAATGGCTGCCACAAGAGGGCACAGGTGTAAGGTGCTGGGGAGTAGGTAGAGGAGATGTCAGGGGTAAGTTTTTTACTCAGAGAGGGGTGAGTGCGTGGAATGAACTGCTGGCAACGGTGGTGGAGGCGGGTATGATAGGGTCTTTTAAGAGGCTTTTAGATAGGTACATGGAGCTTAGAAAAATTGAGGGCTATGGGTAACCCTAGTAATTTCTAAGGTAGGGACATGTTCAGCACAACTTTGTGGGCTGAAGGACCTGTATTGTGCTGTAGGGTTTCTACATTTTTATGTTTCTAGATGTCCTCTAATAAATATTCAAGATTCACAATTGTTTAATATCATTTCCAGTACAGAAGTGTAAAGGAGAATAAAATAATTGTGACTCTGGATCCAATGCAGCACAAAAACACAGTAAGATAAAAAACACAATTTTAACAAAAAAACACAAAAATTATAAATACACAAGTTAGCTTATACATAGACTGATCTTTATGTTCATAAAATGATGCCAGGCACAGGAAAATATAAAGTAGTGAAGGTTGAAGGTGTGGATGAACGAAATTGATCAGCCTTACTTGAGGAAAGTAACTGTTTTTTGAGTGTGGTATTCTAGTGTGAATGATATATCACTCCTCTGATGGGGATGAAACAGTTCATGAGCAGGGTGGGTGGGATCCTTCATGATGCTGCTCACCCTTTTCCGACTCCTTTCTGTATATATGTCAGGTAGGCTGGTGCTGGTGATACATTGGGCTGTTTTGCCTTCCTGACTGCTGCACAGCTGTTAATGTACCTTGCAATTATGTAGTTTGTTAGTTACAAAAGTGGGATACTTGTAAGTTTGATAAGGATATTGTCTGAATCATTCAGATATGAGTGTTGCGATGGGTAGTGGGGCTGATGACAATATTATTCAAACCTAATTTTTTTATTTTTATTTATCCTTCATGGCCACCTTAGTAGGCATTGGAGTGAAACTCAATGTGGTCTTCTGCTGCTGAAGCCTATCCATCTCAAAGTTGGTATGTTGTGCATTCAGAGATGCCCTTCTACACACCACTGTTGTAGCATGTGTTTACTTTAGTTACTGTTGCCTTCATTTCCTGTCGATTTGAACAATGCTAAATCAAACCTCACATAGACAACTTCAGTCCATCGTATGGAATTTACTATCTGGAATGACAGGTGTTACAAATGTGAAGCAACTCTGAGGGGCCGAAGGGTACAAAGTTGCCCCCTCCTTTTTGAGAATCGCAAGATCGCTATTATTTTGGGTCTGGGACCCAGGAAATGAGAGAGAGACATCCAGAATACACAAGGTTTGGAATGTGTCCTGACATCAGTGGAACAGAACCACTGATAAAATGCCATTGTCTCTTGGAGACGGAATTATGTATCGAGTACTGTATTATTCATTGAAACCCCTCAGGGGACAACCAGAGTGGTCTGGTTCAGGGATTGCATCATCCCAACCTGATTGACATCTGAGACCCCGTAAGTAAGGATAATATTTTTTGTGTATTTTTACTAATAAATACTGTTAAAAATAGTATCATCAGACTTCAACGAACATCTCTATCTTTGCTGGTAAGTGACCCAGTTACGGGGTTCGTAACACAGGATTCTCACAATCTCAGCAAATCTGGATGCTGCTCTTCAGGAATGGAGATGTTTTATAGACAACTTTGTTGCAGTGTGTTAAGATATGTTGGGCAGGAGATGGCCGATTTTAGGTTCAATCTAGTTGCTACACCAGCTTCTAGAAGGGTGGATGGAGATGGTTGCGAATGGGAAGATGTGTACTAGCTTTATGGAGCTAGTTTTACAATTTTAAATGAACAAGCCAAATGCCTCAGTGATTTTTGTGAATTATTGAAGGCCTTGTGACCCTTTGACTTGTTCCTGTATGGAACCATACCAACATTTAGTCACTGATTATGTATTCTGCTGAAGTGGTTGAAAGTTCAAAGTACATTTATTATCAAAGTTCATATACTACCTAGAGATTCTTTTGAAATTGAATGCATTTACAACAGAAATTCTTGAATTTTTAGACAACAAGGGATATTATGATCGGTGGGACATCTGTCAAGATAGTGGATGAACTATAGGTTTAATGAATAATGGAGAGGTCTCAAGGGTTGAATTACCAATTCCTACTTGTATTTCTATTTGTGAAATGCATTAGGCTATAATGTTACATTAAGTTTCTGTTACAATTAGATTTCTTCTTTCTTTTTTACAATGCAAACAAGAAAAACAGGTCAAATGCACCTCTGATGTGAATAA
The DNA here is from genome assembly GCF_030144855.1 of Hypanus sabinus. Lineage (NCBI taxonomy): Eukaryota > Metazoa > Chordata > Chondrichthyes > Myliobatiformes > Dasyatidae > Hypanus > Hypanus sabinus. The sequence goes on along the minus strand of NC_082715.1, from coordinate 73,725,752 downwards.
GGGGGAGAGAGGGTCAATCACGTCTCACCAAATGGACTGAGGGGTATGGAGATCTATGGTCCAGGTGCAAGCTGATGAGACCAAGCAGAATAATAGTTCAGAATGGACTAGATGAGCCAAAGGGCCTGTTTGGCTGCTGTAGTGCTCTGTAACTGAGATTTTTGAGGAGTGACCAAGAGGATTGAAAAGGGCAGGGTTGTCTATGTTGTCTACATGAACTTTGGCCAGACATTTGACAAGGTCCTGTGTGATAGAATGGTACCTAGGGTCAGCTGATGAATTGGACACAAAAATGGCTTGGTGGTTTGTGGCAGTGGACAGTTGGTGTTGAGATCAAGACTGTAGGTGGGTTTATGACCAGAATCCCTTTTACACGCAGGCCTGCAGTTACTAGCAGAGACTGGTGAAGACTGTGATCATAAAGAGAGATTGGATTGGCTGGAAATATTCTCACTGGAAATGCAGCAAACTGAGGAATGACCTCATTCAGGTTTACAGGGAGCATTGGATAGATACAGAATTTTTTTCCCAGGGAAGAGAGAGTAAAACTAGTGGGCACAGGTTTAAGGCAAGAGGAGAAATGTAACAGAGATCTTAGGGATAAGTTTTTCCATACAGATGGAGCTGAAATTAACTACCAGAGGAGGTAATGGAGGCAGATATGCTTAAAAGGCATTTGGTCAGGGTACTTGGACAAGAAAGGCACAGAGGGATATGGTCCTAATGCGGAAACATGAGACATATGTAGATAGGCATGGACAAAGCAGGTGGAAAACTCCTGTGATGTACAATACTGATACTGTATACCAAAAATCTGTTAATTTACTGCACAATGTAAAAGAAGGAAAATGCCAAGCAAGTTGATAGGGTGGTTAAGAAGGCATATGGTGTGTCAACCTTCATTTCTCGGGGATTGAATTCAAGACCTGTGAAGTAATGCTGCAGCTTGTGGGTCTTGAATTCAATCTAAAAGTCTGGTTGGACAACAATTACAAGTATTGAGTCCGGTCACCTCATCGTTATAGGAAGGATGTGGAAAGTTTGAAAGGGTGCAGAGGAAATTTACCAGGATGTTGCTTGCTTAAGAGAATGTGTATTATAATGAAAGGTAGTGCTTTTCTCTTTGGGAGTGAAGGAGAGGTCTATGAGGTTTTGGAAGATATAAATAGAATGGACAACCAGAGCAGTAGGGCAGCAATGGCAAAATCAGAGCACATCCATTTAAGAAAGGAACATTTAGGGGAGATGTCAGATGTAGTTTATTTTTACACAGCGTGGAAAGTAGAGTCTGATACAATAGAGATATTTAAGACTCTTAGATAGTGACATGAATTTTAGAAAAATGAAGGACTGTGGGCTGTGTAGGAGGGAAGGGTTAGATTGATCATGGAGTCTGTTAATTAGATTGGCACAACATCATGGACAGAAGGACCAGTATTGTGTTATGCTGTTTTAAGTTCTATGCTGGAATTCTAAGCAACAAACAAAATGCTGGAAGAACTCAGGAGAGACTGCTGGTGGTGTTGTTTACTGCATCATCTGCTCTAGTCAGCCTCCTCTATATCAGTGTTACCCAATGAAGACTGGGTGTCCCTTCATCAAGCACCTTCCTTGTCTGCTGTAAAAGCCGGGATCACCGGGTGGCCAGCTGTTTTAATTCCGCTTTGCATTCTCACAGGAACATGCCTGCACCACTGTCAAGTTGAGGCCTGAAGCAGATTAGATGAACAACACCTCACACTCCATTTTTTTATTCTTCAAACAGACAGCATCAACATTAATCTCTCTAACTTCTGGTGACCAGTCCCCTCCATTTCCTCCTATTGTGCGAAATCAGGTTTGCGGGTTTTGTGAGTGTGGACAGAAAACACACTCGCTGAAGCTAATGAGTTATTTACTGGACAAGGCAAACACTAAACATTCAGCAAACCCTTCAAGTTGCATCTATTTACATATACTTATCGAAAAGTGCGTGTATGGGCCCCCTCACACTGTTCTCGCAGCATGATCACGGCGTAGTCCATCGGTGACTCAGGCAGCAAGAGACTGGGTGCTTTCAGTATGGTAGATTTATACTCTACCAGCGCTGTGGCACTAAACAGCAGCCAGCGAAAGCACTACAATGCTCTTTAAACAGGCCAATCCCTAGATAGCATGAAAAAGTGGCTTTCAGTGTATGGGTAGGATCGACAGCACCACCTCCATCTTTCCTTTCCTTTATTCTTCTGGCCCCTTCACCCCTCTTTCCCCACATGCCCCTCATGACATTGTACCCCACCTCCTTCCCCTTATTACACATCCTCCCCTATATTCCTCCTTCCACCCATCATCTTCCAGCTTCTCAAATCGTTCCCACTTCCAACCCTCACCTGGATTCACCTATCACCCAGCATCCCTTGTTCCACTCTCTCACACCTTTCTATACATCTTCTCTCTTTCCTTTCAGTCCTAACAGATGCTCTCAATCTGAAACATGGACTGCTTTCCCCTCAAAGTTGCTACTTGACACGCTAAGTTCCTCTAGCATGTTGCCTGTGTTGCTTAAAAAAAGATGTTGGGATATTAATGTGCAATACTGAACAGATGGATTTGAGGGTGCTGGATTTTCAGAGGTCCACTACAATTAGCAAGGAACTACAATGTAAGTAAATATGTGTTATATGAACCAGAAGTCCACGAGAAAATTTCCATCCTTCCATCTGTAAACATGTAAGTTTCTTGCAATTCCAGGCAGTTTAAGTTATTTATATTTGTCATCACCCGTGCTACTGCAAAATATTACTTTTCATGCCGTTTACACACTTTCCATAACTCGAACTTATTTCCTTTGAATCTGTTAAATTATATCAAAAAATTTCTTTATCTAAGTATATATGCATTTATTTAGTGATACAGCACGACCCTTTGGTAGTCTTTGGACTGTGGGAAAAATGGATTTCCAAAGCACACCCACGTTTTGTCAAGTCTTTGATACTCATACCTTTTTGTACATTCTCTTGTATTTCTTTATTTTTTGTAAATGCCTGTAAGAAAATGAACCCGAGGTAGTATATGGTGACATTTAAGTATTTTGATAGTAATAGTAACCACTCGAGTTGAGCATGATGTTCTAATAAATTTACTTTGAACATCCAATCGGTTTAGAGTTGAGGTGAGTGTGAAGTTATCCATTCTGGTTCAGGAGCCTGAGTTCAATTACTGTTATTGAACCTGGAGGTGGGGGACCTAATGCTCCTGCACATCCTGCCTCGTGAGAAGAAAACATAGCCCGGATGGTGGAGGTCTTTCGAGGCTGCTTTCTTGTGGCACCACTCTTAGTAAATGTGCTCAGTGATGGGGAGGGGTTCGCCTGTGATTATGAGGTTAATCATTCAGCCGTGGTTTGGCATTAACCAGAACTGCAGACCTCCTTTATAACGGTATAAAGCAACCGACAGAGATAAATAGAGGCAATTCCACAGAATCTGCCCCACAGACTAACTCCATGTAAGTTGAGCCCCATCACGGGAGCCAGCACCGCTCAATTCTCACACCGAACGCCTGGTAAGCCTTTGTTGTCTACAATTTTAGAGAATGCTAATTTACGGTCGGTGAGGAAACGCAGTTCACTTTCTCCGAGCCGAAAGATGCTGAGTCACGCACCATGTGACTCGGCGCCGCACGAGCGGAGCCCCGTGATGCCGCATCGACCGTAACGCTCATGCCCCGGGCGGGGGAATGTCAGGACGGTCGCGCCCCCACCGATATTTACATACCGAAGCAAGCGGGGATTACGTGGTGGTCAGGGTGCCATTCAGCCATTGATAGTTCCAGAGCGTGCTACCCAAGCGGGTGGCAAATCAGTGGCGAGTAAAGGAGATCATGTGCGCAGGGGGCGGTGCGAGAGTCCGCGGCAGGTGTACGCCTCGCGCGAACGGGCGCTCACACATTCGGCTTGTTGGCTGCTGATTGGAGTCTGCAGTGAGCCTGCGCAGTTGGGCTACGTCCCCCTCCTCGTGTGTGCGCCGTCGGTCGGCCACCGAGCGTCCGTTGGCTGGGCTGAGTCGTTCTCGGGTCGCTGAGGGTTTCCTCCCCTCAGCTGCGCCTTTAAACCCTCGGTGACCGGTTCCGAGACATCGGGAGCAAGAGCTGTACCCTGCGTGAAATAACGGTGATTGACGCTCCTTCTCTTCGAATGTGCGTTACCGGCGGCGTGTAGCTTCCACCGCACGAATACCCGTTGCCGGTAGCGTATAGCCCCCCCACCCCCCATGAAAGCGCGAGCACTGGATGCGTAGTCCTGGCAACGTCGCCCCCTTCCGAACGCATGTTACCGGCGGCGGGTACGCCGAATGCGCGTTACCGCCGAAGGGTGATACCTGGACACCTTTGTAATTTGTACTTCTTTCCCCCCACCGTGTCTGTAGCCGGTGAGTATGGGTTTACTAGTGGAGGGATCGCCACTGAACTGGGAAGAGACCAAAAAGTACGCGGATCACATCCGCAAACACGGCATCATCCAGTTCCTCAACATCTACCACAAGGTGAAGGACCGACAGAAGGACGTGCTGAAATGGGGCGATGAGGTGAGTGTCCGTCTTGCTTCTGAGGGCTGGGGAAACAGTTGGACAGGAACGGCAACACTGCTCATCTCATCTCAAAGTAGCCCCTATCGTTCGCTTTCCCAATACCAGCAAGCAACGTGAACCAGAAGGGCATGATGTAAAATAACATCCACGTAATGCTGGAGGAACTCAGGTCAGACAGCATCTACGGAAATTAATAAACATTCGACCTTTTGGGCCAAGACCATTCAGCAGGACTGGAAAAGAAATGGGGACCAGACCTAATCATGCTTAGATGCTATTTGACTTGCTGAGTTCTTTTTGGATTTCCGATATGTGCAGAATCTCTTGTGTTTTTGATGTTAACTAACACCACTCAAACCCGATCTAAAGCTTAGATCATCTCTGCTACCTGGAACATTCACACGTGTTTCGTGGTTTTATTATTCTTTCGTTTTGTGTTTTTTTTTGTGTGGCTTTGGCGTTAGCTCCACCTTCCTTCAGCTGTGTGCAGCATCGGACGATGTGTGATTTCCTGTCCACTACGTTTTTAGGTCTTATCCAGTTGGGAGATGTAATGGTCTGGCGAAATGAATTCCAGATGTGCAGTCAGGGCAATGTGACACTTCACATCTGGTATGCAGCCATTTTAGACAAATATTTACACTCCTTTGTTTTCATTCTGACTAATCCTGTAGATTTCTCATAACTGAAGATTGATAGTAATTGGTCCAAGTAACTATTATAACTTTTGTCAACATCAGAATGGGAGAGGAATTGGATGTGAAGCTGAAAGTGATACTACAAGGTAGGTAAGAGATTCTGCAGATACTGGAAATCTCTCTGTTACTAGTCTAAAGGGTAGTTCTTCATTTATTGTCCCTGAAAATGACTACCAGGACAAAAGAAAACATCTAAATTTTATGTCTTTGATTTGATGTGTAATCTGGCCTTTGAAATGTTATTGCTGTATGTGCAGGTTTTAGCTGTGCTGTTTGGGAGCTCTGTCCGATGCTGCACAGTATGGAGAACATTGCATGACCAAAATGCTTGCTAAATTAAATAAAAACACAAAATATTTGGCAGGTCAAGCAGTATTTGTTTGGGTGGGGGGAAGAGATGTAACATTTTAAATGTGAGGCTCTTTGTCAAATCTGTTGGGATGTTTCCAGAATTGTTTTTATTTCAATTTCCCAGAATTAGTTCATTCGTGTATTTCTCATTCAGGGTTTGAGCTTTGTGTAGATGGTTTCTTTGCATTGCTATCATCTGTCAATTTCTGAAGCTTGTCATGTCTTGCTTTGATGTCTTAGCTTATTAATCGTTACTTGCTTGTGTGTAAGCTGTTTATGAGCCTCAGTGCAGTATTATGTGTTTTTAAAAAAAAGTGCAAAGGTGACAGCAGAATTGTGCACAGCAAGATTTAACAGTTAATTTTGTAGTGTTGGTTGAGGTGACATTCTCAGCTGGTGTTTTATATCCAGTACATATAAAATTACTGTACAGTCAGCCCTCCTTATCCGCGAATTCAACCAACTGCAAACCGTGAAAACCCAGAAGTGCTCTTCCAGCACTTGTTGTTCAAGCATGTACAGATTTTTTTTCTTGTCATTATTCCCTAAACAATGCAGTATAACAACTATTTTACGTAGCATTTACATTGTATTAAGTATTATAAGTAATTTAGAGATGATTTAAAGTATATGGGAGGATGAGCGTGGGTTATTGTGGATCGGGATTGAAAAAAATCGCAAGTTCGGTTCCGAGGAATCGGAAGTAAGTTGGAACGGGTACATCTGGTATTATTTAGTGTCAGTTTGCATTCATATATAGTATATATTTTACCTTTCTATGCATATAAAACACTTCAAAAATGTATGTTTCAGTGCTGGGCTCGGGAAGTTCCCGAGTTTGACCTAGTGACATCGTTATGGAGTGCAGTCTCCACTGTGCTGGGTTGATGTGGAGGATCAAAAACCGAAAACCCAATAATTAAACCACTGCGTTGCTTAGTAATAATTGTAGCTTTCATCGGGGCATAGCCTTTCTCACTTTATCCTTTAAAATTGTTCCAATCGTTGACTGACATAGCCTAACGCTTTTCCAATGATCGATGGTGTTTCACTTCTTTCTGGTCGCTTTATTATTTCCACTTTATTTTCAATCGTTATCGTGATTATTTTTGTGAACAAAAACACTGCGGATTCAGATCTTTACCGCTGCGTCCTAATGTCCACCACACTGAGACAGTTTAAATAAGGTCTTGGGTTCCACTGGGTCCTAAGGTCCACCGCATTGATACAGGTTGAATAAGGGACTTGAGCATCCGTGAATTTTGGTATCTGTAAGGGGTTCCGGAACTAATCCCTCGCAGATAAGGAGGGCCGACTGTACGTTGTTTGAGTTTGGAGTGGAACACTTACAGTTATAGAAAACTTTGTTTGATACCACTCAAATCACACTGACTAATGGTTTGTATGGCTGCAAAGTTAGATTATTTGGTAAACCCAATAGTGGTTCTTATACATGATAGATTTGCAATACGTTGTGAACACATACAATTTAAATTAGGGATTATGTCCAGTGCCTAATGATTCTTTCATTATCCATTTTGGAAAATTTTATTTGGAAGTGATTCTGGCCTTGTGTAACAAAATAACTGATATTTCTGCTCAAAGTAATTTGAAGTTATTTAATGTTCTGGAGCTTTATACTGTGTGCATAGAACAATTTTTTAATTACCTAATTTCTCACTGAATAATTTTGCAAACAGTAGTATCAGTTTTCATGTTAGGAAGTTTTTCTGATGCAGAGTAGCTCTGGGGTTGTAAACTCTAACAAAACTTCCAACTTTCATCATAGGGAGTAACTTGAATTTAACGTAACGTGACAGCACTCCTGGGCTAATGTTATCTACATGCTTACCATAGCTAAAAGTCTTTTGTTATTCTAGATTGTAGATGCAAGTTGAAGTACAATTGCAATGTGGAACAATAATCCAAATTCTGATGATGTGGGGAAAGTAAGGAAATAAACAATTTATGAAGTTTGCCTTGGTAAGTTAATTAGCCACTCTAAATTGCCCCTCATGGGTGACTGATAAAATCTGGGAGTAGTTGTTGGAAATGGGGGTGAAAATAAATTGATCATCAAATATGTTTAATCCTTCATAACTAGAAAGTTATGTTCAAGTTTATTGTCATGTGACTGTACATAACTACAACCAAACGAAAGTGTTCCTCCAGACCATGGCGTACCCATATAGTACTGCTAGAAAGTTTGTGAACCCTGTAGAATTTTCTCTATTTCTGTATAAATATGACCTAAAATATGATCAGATCTTCAGATTGGTCCTAAAACTAGATAACAAAAGCCCATTTATAAAAGAAAGTTGATCTATTTATTCAGGAAAATGATCCAACGCTGTATGAATTTGTTGGAAAAAGTATGTGAACCTTTGCTTTCAATAATGGTTGACCGCTTTGTACGCCAATAACTTCAACCAAACATTTCCAGTAACTGTTGATCAGTCCTGCAAATGGGCTTGGAGGAATTTTAGGCCATTTTTTGTTACAAAACTGCTTCACCTCTGGGATGTTGGTGGGCCTCCTTGCATGAACTGCTTGCTTCAGGTCCTCCACAACATTTCTGTAGGATTAAAGTCAGGACTTTGACGGTCATTCTGAAACACAAATTTTCTTCTTTTTAAGCTATTCTGTTATTGATTTACTCTTGTCTTTTGGATCATTGCCTTGTTACATTATCCAACTTGGGCTTCAGGTGGTGGACTGCTACCTTGACATTCTCCTGTAAAATGTATCGATACTGTTATGATACGGCAACAATGAATATAGAATATAGACAGGTTTTTATAAACAAAGAAACATCTATTTAAACTCAGCTCAACAAATGAAAAGTAAACAAACAACTAACTTAACCGGAAGTTAACTGCTTTACGGCAACTCGAACAGTTCTTAAGCAATAAATGCAAAAGTCCAAGTGATTTACACAGTCAATTAGGAGAGACTATCCTGAAGTAACAAATTCCTCGACGATGTGACTTTACTGCTGATCCCAGCTGAAATATGCCTTGCCTGAAAGATTTACAATGAAGGAAATTAAAACGGCTTAAAAGAACTGACCTTCTTGATGAATAATGCTGCGCCCAGCCCTTTCTGCTCTCATAATGCAGGGGCTATCTCGGATGCAGGTTACTATCTTCTGAACGAGGATTAAATAAGATCGATCCTGTATTACTGCCGATGACACCAACTTTACTTGATCCTTCGGGTTTTCCGTACTTCGATAAATTCTTCACTCTCTGACTGGACTGAAACTGGCAGCGTTGTGCGAGACTACCGGCAATAACCTTTGAGACTTAAGGCAGAAAGTAAAACTCCATTTTAAAACAAAACTGCGTCATGAGATGAATATGCAGCATAACGCAGTCTCTGATGAATTAAACAATGAACTGACCTGTGTCACAGCAAGGCTTTCCAGTTTTATACCTGTTGAAACAGGCCATCACATGACCTCTCACTGGTGGGAAGATTACATCATGTGATCTCGCTGGCGGGAAATTACATCACCCCACCATCATAAGACCAATACCAATGCTCACCAGGTACTCAATTACATCATGGTCATAAGACAGTCACAAGATACCCATGGGGTTTATAACAATACAATTTTGAATTTATTGTCCCTTCAGTGATTGCAAGCTGTCCAGGCACTGAGGCAGCAAAGAAGCCCCAAAACATGATTCTCCTTCCACCATGTTTCACAGTTGGGATGAGGATTTGGTGTTGGTGTGCAGTGTCCTTCCTCCAGACTTAGCAATGTGCCTTTCTGCCAAAAGGCTAAACTTTTGTTTTATCTGTCCACAGAACGTTGTCGCAAAATATGTAGAATATCCAGGTGGTCTTTTGCAAACTTGAGACATGCAGCAATGTTTTTTTTTCTTTGGAAAGCAGTGGTTTTCTCAGTGGTATCTTGCAATGAACACCATTCTTTATATATAGGTGAGATCCAACGCAGTCTGGGAAACGGTTTCGCTGAACACCTACACTCTGTCCGCCAGAGAAAACAGGATCTCCCAGTGGCCACACATTTTAATTCCACGTCCCATTCTGATATGTCTATCCATAGCCGCCTCTACTGTCAAGAGGAAGCCACACTCGGGTTGAAGGAACAGCACCTTGTATACTGGCTGGGTAGCCTCCAATCTGATGGCATGAACGTTGACTTCTCTAACTTCTGTTAATGCCCTTCCTCCCCTTCTTACACTATTCTTCATATATTTATTTTCTCCCCCCCCCCCTTTTCTCTAGCTGCCCAGCACTCTGCCTGTTCTCCATCTCCCTCTGGTGCTACCCTCCCCCTTTCTTTTTCTCCCTAGGCCTCCTGTCCCATGATCCTTTCCCTTCTCCAGCTCTGCATCCCTTTTGCCAATCACCTTTCTGGCTCTCGGCTTCACCCCACTCCCTCCGATCTTCTATCATTTCACCTTTTCCCCTCCCCCTCCTACTTTCAAATCCCTTAGTATCTTTCCTTTCAGTTAGTCCTGATGAAGTGTCTCAGCCCGAAACGTCGACAGTGCTTCTCCCTATAGATGCTGCCTGGCCTGCTGCGTTCCACCAGCATTTTGTGTGTGTTGCTTGAATTTCCAGCATCTGCAGATTTCCTCATGTTTAACATTCTTAGACTTCAGCGAGTTCTAGAGATTTCTGCAGGTCTTTGGCTGTTATCCTTGAATTTGTTTTCACATCCTTCCCTGTTGCATATTGTGCTGTTGGTGTGATCTTTGCAGGATGCCTCCTCCTAGGGAGAGTAGCAATGGTACTGAGTTTCCTCCGTTTGTAAACAATTTCTCTTACTGTGGACTGTTGAAAACTCAGTTCTTCAGAAATGCTTTTGTGGCCTTTTCTAGCTTCATACCTCTCTGTAATTCTTCTAAGGTCCTTGGAAAGTTGTTTTGATTGAGGCATGGTGCTCATAAACTCTTCTTTCTTGAGAAGAGCAAGCTCTGTCAGCTGGCTTTTTTTTTTATATAGGGCAAGGCACCTCTGCAAGCCACACCTCCAATCTCATTTCATTGATTAGGACACCTGACTCCAAATAGCTTTTGGCTTGACCTCCAAGTTTCACATACTTTTTCCAACTAATACATGTAATGGATTTATTTTTCTCAATAAATAAATGAAGACATGAGATGTTTGTTATTTATTTAATTGGGTTCTCTTTATCTAGTTTTAGGACTTCTGTGAAGATGTGATCATATTTCAGGTCATATTTATGCAGAAGTTTTCTAGCACCTCTGTAAAGTGTATATCACACACAGCAATGTGGGGGGTGTCTACATTTCAAAGAACAGTTCTTCTCAGGGAGGTGATGAGGGCAATAGAGACTGGGCATCAATTTAAATTGAATGCTTTGTGAGATCTATTAATAAATTGGAAAAAACTTTGGATTTAAGAAAGTGATTAATTGGTCATGAAATGCTTTGAAGTATCTTGAGGTGAAGCATGGAAATTGTAATTACATTGTCAGTAAGGTGAATTAATACGTGAGTTGTAGAATATTTACACTTGAGTGAACTGCTTGCTTTTTACAGACATGTGGAAAAAAGAATGTAATCGAGTTTTGTTCACTAATTTTCCTCAGTTTTTCCTTCCAGCTCCTGTTTTGTTGTTTGGAGATTGGAAGGATGTACATACTGTTTTCATATGATTTCATTATAGAATTAAATGCCTATTTCCTCTTCCTCTGTTACCTCATACTCATAAATAGAGGTAATTTGTATAAAGACTAGAAAGAGAAACATTACTCATTGTTTTTGTTTGAAACAGATAAGGTAGCAATGGGCCTGCTGAAGGGTCTCTGCTTAAAACGTTGACTGTACTTTTTCCATAGATGCTGCCTGGTCTGCTGATTTCCTCCAGCATTTTGTGCGTGTTGGTTAGATTTCCGGCATCTGTTGTCAATTTTCTCATGTTAGCAATATTCCACCAAATTGTTTGTCTTGATTAAGTTTATTGTTTTCCTCTCATGTCAGATGTGAATATGGTTCAAATGGGAATGTAGTATTCAATCAGATACAAGTGAAATTGTAAAACCAGCACTGTTTAACAGAAATCAGTAATCTCTGCTATTAATAACGATTATGCATTAAGACAAATTTAATATGAACTTCGCCTTTGCAAATATAGTTTAGCTGAGCATTGCAGTAGAGTATTTGCATCCTATTTGCTTAATTTGGTCTGTTTTCTGCATGCAAACCAAATTCCTTCAGTGAAATTACTTGCATCTTCAGAAGCTTGCTGTTAAATCTTTGCTCTCCTATGTATTACATTTCAGATTATACAATTATTCATGTTAAGTTTTAGCATTGTATATTACATCTGTCTCTCCTGGAAACTTTTGGCATGGCTTTCTTTGGTGCCATTTGACCATTTCTGCATCCATTACTTGACATGCACATAAAAGTTGAAATTTGTTTAAGCTGTCAACAGCACAAAAATCTTTAGCAGTGACCTGTCATTGGTTAATCTTTATTCTCATTGTTCTATGTAGTTCATATTACTTTGCTTTATTAATCTTAGTAAAATGGGATAATTTTACACTTGGGTAAAATTTCTTCTAATGTGTCTATTTCATTAATCCATTTAATTTCCAAATATAGTGTTATGCCAGTTGTATACTTAGTCAATTCCAAATTTATTATTTAGTGGATTCTGGTTAATTGGGACTAGTACATTTTTACCCATTTACGTGGCTACCCCAATCATGGAAATAGTTAGTTTTTTTTTGAAAAAATAAACATTATTAAAGGGTTTTCGGGGCAAGATGCAGAATAGACTGCCAGGACTTTTCTTCCGCACAGATACTGCTGCTGCCCAGATTGGGGCCCACCCAGCTTGGTTCAAATTGAGGACCATCTGCCTCAAAGTCCAGTGCTGATGCCACTACACCACTGGCCAACCCAACAATACAACGACAGTATTATCAAGAGAAGAATTCATGCAGTGCACATTGCCATGTTGTTTTGATTGACTGTAATTGAACAGAATCAGCACAGACACTAGACTGCTTTTATACAATGCTTTTCACTATTGCATTCTCAAAATCTTCAGTTTCATTGTAACATTCAAGGTGATTGTTGATATCTTAATTCCTGATTTGTTGAAGTAGCAAAATTATTTCATTTTCAGTCCTGGCATCTCCAAGCCTGAATGCTTTAAAGTATAGGGGGAGCAAGAGAGAATACCTCCAGCATTTTTTTTGTGTGTTGCTCAGATTTTCTGCATCTGCAGATTTTCTCTTATTTGAGGACTGCCGAGCACATCATTGGAGCCTCCCTGCCCTCTATTGTGGACCTGTACTCTTCCAGGTTGAAGAAGAGGGCGGGGAACATCATAAAGGACTCCTTCCATCCTGCGCATGGACTGTTTGAACTGCTTCAGTCTGGTAGGCACTTCAGATCCCTCCAGACTAAGACTAATAGGCACTGGAGAAGTTTTTTCCCTACTGCGATCACTTTGCTGAACTGCCGGTTAACTGTCGGCTAACTATTACTTGGATTGCACTACCTGTATGTATAATCTATATTTTCATTTATATTTATCATTATTATTGTTATGAGCAGAGAGACAACATCTGCCGGAAGTAAATTCCTTGTATGTGCACAGGTACTTGGCAATTAAATTCTGATTTGTGTCTGAATTGTCCTACTGCTTGTTTCTCACCAACTATCAATGACAAAAATCACAGCTTTTTGAACACAAATACGAACAACTGAAATTGTTCACTCTAAGCACCATGTACTGGCTCTCTGCCTCAGTACTCATGATTGGTGCTCTGAATAAGCTTTGTGGCCACAGTCTCCTGTCCCAATTAAACGGTCTAATGTCCAAAATAAAGGAATCCAGTCTATTTTCTTGATTTACTTTTTGTTCTTTCAGTTGTCCCAAATAAGCTGCTACCCCAATTAACCAGATGAAACACACTAAATTATAGGATTATACAGAATAGCCCTTCAGCCAATAGCATCTAACTGATCAATATGACTGCCTTTCCTAATCCCACTTGCCCAAATTAATTTAGGTTTCTTTTATGCCTTATACCTTCAAGTATCTCTACAGAAGCTTCATAAATGTTGTGGTCATCTTCAAACTTAACTAATCATATCACTTACATCCAAATCATTAGTTCACTGGAAAAAGCCTCCTATCTGAAAAACGGTCCTCCTTTGCCACCCATCACAAAGCTTATTTGTATCCTATTTGTTAGCTCCCCCTGTATCTGATGTGTTCTAACTTTCCAGAACAGCCCTGTGGCACCTTAAGAAAAGTCTATGTATACCAAGCCTAATGCCTGCCCTCGTCAATACACTTGGTCATCTCTTCCATTAAAGGCTCAGTCAAATGCACAGAGCCACAACCTGAGGAAATGGGTAGAAGAGGTAAAGGGCTGAAGAAGGAATCTGATATGAGAGAATAGTGGACTATGGGAGAAAGGGAAGAAAGTAGAGAACCAGAGGGAGAGGTTTGCAAGTACTGCAGGAAGGGGAGAAAAGGGGCAAGAAGGCCACCAGAATGTAGAGGCCAGAGGAAACGGGAGTATATACTGAAGTTAGAGAAGGTGCCTATCATGTCATCAGGTTGGAGACTGCCCAGACATGAATAGGAAGTTTTGCCCTTTTAACTGAAATGGTTAGCTCCACTGGGAGATCCAACCTAATCGCACGAACAGCAATTTCTCTTCCCGGCAATTTTTCCCCTCTCTCCCTTCCTCTTCTCTAGCCTCTGTTTTTTCACCTGCTCTTCAGCTCCTTTGGAGCCCCTCATCGCTATTTCTTGCTTTCCTCTCCTATCAGATTCCTCCTGCTCCAGCCCTTTTGCCTTTTCCACCCATCACCTTCCAGCTTCATATTTCATCTGTTCTCCCCATCCGCCTGGCTCCACCTATCATCTTCTAGCTTGTACTCCTTCCCCTGCCCTCATTTTTTGTGTTCTGGCACAGTCTCCTTCCTTTCCAGCCTTGATGAAGGGTCTCAGTTGGAAATGTCAACTGCTGATTCACTTTCATAGATGCTGTCTGAGCTGCTGAATTCGTCCAGCACTTTGTTGATATGGTTATAATTACATTATTTTGAAATTAATATATGTATTTAATATTTTCATTAAATGTGGATATAATTTGTTACCAGATCTGAAAAGCAAGATTCTGTTCTTAACTGCTCTAATTCTAGGATGTAAGGATAAATGCTAAATTCGTTTCACCATAAAGCCCATCTTCTTAAAAGATTAAAAAAAAATTCTCTCCCTTGCCACCTCCATCCACATACCTCAAGCTTCATCAGATTCTTTGTTACAAACAGTCAGTCCAACTCTTTAGCTTCCTTTCTTTCTCACTATTTCTTTAACCCAAGTTTTTAAAAATGTAAAGACCAAATATACTGGGAAAACTTGGCAGGTCAGGTAGCTTATATGGAAAGGAGTAAACAGTTGATGTTTTGGGCCAGAATCCTTCAGGACTGAAAATAAAGGGGACAGAAGCCAGAATAAGGTGGTGTAGGGAGGAGTACATTCTGGAAGGTGATGGGTGAGGCCAGGTATTTGGGTGTCATGTATCTGAAATTTTTTTTTCAGGTCTAGCATGTCAGTAGAATTGAATTTAGGAGCTGAGGGTATTGTTGCAGCCATATAGGACACTGATCAGACCCCAGTTGGAGTACTGTGCTAGTTCTGGTCGCCTCACTACAGGAAGGATGAGGAACCCATAGAAAGGGTGCAGAGGAGATTTATAAGGATGTTGCCTGGATTGGAGAGCATACCTTATGAAAACAGGTTGAGTGAACTCGACCTTTTCTCCTTGGAGTGACAGAGGATGAGAGGTGACCTGATAAATGTGTATAAGATGATAAGAGACAATGATCGTGTGGATAGACAGAGGCTTTTTCCCAGGGCTGAAATAGTTGCCACGAGATGATGTCAGGGGTAAGTTTTTTTTTACTCAGAGTGGTGAGTGCATGGAATAGGCTGCCAGCAACGGTGGTGGAGGTGGATACAGTAGGGTCTTTTAAGAGGCTTTTAGATAGGTACGTGGAGCTTAGTAAAATAGAGGGCTATAGATAAGCCTAGTAATTTCTAAGGTAGGGATATGTTCGGCACAACTTTATGGGCCGAAGGGCCTGTATTGTGCTGTCGGTTTTCTGTTTTTTGGGTTTTCTGCAATTTTTCATCAAATATTTCTTCAAACTCAACCCTGTTTTCTCTCGAGATATTGTTGTTGGATTCACTGTTCATACAACTTTATTTCTGTTGACGGAATATTGTTAATGATTTCCTGCCTTTGTTAGACATGAAGCAATTGATATCCGTTGTTATAAGTCCCAGGAGGGGAATAAAACACGTGCTCCTATTAACCTACTATTAAAGTAATCAACCTACCTCCTATCTCTCTTCTGAAGTTTGAGCTTGTTGAAGCTTTGTAAATCATTCTTATCTTGCCCGGAACAACTTGTTAGAATCTGTCAAATCAAGCTTCCGCCCCTGTGAAGTATCAAGGTTCTTAAACAAGTTGCTGAAAGGTTTTGTGCTGCAGTAGTAAAGGAGTAAAAAATCTTTTTTAAAAATAATGTAAGCAATAAATAGTATGGACAGTTATCTTGTACCACAATTCCTATTTATTTGGTTCACTGGCCTTTATAATTTAATGCGATTTTATTTTTGTATCTGAACTGACAGTACTATATACAGCAATTACACAGTTCAAATTGCACAGAACTATT
The DNA here is from genome assembly GCF_030144855.1 of Hypanus sabinus. Classification (NCBI taxonomy): domain Eukaryota; kingdom Metazoa; phylum Chordata; class Chondrichthyes; order Myliobatiformes; family Dasyatidae; genus Hypanus; species Hypanus sabinus. The sequence goes on along the minus strand of NC_082715.1, from coordinate 73,709,417 downwards.
GATCCAGTAATTTGTTCAAAGCTATATTCTTATACAATGTACATATACATTCAGTGTACTTATACAAATTTATCTTGTGCTATACATTGCAGTTGGTCTACTGTACAGTTGAAACTAAATGTCTTACTTGGCTTTGAGGTAAAAGATCATGTTTTAGATTTTGAGCTTGACATCAGTGGGACAGGGTTGTTAATGTGTACAGAAATGCTTTTGGCAATTGCCTACATAGCTCCCTTCTAATTCAAGGTGATCTGAATTGTTGACTTGAGATCAGCAGACAGACCCACTGCTGCGGTCTGCAATCACTTCATTGGGATGTGGGGTGATCTCATGGCTGGCTCAAGCATTCTCTGATATGTCCCTCCCTTTGATTTTACAGGTGAATGACATGGAAACTTGTAGTAAAACTCTTGATTTTTTTTAAATAATTTGGAACTAGGGATAGGCTTGTATTTATTCCCAACCCAAAAAGAAAGATAGAACAGTGAAATCTTACTCAACAGTAGTCACAGACAGACTGCATGGAAACAAGGCCTTTAACCCACTAATTCTGACCATGAACCATCTGTGTGACCATAAGACTGGATTTAGGCCATTCAGCCCATCAATTTATTCCAGCATGGCTGATTTTTTAAATCCCTCTCAACCCCATTCTCCTGCTTTTTCTTCATTACCTTTCATGTCCTGATTAAGCAACAACCTATCAACCTGCACTTTAAATATACCCAATGATTTAGCCTCCACCTATCTGTGTCCGTGAATTCCACAGAGTCACCACCCTCTGGCCAAAGAAATTCCTGCTCATCTCTAATCTCAATGTACATCCCTCTATCTAAGGCTGTGCCCTCTTGTCTGAGACTCTCTCACTATAGGAAATGTCCTCTCTGCATCCACTGTATCTATATTTAATAAGTTTCAATGTGATTCCCTTTCTACACTCACGTGTGCGCACAGACACACTAATCTACAACAGGCCCAGAGCCATCAAACATTCCTCATATGTTAACCTTTTTCACCAACCATTTCTTAGATAAGGGACCCAAACTGCTGACAATATTCCAAGTGTAGTCTGAACAGTGCCTCATAAAGCCTCAGCATTACATCCTTGCTCTTGTATTCTGGTCCTCTTGAAATGAATGCTACCATTGCATTTGCCTTCCTTTCCAGTGATTCACCCTGCAAATTAACCTTCTTGGAATGAGCATATAGTGGAGGGCTGCCTGCATGATGACTGGTAGCTCTTGAGAAATGAAGGCAGGTCTGCAGGCTTGGCAGTCTGACCCATTGACTTTGATACGAGTTGTTAAACTGAAACATCATGTTGTCTTGGTTTTGCAGCAGATAGAATTAACTGTGTTGGCTGGAGAAGTGGCTGGGGTATTGTGAACCAGCTCCTGGCTGTTGTAACATAGAATGAGCCATATGGAGGCTGGCCCTTTATTCAGCACAACAAACAAACATATAGAGTGGGACATGGAGAAAGAATCTTGTTGAAATTCTAATCCTTTGCTGGTCATTTCTGAACAACCAATGAATCTGAATGCTCTCATTATTCCTCCTTTTGCGCCTTTTTTATAACTTAGTAATTTCGTCTTTGCATAGTACCATTGCCCAAACAACAAAGAGCAGGTTACTAGGTCAAGTCTTGTTACTGATTCTGTTTTTGAAGTAAAAGCTTGTTCTCTTAGCAGGTTAAAAAAAAAATGAGGCAATTGAACACACTTGCTAAAAGTGCAGTTTACTCAGTATTTTGGGTGTAGAGAAATGGTTCCAAAAAAAAAATCGATTCTGCAGTGAGTGTAGGAATACAAGGGGAGATTTGATAGAGGTACACAAAATTATGAGGGGTATAGAAAGGCTAAATGCAAGCAGGTTTTTTCCACTGAGGTTAAGTGAGATGAGAACTAGAGGTCATGGGTTAAGGATGAAAAGTGAAATATTTAAGGGAGAACTACTTCACTCAGAGGGTGGTAGGAATGTGGAACAAGCTGCCAATCCAAATAGTGGATACAGATTTGGTTTCAATATTTAAGAGAAATTTGGGTAGTTATATGGAGGTCTATGGTCTGGGTGCAGGACAATGTGACTAGGCTTCATTTCTTAAGAGCTGCCAGTCATCATGCTTGCAGCCCTCCACTATCTGCTCATTCCATGAAGGTTAATTTGCAGGGTGAGTCACTGGAAACGTAGTTTTATGTCGTTCTTGAGAATTGATTCCCTGTGGACACAACTGTTCCATTTGCTAAAGGTTCAAGAGGTTAATTTATTATTGAGGTACAAACTCTGAAATTCTTCTTCTCCAGATGGACACAAAACCAAGAAAAAAAATGGGAACACAATCATCAACTCCCAAAATCCAACCTCCCTGCACAGAAAAGCACATAGGAACAGGAACATCAACCCCAAACTCCTCCTCCCCTGCGTTTATATAAAAAAAACAACAGGTGAAGAACACAGAATATAAAGAAAAGCTAATAAAAGTGAAAAACAAAGTCTATGAGTTCGAAACCATATCCAGAACACACAACCTCGGTAACAACTTCTTCGCAGAGCAGCAGGCCACATAGTCTCCCCTCTCCGGCAGCAAAGCAATCCCACCAGTGATCAAAAGGCAGGCAGGCAACCGGTGCTCACCCTCCGCATTCACCTCAATGCAATCTCGTCATTGCTTTAATCAGCGAAATGAAGTCAAATATTGGCTCACACTTTGCTGTCTCTACCTCCCGGAATCCTCTTGGAGACTGTAAATCACTGGCTCCAACCGTTTCAGAAACACAAGATGTTTGATGCTTGATTTGATGTAACTAATTAAAGTAGCTTTGCATGTGGCCTATGCATTCTTGAATGTCTCTTGAACATGCCAGTTCAGAAGTCTTAAGTGGCCTCCTGCTGTGAGCTTTTGATTACTGCTTGTAATTACATAGAAACAGCTTGAAGACTGGTTGTTCTTTGTATTACTGACTGCTACCCTACCCCTTAACTGTTTAAATCACCACTGTTTACTGCGGCAGTATTATAGCTCAAGGCATTGAGCTCAGTTCCAGTGTCCTCTAAGAAAGTTTGTACTTTCTACATGTGTGCATGTAGATGTCTTCTCACAGTCCAAAAACCTACTGGGTAATTGGTAGTTGTAAATTGTCCTGTGATTTGGCTAGGGCAGGGGTCAGCAACCTTTACCACTGAAAGAGCCACTTGGACCCGTTTCCCACAGAAAAGAAAACACTGGGAGCCACAAAACCCGTTTGACATTTAAAATGAAATAACACTGCATACAACGTTTTGTTTTGCCTTTATTCTATGTATAAACAAACTATAATGTGTTGCATTTATGAAATTGATGAACTCCTGCAGAGAAAACGAAATTACATTTCTGCATGCAACAAAAACATTTTGAACTCCGAGAAAAAGACGTTGGGTTGAAGGTTACTTTTAAGTAAAATACTCAACGTCTATTTGAGTCCTCCTTGTATTTATGAAAAACGCCGAACTTAAATTTGCCGCCAGCAGCAAAAATAACGTCAGCCAGCTGTCAACCTGAAAAATAAAAGGACTATTTCACTGAACAATGAAAACATATGAATATATGTAAAATAATAGGCAATTAAAATATTTATCATACTTGTTCAGGTTGACTCACACCTGACAATGCAGTCGTATTCAGTAGGGATGGATCGATGCTTAGGGGAGTGACCGGGAAGGATAATGTGTTTTTTTCCTCTCTGAACTCACAGAAGCGTTTCCCAAATGATGTTTACATTGCGATGATTGCAGAATGTAAATACTCCGAATTTATCATGTCGTGACCTTGTTTGAACTCTCTCAAATTGGGGAAATGAGACAATGTGCCTTTCTGTAAATCTCTGGCAAGCAACGTCAACTTGCGCTCGAATGCCAAAACATCCTCCAACATGTGCAGGGCTGTACGTCCTTACCCCGTTGAAGAGCTGTGTTCAGCGTGTTCAGGTGCGCTGTCATGTCTACCATGAAGTGTAGCTTTTCCAGCCACTCTGGCTGTTCCAGCTTAGGAAAGTTGAGCCCTTTGCTGCCCAGGAAAGTTTTCACTTCTTCCAGACACGCGACAAAGCGTTTCAGCACCTCCCCTCTGGACAGCCAGCGATAGAAACACGTTGTAGCGGTGTGCTACACGCAGTCAGTAAACTGCAGTCAAAGATAGCTTTATTCGAACTAAACAGCCTTGCTTTTAAGCCTCCCTCAACCCGCCCCCCATGGGCGCAGATGCTGCAAAAGACACGTACTCACAAACCCCCGTAGGCTATCTCCCTTAGCCTGAACGCTGGCTAATTGTGAGCCGGTTCGGATGTGTCAGGAAATGGGTCGCCACAACGTCTTATTTAGATTGTACAAGATCACCATAATCTTCAAATTTAGATTTACATTTCAAAAACTAACAAACTAACATAAAAAACATTTTAATTAAATACTGACCATGTAGCGGTGTGCTACACGCAGCGCTAAAATTACGACACGGAGTCGGTAACTGCAGTCGAAGGAAAAAACTTTATTCGAAATCTTCAGCCTCACTTTTAAGCCTCCCTCAACCTGCCCCCCATGGCGCAGAGGCTCCAAAGCTCTGTGCTCGCAAACCCCCGTAGGCTATCTAATTGTGAGTCGGTTCGGATGTGCCAGGAAAAGGGTCGCCACAACCAATTATTTCCCAAAGCAACAGGGAGCCGCAGCACAGACGTAAAAGAGCCACATGTGGCTCCGGAGCCGCGGGTTGCCGACCCCCGGGCTAGGGTTAAATAGGTGGGTTGCTGGGCAGTGCATTTCGAAGGGCTGGAATGGTCTGTTCCTTACTGTATCTCGAAATAAAATAAATTTACTTGGTATCCCTATTCCAGCATATTCTTAAGTATTCACCCCCTTCAAGTCAGTAATTAGTCGATGCACCGTTGGCAGCAATTTCTGCCTTGTGTCTGTGTGGATCTCTATCAGCTTTGCATATCTGGACACTACAACTTTTCCTAATTCTACAAAACTGTTTAAGCTCTGTCGGATTGCATGGGGATTGTGAATGAACAGCCCTTTTCAATTCCAACCACAAAGTTTCCTTAATCCTAGCCATAATTTACCCCTCTATTCTTTAATGCTAGCTTGTTTTCATTTTCCCATTTCAGACAAAAGGTACTTCAGTTTTAAACGTTGGCTGTTAGTGGTGCCTAACCTGTCCAGTGTTAACATTTCTAGTGTTTTTGGGTATTATTTGAGAGTTTCGGCACCTGCAGTTTTTGGTCTTTCTAAACCAATTCAGTGCTTGTTAAAATTTCCATATGCCTCTTGCAAGAAAAACATTTTTAAAAGATTGAAATCACCATGATCAAATTCTGCCAGATGTTTTGAACAAGCTTCAAAAATCTTACTGAGCTTGTTCAAAATATCTGACAGAATTTGATCATGGCAATGTCAATCTTTTCAGAGCATTGTTCTTACAAGGGGCATATGGAAATTCTAACTTTAATGGCTCTTGTTCCTGACATTATTATAGCCTGACCTGTACTTGGATTTTTGCTTTTAAAAATTGTTGTATTTTGTCATTGTGTGATCATGGAAAAATGCTATAATTGCTTTCAAATACAGGTTTTTGATTAATACTTCCCTGATATTTGAACTATTAATTGAGTCAGGCATAAATCCAGAATGGCATTTTTTTTGTCACTAATGTTACATTTTCCATCTTGAAAGATGAATCTTTCCCTCCAGAATATTAAAAGAAAATATTTGATTTAATATGTACATTCAAACTCTTGAGTAGACTGCAGATTAGGTTTTTAGTGTTTCATAATTTGTATACCGTAAGTTCCCGAGTATAAGCTGACACCCCCCCCCCCCCCCCATTTTCAAGGTTTAAAAAGTGACTTTTTCATGTTACCTTTGTATAAGCCGACCCCTTTTGTAGAGGTTTTTGATTTAACCAGAAAAGATCACAAGATCTCACTCAGTTTTGCCAGATCCGGAACCTGGAAATTTTGTGAACCAGTACCTGCTAAGAAAATAGGCCTACACATCATAGAGCATTATAAACAAATTCTTAATAAATAAATCGGGTGTGGGGGGAGGTTTTGAATTAGGTTCCCAATGGTAAAGAATCCTCTGAAAAGTAACCCGTGAAACCATTTACAGCCCATTATAATCTCGTTAAAATATAACACGGGGTGGTGGGATCAGTACGTGTATTCAGTATTGAGTTTGCAACTAGCTACCATGTACAAAAGATTAAAACAAATGTGATATGATGCTGGCTTCAAGCTTCAGGTTGTTGATTTTGCTAAAGGAACAAATAATTCTGCAGCTGCTAAGAAGTTTAGTGTAAACAAGAAACAAGTGAGAGTGGAGAAAGGTGGAGGACTTGCTAAGGGAAATGCAAAGACAAAATGTGCAAACCGCGGGAAAACATGCCAGTGGCCAGAACTGGAAGAAAAAGTTTTAGAGTGGGTGAATCACCAGTGATCGTCTAGATACATTGTTACCAGAGAAATGATTCAAGTTCAAGCTTTGAATTGGGACGAAAAACACAGTGAGGTCAGTGAAAATTACAAAGCTACGCAAAGTTGGTGCACCCTACTTATTGAATAGACGTGATCTTGTGTTGAGACAAAAAAACGAAGACTGCTGAGAAAATTCCTGCGAGGTGTTGTTGTGTATGTTCAAGAATGCTGCTGGATGGACGAAGCAGGTTGCTTGAAGTGGTTAAAGAGGTGTGGTGTCGACGTCCCGAAGGTTTCAGGAAGGAAAGGTCTGGGACATGTTCAAAGCACGTTTGTCAGGTGAGACAAAAGAAGAATTGAAAGCTGAAAATACGGACATTGCAGTCATCCCCGGTGGTTTGACGTCCGTGCTCCAGCCACTAGATGTGAGTTTAAACAATCCATTCAAAGAATTCATGCATGGACAGTGTAACGAATTTGACTCAAAATTAGCCAATAAATATGACCTGTCTTCCGTGTATTCGTTTTTCCAAAGTTGGCGCCCTCTGTATAAGCCGACCCCCTAATCTTAGGACCAAAATTTAGTGCCAAATTCTTGGCTCATACAATGGAATTTACAGCATTATTTTTCTTGTTAAAGCTTTGTAGCAAATTACAAATTATGGTTGGGGCTTCTTTTCCTTGTGGTGTGAAGAGCTTTATTTATTCTTGCTGTGATAGTCTATAATATCTAATGCTGTTGCAAAATGTCCCATGGCATTGTGTATAAAATTTGAGTTTGCACAATTGGTTTGAAAAATATTATGAAGTGCATACTAATCATGGAGAGTGGTAGAAAGGTATTGAAATTTTATAATTGTTGTACTGAATACAGTGGATTCTGATTAATTAGGCCACCCTATAAGAGTTTCCTTTATTTGGGAAACTCTTAAAAGACAAATTGAGAGACTAGCTGGGATTCCATTTGTTTAGTTGGGACAATATGCTGCTTAATTGGGATGGGTGACTGTTGCCAAACTGTCCATATTCTGCACTAGGTTTTGTTCACTTACAGTCAATCAAAAGAACATGGTAAATGAATTCCTCTATTAAGAACTAATACAGTTTTATAGTACTGTACTTCATTACTATATTGGTAATGTTTCAGTTTGTTCTGTATTTAATTTAAAGCCATAAATTTGTACTCAGTTAAATGGTACTTTGTTTAATTGGGGCAGCTGTTTAATTTGGCCAAAGTGTACTTTTGTATCCTAATTCTGAATTTTGAAATCTACTGTAGTTAGTTCAACAAATGGCATTAAATGATGTCATAAAAATATTTGTCATCAAACTCGGTCAAAAGTCTGCTTGAACCCTTTGACAACACGCCTTGTTGCATTAAAATATCTTGATCTGATTACAAAAGGGATTTGACTGCAGAATGAAAATGTTTAAGAAGTCAGGCTTTTGCTTAATGATGAATAAGCACATATCACATTTGCCGAAGCAAGTTTTGTTATAGGCATACATATGTGTTTGCATAAGGTGTGGCAAAAAAAACTTACTTGCAGCAACATCACTGGCACATAGCATTTGAAACACCACATTCAGAAGAAAAAACATAAATTGTACCAATTAGAGCCAAAACATAAAGTTGATTGTGTGAAGTTATCATGATGTTACTAGGCTGTGGGAATGATTTGGGTTGTACAGACTAGTTCAAGAATCAAATGGAATTAACTGTTCTTGACTCTGGTAATAATTGGACTTCAAGCTTCTGTACGTCCTTTCCAATGGTAGATGTGAGAAGGTGGCGTGGCCTGGAAGGTGGGAATCAGAATACATACATAATAAAATTACTTCTCCCCAGATAAAATAATTTAGGACAGATTGGAGAAATTCTGTATCCAAATACTATGAGCAAGTGCCAGGAGGATCCTGGGTTATGATTTGAGTACTTAAACATTATTGATGACATGTAATTTGCACATTCTGAATGGAGACATCTTTCTATCTTCATTGCATTTGCCATAAATGTCTGACTACAGTGTCAATATCGACTCCAGAATCACCAAACTCAAAAATCAGTTCTTTCCCAGAAGCAGTAAGGGTGATCAGTACCTCCACCCACGAACTCACCCCTTCACTTCCCCTACCACCATTACTTTTATCATTTCCTTTCAGTCATCTCATGAACAGACACTCCTGTGCCTAGCATCCCTTTATAATAGACATTCCATCTGTTGCATATCCCATAACTGGGTGTCTAACCAGCAGAGAAAGCAGAATCCGTTGGAGTCTGGTGATACTAAACTAAAGGTGTTTATTAATAAAAATAAGTAAAACCATATCAATAATGCAAATATACATATAAAACCAGTTAGCAGTAATAAACCTAAAAGTGTAGGAATAATAATAATCAATAATAAACCAGCTCTATCGATGTCTAGGGGTAAATAAATTGGTATAGAAAAGTATAAAGTTCAGCTCAATCCATGAGTGCTGATGTATAGTTGTATTGTAATCGTTGAGGGGAGAGAGGGCGAGCAAGATATAACAGCTACAGTCAGGCAAACCTTCCTTTGCTTTCTTAATCCGTCATAACGGTGTGGTCATTCAGTTATGACCTCTCTGTCCTTCTGCTAGACCGTTCTTCTGTGGTGGACTCGTCACTCTGGCATGAGTGGACACACACACAGGTCCCCACCAGCCCTGCTTTTACACTGATAGCCTTAATGACCGACCTCCTGGTTCCGTCTTCAAAGCCCCCACCTTTCTCGTGGGTTCCTACACTCAATCAGTGTCCACTGGCGTGTCTAGAGGGTGTCTCTCCAGACCTGTCTTTTTATCCCTACTCACGGGGACTCAGCTATCCATCACTCCAGAGTGACTGTGTCCATCAAATAAGGCCACTCCTTCAGTCCACTGAGGAATGTTTATGAGCAAACTATTGTCCTTGCAGCGAAACAGTAAATAATTCAAAGAGGAGTCACAATACAGTTAATCAGCAATTTCCCCCTTTCTCTTATCTGTCGCCGATGTTCTTGCTTGTTTTTCCATCTAACTTTCTCATGGTCAGCATAGCAACAGTAATAGTTTGTGTTTCTCAGGAGGGGAATGGTGAACTCTGTACCTCATTGTCCATCAGGTTTATTCATCACTCATAACACATCTATCTGTGCATATAAATTATCTTGTATATTTACGTGCTTTTTGTTATCATTGTTTTATCTTTTTTTAATCTGTATTGGATCTGGAGGAACAATTATTTTGTTCTCCTTTACACTTGTGTACTAGAACTGGATTAAACAATCTTGTATCTTGAAGTACTTCATGCACATTCTGAATTGAGATATCCTTCTGTTTTCATTTCATTAGACATAAATGTAGACAAGTCTGACTAGGGCATGTTCATGTTTTATTGTTTTTTTTCCTATCAATAGGTTGAGTATATGCTGTTGTCATTCGATCACGAGCATCAGAAAGTTCAGTTACTGCTTCAGGGAGAAGAAATTCTCCATGAACTGCAAAATCGAGGAGAGAAGGCAAATCCCAAGTAAGTAAATAATTTTGTTTATAAATTGATTTTTCTGTTGCCAGTTTTTTTCATGAAGTGAAGTGGATGTATTGTAGGAAGGTCAGGGAGGGGATCAACCAAGATTCTATATATGATGACCTCTACAATTTGCAATCTTTCTCCTGATTTATTTATTTTATTTAGAGATGCAGTGCAGAGTAGACCCTTCTGGTTCTTTGAGTGCACTGCCCAGCAACCCATCAATTAACCCTAGCCTAATCAGTGGATGATCTATAATGACCGATCTTTGGGCTATCATGTGGAAGTCGAATCCGGATAAACTCACTCAGACAGTATGAGTGTAAACCCTTTATTCAAAGCCTCTGGGGTACTTCAGGTAATCACTTTAACAGGAACAGTCTGTGACTATTCCTGCTCAGTCCACCAACTAACCTGCAGTTCCTCTTACAGAATAGATATAGTTGCTCACGTACCCCCATGCATGCCAGGCTGGATCCAGCCTTATCTATGTGCATGACAGTACAGGGAAACAAATTACAGAATAGATATAGTGGCCACATACACAGGAAAGGCTGGAGCTGATCTTATCTATGTGCATGACTGCACAAAGAGACAAGGACATTGAAACACTGTCCAACTCCAAGAAGAAAGATGGCTCAGCATGGCTTAGCACATCTGTTGATCATCAGCGGTTTCTTACAGAAAAAAACAGGCTGCTATTGTTTAACTGACCGTATTAACCCTTTGCATACTTTATAACTGGGAGAAAACCCATGTGCACAAGGGAAGAATATACAAATGTTCTTAGAGTGTGCTGGAAATGGACTCTGCCGGAGCTGTAATAACATTGCACTAACCACTACACTCATGTGGCATCTTAATTGGACTTGTTGGTGTCATGAGCTTATTGGGCCAGAAGGGCCAGTTACAGTGTTGTATCTCTAAATAAAGATTAAAAATAATGAATTAATTAAGAACTTCCTCTGTTCACTCATTAGCATGAGTAAGACAGTCAACCAAACACAGAGCTCTAAGGGTAACTGTAAAATTACTGCTCGTACAGTGATTACAATGTCATGAGCATAATTATTTGATCTATTTCATCCATTTCTAAGCTAATGCATGTATGAGCTTTTTCTGCAAGCAATAGGATCACATGACAAAAGTGCAGAATCGGGCCATTCAGTCCATTGAGTCTGCGCTACCATGCTATCATGACTGATATATTATCCCTCCATAATCCATTTTCCTGCTGCGTGAAATAGTCCCTTCTGGCCCTTAGAGCCATGTCACCCAGCAATCTCTTGATTTAGCCTTGTGTAATAACGGGATAATTTATAATGACTAATTGACCTACCAACTGGTACATCTTTGGACTGTGGGAGGAAGCCAGAGAAAATCCACATCGACACAGGGAGAATGTACAGACTACGCATGGATAGCAACGGGAAATGAACATAGATCGCTGGTATTGTAATGCGTTGTGCTAACCACTAACCAATGTGTAGCCCTGCTGTGTTATGCCAGCTACGTCAAAATCTTGAATGCCATAAAAACAAAATATGCAACAAGTAGTGGGCTGCCATGTTAGTGTAACAGTTAGAGTAATACTGTTCCATCTCAGAGCGTCAGTTCAGTTCTGGTGTCCTCTAAGCAAGTTTGTATGTTCCTTCCATGTTGATTTTTTTTCTGAGTGTTTCAGTTTCTTCCCACAGTCTCAAAAAGTTAGTATGTTAATTGGACAGTGTAAATTGTCCTGTGATTTGGCCAGGGTTAAATTGGTAGTTACCTTTGGCATGGTCAAAGATTCAAAAGGGCCTGTTTCATGTTGTATCTCTAAATAAAAATTAAAGTCAGCAAGATGGACAACATGCTACACTCATAAATTTTAAGTAGGTTGCAGAGTTACTATTACTTATCTGCCTCTTCTTACCAAGTGGTAACTTGTGAAAGCTTATTGGTGATCTTTCAGTTCCTCAGTGTGGTATTTGTGTTTTAATATAGGTTTTCCATAATGCAATAAACTAATAACACAAATCTGCAGGTCTGATCTGGAATTTGCAGGTTTCAAAGGTAAATTTAATGTCAGAGAAATGTATACAATATACATCCTAAAATTCTTTTTCTTCACAACCATCCTCGGAAACAGGAATGCCCCCAAAGAATGAATGACAGTTAAATATTAGAACCCCAAAGCCCCCTCCCACGCATAAGCAGCAGCAAAGCAATGATTCCCCCACCCCCATTAGCAATAAAAAAGCATCAGCGCCCCCCCACAAAGCACTCAAGCGCGCAGCAAACCATCAATAAAGACACAGACTACTCATTCACCCAGTAATTCAATGTACCACAGGCTCGCTCCCTCTCCCTAATAGGGGAAAAGGAGGTATCTCCATTTCACAGTGAGAGGGGAGATGTAACAAACGACTCGTTGATTTACAATATTATAAGTCCGTTGCATCATTTTTTCCGAGTTTTCTGCCCAAAGAGCTCGGGTCTCTGGGTACACACCCAGCAGCCAGCTTGCTGCTTTCGATCTTCCATCTCCCACGGCACACTGATGTCCTGCAGAGGCACTGACCCAGAGTCCGCCCACCTCCAGAGCCACAAAATCCCAGAATCCTGAAGGCATGCTAGTCTTCTAGGCCACGTTCTTGGTATATTGAATAACAGCCAGTCGTGAGACCCCAAGAAAAAGTCCCATTCCTGCAAAGAACCAAAGACAGCATGTAACTCCAGGTCAGGGTCTTCAAAAAAAAAACCCTGAAAGGGAAAAAATAGAAGTACTAAAGATAAAAATAGAGCTGTTTCCGAAGATGCAAGCAAATGAGTTGCTGTTGTGAAGTAAAAGTAAAAATAGCATACAGGAACACACAGCATTTAGGCAGCAGCATTGGGTGCTGGTAGGGAGTTCAGTAGTCTCATGGCCTGGGAAAAGAAACCGTTTCCTAACTTAACAGTCCTTGTCCTAATGCTGTTTTGCTGCCCCTGCCTGATGGGACAGGGTCAAAGAAGTTGTTTGACAGATGGGAGGGATTCTTGACAATGTCAAGGTCCCTGCATACACAACACTCCTGATAAATAGCTTTTGATGGGTAAAAGAGAGATCCTGATGATTTAGTGGTCCTCACACCCCTTTGTAAGGGTTTGGACAGTTGCATGCCTTGTTGTAATTCCCTTATCAGATAGTGATGTAGCTGGTTAGGACACTCACTGGTACTCCTGTAAAAATTAAAATGGTTGGTGGGGGAGTTGGGAGGGAGCCTGGCTTGCCTCAATCTCAGAAAGCAGAGACACTGCTGTGCTTTCTTGGCTAAAGAGGTGTTGAGGTGCACTCCCAGAAACTTGGTGCTCACAACTCTTTGCATGCAGGAGCCATTTATGTAGTGAGAAGTATTCTGCCTGCACCTTCCTGAAGTCCACAATCATCTTTTTTTTTTGTCTTGTCCACATTGAGACTCCAAATCGTGCTTGCGCCATTCTACCACCTTATTACTTAATACCCAATAGATGTTTTTTTGAGTGTCATACTAGGAATTTGGACAGGCTGCAACAAATCGTGCAGATTGCCCATCATATTCAACAATGACAGTTGTACTTGAGCAGTTCTTTTGTTATTTAGATGTGAACTGCTTGAAGAAATCTGTGCAGGAGTGTTTTTAAAGTCAAAACTATTGCACTGGAGCAGTTCCAGTCTCGCAACCTTGGAAGATTAGATCCAGTAATGTGAATAGTCATTACAACTGGGGTCTTGGTTACAATAGATGATGACTACTTGCTCTATTCCTTGTCATGCCTTTCACTTTCCTCAGTGTCACTGAACCACCTTCCTGGCAGTTGGAACTAATTTGATCTAACCTGTCTGGTCTGCTGGAGCTGGCTTCGCATGCTAGGACGGACGGGGTATGAGGCCCATCGGCCATCCAGATCTGATTTAGGCTGCATGTTGAAGCTTTGTATGCAGATGCAGCTGCTGTTGTATGCCAACAGCTACTTGGAGCTTCGGGTGGGAGCTGAGTGTCCTGTAGTGATGAAAAGCAAGTGAACTGTCCCAGATTGGACACAATAAGTCCCTTCAACTCAGATCAGAGCTAAAATTGGCATGGGTTCCACACCACCAGGTTCGGGAACAGTCATTACCCTGGATAACTTCACTCGCCTCAACACTGAACTGATCCCACAGCCTACAGACTCACTTTCAGGGACTTTACAACTCGTTCTCAGTATTTATTTTGAATTTGCACACCTTGTCGTCTTTTGCACATTGGTTGTTTCAGTCTTTGAGCGTAGCTTTTTATTGATCCTATTGTATTTCTTCATTCTACTGTGAATGCCTGCAAGAAAATGAATATCAGGATAGTATTTGTTGGCATATATTTTATAATAACTTTGAACTTTAAAGAAATTAAGAACATTAAGTATCACCAAATGCTTGAAAGACTCTGCTGCATAAAATAACAGCCCTTTTTATGATGCTTTGCCAAAAGCCACCCAACTCTTTGGAGACCCGAGTATGGAAGCTACATGATTGAGGGGACACCTGGGCAGCCCTATGGAGGGACCATGGCAGATTTTAACACTGTAGAAGCAAATATGAAGTTACGACGACAGGAGGTGTTTGCCTTGTTGAAACCAAATGAGACCATCAGCACCATTACTGCTTTCCCCAGGTTAGTAAATAAGTTTGTAAAGTAGCCACTTTACATGAGTTTTAGTTGTAATTTATCTCTGAATTCTTAGGGGTTGCATTTACCTTGTATTAAGTTAAGTTCAAGTTTATTGTCATTCAACCTTGCACATATACAGCTAAATGAAACAACTTTCCTCTGGAACCAAGGTACAAAACACAGTGGATATGTAACACACAGCACATAAAATAATATTAACACAAAGTGCATATATAATAGAGTTATATGTGCAATAGCATAATGCAGTCTAAATAGTAAGATGTGTATTATCGATGTTAGATTTTATTAAATGGGAGGTATGTTTTTCCACTTCCATGTCTGAGCCCATGTTATTAATTTAAAAGTAAAAATGGAATCTATATCAGTCACTCTAATCTCATTGCCTAATAATTATTGCTGGACCAGCGGCAATATTACAACAAATAATAGAGCTGAAACCATGCCCAGGCACATGTGATTCTACAGATACTGGAAATCCAGAGTGCAAACAAATGTTGGAGCAACTCAGCAGGTCAGGTAGCATCTACAGAAAAGAATAACCAATTGATGTTTCAGGCAAAGACCTTTAATCAGTTCTGTGTAACCACATTCAAGGAATAAATTTTCTAAATTAGTTATCTTTTGAAAATTTTCAACTCTCCCCTTCATTTCCCCACTCTGGTCCTTCTCTTACCTTTTCTTTTCACCTGCCAATCACTTCTCCTTGGTGTCCCTCCCCCTTTTCTCCCATGGTCCACTGCCCTCTCCAATCAGATTCCTTCACTTCTCACCATCCCACACACACCTGGCTTCACCTCTGACTTTCTAGCTTGTTTTCCTTTCCCTTTCCCCAGCCTTCTTATTCTGGCTTCTTCTCCACCCCCCCCCCCCCCCCCCCCAAGCCCTGAAGAAGGGTCTGGGCCTGCAATACTGCAATATCAACTGTTTATTTATTTCCATGAATGCTGATTGCTGAGTTCCTCCAGCATTGTGTTTCCAGCATTTGAATTGAGTTGACTTTACTACTTACATAAGTAGTAAACATATAAGGGTACCCTCATATACATAAGTAAAAATATTTACGTTATGTCTCCGTCTAACTATGTAATTTATAGTAACATAATAAATCGTATGTACAATAGGATAGTCAATATTACATAGAAATACAGTTGTGTCAGCATAAATTCAGCAGTATGATGGCCTGATGGAAGAAGCTGTCCTGGAACCGGTTGGTCCTGGCTTTTATGCTGCAGTACCGTTTCCCAGATGGTAGCAACTGGAACAGTTTGTGGTTGGGGTGATTTGGGACTAATGATCCTTTGGGCCCTTTTTACACACCTGTCTTTGTAAATGTCCTGAATAGTGGGAAGTTCACGTCTACAGATGTGCTGGGCTGTTGACATTACTCTCTGCAGCCAGTCAGGATAGAACATAGAATAGTATGGCACAGTAAAGGCCCTTCGGCCCACAATGTTGTGCCAACCCTTAAACCCTGCCTCCTATATAACCCCCCCAGCTTAAATTCTTCCATATACCTGTCTAGTAGTCTCTTAAGTTTCACTAGTGTATCCACGCACCAACCACTCGGAGTGTAGAAAAAAACCTTCCTCTAATATCCCCCTTGAACTTCCCACCCCTTACCTTAAAGCCATGTCCTCTTGTATTGAGCAATGGTGCCCTGGGGAAGAGGTGCTGGCTGTCCACTCTATCTAGTCCTCTTAATATCTTTTATCCCTCTGTCATGTCTCCTCTCATCCTCCTCTCCAAAGAGTAAAGCCCTAGCTCCCCTAATCTCTGATCATAATGCATACTCTCTAAACCAGGCAGCATCCTGGTAAATCTCCTCTGTACCTTTCCAATGCTTCCACATCCTTCCTATAGTGAGGCGACCAGAACTGGACACAGTAATCCAAGTGTAGCCTAACTAGAGTTTTATAGAGCTCTGTCATTACATCACGTCTCTTAAACTCTATACCTCGACTTATGAAAGCTAACACCCTATAAGCTTTCTTAACTACCCTATCTAACTGTGAGGCAACTTTCAGGGACCTGTGGACAGGTACCCCCGGATCCCTCTGCTCCTCCACACTACCAAGTATCCTGCCATTTACTTTGTAATTGGATGCTCTCAATTGTACCCTTATAGAAAATCTCCTCTTATAATATGGTTGTACATGTGATACTAAAATAGATGTGTTAAAGATGTTTATCTGTGGTTTTGGAGCATAATTACTTTCTTCCAACAATGTTTGGTTGTATGTGTATGTCAGCATTTGATTTATTTTCTGAATAATATATTGCTGTTGAATTTCTATACTCTTGCCAGCTTAGTCAGTAGGTGGTAGTAAACAGCAAATCCATCAAGTTTTCCTAGTCAAAGTAAAAATTATTTTCAGAGTACATGCATGTCACCACATGCAACCCTAAGATTCTTTCACTGTGGGCATACTCAACAAATCTATAGAATAGTAAGTATAAGCAGAATCAATGAAACAGCATAGAAAACTACAAACTGTGCAAATGCAAATATAAATAAATAGCAATAAATCACAAGTGCATGAAATAACAAGAGTCCTTAAAGTGAAATAATTGGTTGTGGAAACATTTCTATATATGAGTGCAGTTATCCCAACAGCTTGACGTTTAAGGATAGTAACTGTTCCTGAACCTGGTGGTGCGAGTCCTGAGGCACTTGTATTTTCTACTTGATGGCAGCAGCAAGAAAAGAAAATCCCCTGGGTGGTGAGGATCTTTGGATGCTGCTTTCCTATGACAATGCTTCATGTAGTTGTGCTAAATGGTTGGGAGGGTTTTACTCGTGATGCATTGGGCCAAATCCACTACCTTTTCTGTTCAAATGCATTGGTGTTCCCATACCACGCTATAATGCAGCCAGTCAGTGCACTCTCCGCGACGCATCCAGAAGTTCTTGATGTTGTGGAATCTCCGCAGGCTGCTAAAGAAATGCTGTTGTGCTTTCTTTGCAATTACATTTTATGTGATGGGTCCAGGACAGGTCCTCTGAGATGATGAGATTCACGACTTCAAAATTGCTGATCCTTTCTACCTCTGATCCTCTGAGGATGGCTCATCGACCTCTGGTTTCCTTCTCCTGAAGTCTACAATCAGTTTTTTGGATTTGCTGACATTGAGTGAGAGGTTGCTATGACACCACTCAGCCAAATTTTCAGTCTCCCTCCTGTATGCTGACTACCTTTGATACAACCCACACAGAATCAGGTTTATTATCAACGGCATGTGATGTGAAATGTGTTAACTTAGCAGCAGGAGTTCAATGCAATACATAATCTAGCAGAGAGAAAAAAATAAATAAAATAAAGCATAATAAATAAATTAATTGCGTACATTGAATACATTTTTAAAAATGTGCAAAAACAGAAATACTGCATATTTTTTAAAAAAGTGAGGTAGTGTCCAAAGCTTTAATGTCAATTTAGGAATTGATGGCAGGGGGAAGAAGCTGTTCCTGAATCGCTGAGTGTATGCCTTCAGGCTTCAGCAGCTCCTACCTGATGGTAACTGAGAGCATGCCCTGGGTTCTGGAGGTCCTTAATAATGGATGCTGCCTTTCTGAGATGCCGCTCCCTAAAAATAACCTGGGTACTTTGTAGGCTAGTGCCCAAGATGGAGCTGACTAGATTTACAACCTTGTGCAGCTTCTTTTGGTTCTATACGGTCCTCCATACCAGACAGTGATGCAGCCTGTCAGAATGCCCTCCATGTTACAACTATAGAAGTTTTCGAGTGTATTTGTTGACTTGCCAAATCTCTTCAAACTCCTAATGAAGTATAGCTGCTGTCTTGCCACTAATCAGCAACAAATACACTCAAAAACTTATAGATGTACCATAGAGAGCATTCTGACAGGCTGCATCACTGTCTGGTATGGAGGGGCTACTGCACAGGACCGAAAGAAGCTGCAGAGGGTTGTAAATCTAATCAGCTCCATCTTGGGTACTGGCCTACAAAGTACCCAGGACACCTTTAGCAAGCAGTGTCTCAGAAATGCAGCGTCCATTATTAAGGATCTCCAGCACCCAGGGTATGCCCTTTTCTCACTTACCATCAGGTAGGAGGTACAGAAGCCTGAAGGCACACACTCAGTGATTCAGGAACAGCTTCTTCCCCTCTGCCATCTGATTCCTAACGTAGTGTCTTTGGACACTGTGTCACTTTTTTTAATATACAGTATTTCTGTTTGTGCATATTTAATCTATTCAATATACGTAATTGATTTATTTGTTTATTTGTTTTTTTTTTCTGCACTGGATTATATATTGTATTGAACTGCTGCTGGTAAGTTAACAAATGTCACACCACATGCTAGTGATGATAAACCTGATTCTGATGGTTGGGAAATTGTTCAACAACAGATTTTGCATTCATAAGATATTGGAGCAAAATTAGGTCATTCAGTCCAAGTGTATTCTACTATTCTATCAAGGTTGATGTATTATCCCTTTCAACCCCATTTTCCTGCCTTCTCCCTATGACCTTTGACACCCTTACTAATCATAAAGCTATCAACCTCCACTGAATATACAGGTTGAGTACCCCTTATCTGAAAAGCCAGAAAGCACCAAAATCCAAATTTTTTTTTTTTTTTTTTTGAGTGCTGATATGATGCCACAAATGGAAAATTCCACAAGGTGCTAGGAAGATTCCCAGGGAATGTGCAGGTCTCTGCTGGCTGCAGACATTTCTGAGAAATGACTTTACGTGCCCTGAGTGAGACCCTGTTGGTGCCAATTTGTTTTCAGCGGTCATAGCCAGACTTTGAAGACCAGTTGTTTTGTTCTGCATTGTGAATATATTGAAATTGTCAAAGGCCTGCAATTATCTCTATGGTAATAGTGGAAAAAAAGAGGAAGCATTTATGTTTATCATAGAAAGGAAAGTCGTGTTGTTCCAAAATCCGAAAACATCTGAAACACTTCTGTCCTGGAGTGTTTCAGATAAGGGGTGCTCAACCTGTTATTGCCCTCCACAGATTCACCATCCTGTGGCTAAAGAAATTCCTCTTCTTCTGTTCTAAAGGGATGTCCTTGTATTCTTGGGCTGTGTCCTCTGGTCCTAGACTCCCCCACCATAGAAAAGATCTTTTCTAAATCCACTCCATCTATGTCTTTCAATATTTTATAGGTTTTAATGAGATTTCCCTCATTTTTCTAAACTCGAGAATACAGGCCCAGGGTTGTTGAACTCTCCATGTGTTAACTGTTTCATTCCCAGGATCATTCTTGTCTGGATCCCCTCTAATGCAAAAACATCCCTCCTTAGATAAGGGGCATGTAATTGCTTTATTCTTGTAACATGTACTGCAGTACAGTGGAAAAACTTATTTTGCATGGATCCATACAGATCATTCCAAAGTGTTAATATATTGAGGTAGTACAAGAAGCAGGGAAACACAGTGTACTTTTAAATACAGTTGAAACTAATCAGGTGTTGATTGGCAAATGACATGGATTAGAAAACATGCCAAACTAATCTTATGTACATTTGTCTGAATGTTTCCGTATTCAATCTTTTCTAGGCTTGGATGTCACCAATTTACAAAACCTGTATATGAGCCAAAACCAATTGAAAGTGGAGCCTCTAAGTCTCTGTTCTTTCCAGATGAAGCAATTAACAAACATCCAAGATTTAGGTGAGTTAATGCCAATCTCACATTGCAAACTTGTTCCTCTTAAAAACTATATGCAAATCTGTGCCTTTTTAAGTAAAGCTGTCTGATGTTATAGCAGCAAATAAGGTAGATGCTTACTTGTTCGGTCACTCAGATTGCCCATTAAACTAATGGGTGTGTCACAAACTACTGTTGTATTTGGCAGTATTTTTTTCATCTACATTAAGATATTTATTGTGGGACTTCCATTTCAATTTGTAGTTTTTTTAACTGTTTTTTAAAAAAAAGGAAAGATTTGATCAACAATGGTCACCAATAAATAATGTCAGGTTGGAGATCATGATGACTCCTAGAGGACAACAGTCATTACATTTTAATGACTTCCACTTGCCCATTGCTGTTCGGCCTTTATAAAATATTTTTTTCTATTTTGCTGGCATACTGTATTACTGATTAGACTAAATTGAGTGGAAAAGCAAATTGTGCAGAGGATATGGACTATACTTGCTAGACTTTAAATGTTTTGGTTATTTGGGCCTACTACCCTATGTTTAAAAAAAAAAATCCCTTTCTCATTCTTGCGATCAGATAGGAAATTTTTCATTTGGGTATAACCTCCTACCTTGCCTCTCTCCAAATTTTCATTATGCATGAACCAGGGAAGATTGTTTGATACTGTCTTTGAACAAGAATGGTTTCCAAAATTTAACATTTGGTAACTGTTCATCTTAAGTTGGAATTCAAACTGTTGAAAAGTTTGTGTATATTGTAGGATATTATTCTACAGGAAGTAATTTAATCCATTTAATTTGTGCTTGGCTATGGCCTATCCATTTGGTTGCTTCACTTAGTTGAAAATCTGCTTATCATTTTCAACATATTTAATTGTATTTGCTGGTATCCATAGCTGATTTAATAAACATACTGTCTTGTTCTTTAAAGACTTCACTATCAATACTTTTGAACTTTTAGCAAAATTGGGTAATAGCTGTGACACTGTAGTTTCTTGTGGGATCAATAAAGTATGTATATATCTAATATGTTCTGTAAACTGGAATATTCCATCTGTTTGATATGGGCTTAATGAACTGGAGTTTTTTTTTCTAATGTTGTTTGATCTTGTATTGGAATTTTCTTCAGCACTTTGACTAGGAACATTCGTCACAGAAGAGGAGAAAAAATAGCCATTAATGTACCAAGTAAGTGAGGGGGGAGGAAATATTTTGTATCTTTCTTTTATTCCTCTCCTAATTTGGCGTCTTCTGAGTTCAAACCCCATCTGAAAATTAATAATTAAGTTGTATACTGCTAGTTCCATGGGTTCTAATAGCTCTGAGGATATCTGGGGGGTGAGGGGAAAAAGGGTTCAAAATCAAAGGTGGTGTTGAAATGGCAACACCTGCTGGGTCTGCTGATGAACATGTACAAGTTTGAAATAATTAAAACAGCCAAAAAAGTGAATATTAAAACAAGAATTTGTGCAGAGTGCTGTTGGGACTCATTGAACCTTTGGGTGGGGGGGGGGGGGGTCCTTTGGGTGTTTCCTTCCAAAATATCTGGGTCAATCTAAACAATTACGGTCTTTGTAGAGAACAGGATATACAGAGAGGTATAACAGATTGGAGATGTGTTTATTTCATTAGCCAATCCTTTCAATCAGCCTTTACTTTGTTTCTCTTTGCCTAGCAAGATTTCTGCCAGAGGACCCCAACTCGGTCCTCTGATTGAGTTCATCTGCATCCTTGCAATGGCTAAATGTAACTCAAGAACACAATGGTGGGATGAATTGATTGGAAAAAGTGAAGTAAATCTATAGTGGCTGAGGGAATTGAGAGAACTTTAGTAGTAAACTTCCTGCACTACATGTTTAACTGATGCTGTAGATTGCCCATGTGAGATGGTGAGAATCTTCTAGAACACGTCAACAACTATAAAAGTGAGGAGGCTTCCTCAGATGTCATTGACACAAGAAAAATGGCTACTTTTTAAAAAAGGCTGACTATTTGGCAGCTAGGATACTTGATATTCATAGAAAGAATGTTTACAATGGTCCTAGGTCTTTTATGCCCTGCTGATTTGGCCACTTTTCCAAATTAGTGCAAGCTCGGCCTACCGGTTTCCTTAGAGTAAGCGGGATCTGAGCTTTTATGGGCAGTAATGTTCTTTGCCAATCTTCTGCATTGTCCGGGGTCATGCCAACATGCCAGCATCAGTGGGAAACCTTTTGAAGAACATGCTGTTGCAAGCTTTGACTTGTTTACCCCTTTCCCAAACCAAACCCAGAGGGCATATCCAATTTGAACCTGACCCATTCTCTTGTTCTGTTATATTTGGTCAGGTTCTCATTCATAGGGTGTCAAAGTGTACCATTCCACTGTTTAATCAAAATTGAAAATGGCCAGAAACTTTTAAGGTTTTCAAAAAAACATGGACTGGACCTTCATAAGAGTTATAATTTTCATTATAACATTTGTCTCCCTGAAAGTGGGTTGTTTTGGCAATGACAGCAACAGTTAATACAAAAAAGGTTAACTTTCCTGGTTCAAAAGTATTAGATTTGGCCATCTTTATGATCTTTGTGATCGTGAGCACAACACAATTCCACTTCCTAGCAAGCTGCCACTTCTAAATCATGGCACTTGTTCATTTCAGTACTTCATGCCTCACCAACCTTTGCTTTAAACAACTGTTTTATCACTTAAATCTGCCATCTAGTTAGTGATGGTAGAGGAAGTAGACCATCAGTCTCAAAAACAGATGCGTTTCCCAAGCAGTAAGACCGATCAATACCGCCGCCCGCTAACCCACTCCACTTCACCACCACCACCACCACTACTTTATAATTTCCTGTCAGTAATCTTATGTACTGACAGTCCTGTGTTTAGCATCACTTTATAGGTATACATTCAATCTATGTGTACAAGCTATCTTGTGTATTTGTGCTTATTGTTGTTTTTAACCATATTCTTTATCTTATTGTGGTTTTCATCTGCATCAGATGAGGAGTAACAATTATTTTGTTCTCCTTACACTAGTGTACTCAATGACATTAAACAATTTTGAATAATTTATTAAACTATTTATTAAATATAGTACTGCCTGGTTATTGTTGTACTTTTTCTTTTTTCAGTTTATAAAGACAAAAATGTGTCTTCCCCTTTTGTTGAGAAGTTTCTGAATGACGATGGAGAAGCTGCAAGAGCAACAAAACCTGACCACATCTATATGGATGCAATGGGGTTTGGAATGGGCAATTGTTGCCTTCAGGTTAGTGTCCAATTGGAAGTTTTGTGAATAATGTTCATTTAATTTTTAGCTACATTTCAGTGAATCCCTTTTGTTTGTGAAAGGTGACATTCCAAGCTTGCAGCATCTCAGAAGCCAGGTATCTTTATGACCAGCTTGCTACAATTTGCCCTGTTGTGGTAAGTTGCTTTTTCTTTTATCAATTATAGCTTGAGAGTTAGTTTGGTTGAGTGAAAGTGGCACGGTAGGCAAAAGGAGGTCTGCAAAAAAGATGAAGAAGTTGAGTAGGTTATGGGTGGGGATATCCTGCACATCATGATAAATTGAGTCTTATTTATTACGTATGTATGTTTGTGGGAGGAAATAGTGTTTAACTTGGGTGTAATCATGAATCAGTTGGAACTTTTCACCACAGTTGGCCGACAGCAGATCAAAAACATTGGAGAATACTTTTTATTCAGCGAACAGTGTTATAGAGGAGGAACAGAACAGTCCGGGGAGCATCTACTGAAAGGAGTAGTCAAAGTTTTGGGCTGAGACCCTCTATCGAGGCTTTTCATCCATGCTATTGAGGGCCTAGATTGAAATTTTCCAGCTTGCTGGATTATTTGCCAGTACCTAACTGGAATATGATGAACTTGATAACCTCCCTCTTGTATAATCTGATTTACTATTTCCCTAACATTGGATTGCAGTTTCCTAAGATTAGCATTTTCTAAATACTAAGGTAAAAAAGCTGGATAATTGCAGATGTCAAAAATTACCCCAAAATATTTCAGACAAGATTTCACTAAAGACATGAATCTAATTCCTTAATTGCATTATTATTAGCTAAGACTGAACCACCTTTAAATGCAGGCTTAGTCTTGCTGAGGAGACCATTGCCTTAAAGATGTTGGGAATTTGGGGTCATATCAGTTATTTGCTTGGTACGAGCTCTACAAATAGTTAGGCATTATTATAGCTGTTTGATCAAAGAACATAATGTTGAAATTAATTGCAGTTTCTGGACCTGCTGCATTAAAGTATAATTTTCCTTCCAGATGGCTTTGAGTGCTGCTTCACCAATCTACAGAGGCTATGTGTCAGACATAGATTGTCGCTGGGGTATAATTTCTGCTTCTGTGGATGATCGAACCAGAGAAGAAAGAGGCTTGGAGGTAGCTGAATAAATTCAGAGTTGATGGTGATTATTACTTAAGATCGTACAATCTGAATCTTAAGCCTGATTTGTTTTTGCAGCCTCGCAAACACAGCAAATACAGGATTAGTAAATCCAGGTACGATTCCATTGACAGTTACCTCTCCAGGTGTGGGGAGAAGTATAACGATCTGGAATTGACCGTGGATGATGAAATCTATAAGCAACTTCGAGAAGGAGGTAATGAAGTTTGTACTTAAACATAAAATAGGAATTTTCTTTTTACTTCAAAAGAAAATTGTGGTACCTTCTGAATTCTCTGGTCAAAAATAAGTGAGAAAACTAATTTTTCAGGGTCAAGACTATTCATTAGAACTGAAAAAATTGGAGAGGTGGGAGAAAATATAGGGATTAGAAAGAGGGATAAGTGAGTTATATTAAAAACCAGTTGCTGGAAATCCAGAGTAACACAAAATACTGAAGGAATTCCGTAACAAGTAACATCTATAGAAAGGAATAAAAACTGATGTTTCAACACTGGAAAGGATCCACCTTCCCCTCACCTGGTTTCACTGATCTTCCAGCTTGTACTCCTATCCCTCCACCCAACTTCTTCTGGCTTCCTTTCCCACCCCACTCCCTTTCCAGTTTTGAAGAAGGGTCTCGTCCTGTCGACTGTTTCTTCCTTTCCATAGATGCTGCCTAATCTGCTGTTCCTCTAGCATTTTGTGTGTGCTATGCTGGAAACATTGAACAGATTTGACACTTAGAAAGGTGGGAGAAAGTTTGTGAACCTGTCAAATTTTCTTTTCTGCATAACTATGGCATAAAGTGTGATCAGATCTTCATGTAGTCCTAAAACTAGGGAGCGAATCCAGTTAAACAAGTAACACAAAAAAATTATATTTATTTATTGGCAAAAATGATTCAATATTGCATGCATTGTTGGAAAAAGTATGTGAACCTTTACTTTCAGTAACTGGTGTGACCCCCAGCTGGTACAGCAATAACTTCAACCAAACATTTCCAGTCACTGGTGATCAGTCCTGCACATCGGCTTAGAGGAATTTTAGACCATTCTTTATTACAAAACTGCTTCACCTCTGAGATGTTTGTGGGATTCCTTGCATGAACTGCTTGCTTCAGGTCCTCCACAACATTTCTATAGGATTAAGGTCAGGACTTTGACGGTCATTCTGAAACACAAATTTTCTTTTTAAGCTATTCTGTTATTGATTTACTCTTGTCTTTCGGATCATTGTCTTGTTACATTATCCAACTTGGGCTTCAGGTGATGGACTGCTACCCTGACATTCTCCTGTAAAATGTATCGATAAAATTTTGAATTCATCGTCCCTTCAATGATTGCAAGCTGTCCAAGTGCTGAGGCAGCTAAGTATCCAGAAACCATGATGCTCCTTCCACTATCCTTCACAGTTGGGATGATGTTTTGGTGTTGGTGTGCAGTGCCCTTTTCCCTCCAGACATAGCAATGTGCCTTTCTGCCAAGAAGTTCAACTTTTGTCTCATCTGTCCACAGAACATTGTCCCAGAAGCGTTGTAGAACATCAACTGGTTCTTTTGCAAGCTTGAAATGTGCAGCAATTTATTTTTTTTATTTTTTTTTTTTTTGGTAAGTGCAATAATTTTCTCAGTGGTGTCCTTCCATAAACACCATTCTTGTTCAGTATTTTTCTTATAGTGGACACAGGAACAGTGACTTTAGCAAGTTTTAGGGATATCTGCAGGTCTTTTGCTGTTATCCTTGAATTTATTTTCACATCCTTCAGTGTTGCACATTGTGCTCTTGTTCTGATCTTTGTAGGATGCCCGCTCCAAGGGAGCGTAGCAACGGTACTGAGTTTCCTCCATTTGTAAACAATGTCTCTTACTGTGGACTGAAGAACACTTGGGTCTTCAGAAATGCTTTTGTATCTTTTTCCAACATCGTGGATCTCTACTATTCTAAGGTCCTCTGAAAGTTGTTTTGATAGAGGCATGGTACTCAACTACTCTTTCTTGAGAAGAGCAGGCTCTGTCAGTAGCCTGACTTTGTGTGATTTTTTTTTTACTCCTTTCTGTAGATGCTCCCCGGACTGTTCTGTTCCTCCTCTGTAACAGTGTTCGCTGAATAAAAAGTATTCTCCAATGTTTTTGATCTGCTGTCGGCCAACTGTGGTGAAAAGTTCCAACTGATTCATGATTACACCCAAGTTAAACGCTATTTCCTCCCACAAACATACATACGTAATAAATAAGACTCAATTTATCATGATGTGCAGGATATCCCCACCCATAACCTACTCAACTTCTTCATCTTTTTTGCAGACCTCCTTTTGCCTACTGTGCCACTTTCACTCAACCAAACTAACTCTCAAGCTATAATTGATAAAAGAAAAAGCAACTTACCACAACAGGGCAAATTGTAGCAAGCTGGTCATAAAGATACCTGGCTTCTGAGATGCTGCAAGCTTGGAATGCCACCTTTCACAAACAAAAGGGATTCACTGAAATGTAGCTAAAAATTAAATGAACATTATTCACAAAACTTCCAATTGGACACTAACCTGAAGGCAACAATTGCCCATTCCAAACCCCATTGCATTCATATAGATGTGGTCAGGTTTTGTTGCTCTTGCAGCTTCTCCATCGTCATTCAGAAACTTCTCAACAAAAGGGGAAGACACATTTGTGTGTGTGTGTCTGTGTGTATATGTATATGTGTGTGTGTGTATGTGTATATATATATATATATATATATATATAATATAGAGAGGGTGGGGGGATGTTAGGGCACCTCTGAAATCCACACCTCGAATCTCATTTCATTGATTTGAACACCTGACTCCAAATAGCTTTTGCAGAAGGCATTGCCCCAGAGGTTCCAATACTTTTTCCAGCAAATACGTGTAATATTGGATCATTTTTCTCAATAAATAAATAAATAGAACAATTTTTTTTTTTTGTTATTTATTTAATTGGGCTTTATGTAGTTTTGGGACTTTCATGAGGATCTATTCACATTTTAGGTCATATTTATGCAGAAATAGAGAAAATTCTACAGGGTTCACAAACTTTCTAGCACCACTATATCTTTACGGGAATAAAAACAGGTGATATTCCAGGTTTCTATCAGACGAATGTTGTCATCGCTAATTGGAATCAACACACTGACATTTATGACTCCAACATATTTATGCTCAAGGAGAACAACATGACCCTTGTCACCACACTGTTCTGAAGCAGGACAGCAAAATTATTTTTTTACACACACAATTGGCTTATCAGTTCTGGAAATTGACCATTTAGTAAATTGGGTCTGTTTGAATTCCTTACTTGTAAGATCAATCACCATTCACAATAAAAGAAACTACAAGCTAACAACTGATACTCCAAAGCTAGTAAAGCAATTGTTTCTTAGTTATTAGGTGTGTTTCATATCCTTTTGTTATTCCTGTTGTGACTCTGTCCAGTACTCCTACTGTGTAATGGGAAGCTATGTTTCAAGCAAGACCTTTCTAAGCAAAGGTCTCACTTCAGAGATCCCCCTCTACCATAGTCATCCTCGTCGACATCGTCTATAATAAACAGGGGTGACTCCAGTAGTCTCACTTCAAAGGTCTCTTTTGTCTGGGTTAACTACACAGCACAGCAGTCATCCTTGCCTAGATGTTGTCTTTAACTCTTGCCTTACCACAACTTCCACACCAACAACTTCACTTCTTTTCCTGAAAAAACTGACTGAAACGAAGAAGTTAAACAACAATATGAAAGAGGATTGCAAGATATTTTTAAAAGATGGGTTTGGTGTGGTAGGCATGCTTAGTGGCAAATTTATACAGTATTTTCATTTAATTTAAGAGAATAAGACATTGAATCAGAATAAGGTCATTTGATCATTAGAGTCTGCTTTGCCAATCCATCATGGAAGATTTATTAACCCCATTCCCCTGCCTTCTCCCCATCGGTGTTGACACCCTTACTATTCCAGAACCTGTCAACCTTTGCTTAAGTTTATTTAATGACTTGCCCTCCACAGCTCTCCCTTGCAACGAATTTCACAGATTCACCACCCTCTCTGACTTTAAAAAAATTCATCCTCTTCTCTGTTCTAAATGGACATTTCCCTGTTCTGTGGCTGTGCCCTCTGTGCCTAAACTTGCCTATTATAGGAACCATCCCCTGCACGTCCTTTCCTTGTTTTCTCATTTCTTTTTATTGCATTTCATAACATATCCAAATCCTTAATTGTGGGTTATCTAACTTCATAATGACCACTAAGAACTTTTTTATAAAGTACTACTTACCAGTTTAAACCATAATGGAGCTTCAAACAACACATTTATACAGACCACAGTGCTATGGTTGTATTCATGAAATTAGATTTTGGTATGCATGTAAATGCTCCAGAGAAAGGTCTTGTATCTTAGGAAGATAGATGGAGGGACAGGTAATTTTGAGGAAGTAGAGAGGCTACAGAAGGTCTTAGACAGATGAGAAGAATCGGCAAAGAAACATCAGATGTAAAACAGTGTTGGGAATTGTACAGTGGTGCTAGAAAGTTTGCGAACCCTGCAATATTTTCTCTAGTTTTGCATAAGTATGACCTAATATTCAATCTGATCTTTACGCAAATCCTAAAACTATACAAGGAAAGTTCAATTAAATAACACAAAAGCATTATTTTTGTTCATTTATTTATTGATGAAAATGATCCAATATTACAAGTATCTGTTGGAAAAAGTACGTTTTGCCCTCTCCAAAAGCTATTTGGAATCAGTTATTCCAATCAATGAGATGAGATTAGAGGTTGTAGAGGTTCAGAAAAAGCATGCCTTGTCATGTGCCTCCAGGTACCCTGTAATCTCATCCCTAACAATCGATTCCAACAACTTCCCAACCACTGATGTCAGGCTAACAGGTCTATAGTTTCCTTTCTGCTGCCTCCCACTCTTCTTAAATAGCGGAGTAATATTTGCAATGTTCCAGTCATCCAGTACAATGCCAGAATCTATTGATTCTTGAAAGATCATTGTTAATGCCTCTGCAATTTCTCCAGCTACTTCCTTTAGAACCCGAGGGTCACCAGATCCACCAGGTCCAGGAGATTTATCCACCCTCAGACCATTAAGCTTCTTGACCACTTTCTCAGTTGTGATTTTCACATTTTCACTTCCCTGACACTCTTCAATGTCCAGTGTACTGCAGATGTCTTCCATTGTGAAGACTGATGCAAAATACGCATTCAGTTCCTCTGCCATCTCTGTGTCTCTCATTACAATATCTCCATTTTGTCTCCATTACAATATCGTCATTTCTATTGGTCCGATATATACCCTTGACTTTCTTTTACTCTTTATACACTTTTTTAAAAAAAAAAGCTTTTGGTGTCTTTAATATCAGTTATCAGCTTCCTTTCATAATTCATCTTTTCCTTCTGAATGACCTTAGTTTCCTTCTGCAAGTTTTTTAAAAAAGCTTCCTAATCCTCTATCTTCCCACTAGCTTTGGCTTCCTTGAATGCCCTCTTTTGCTTTTACTTTGGCTCTGACTTCACTTGTCAGCTACGGTAGTGTCCTTCTTCCGTTCAAAAATTTCTTTTTATTTGGAATATATCTGTCTTGCACTTCCTTCATTTTTTTTGCAGAAACAACAGCCAGTGCTGCTCTGTTGTCCTTCCTGCTAGTGTCCCTTTCCAGTCAACTTTGGCCAGTTCTTCTCTCATGCCATTGTAATTTCCTTTATTCCACTGAAACACTGACACATTGGAATTTAGTTTTTCCTTCTCAAGTTTCAAAGTAAACTTGATCATATCATGATCACTGTTCCCTAAGGGTTCCTTAACCTGTCTTACCACCTCTGGATCATTGCACAACTCCGATTCCAGCACAGCCGATCCCCTAGTGGGCTCAACAACAAGCTGTTCTAAAAAACCATCCCTTAAGCATTCTACAAATGATCTCTGTTGAGGTCCTTGGAGATTGGAGCTGAGACAAAAAATGGATCAGCCATGATTAAATGGCAGAAAAGATTTGATGAACTCAATGGTCTAATTCTGCTCCTATATGTTACTGTTTTATCTTTCCCTTTTCTAGTTTCCCATTGCTGTAGTTTTATTTATAGAAGCATTTACAATTTTGTTTTGTGTTTTGCTACATTTGCAATTACAATCTGTTCCCGCTTTTCAATTTCTTTGTCATTCTAGCTGAATTGTGACATGGAATCAGTGATCGGGGTTTCATTGCCACTACTGTCTGTGAGGAGTTTGTACACCTGACAGTCTGGGTTTTTTCTGGGTGCTCCAGTTTCCTCCCGCATTCCATAGCTGTATAGCTTAGTAAGTTGTTGACATGCTATTTTGGCATCAAAAGCATAGATAGATAGATACTTTATTCATCCCCAAGGGGAAATTCAACATTTTTCCAGTGTCCCATACACTTATTTGTAGCAAAACTAATTACATACAGTATTTAACTCAGTATAAGTATGATATGCATCTAAAATCACCCTCCCAAAAAGCATTAATAAATAGCTTTTAAAAAGTTCTTAAAAAGTTTACTAAAGTGCATTGAATGGTAACTTAAGCTCAGTCCTAACCCCGGCACTTTAACATGTCTTGCCCCTGGTGGTTGAATTGTAGAGCCGAATGGCATTGGGGAGTAATGATCTCTTCATCCTGTCTGAGGAGCATTGCATTGACAGCAACCTGCCGCTGAAGCTGCTTCTCTGTCTCTGGATGGTGCTGTGCAGAGGATGTTCAGGATTTTCCATGATTGACCGTAGCCTACTCAGCACCCTCCGCTCTGCCACCGATGTCATACTCTCCAGTTCTTTGCCCACGACAGAGCCCGCCTTCCTTACCAGCTTATTAAGACGTGGTGACACTTGAAGGTTGCCACTGGTAGATCTTCGGACTGTGGTTGTTAATGCGTTTCACTATGTTTTGATGTACAGGTGACAAATAACGCTAATCTTATCCTTGGCCTTACCGCCTCCTTTTGTCATGTAGGCATGGAAAGAATGTGATTGCAGTAGAGCAAGCTGTCAAGACCCCCAAACCAAATCTAATTTTTCACATATTTCTGAAGTGTTATTGACCAAACTCTAGAATCTCCTGTGTAACTTAGCATTAGTTTCAGCTTGATTATGCTCTCATTCAGTGCTTTGAGACATGTAATGCCATTTTAAAGAGGCTGTATTAGTGTGGTTGCATGTATTTTTTAACTTGAATAGCAACTTTATTTTGGTTAAGTATTCTTCTTAAGTCCATTGCCCCTGTTGGGGCATAGGCCATTGACAGCAGAATACGAGAGTCCACTGTCCTGGGCGATTCTTTCAAGTTGTCTCCAGATGTAGCCCATCTTCTTGGTATATGTTATCTTTCCCAGGGATGAGGTCTTACCAAGGGCACGGCCTCAAAATTGCAGGGTAACCCTTTAGAATGGAGGTAAGGAGGAAATTTTTTTAGCCAAAGAGTGCTGAATTTGTCGAATGCTCTGCCCTAGACTGGGTGGAGGCCAAGTCGGTGGGTATGCTTAAGGCAGAAGTTAATCACTTCCTGATTGGTCAGGACATCAAAGGATATGGTGAAAAGGCAGGTGATGGAATGGCAGAGCAGACTTGGTGGGCTGAATGACTTAATTCTGCTCCTTTGTCTTATGGTCTTTGGAGCTTCTGTTGAGGTTTCTATAGCTTTGGGTTTTTGCATGTTGTGTTTACTAGCCCCATGCCCAACTCTCCTGGGCTTGGGATTGTCCATGATGGAGTTGGTTAAGTACTCCATGAATGGAATTTTGTGTCTGCTTTCTAAATTTATGTAGCTAAATACATGAGAATTATGATGAAATATAACAAGTTAAGAGTTTTTAAATACCTGAATTAACCTTGCTCTCCCAGGAGATTGCAGACAAATTAGCATCTCCAATATGTAGAGGAAATTGAGGAGGTTGTGTTGGCTATTGGCTTATTGGATATTTTCACGGAGTAAAGGAATGTTATGGGGTGTGAAGTGTGAGGGCTCGATTAGTAAAAAAAAAACATTTCTTCATTGCAATATGAAAATACTTTTTTTTTAGGTATTGATCATCTGCTGGCACAACATATTGCTCATCTTTTCATTCGAGATCCTTTAACGCTCTATGCAGAAAGGATACATTTGGACGATGCCAATGAATCTGATCACTTTGAGGTAATCTGCAATGCATTCAAGTAACATTTAAATAGTGGTTTCAAAATAAAACATGCCGGGAGTGTAATCATACATAAATTAGCAAAATCCAGGTTTCAAAATTTGGAAAGGGATAGCTTAAGAAAAGTTGGGCTGCACAGTAGCATGACTGATAGTGATGTGCTTTACAGCAACCAGCTTTAAAATCAGGATTTGATCTCTCCCTCTGTCTGTAGTTTATATGTTCTTCCCGTGACCATGTGGGCCTCTTCCCATATTCTGGTTTCCTTCCACAGCTCAAAGACTTGTGTTTAGGGTTGATAAGTTGTGGGCATGTTATGTTGATGCCAGAAATATGGCAACACTTGCAGCCTGCCTCCAGCGCAATCCTCAATGATTTTAATTGACATGAACGATGCATTTCATTTTATGTTCAGATGTACTCTTGACAACAAAATTATCTTTAATCTTTTATTACACAGCTAGGAGAAAGGAATCCAGCACTAGAAAAGTTCAGTTGTTAGAGTAAAGAAGGTTCACATGATTATAGAGGGATGAGTCCATGGAGTGATTTCAGCAACAGGTGTGAAGTTTAAAGATCAATAAGTTTGGGTGCCTTGGTGAAGATTGGGACCCTGGCATATAAGATTCTAAAGTTAGAAATTTGGAGGCTAACCGAGACCAATGCATTAGTTGTGGGTAAAAATAGTTAAGGATCCGGTAGGATAGTACAGGCATCTGGAAAACTGGTGGGATGGATTTGCTGGCTGCAGGCATCTTGAGAGAAGGATTGGAGCATTTCTGTCTGTCTGCCCTCACACAACTTCTTTTCTCCAACCCCCACCGCCCAAAAAACAGTAAGTTCACTTGATGAGACCAGCTGGAAGCAGCTCTTCCTGCATCTGCTCACTCTCCATGGTTGTGAATGGTTCTCAGGAACATAACCCTGTCATAGCCTGGAGACTGCCTGGAGTTAGCAAATGCTTTGATAGTTATTAAAATCTAGGTTGTTTGAATTTTTTTTGCAGTTTGAAATGATGAGGGTTTTTATGATGAAACAAAACCTCAAACTGCAAATAAATACCTACTAAATATAGAATAGATTTTTCCTTCTGGAAAAATACATAGAGCCAATAATGTAGCAATTATCATTTGTAAATATTTACAGGAGTATAAATTTAAATGAAAGTAATAGTCTGTAAAATTAAGTTCTTCACATCAACTTTTAATGGTCTTAATACTACTTCCATCCTTGTAAATATGTCCCTAATGTTTCTGAGATCAACGTAACTAATCCAAACCACATTAAGTATAGTATTCAATATCTATCTGCCAACATTGATATGAGCATCTGGTTTATTTAGGGTGCTGGTACTGAAACTTACAGATAAATACTTGATGTACTAAAATATTGTAATGTGTTATAATGCTGTTTTGATATGTATTGTTCATAATTTAACCACCTTATCACACCCATAGTCCTATATTACTGAGTTTGTAACTTTCTCCAGCATGGAGAGAAAACATCTTTAATTTGTAATCTGGGGTTCACTCTGTATATATGTATGCAGATTAACCAGGATTTATTTATTTTTATATATGTTCATTCTATCTATCTAATGCTCTATAAGAACTTTCATGTAAATTTCCAGGAATTTTAGAGTCGGAAAAAAAGAAGGCCACTCTCCTCTTGTGTGTTCTGTCTCATTGTTAAGTTTCAGGATTCTGTTTAGATCAGAATAGTTAGCCAAAAGAATATTTTGTGAGGCAAAGAAACTGCAACTGTGGTCAGCTCTGACGGGTTTCATCCTGTTAAGACACTGCATTTGCAAACAAATCTATTTCCAGTTGTGCAGAAATGTTACCCTGTTACAAAGCTATGGTCTGATTACTTGAGTAATGATTTCATTAGATTTTTATTAAAAAGAACTTCTGTATATCATCTATAGAATATTTGTATAAAAAGTGAGTTATGGAAATGTAAAAATAATATTTATACATTTTGGCTATTAATAGAATATACAATCCACAAACTGGCAAACAATGAGATTCAAGCCACCACCCCCAAATTCTGAAATTGGATGGAGGGTTGAATTTCGGCCATTGGAGGCAAGTATCATAATTGTACTGCTATAACTGAATGTTAATTGTAAGAAACTCATCCATTCCTTTCATCTGTGCTAACAAATATTTATAAGCTTTAGGTGATGAAATTCCAACTTTAAAAGATGTGTCTCGCCATACTTTAGTGTTAGTATGAAGGCACCACTTAACAGTTAAAATGGATTTCAATTCCATTTTGTCTCAAACCACCGCTTGAAAGCTCCAGTTTGACTGTGTGGGTTTCCAGGTGTTCAGGTTTCCTCTCACATTCCAAAGACGTATGGGTTAGGGTCAGTAAGCTGTCTGTATGCTTTATTGGTACTACAATTACGTTGACACTTTTGGGCTGCATTCTTGGACTGTGGCTGTTGACACCAAATGTTTCAATGTGTATGTGACAAAGTTAATCTCCTTAATCTTTTAAAGAAAGAGCTGTCCTTTTGCTTGATCTGTTTGTATATCCCATGAAGCCCTTCTGTATCCTCCTCAGTACCCACACAGTCACTTAAGTTTGTATCATCAACAAACATAGTAAATAAAACTTACATCTAAACATCCAGTGTTTGATAATAATTTGGAACAGTTGTCCTCTCACTCATCACAGCCTCCCAACCCAAAAGTGACCTAACTGCAGTTAGTGTTTTCTGTCTGTTAACCAGTCTTCATAACATGTCAGTCTATTTAGTCGTGCCACTTCCAAAATCCTTCAGCTTAAATTTGCTTTGGCACCTTTATTAAAGTCCTACTGGATGATAAACTTGCAACAGAAGCAATGCATTGAGAGTTTCCCAGATTGATTCATAGAACCTTGCAACCCTCTATAGGCTCTTTGGCCCACATGTTGTGCTGACTTTTCAACCTACTGTAAGATTAATCTGAAGCTTCCCTCCCACTTGGCGCACATGCCTATCTAGGAATAAACAGCTGGCATTTTGGGCCAATTTCGAATCCTGATGAATGGTCACCTGTTTATTTCTCTCCATGATGCTTCCAGCATTGTTGAGTTGCTGTTGAGTTGCTCCAGCATTTTGTGTGTTGCTTTATTCCAATAAAACTCAAATTATTTTAAAATGATCCCATTGCTGGCCTTTGCATCAATGGAAGTTGTTAGTGTTCTCCCCACAACTACCTTTCCTATCACTGTGAGTTTGATGAATACTGGAATCCTCCTTAAGCACACAGAAGTCCTTCATTTGAATCACTCTCTGTACAATGCTGGCACATACCACACTGCAATAAAATATCCATCAATTCAAAATATTGAGTTTCAGTGTTCTGTAATTTATGAAACTTGAATACACTGCATGTATTCTGCTTTTTATGGGCTGCATGTATTATGATGGCTTCCCTATGTGCAAGCACAGTTTCTTTAAAAAGAAAAACAATAAATTGTTACTCTCCGAGAGTAACCCAAACAAAAGCAAATTGGCTGTTTAAATCTCTGCAAACACTAATGTTCTTCAAATTCAATTGTTCACAGGTCCAGTTAACAGACTTCGAGAATTCTGCTTATGTGGTCTTTGTTGTGCTGCTAACCAGAGTGATACTTTCCTATAAATTAGATTTTCTTGTTCCACTCTCAAAAGTAAGTATCAGATCCTGAAAACGTTGACTTTCAAAATACTTTATTAAGTTAGCAATGTACATTTGTTTTAAGGCAGGTCAAATGTAATCATGTAATAAAAATGGTGTGGTCCCTTGAAATATTCAAATAAAACTAGGTCTTTTGACTATTTAACTAAGAAGTTAAATATTATAACATGCTTAACAAGTGTGGATTCTCTTCAGCACCTTCGGTGGCAAGGTAGTGTACTGGTTCATGTGGCACTGTTACAGAGCCAGTGACCCAGGTTCAGTTTCACTATTGTCTGAAAAGAGTTTGTAGGTTCTCCCAGGTTTCCTCTGGGTGCTCCAGTTTCCTCACAGATTTTGCCTTTACAAAATACAGCCACAATGGAGTATTGTTCTTTACTGTCTTCATTGGAAATTTTCCATTTCCTTTCCACTTACTTTCTGAAGGCCAATTATATGTTATCTTCAACCAAAAGGAAAGAATCTTTAGGGAAAAAGGTCAATTCAGAGATTGAGGAGTGGTGCTCCATTTCCCAGCCCTTCTCCCATCAAATTTAGTTTTGTATTCAAAAGCTGCTTTGCAGTTAAATGTAATTTGGAATGTGGCAAGTAAACTTAAAAGATGGAAAATTTGGGAAAATGCAGTTTGTTTTCTTAATCGAGAATTAAAATATTGTTCTCTCTATATTGAGTCATATCTAACCTTTTAGTATTAAAATACATAGAGGAAATTTGGCTTTTCTTGAAATTTAGCTGCCCTCTGTTTACAGTTTGTATTGAAAAGGATTTGGAATAATGATGCAGATATCTCAGAATTTGTAGCAAGGGATGGTTGCCAGGCTGGGTTGAACCAGGGTAATTATGGTGAAGTTTAGTATCTTTAACCCGTAGACTATCAGGAGAGACGCAGACCAGGTGGATCCAAGTGCAGAGGAGATCAGAGATGAGGATGGAGTTGAACGAAGAATCTTTAGAGGATTAGTTTATAGGGACTTCAAGAATCACCACATATAGGATAGGAAGTCTTGAGATTGAGCAAAGACAAACTAAATGGAGGGAACTTAAATAAAGAAACAATATAAGGCACAGGTTTATTGGTAATTGAAACTAGATACAGGTGGAAATAATCAAATAACAATCAAGGGAGGAGGAATGTCAGAGCCTGGAGGATTTTGACACCCTATTGAGCACCTTTTCACTACATCTTATAATAAACAGTCTGGTACAATACAGGTTCCATTTTTGTTACAATGCAATTTTGTTACTACATTTAAGTACATTTCCACAGTCCCTCCTTTTCTCATTTCATGTGAGCATTACAGTAATTGAAATGTGCATATATGTATATAAAGCAATGATGCAATTTCAAAGTCCTACTCAAAATTCTCCTTGCATCCATCCATCTTAGTGAGTACCCATTCCTTTCCTTAATATTCACTCCTTCAACCTATAACTTAAAAAGAATAGTAGAAGACTAAGAGCCATTATTAATACCAAAAGTTATACCATAATGCAGAATAGTTGCCCACTATCTTTCTAGGGCCCTGAATGGTCACCATCCACCTCTTGGAGTGACATAGTTGTGAAACTGATCCAATATTTTCTTAATCCTTTTGGTAGCTTCTTGGATGTGATTTGCCAAGTTAGTTCTAGTTTCTGATTCGTCAGGAATGCAAGTACAGCATTCTTGCCTTTCTAGCTGCAGTTACATGTTACCAGATCAGTGCCCTCAGCTATTGTACTGGACAGTTTGTGGTGAACTACATATACCTGTCTGGACACGCCCCACCTGCTGACTGCTCCTGTGGCTCCTCCCACAGACCCCGGTATAAAGGCGATTGAGGCCTGAGCCCTGCCCTCAGTCTCCAGGATGTAGTATGGTGGTCAACTACTGCTTGTTCTTTCTTCCAGTCAATAAAAGCCGATATCTTGCCTCACGTCTCAGAGAGTTATTGATGGTGCATCACAGTTTAATCTAAGAAATCTGGTCCCTATACTTGTGGCTACCAATCGAGCTTAAAGGGGGGAATATACCATCCATTAAACCACTCGTAATGGCAATTAGTGTCTGTCCTGGAATGATTCAGGATTATCCATTCAGCTCCTCTCGTCCCCAGGTTATTCCTGTACGTGTACTCCAAACCCCATTCTTTTCAGTATACCAAAATCTGAAGAACCAAATATGGAGAACCCTCATTATCCATCAGTAACATTCATGTTATAAAAATAAAATGGGGAGTAAGGGAGCTTGGATTCTGAGTGGGCAGGAATCCCCATGCACATCCAGCAACTAAAGACGTTTGTTCTGTTGGCATATTCATAACACATGTATTACTGTTTTTTTAAATGTTCGCAGGAGTTCACCAAAAATTATTCCTCTTATTCACGTTAATGCCAACACAAGCCTTATGTCTGCAATAGTTCAGGTGCCTTCTTGTATTGCAAAGTGTGTATCCATGATAATTTCTCTCTTGCCTTGAAAGCTATATTAGTCACCGGTATTATTTGGCATGGTCCTTCAAACCAAGTTTGCATTCAATTCTTCCTCTTAAACGCCCGCACAGCACCTAATCTACAGGCTCTACACCATTGGCAGTCAGTTATTCTTCCTTCACCTGTTGATGACTTGTTG
This sequence comes from Hypanus sabinus, assembly GCF_030144855.1. Lineage (NCBI taxonomy): Eukaryota > Metazoa > Chordata > Chondrichthyes > Myliobatiformes > Dasyatidae > Hypanus > Hypanus sabinus. The sequence continues at coordinate 73,670,276 of NC_082715.1, read as the reverse complement.
ATACTTTGTCAAGGATACACAATAGGCCAGCATGCTCTCATCCAAAATGTGTGTGTCCATTTGCTTAACTCCGAGTGGTGCATCAAACATAACACAATGGCTGACCCATTATGATTTTGTGGGGCTACAATCCAGTAGTCCTATTGGCTGTGGCCCTAATGGTCATAAACACTAAAGTAGTGGTCACCAACCTATTTTAGCCCAAGATCCACTACCTTGGCCTTAGTGAAAGGCAAGATCGATTCCAAATTGATTAGTCACATGCATGCGCACTGGGGCAGAAAAGACCGGAAGTAAAACCCTGCCACCCGGAAGTAGAAATAATGCATAAGCACCAGGGTACCCACTCTTTTTTTTGCACCGTGGACCGGTTTAATATTGACAACATTCTTGCGGACCGGCCAACGGGGGTTGGGGGGGTGTTAAACACGGCCTTTGCAGCTCTCGGCACTTAGCTGCTGTCCTGCCCTGCTCACGTTTTTTTCTGCGGAAAAAACTCAACGGTTTCATCTTTAAGTGCAGGGTGCTTGGACTCAAGGTACAGAAGCAGTTTTGAGGGCTTCATTGCCTCATTAGACAGCCTCCCCAACCTCCAGTCTCTGCCTGCCAGATGCCCTGGCAAGGTGAGGCTGGTCATGGGTGGGGTGAGAGGACAAGGTCAGGGCCAGAGGTCCCCGTGCCAGGGCCATGGCGGTTGCAGTCCAGACAGAGCGACCAACTGAGTGAGAAGAGCGAGAGGCCTGCACCTGCCGGCCGAGCTCTGGGCTAGTAGCATCGGCACTTCCTGCCGTCCACGCGTTTAGGCGACTGATGACCTTGCGTGGGTTCAAGTTCAACAGTGGCTGTGACAGGGAATGAGGAAAGGTGCAGCTGACTCATTATTTCCTCGTGGCCCAGTGGTTGGGGACCACTAAAGTAGACTGTAGTGCGGGGGACCAACGCTATGCGCACTGGGCAGAAAGAACAGAACGAAAACCCCGCAACCCAAAAGCAATTTCTCAATAGTATTTGTGTATTTATTTTTCTTTTTTTTTCCGAATCTACTGGGAAAGTCTCAAAGATCGATCAGTCGATCAAGATCGATGGGTTGGCGACCACTACACTAAAGTAATACTTGTTCCCGTCTCAATACAGTTTGCTCACACATCTTACTAAACTTATTTTTAATCATTCTATTCATCTTTACTAAGCTTGCCAGCTGAGGATGGTAGCTACGAAGGAAATGTTGATCCATCTATAAGGCCTTGTATACTACTTTATTATCACCCTATTTAGCTACTGCAACTGCATCATTTTTTCTACAAGGAAATGCTTCAACCCATCGTGAAAAAACAATAATGACCAATACTGTTTACATCCTTCACTCAAAGGTAATTCTACAAAATCCTTTTGAAATACACGAATAGTCCATCAGACAGTGGTGGATGAGATCCTTCCACCTTCACTAGCTTCCCTGAATTTTGTAAAATACATGTCATGCTTTGTTCACAATATTGATTTGTAGCTTGTGATAAAACGGGCAGACCATGTTTAATTTGTATTTATCAATCCCCTCTTCAGCCTCTGGGGAAAGAGGGTAGTGGAGCTTTTGGGTTGATGGTCACTTTATGCAGCTCAGCTGTGAGCATTTTACCAGTTTCATTTGGCAAGAGAGCGCGAAGTTATGGTGGTACTTTGGAGAGTAAATGTCCACATCAGCACTGAACAACAAACCTACAGCTTCCCTGTTCAAAGCTAGTCTCTGCTCCTAGTGTACCAGGCAGCCATAAAAGAAAGCTTTTGTCTCTTTCCAATCACAATAAATTCCATCCAGTCATTTCTAGGGCCTCCTGTTGTGACAATCTTCACAGACCCTTGACCATTAATCAAAGTCCTTTGCCACCCTACCTCTGGAAACTGCTAGAGTTAGGTGGGGTTTCCGGTTCTCCTGATCTGAAATCACCTGCTGAACCTCTGGGGGAGTCACACTGACGCTGCAATACCAGAATCACCCACATATATTTGAAAAGTGTATAGAACAATTTCCTTACTGATTGTAGATGTACGATTTCTGATGCATAAAATGGTCATTTTCAGCCGAGTCATAATAAGCCGTGCAGTGAAGGTAAGTGGCACTTTCCAAATTGTAGAGTGAAACAGAAAAGGGAAATCACCAGAGGCTTTCAAGCTCTCTTACAAAAACGTTCCAAACTCATTGACAGGCGGGAGTGAGTAACTGCCACTTATACAAAATAGATTGACTGCTACTGAAGTATAGTCCACAATGGTTCTCTGGGAAATGCACAGCAAGTCTTCCAGGTGCAGGTGCAGGTAATAGCTCGCATTTTGCACAATAAACCTTTTCCACATAAGTTTGCAGGCACATCTAGAGAAAATAGAAAGGTATGATATAAATCTTGGTCTGTTACGTTAACTCCCACATCTGATTTTAGGACATTAATAAGCTCTCCCCTTATTTTGGTTACACAAATATTATCCTCACCAGACTTTGTAGTATGGTTGTCCTCTTACATTATAGAATGGCTGGTTCCTGTATCCTCCAGAAACAGATTGCATTGTCCATTTAACCCACCTGGACAATTTTTCCACCAATCCCTTCCCATAATTTTTAAACATATACCATGCTGGTGTCCCATTATTACCAATTTCTAGTCTCTCTTTCTCATCCTACTTTATTTTATGTTTGGTTCACCACTGCATCCTGTAGGGATTAAACTTATGAGCTCAATTTCCACAAATCCACTCTTGCCGATGCACCCCTGAGGCCAGATTTTGGGTGTCCCTGATGCCCGAACCAGTGAAATCTAATCATTGATACCTATCTGTTTCTGGTTGCCATGCTGAAAGCACTGGAATCACTTGGGAGAAACTGATCCACTCTAGACAATAGCACAGATCGCAGTGCATAGAATGGAAGCAGGGCAGAGTATTTGCTACCCTCCTGGAAAGACCACAGAGCAAAAAGCAAATATACTTATTGGTGATTTTGCTTCTGCTGGAGTTTCCCCAGCAGCAGGTAGTCACCAGAATTCCTCTTGGTTTGCTCCAGCACCTAAACATGCAATCTTGTTGGAACCTCCAAGTTCTGTCACATCTTTTTGCTATGTATTATAACGAACAATAATTAACTCAGAATGGATCAATCATAAGCGTGTTTATTTTACTTTCAGCAAGGGAAAACTAGCACTGCACAAGAGCTAGTGATGGCTTCAAAAGAAACAGCATATTCACTCCTTTACACACATGTATCGTTACCTATACTTTTCAAGGGAAGGATGTATTTTGTCTTTCTGCTTAATCAGTATAGTTGGCATTTTTGTAATAATAGACCTGCGGGTCTACAGTTTGTCAAGGACTCTGGTTCTATTAGCATAATGTTGCACAAACATTAGCAATACAGGTTTCATTTTGTTACAGACAAAGTGCCATTTTTTTCCACTACATTTCCACAGCCCTGTGATGATCCATCCAAAGAATAATAGGACTACTGTATTCAGATGAGCCAAGTTTAAAGGCTGCTCGACTGTAATGAATGCTATTTTCAAATAGAACTAGAATCTGACATTAAAGGATCATAAAGACTGGATATGCGTGCTGCTGCAGTTAATTGGTACCTTTTGTAAGAATAAGACCTGATTAAGGAATGTTCAACATCAAACACTTCAGATCAAGTACCATTTAGTTGGTGATACTTGCAAATAGAAGTAAATTGACTTAAATGGAAATTCATCTGTTCACCCCAGTAATAATAGCAGCTTTTTTTTCAGAAGTTTAAGGACTTTCAGTGAACTCCTTAATCTTTTGTCATCTGTACTTTTGTTATTAATTTATGTCATTTTTGAAACTCTCATTTGTTCAGTTTATCAGCTGAATTGTGCGACTCTTGGGTCAGTTTGTAGCTTGAACAGTTGGTGCAATTAGGGCAAGCTTTCAGCTCCACCAATTGCAGTAAAACTTTGATAGTCTGCTGTGTGGTGGTTCAGAAATCATGAAGGTTCAATATCTGGTTCACTGGGTGATTATCCTGAGCTTCCTTCTCACTTGCCAGGCCCTGCAGCCTGCACTCACTTTCAATTAACTTTGTTGGAAAAATTATTATAATGGTGTGTATCTAAAAACTTAAATTTAGAATGTGCTAAGGTAATAGTAGGAATGTTATTCAATAGCCCAGAGATCTACTGTCTGATACCAGCTGAGTTCTGAGTATGCCCTGATATTGCAGTTCTCCTGAAAGTAGTTTGAATATGATGAAATTACTCTTTTTGGCTTTAGCTGTCCTGCAGGTCTTCAACTCTATCTTGTTTCTGCAAAGTACATTCATTGCAAATGGTTTTATGGCCTGGAATTAAAACTTAGTTGTCAATTGTTGCCACTATTGGCATTTGCATCTTTTTCACTAGAAAAATGATAGAAGCTTTTGAGACTATTCATCAGTTGTGATATCTTGTCTGTTATGGAACTCAGTGCTATTTACCTGCTTTTGTCACTGTTTCAGCTTGATGGTTTAGTAGTGCCATCACTTGAGTCAAGTATGTTTTCCAAAGAGTTTGTTAGTAGGTCCTTGGGAGGCTGTAGAGGCCATTCAGGGATTTCCTTGATGGAGAATGTCTGTTCATAACTATTTAACATGGGGAGACTGATGTATGAGCAGCCACAATAAAGTACTTGACAGATCAGGGTCAGGGTCCATTGTCATGGAGTGCTGTTGTGATGTGTCATCATCTTTTGCTAGCTCCACCTTTTGGGATCTTCGTTAGCTCGCTCTTCTGGAACCTTACCTTTGACCTTACCGCCATGGGTGACACTACCGGGGGCTAAGTGCCAGATGGCTAAACTCCAGACTGAATTTTTGGCACATTTTGGTTTGGTCAGTTCATGGAAATTTAAGGAATATATTGTCATATTCCAATGGAAATACAAGGCTGGTATTTTGAAATTGAGAAAAAAAAATTGTATGCTGCTCTGTTCCATTTTATTTACAAACTAATTTGCTGTTTTCCGCCAAATTCACCAGAAGTCAGCTAAGCAAAACTTCAAGCATTCCTGAATTGTTCAGCTGTCTTAAGGAAATTTTTTTCTTAAAATGCTCATTTAGTCTTCATTCAGTAGTTTGAAATTAAGAGCGGGCTATTCTGTCCATTGTCTAGTATGCTTACTTTGCATCCAATTGTAGTAATGTTTCAGCAGGATAAAGGTTTCCAAGATGCTATCATTTTAAAAGTAGATGTTGGAGTGTGTTAGACATAAGCAGATTCAGATCTTGAACTACACTCACAAAATGCAGGAAGAACTCAGCTGGTCAGGCAGCATCTATGGATTCACCATTTTGTTTTCTCTCCCATTCTGGCTCCCCCCTTGTACATTTTCTTCTTGCCTGCCCATGATTTTCCTCTGGTAACCTGCCTCGCTTCCTTTCTCCCATGGTGTACTCTCCCCTCCTATCAGGTTCCTTCTTCAGCCCTCTACCTTTTCCACCTATCACTTCTCAGTTTATTTCTTCATCTCCCCTCCACCCAACTACCTTTCCCCCCTCACTTGGTCTCATCTATCACCTGCCAGCTTGTCCTCCTCCTCCTTCCCCACCTTCATATTTTGGCTTCTGCATTCGTCCTTTGCAGTCCTGATGACAGGTCCCAGCCTGAAATGTCAACTGTTTATTCCCCTCCATAGATGATGCCTGATCTGCTGAGTTCCTCCAGCATTTTGTGTGGGGTCTGTTAAATTTCATTAGCAAACTCAATAAAATCATATTGCCTTCCATAAAACATGAATACTAAAATCAGTGTGGGCGTACTTTTACTTGATTAGGTGGATGAGAACCTGATCGTGGCTCAAAAGCGCGATGCTGTTCGTCAGGGAATGTTCTACTTCAGGAAGGACATCTACAAAGGTAATATTCAGAAGCTACTTCATTCATTTATGCATTTCAGTTCAACAATCTATCTTCTAGACATCTCTAAGTAATAATGTTCCAGTAAATATCAAAGGAACTTTCTTACAAACTGCAGTTGGTGGATCAATTTGTTTTAAACGTGAGATTCTGCAGATGCTGAAAATTCAGAGCAGCACACACAATGCTGGAGGAACATAGCAGGTCAGGCAGCTTCTGTGGAGAGGAATAAAGAGTTGAAACTCTTCATCAGGACTGGAAAGGAAAGGAAAAGATGCAAGAAGGTGTTAAGGAGTTCAAACTGGAAGATGATGGGTGAAGCCAGATGCGGGTGAGAGAGGAAGAAGCTGGGAGGTGATAGTCTCCAGCATTTTGTGTGTATTGCTCGAAATTTGTTTTATATGGCGTTTGCTTAGATGTGGGGCAGGAGGAGTTTGGGGAAAAAAAACAAGTTTAACTAAGAATTGGTTTCTTCACTGGCCTGCTGCTTTCCACCAGCATTTTGTGTGTGTTACTACCTTGAGATTTGTTTTCTTGCATTCATTTCTCAGGAAGATAAAATGCAATAGAATTTATGAAAAAACAATACATGCATTAGCCTCTTATAAGACCGTAAGATATAGAAGCAGAATTGGACCATTTTGCCCATCGAGTCTGCTTCACCATTTCATCATGGCTGATCCAATTTTCCCCTCAACTTCTGTCTTAAAAATACATAAATACTTGGTCTGCACAGCTGCCTGGGGCAGATTCTCCACTCTGGCTAAAGAAATTCTTCCTCATCTCCATTCTAAAAGGATACCCCTCTATTATGAGGCAGTGTCCTCTGGTCTTAGACATTACCACCATAGGAAATCAAGGCCATTCATCATTCGATAGATTTCAATGAGCTCAGCCCTCATTCTTCTGAATTTCAGTGAATATAGGCCCAGAGCCAACAAACGTTCTTCATATGAGATATGCCATTCATTTCTGAAATCATTTTCTTGAACCTCTCCAGTTTCAGCACACTCTTTCTAAGATGAGGGGCCCAAAACTGCTCTCTAAACTCCCAAGTGAGGCTTCACCAGTGCTTTATCAAGTCTTAAGATTACGTCTTTGCTTTTATATTCTAGTTCTTTTGAAATGACTGCTAACATTGCATTTGCCTGGCTTACCACAGACTCAGTCTGCAAATGTACCTTTAGAAACCCTGTTCAAGGACTCCCCAGTCCCTTTGCGGCTCAATTTTAAAATTTCGTCTCCTTTTAGAAAATTGCCAACTTTTAAGTTCTTCTATTGAAGTGCATAACCATAAACTTCCAGACAACCATTCCATCAGGCATTTCTTTGCCAATTATCCTAATCATATAACATATAACCATATAACAATTAAGGCATGGAAACAGGCCATCTCGGCCCTTCTAGTACGTTCTGAACACTTACTCTCACTCGAGAGGTCCTCTTGTAACCTCTCTACTTCCTCAAACTAACTTGCCCCTCCACCTATCTTCATATCGTCTACAAACTTTGCAACAAAACCATCAATTCCATCATCCAAATTATTGACATATAACGTTAAAAGAATCTGTCCCGACACAGCCCCCTGTGGAGCACCACTAGTCACCAGCAGCCAACCAGAAAAGGCTCCCTTTATTCCCTCTCTTCTGTCAATCAGCCACTGCTTTATCCATGCTGGAATCTTCCATGGGCTCTTAGCTTGTTAAGCAGCCTCATATCTGGCACATTGTCAAAGATCTTTTGAACATCCCAAGTACACAACATCAACCAATTCTCTTTTGTCTATCCTGCTTGTTATTTCTTCAAAGAATTTCAACGGATTTGTCCAATTTGGTTTCCCTTGAGGAAGCCATGCTGACTAATACCTATTTTATCTTGTGCCTCCTAGTATCCTGAGACTTAATCCTTAATAATCTACTCCAACATCTTCCTAACCAGTGAGGTCACATTAACTAGCCTATAGTTTCCTTTCTTGTGCTTCTTTCTTGAAGAGTGGAATGACACTTGCAATTTTCCAGAATCTACTGATGCTTCCATGCCCTCTTCAGCTACCTCCTTCAGAACCCTAGGGTGTACACCATCTGATCCAGGTAACATGTCTATCTCAAGACCTTTCACTTTCCCAAGAACCACTTCTCTAGTTATAGTAACTTGACACACGTTTATGACTCCTGGAACTTCAGCCATACTGCTAATATCTTCCACAGTGAAGAGTGATGCAAAATATTTAATCAGTTTGTCTGCCATTTTCTTGTCCCTCATTACTATTATTAACTAGCTTACTTCAGTATTCCTCAGTGACTTCTTAGTTGCCTTCTGTTGATTATTATTATTTTTTTTTTGGAATCTTTCCAATCCTCTAACTTCACACTAATTTTTGTTTCATTATATACCCTCTTTGGCTTTTATGTTGGCTAAGACTTCTCTTAGCCATGGGTGCAATCTTTCCTTTAGAATACTACTTCCTCTTTAGGATGTATATAGATCCTATGCCTTCTGAATTGCTTCCAGAAATTTCAGCCGTTGCTGCTCTGCCATCATCCTTGCCAGTGTTCTTTCCAGTCAATTATGGCCAACTCCTGTCTTGTGCCTTAGTAATTCCCTTTACTGCATTGTAATACTGATACATCTGACTTTGTACAGGAATGGAACCCAGTGTGATCTTTTGCTGCTGTAGCCCATCCACTTCAAAGTTTGACATCTGTATTCAGAGATGTTCTTCTGCACACCACTGCTGTAACATGTGAATATTTGAGTTACTGTAGCCTTCCTGATGCTTGAATCAGTTTGGCCATTGTCCTCTGGTCTCTCTCATTAACAATGTATTTTCACCTACCGAACTGCTGCCACTGGATGTTTTCTGGGGGGTTTTTTTGTAGCATTATCCTAAGGATTAGGTTCTGTTTAGAAAGATGTTGGATAATTTACCATTATTCTCCTGAGATTTCCACTAATTTTCATGCAGTTGGATCTGCTGCACATGTTAGCAAGAGACTATTGTTCATGAAGCTCTCAGGACATTAGTAGTTTCAGAGCTATTCAGACTATCCTGTGTGACACCAACAATTATTCTATGGTCAAAATCACTAGGATCATATTTCTTCCCCATTCTGGTGAATCTCTTGACCATGTCTGCATGATTTTATGCATTAAGTTGTTGCCAGTGAGTGGGCATAAGCAAAGACTGACAAACAGCCAATATGCAAAAATAAGACAAATTGTGCAAATAGAAAATGATACTGAGATCATGATTTGTAAAAAGTCTTTGAAAGTGAGTTTGTAGGTTGTAAAGTCAGTTCAAGGTAGTAGTGAATGAAGTTATCCATACTGATTCAGAAACCCGGTGGTTGAACAACTCATCCTTAGATGGGCAAGCATTAGGTTCTGTTTAGGCAGATGATGGATGAGTTACCGTTATTCACCTAAGATTTCCACCACTTTTCATTCCAATGGATTTGCTGCACATCTTGGTAAGAGGTAATGAAGTTTCCAGGTAGAATTCCTGCTGCAGTACTGAAGCCTTGTGATGCAGAGCCAATCATGCTTCAGACTAGACAGTTTCTGTATAATTACAACTTTGGTATCTTCCCAACTGTGGAAAATTGCCTCAGTGCTTCCTGTTTACACATAGCAGGGCAAGATTCCGTTGTCACGCCACGACAACATCGCTGTTAGCGCAACACTATTACAACTCAGGGTGTCAGTTCAATTCCGTCCTTCTCTAAGAAAGTTGTCTACACTCTGCAATCTACAAATGCCTGGACATTGTTAACCCTTGCCTTACTGTAACTTCCACACACATGATCAATGTGTCTGTATTCCCTACATTTTCATGTGCCTATCTGAAAGCTTGGATGCTACTGTCATTATCTCAGTTGTGAGGTGGACTACTCTTCACTCTTGGATTGCTTTCATTAGACGTGAATAATGTATTGGCTTGAATAAACTTAAAGCTTTATTTTAAATTGTCTTTTCCTGCTAGCTGGAAACCCAGTTGTTGATGGCTGTGCTTGTGCACAGAATGGCGTTGATTCGGATTCTGAGGAGTATACATTAATGAGCGTAGACACTATCATTAATGGCAAGGTAAGTGAAAATACTTGTCCATTTGCAAAAATGCTAAAAAGGATCAACTTTATTTGCCATTTACATATTAGGAATTTGCTGTGATATGTTAGGGCATGCAACAAAAAGTTCAACAACTATAAAGAGTAACATTGCATATATTTTTTAAAAAGTTAAGGGATTAAAGTTGGATTTGGAATAAAATGTGCATAATTACCTAAATACCAGCATGTACATACAATGTAATCAGCATTATAAAAAGTGGTTTAAAGTGTTTGCAGTGATGGGAGTAATAGATAATTCTGTCAGTAAGAAGGTTGTATAAGTCATTAAACACCTGTTCCAAACTTTATTTTTGATTCTTCCAAAATGATATAACTTGGTATTTCCCTCGCTTCCTCTTATGTACACAGCAATTCTGCTGTTGTGAGGTAAGAAGTGAATCCAGCTAAAAACTGATGATTCTTTTATTGTATGGCAGTTGAACAACATTCAAAAATCAGAAGTGAAAATTATGATGCATCAAGTAGCAGATTGAAGTCAGCATTGTTTCCTTTGGACAGGCTTTTGCTTGGAGTCCTTGGCTGCCTTTAAGAATTTTCTTTAAGCCGCAGCAGCATTTTTTTAGTGTGCAGTCAAATAAAATTCTTTTGAAAGCAGATTGTTAAAATTCTAAACATAAATTGTCATTATGTGAGATCAAGAACAGCAATAAACACAAAATGTTGGAACTCAGCAGATCAAGGAGCATCTATGCAGAGGAAAGGAATAAACAATTGATGTTTCAGGCCAAGAATATTTTTCAGGGTTGGCCTGAAATGTTGACTGGGCTCAAGCTCTCTCAATGGTTCTAGAGAAACAGTAAATTTAATTTCTGAAGCCTGTCTGTATTGAGAGATCACATGATCTTTACAGAGTGAAAGATCGTCTGAGATATTTTCTTCTGCTTTGCATTCTGCAAAACCCTAGAAATATTTAAGAAAAGGGCCAGATAGAAACCCTTAGATAGGCACATGGATGATAGAAAAATGGAGGGCTGTGCCCAGGTGGGAAATGGCTAACACAGGAAGTGGAGGATTAATTTTACGATGATTGGAGAAAGTAAAGGGGGATGTCAAAGCAATGGGTGTGAGGTCTGTCTTGCCAGGAGTGCCAGAAGAGGCAGATACATTAGGAGTATTGAAGAGATGCTTAGGTAGGCACATTGGATATAAAAATGGAGGGCTATATAGGAGGGAAGGGTTAGATTGATCTTTAAGTGGCTTAAAAGGACAGTACAACATCTTGGGCCAAAGTGCCTGCACTGTGTTGTGAGACAGAAGCAAGATTGTCATTCAGCCCATCTAGTCTGCCCTGCAATTCCATTATGGCTGGCTTATTACCCCACTCAACCCCCATTCTTCTGCCTTCTCATAACCTTTGACACCTGACTAATCAGAACCTATCAGCCTCCATTTTAAGTACACCAAGTGACTTGGCCTCCACAGCTGTCTGTGGCAATAAATTCCATAATCTTCTATGTTCAAATTTAATACAAAAGGTTCTGCTTGAAGCATGCAGTATTGTAGCAATTAGAGAAGGGGTTAAAAGCAGAAAGAATGTGACCTTGGCACTCAGTCCTTTAAAAAGTCTTTGTTTTAGTTAAGGAGAGAAGCAAAATTATTGCGGAATGACCATGCTGTGGCAGTAAGGGGTACACATGGTGGGACTACTGGTATTTATAGAATTGTAACTGATTCTGGATTGCAGGTGATATTTGAATCTCATGACAGCTATGCCATATAGAAAAGAAGCACGCAGTAGGTTCAACAGATTGATAAGTACAATGGCTCAAAACGTAGAAACAACAAATTTCTAAAATGTACAAAATGTTGGAGGAACTCGGCAGGTCAGGCAGCATCTACGGAAAAGAATAAACAGTTGCTGTTTTGAGGAGAGATCCTTCTTTAGGATCTGGTGAAGCTCTTGGCTCAAAGCATCAACTGTTAATTCCTTTCCGTTGTTACTGCTTGACCTGCTGAGATCCTTCAATATTTTGTGTGCGCTACTCCGGTGTTCCAAAAATGACATGTTCTCTCATTTGCTCTAATAGTTTTATAAGTGCTGGCTAGAAGTAGTAACTTCTGAAAGCAATTTGTAAATGGTGAGCATGTGGTAAAGGCTTTAAAATGAACCAACTTCAGAGGTTAAATCGGTTAAACCGAGCTTAACGCTAAAAAAGTTGAGATATTTCCAAGGGCACTTAGTTACAGAAGTGGGACTTCCACTCTTTAGTTATTTAATTATGCTTGGAAGAAAAGATGAGTGTAAAGTTAAAGGTAGTAACTAGCACCTTTAGCAACCTAGAGGAAATGGAATGCAACCAATTGCACTGAAATTGTAAAGCATCGAAGAAGGGATATCCAAACTAACATACTCTTACTGAGCACTTCGACTCTTCCAGCAACTCTGAAACATCTTGACAGCAAGGATGCATGCATCAAGATGCTCTTTGTCAACTGCAGCTCAGCATTCAATATAATCATCTCCACAAAACCAATCAATAAGCTTCCAGACCTTAGCCTCAATACCTTCTTGGTGCAATTGGGTCCTCAATTCCTCATTTGCAGATCTCATTCAGTTTGGATAGACCATAGCTCCACAATCTCCATCAGCACAGGTGCATCACAGGGCTGTGTGCTTAGCCCCCTGCTGTGCTCGCTTTACACTTATGACTGTGTAGCTAAGTACAGTTCCAGTGCCATACTTAAGTTTGCTGATGACGCCACTGTTGTAGGCTGAATCAAATGTGATGAATCAGTATTTAGATGGAGATTGAAAAGCTGGCTGAGTTATGCCATAACAATCTCTTACTCAACATCAGCAAAATAAGGAACTGATTACTGACTTCAAGAGGAAGAAACCAAAGGTCTATGAGGCAGTGCTCATTGGAGGATCAGAGGTGGAAAGGGTTAGCGACTCTGAATTCCTTGATGTTATCATTTTAGAGGATCTGTCCTGGGCTCAGCGGGTAAGTGCAATTACAAAGAAAGCTTGGCAGTGTCTCTACTTCCTTAGGAATGTGCGAAGATTTGGCATAACACCTGAAACCTTAAACTTCTATAAATATGTAGTGGAGAATATATTGACAGGCTGCATCACAGCCTGTTATGGAAACAGCAATGCCCTTGAACAGGTAATCCTACAGAAGTAGTAGATACAGCCCAGTCCATCATGGGTATAGCCCTCTACACCTTTGAGCACATCTACACACGTGTTGTTGCAGGAAAGCAGCATCCGTCATCAGGGACCACCCCCCACCCCCCAAACCAACCAGGCCATGCTCTCTTTTCAGGAAGATCAGGAAGGTACAGGAGCCTCAGGCCTTGAACCAAAGGGGATAACTTAACTTCAGTTGCCCCATCGTTGAAATATTCCCACAACCTGTGGACTCACTTTCAAAGACTCTTCATCTTGTGTTTGCAATATTTATTAGTTATTTATTATTATTTATTTGCAGTTTGTTGTCTTTTGCATACTGATTGAACGACCAAGTTGGTGTGATCTTTAATTGATTTCCATAATGTTTATTCTTTTATGGAGTATGCCCACAAGAAAATGAATCTCAGGGTTGTAAATGGTGACATATGAACTTCGATATTAAATTTTGAATTTATTTTTGAACTTTAGAATTGTGTGGGAGGCAAACATTGTCAATGTTTGTCTGAGATTTGAGAGCCTTCTTGCTATACTTATGAGAGTTGTATCAACATATTAGGAAATGCGTACGGTATTACAGATTGGAACAGGAAGTTGCAAGAGTGTATTGTGAGTGGATAATGCTATGGCAATGTACTCATTGTGGAGAATAATGTGGTATTCTTTGATTTTAAAATGTAGATTGACTGTGTTCCCTAAATGGATGGAAGGTTTATAGAGGCCAAGTAATTTGGGTTTCCAAATATTAACTCTTTTTTTTAAAACAGTGTAGAAAAATGATTATTGATCCACATGGGATGGTTTTTAATCAAAGGACCTGGAGTACAAATAGAGGCATTAGATGGAGTACAAATAGAGCCTTGTTCATATGCCAACCAGACTAGAGCATTCAGTTTTGGATGTGTATCTTGGGAAAGATATCCTACCTCTGACAAACAATGGGATGAATTTGCTTCAGTTTTAAATTTCACGGAGCTATTGAATGGCCTGGGTTTGAATTACTTTCATTGTAGGAGACTGAATTTGAGGTTAAGTACAGATAGTATGAAAAATAGAAATTGATCATTTTAATGAAATAACATTCTTTCACATGGTAATAGAACTGTTGAAATTCCTTAATCAATTGTTGACAGGCTTTACTGTAGATGTAGGACAGGCTTACTATGGATTTAAGCAAAGGCAGGGAAATGGAGTATTGTAAAGCACCAAGATTCTTGCTCTCTTGCTCAATGACCTATTCAGGCTAGCAGGATCATTTCTGGTAGGTGCATTCATTGTTTAGTGCAGAAAACATTAATTTAAATGGATAATTATTTTGTTTAATTTAAAAGATATATTTATTTTTGTATACAAGTTCATCCTGTGTTCAGTGTACTGTATAGGTCACTCAGAATTAGGCTGTTTTCTCATCACAACTAGTAAAAATGTTAGTGAATTAATATTACAAAGTACTCGAGTATCGCATGATCTCTTGCTAGATGTTTATTTGTATGCAAGACCAAACCTTTTGCCAGAATATGTTCACTTTCACTGGTTTCTACCTCCTGTTCTGCTCTGTATTGCAGGAAGGAGTTTTCCCAGGTTTGATTCCAATTATAAACTGTTACCTTGAGAACATGGAGGTAGATGTTGATACGCGGTGTAGCATTTTAAACTACCTCAAGCTGATCCGAAAGAGAGCTTCAGGTAAGCTTCTAACTTTATATTAAATTGATGTATCAACCTTGAATTGAGTCCTTTTGCTTTTACCTGGGGAAATTCTGTGCTTGGTAACAAAATTTCCAAAGTATTCTGCTTTTGGGAATTGTATAATCAATCTATAATTAGCACAAAACAAGTGGATAAAACACTTAACTGCAGAATAAAGGCAATTATAATCTTAAAAACTTAACATCCTTTGCTAAACACAGCTGAGAGCAGACTACATTGGAACCACATCAGAATCGGGTTTATTATCACATGTCATGATATTTGCTGTTTTGTGGCAGCAGTACAATGCAATATGCAATTTTTACTGTCAGTTACAATAATCAAAATATAAGTAGTGCAAACAGAGTTAAAATACTGAGGTGGTATTCGTGGGTTCATGGACTATTCTGAAATCTTATGAGAAGTGAAGAAGCTGTTTCTAAGACATTGAATGTGTATCTTCAGGCTTCTGTACCTCCTCACTGATGGTAATAATAAGAACAGGGCATGAACTAGGTGTCGAAGGTCCTTCATGTTGGACGCTGCCTGTTTGAGGCATCATCTTTTGAAGATATGTGCTATGCTGGGGAGGCTAATGCCCATGATGGATCAGGCTGAGCTTACAACTTTGCAGCTTTTTCCAATCCTAGTAGATGGTTTAGCCTGAATTGTCAAGGCTGCCACACTCCTGACACGTTCTTAGTGCAGTGAAGTTGTACCCAAAATTGCCCTATTTTCCATCAAAACCAGTATCCATCTTGGCTGGAGATGCCTGGTAGAGAGGCAAACCTCTTCAGCTGTACATTTTTTCTTATCTCTGCTGCTGAGGCCAAATGTCCTAGGACATTGGGTGGAGAAAGGACAAAAATCATTGTAGTGTGTAAGTCATTCATGGTTTACTCATGAGAGTATAAACCATCTGCTGCTTTGCTTCTCACAGACAAATACAGCAAAGAAACCAAGTCCTTCAACTGAACTCATCCACTTAACCATGGTGCCCATCATGTTAATCCCACATCCCTCTAAACCCCCTTCTATCCATGTACTTGAGCAAATATCTTTTAACTGTTGTTATTGTACCTGAATCAATTTCTCTGGCAGCTTATTTCATAAGCCCACCTGCTTCTGCGTAAAGAAGTTGCCCCTTGGGTCCCCTTTTTAAAAATATTTCACATCTCACTTCTTGAACCTATGCCCTCTAATTTTTAGTTCCTCTTTACTGGGTAAGAGAATCTGTATTCACCCAATTGATGCCTCTGATCATTTTGTACACCTCTATAAATTAACCCCTCAGTCTCCTGTGATCCTAGGAATAAACTCCTAACCTGTTCAACTCAGTCACCCAAGTACTGGCTGCAGTCTTGTAATTTTTTTCTGCACTCTTTCCAGTTTAATGAGTCTCTCCTATGACAGGATAACCAAACTTTTACGCAATACTCTAAGTGCAGCCACACCAGCATGTTCTTGACCATTTTTTTTTCATAAATTTGACTCAAAATAATCTAGTATGTAAGTTCATTGGGGGGGGAGGGACAACACATAATTTTAAAAGCTTTCACTCTTCTTTAATTGTTACAGGAGAACTGATGACTGCAGCATGTTGGTTAAGGAACTTTGTTGCTCATCATCCTGACTACAAGCAAGACTGTATTGTGACTGATAAAATCAACTATGACCTAATTATGAAATGTGACCAAATTGCAAAGGGTTTGCATGACTGTCCAAAGCTGCTTGGAGAAGTGGTCAGTAAACCGAAACATTCGGATAGCAAGCACAGCACTGTTTAATATCATGGTGTTGTCTACTTTTGTTAATGGTACAGATTTTTGTAGGGCGCTGAGACCAAGAATGTCAGCAAACTAATAAGCAGGGCCAACCATATAAATTAAGTCTTTATTGATTGTTTAATCAGTGCAGATTTCTGCATTACATTTGGTAGGTAACATCAAAGCAATATGTACATACCGTTTTTTAGATAAGTGTATTTTAATATCACTAACATGGGTTGTTGCACAAATTCTGCTGTAGATACAAATGGAGAATTGTACTTTATATATAATTTTCTTATCACCAATTCCATTGCTCTTGACTGTAAATATCCCAAATTAAGCTGTTGGATCATGTCTGAACAAATAATGAAACTTGTAAGATGTTTATATTGAATGTTTTAACTAAAAGAAATCCACTAACTTAAATGTTCCTGTAGCCATATTGTGTGAAATATTCACCAAAAATGCAATGGTTTGTAAACTAGTTTAATGGACGGGCCTTGGCAAAGGATAGATGAAATATCTTGTTTTTGATTGCATTGTTTTAGGGAGGAATTTCAGTGAGAAAAATAAAGCCAATCAAGGAGATGGAATTGTAAGCTTCATCTTAATAAATTTACTGTGGGTGTGGAAGTTGGAATAGCTGCTGTACTGACATAACTTCCTTCCATGGAAATTAATTTTTGCTAGTTGAGTGTTTTTCCATGTTGATTATTTGCTCTCCAGGACGAATGCTCAGTTATCTGCTAAATATAGTCTCCTTGCTGTTATCCATCAAGTAAATTGCTTTGAAAGGAATTTGGAATACATTAAATTATGTCCAACAGCATCACCCCCCCCCCCCCCCCAACAATACTGTATTGGCTTAATAGATCGCAGTTTAGTCTTGAGATCTAAAATGCCATGGGGGTGCCACAGTAGAATAGTAATTAGTGCGCGCTATTACAGTTCCACAGTTCGGAGTTCAATACCCAGCACCGTCTCTAAGGAGTTTCTACGTTCTCTCCATGACTGCATGGTTTTCAATGTCTGAAGTAAATTAACTATCAAATTACATATGTCACCATATACAATCATGAGATCCATCTTCTTGCAGGCATTCACAGTTAATACAAGAAACACACTAGAATCGAGGAAAAATACCCCTAACGGGATGGACAAATAATCAAAAGATAACAAACTGTGGAAATATGAAAGAAAGGAGGGAAAAAATAATAAATGACTGGGAACTAAATATATAGAGCATGAGTCCTTGACAGAGTCCATAGGCTGTGGGAACAGTTCAATGATGGGGTGAGTTATTCCTTCTGGTTCAAGAGCCTGATGGTTGAAAGGTAATAAGTTTCTGAATCTGGTGTTGTGGGTCCTGGGTCTCCTGTACTGCACCCAACTGGATGGCAGTACTGAGAAGAGAGCGTGGAGAAGATAGACCAATGCGATAGTGGTCATTATAAATTGTACCATAATTAGGGTATTGTTAAATAGGTGGGTTGCTGGACCAGAAGGGCCTGTTCTGTACTGTATATCTAAATTAAAAAAAAATAAAATCTACCAGGCACGAATCAATGATTATCATACATGTTATCGGCTCTTGTGCATAGAGTTATTGAATAAATTTTGTTTCTTAAAGTTCTTATATTGCAGTCCATTTTTCTGGTTATATTTTCAGAAATCCTTGTTCAACCGAACTTTCCTCTAAAGCAGTATGCTGGTAATCTCAAAAGAGTATCATGATGTCTATTATTAGGTGTGTGCGGTGCTACTGTTAGAGGATGAATCTGTAGTTCATTGAACTTCCATCATGTAACTTTTGGGGAACAGTTTATGTTGGGATTCCCACACAGCTGCTTTCCTTATCACTTGCTATTTTCAAATTTTCTCATCCACTTGATAACATACACTGATGTTTTTGGTTTAAAGGATTAAAGATTAGCTTTATTTGTCAGATGGACATTGAAAATACAATGAAATGTCGTGTTTGCATCAATGACCAACACTGTCTGAGGATGTGTCTGCAAGTATCACAATGCTTCTGGCATCAACATAGCATGGCTATGACTAAACTGAACATGAGAGGAAACTGGGGCACCTGGTGGAGAACAGTGCAGTCACGGGAAGTATGTACAAAGACCTTCAAGGCAGTGGCAGGAATTGAACATTTTGAGACAGGTTTCTGGGTTTGTGAGGAACTAATCAAAGAGACCAAGGTGCTGTAGCTCATCCTGTAATTGGTAGACTATGCAGTCAGTCCACCATAAAGGGTGTCGAAGTTTAAATTGATGTGAAGAATGCCAGTCAAGTGGTCTATTTCAAAATTAAAAAAGTTTATTTTCAAAGTGGATTTATCACCATTTACAGGTGAAGAGCTTACAAATCCCAGTCTCTATAAAAGAGAGGTACCGCCTAGCGAAGAGGTTATCGTTGCTGAGTAGTCTTGAGTCAGAGTAGTGAGGCTTTGGCTCAACAAGGCTTTGGTGAGAACAGATGAAGGCAAGGTAAGTAGGTGAGTTCGTTTTTTTTATTTAATTCTTGAGAGAGTCGGGGGTATATCTAGAGCCAGTGTTCTGTACTGGGTGTCAGATGTGGGATTTTAGGTGACTTTTATCCTCTCCAAAGGTCATATCTGCACCCAGTGCATCGAGAGACAACTCCTTAGAGCCTGTTAAGGAACTGGAGATGCAGTTCGATGACCTCGGTTTCTTGGGAAAATTGAAGCAGGGATAAATGAGCTGCAGGGGAGGTAGTCACCCAAGGCTACAGGAGACAGAAAAATGAGTGACTATCAGCAGAGGGGGGAGAACGCCAGATAGTGGAGAGCACCCCTGAGGCAGTCCCCCTCAATAATAAGTACTCCATTTTTAATACTGTTAGGGTGCATGACCTACCTGGAGGAAGCAACAGCGGCCGTGCCTCTGGCGCTGAATCTGCCTCTGAAGCTCAGAAGGGTAGGGAACTGAAGAGGATGGCAGCAAAAATACAGGACACGATAGTTAGAGGGATAGATAGGTGATTCTATGGATGCAAAAAGGAAACACAGATGGTAGTTTGCCTCATAGCTTCCAGGATTTGCAGTGCTTCTGAATGCATCCACAATATGAAAAGTGAAAATAAGCAGCCACAGGATGTGGCACATATTGGTACCAATGACCTAGGCAGAAAAAGGGAAGAGGTCCTGAGAAAAGAGTTGGGAAGGAATATGAGAAGCAGGACCTCAATGGTAGGAATCTCGGGCTTTCTGCCTGTCCAAACAGGTTTACTAGAGCTGTTGAAAGTGGTTTAAACTAATATGGCGAGGGATGGGAAGCAGTATGGTAGAGCTGAGGATGAGCCAGCAGGTCTATAAGTAGATGATGGGTGTAACATGAATGTAAGGAAGGACAAGCTGATGATTGGGTACTGATACAGACATTGAGATTGGTCAGTATGATATTGTGGGCATCACTGAGTTGTGGCTGAAAAAAGGCCATAATTGGTAGTTTAAACATAAAAGGATGTACTATGTATTGAAAGGACAGACAAGAAGACATAGGTGGTGGTGTGTTTTGTTGGTAAGAGATGACATAACATATTTAGAAAGAGGTGACAGGGACAGAGAATGTTGGATCTTTGTGGCTGGAGTTAAGAAACTGCAAAGGTAGAAAAACCATTATGGGAATCATATATAGACCTCAAAATAGTAGCCAAGATGTGGGGTTGAGATTGGAAAGGGAACTGGAAAAGGCATGTAACAAAGGGAATGACAGAATTGTAATGGAGGACTTCAATATGCAAGGGGATTGGGAAAATCTGGTTGGTGTCAGATTGCAAGAGATGACATTTGGTGAATGTCTGAGATTGCTTTTCTGTGCTTGTGCCTATTTGGGGAAAGGTTATCTTAGATTGGGTGTTGTGCAATTAACCAAATTTTATTGGGGAGCTTTCTGTAAAGGAACCCTGAAGAACCAGTAGGCATAATATGATTGAATTAGTACTGCAATTTGAGAGGGAGAACATAAGTCACATGTATCAGTATTGCAAAAGAATAAAGGGAATTAAGGAGGCATGAGAGAGGAGCTTGCCCAGGTGAATTGGAGGACGATACTGGTGGGGATGACAGCAGAGCAGAGCTGGCTGATGTTTCTGGGAATAGTTCACAAGGCTCAGGATAGATATGTCCCACAGAATTAGTTGTTCTCAAATGACGGGTAGGCAATTCTGGCTGACAAGTTAAGTTGAGGATTGAATTAAACAGCCAAGGAAAGGGCCTTTTAGGCAGCAAAAGTGAGTGGGAAGTTGGATGATTGAGAAGGATTTTAAAATCCAACAAAATGGAACTAAATCAGCTATAAGAAGGGAAAGAATGAAATACGAAGGCAAACGAGCCAATAATACAAAGCAGGATACCGGAAGGATTTTTCTATTACATAAAGAGTAAAAGGTAGGTGAGAGTTGATATTTGGACCACTGGAAAATTATGTAGTTTGCATCAGAATTCACTGTAGAAGATACTAGAAGTGTGGATATCAAGGATCAGGAGTGTGCAATTGCTATTACAAAGGAAAAAGTGCCAGGCAAACTCAAATCTGTAAAGTGATTAACTGACCTGGACCAGATGTATTACATCCCAGAGTCATGAGAGGTTGCTGAAGAGACAAAGGGTGCATTGGTCATGATCCTACAAGAATCACTTGATTCTGCCATGGTTCTGGAGGTCTGGGCGATTGCAAACGGCCCTCCACTCCATAAGAAAGGAGGAAGGCAAAAGAAAGGAACTTATAGGCCATTTAGCTGAAGCTCTGTGGTTTGGAAAGTGTCGGAGTCTATTATGAAGGATGAGCCTTCAAGGTACTTGGAAACAAATGATAAATTAAGTCAAAGTCGGTGTGGTTTTTACAAAGTTTGTATAAAGGGAAATCTTGCCTGACAAATCTTTCAGTTTTTCAAGGAAGTAACACACAGGGTGGCCAAAGGAGAAGCAGTGGTTGTCTTTTACTTGGATTTTCAGAAGGCATTTGATAAGGTGCTTAACAAGATAAAATCCTCTGGAGTTACAGGAAAGTTACTGGTATGGCTGACAGGCAGAAGGCAGTGAGTGGGAATAAAAGGGGTCTTTTCTAGTTGGCTGCCAGTGACTAGTGTTGCTCCTCAGTGGTTAGTATTGGGACTCCTAATTTTCACATTGTTTGTCATTGATTTGGATAATAGAATTGATGGCTTTGTGGCAAAGTTTGTGGATGATACAAACGGGTAGAAGGGTAGGTAGTGCTGAGGAAGCAATGTGATTGCAGCAGGACTCAGACAAATTGGAAGAATGGGCACAAAAGTGACAGATGGAATACAGTGTTGGGAAATGTCTAATAATGCATTTTGATAAAAGGAACAAAGGTACATGCTATTATTTAAATAGAGAGAAAATTCAAACAACAGAGGTGCAAAGGGACTTGCAAGAATTCCAGAAGGTTAATTTATAGGTTAAGTCTGATGAAGAAGGTAAATGTAATGTTGGCATTTATTTAAAGGGGAATACAATAAAAAAGGAGATAATCCTGAGGCTTTATAAGATGCTTGTTTGGCTACACTTGGAATATTGTCAACAGTTTTGGGCCCCAAATCTCAAAAAGGATGTGTTGTCTTTGGAGAGAATCCTGAGGATGATTCCAGGAATGGCGGGGTTGCATACAAGGAACATTCAGCAACTTTTGGCCTGTACTCCCTGGAATTTAAAAGAATGCAGGGGGATCTCATTGAAACTTACAGAATGCCTAAAGGACTAGATAGCGTGGATTTGAAGGGGATGTTTCCTGTGGTGGGGTATCCAGAACTAGAGGGCACAGCCTCAAAACTGAAGGGCGACCTTTTAGAATGGAGGTAAGGAGGAATTTTTATTAGCAAAAGAGTAGTGAATCTGTGGAATGCTCTGCCACAGACTGCTATGGAAGCTAAGTCCATGGTTATATTTAAGGCAGAAGTTGATTGTTTCCTGATTGGTCAGGGCATCAAAGTTTATGGTGAAAAGGCAGGTGTATGGGGTTGACTAGTATCTGGATCAGCTGTGATGGCATGGTGGAGCAGACTCAATGGACTGCATGACCCAATTCTGCTCCTATGTTTTATGGTTTTGTACTACCCTGATACTCATCTTTTTGTGGGTATTCATAGTAAATGGAGAGGAACAACAGAATCAATGAAAGAAATGCACACAACGGCAGCATGTATCCCTAGCATCAGCTTGGATAGGTTTTCAATTGGTCTTGTGAATAGTATGAAGCGCACTTTGGAACTACACTCAAGCAAGTCAAGAGCACAAAGTGTTACAGGGTTAAGCCACCATCTTCCAGGCACAGTGACCATGTTTAATCCTGAATTCTGCTGCTATTCAACTTTGTCCATGTTCCCTATTATTGTGTGTTTCCCTGGGTGCACCAGTTCCATCTGATTCCCACAGATGTGTATGTTGGATCTCTCAATGTGAGGGTGAATATCAGAAACTGAGGGCAAGTTAATTGAAATGTGGAAATAATAAACTGAATGAGGAAAGGATGAATGTTTTAACTTTTTTAAAGGTTCTTGATGGTCAACGTGGACTTAATTGCCAAAGTGACCAAAGTGTTTATTTCTATGTTGTGTTTCTCTATAACACTGAGAATATAATTAAACTTCGGAATTTGGAGTGTAGATGACAGTAAGGCTTTGAAGAGTAGCTGAGTCATTTTCTGCAGGGTTCAGATTTATTTATCACTTCTACATCGAAACATACAGAGAAATCCGTTTGCGTCAACAACCAACACAATCAAAGATGTGATGAGGGCAGCCTGCAAGTGTCGCCACACATTCTGGTGCCAACATAGCCCATCCACAATACTCAGTAGAACATCAACTCAGCACTAGACACAGGCCAACACGAATAGCAACATCAGCAACCGAATTACACAAGACACCAAAAAAAAGTGATGGGACGGTAGGAACGTAGGCAGGAGCAAAGTAATAGGTACGATGGGACTAACACCTGTAAGTGTGCATTCCAATGCCAGGAGTGTTATGGTAAAGGTAATGAGTATGGGTCAGGGCATGGACTATGTCTCAATTATTGGTTGAGAGATGCTTTAGAAAAGATGGGGTGATTTGCACCACTAATCAGGGACAGTATCACAGCTGCACTCAGAGGGGACAAAATAGAAGGCTCATCCACTGAATCTATACATGTATAACTTGAAAACAGGAAGAGTGCAATCAAAGATGAGTTTGTAATACAGCCCCGCAATGGCCACGGGACATCGCGGACCAGATATGTAACAAGGTTAAGGAAATCTGTAAAAACAATAGGGTTGTTGTCATGGAGGACTTCAACTTCCCTAATACCAATCAACCTCGGGGCTGTGCAAAAAGAGCTACGTTTTAATCAGAAGCCGATCGAGATTTAGAAAGCAGAGCTTCGCGACAATTTTCTCTTAGATGGACAAACAATGTCAGTGCTGTGCGTAAAGAGAGCTACCTTTTAATCAGGGGGCTAACGAGATTTAACAGGAGAGTTTCGCGTACATTTCTCTGAGTTCAGGAGCGACCAATCAGCAAGAGGCAGTGCGTAAAAAAGAGCTACCTTTCAATCAGGTGCGCTTCATGAATTCATAAGCAGAGTTTCACGGCAGTTCCCTCAGTTTGACTATCGACTTCAAACTGTGTAAAAGAGCTACCTTTTAACCAGGAGGTTGCTGGCAGATCATCAACTCGGTGAAAGACGCTCTTTGGTCGGCCCGAAACTTGATGGTCTGCCAGCACACGGAGATGTCCGTGGGGGAATGCTGCCGACTGGCACGTTCTCGGCTGCAGGACTACGTGCTGAGGGACGCACTCAAACTCGGTGCAGCCACCGCAAGCGCCCGGTGGGGAAGGACCACAGTCTAGGGTTCTTCTCCCGCGGGAGGTGGGGGGGGGGGGGTGTATACCCCTCAACAAGGGAATGTAAATATGGAGTACGAGTGCCACGTAGGTGGCGAAAAGTGTGAAAATGTAGAGACCGTAATGGAAACAGTTGTAAAGGATTGAGAGTCATTGTATGGTTTATTGTACAATTATTTCTGAATAAAGTATATTTTGTTTAAAAAGCCTTTTAATCAGGAGGGCGATCGAGATTTAGAAAGCAGTGTTTATCGGCAGTTTTCTCTCAACTGAACAATATACATCATGGATGAGTGTAAAAAGAACTACCTTTTAATCAGGGGGTTATTGAGGCAATAATTTCGTGGCAGATTGTCTCAGTTGAGGAACGACCAAGCAAGAAGATGGAGTGTGTTAAAAAAAAAGCTACCTTTCTGTCAGATTAGCGTTCAAGAATTTTTCAGCAGCGATTCGAGGCAATATTCTCTCAGTTCGACACTATACCTCAGGGCTAAGGGTTAAAAGAGCTTTCAGTCAGGTTCGCATTCAAGATTTTAAAATCAAAGCTTCACGGCAATCTTCTGTAAGCTGGACAATAAACATCACAGATGAGTCCAAAAAGAGCTAACTTTTAATCAGGAGGCTGTCGAGATTTTAAAGGCAAAAATTTCGCGGCAGTTCGTCATCAGTTGAGCGACCAATCAGCAAGAGGCAGTGCTTTTAAAAAAAGCTGTCTTTCACTCAGATTCCCGTTCAAGACTTTTTCAGCAGCGCTTCGAGGCAATTTTCTCTCATTTCGAAAATAAACATCAGGGCTGAGTGTAAAAAGAGCTATCTTTCAGTCAGGTTCGCATTCAAGATTTTTAAAACGGAACTTAGCTGAACCTCTAGGCTGGACAATAAACATCCGGGTTAAATGTAAAAAGAACTACCCTTTTAATTTGGAGACCGATTGAGATTTAGAAAACAGCGGCGTTCGCTGCAGTTTTCTCTCAGATGGACAATAAATATTAAGGATTAATGTAAAAAGAGCTAAATTAATCAGGAGGGTTGTCGAGATTTTAAAAGGCAAATTTTTCGCAGAAGTTTGTCAGAGTTGAACGACCAATCAGCAGGAGGCAGTGCGAAAAAAAAAGCTTCTTTTCTGTCCCGTTCGCTTTCATTCTCTCAGTTCGACAATAAACATCAGAGCTCAGTGTAAAAAGAGCTATCTCTCAGTCAGGTTCACGTTCAAGAACTTAAAAACAGAAATTCGCTGCAAACTTCTCTTATCTATACAATAAACATCCGGGCTAATTGTAAAAAGAGCGATCCTTTTAATTTGGAGGGCGATCGAGATTTAGAAAACAGGTTCGTTCGCTGCAGTTTTCTCTCAGCTGGACAATGAATAACAGGGATGAGAGTAAAAAGAGCTAACCTTTAATCAGGAGGACTGTCGAGATTTTAAACGGAAAAATTTTCGCGGCATATTGTCTATGTTGAGCGGCCAATCAGCAAGAGGCTGCGTAAAAAAAAAGAGCGGTCTTTCACTCAGGTTCGCGTTCAACACGTTTTTGTTTAGCAGCGCTTCGAGGGAATTTTCTCTCAGTTCGAAAATAAACATCAGGGCTGAGTGTAAAAAGACTTATCTTTCAGTCAGGTTCCCGTTCAAGATTTTTTCAGCAGCGCTTCAAGGCAATTTTCACTCAGTTCGAAAATATACCTCAGGGCTGACTGTTAAGAACTATCTTTAAGTCAGGTTCGCATTCCAGATTTTAAAATCAGAGCTTCGCCGCTGTCTTCTGTCAGCTGGACAATAAACAACTGGTATGAGTGTTAAAAGAGCTACCTTCTAATTTGGAGGGCGATCGTGATTTAGAAAGCAGAGCTTCTGAGTTGTCATGGCTCAGATGAACAATAAAGGTCTGGGCTAAGTGTAAAAAGAATTGACTTTTAATCATGAGGGCCATAGAGATTTAGAAAACTGCTTCGCGGCGGTTTCCGCTCAGATGGACAATAAACATCAGAGATGAGTGTAAATTGAGATAACACTACTCAGGATGGTAGTCAAGATTTCAAAGGCAAAATTTTCGCGACAGTTTGAGTTGTGCCAACAATCAGCAAGAGGCAGTGCGTAAAAAATGAGCTATCTATCTCAGGATCGCGTTCATGATGTTTTCAGCAGCGCTTCGAGGCAATTTTCTCTCAGTTCGACAATAAACCTCCGGACTGAGGGTATAAAGAGCTATTTCTCGGTCAGTTTCGCGTTCAAGATTTTAAAAACAACGGCGCTGCAATCTTCTCTTATCTGCACAATAAACATCCGGGATAATTGTAAAAAGAGCGATCCTTTTCAATTGGAGAGCGATGGAGATTTAGAAAACAGTTCCGTTCGTTCCAGTTCTCTCTCAGATGGAAATTTTCGCGGCACGTTGTCTGAGTTGAGCTACCAATCAGTTAGGGGAAGAGCGTAAGCGGTCCTCTCAATCAGGTCCGCTTCATGACTTCAAAAGCACTTCTTCACGGCAGTTCCCTCAGTTGGACAATCGACTTCAAACTGTGTAAGAGAGCTACCTTTCAATCAGGAGGGCGGTGGAGGCAAAAATTTCGTGGCAGGTTGTCTGAGTTGAGGAACGACCGAGGAGGATGGCGTGCGTGGAAAAAAGCTACCTTTCTGTCAGATCACCGTTCAAGATTTTGTCGAGGAAATTTTTGTCTCAGTTCGAAAATATACCACAGGGCTGAGTGTTAAAAGAGCTATTTCTCAGTCAGGTTCGCATTCGAGATTTGAAAATCGGAGCTTCACGGAAATCCTCTGGAAGCTGGACAATAAACATCAGGTATGAGTGTGAAAAGAGATACCTTCTAATCTGGAAGGCGATCGTGATTTAGAAAGCAGAGCTTCAGGGTAGTCGTCTCTGAGATGAACAATAACTGTCTGGGCTAAGTGTAAAAAGCGTTGACTTCTAATCATAAGGGCCACCGAGATCTAGCAAACAGCTTCGCGGCGTTTTTCTCGCAGATGGACGATAAACAACAGGGTGTAGTGCAAAAAGAGCTACCTCTACTAAAGAGGGCTGTCGAGATTTCAAAGGCAGGAGGTGCGCGTCCAATCAGCAAGTGGCAGTGCGTAAAAACTGAGCTATCTTTCACTCAGGATCGCGTTCAAGATTTTGAAAGCTGAACATCGCTGCAATCATCTCTTAGCTGCACAATAAATATCCGGGCTAAATGTAGAAACAGATGAGCTTTTAATTTGGAGAGCCATCGAGACATGGAAAGCAGCTTCCTTCGCCGCAGTTTTATTCGGCTGGACAATGAATATCAGGGCTGAGAATAAAAATAGCTAAATTTCATCAGGAGGGCTGTCGAGATTGTAAACGCAAAAATTTTCGCGGCACGTTGAGTTGAGCGTTCATTCAGCAAGAGGCAACGCGTAAAAAAAGAGCTGTCTTTCACTCACGTTCGCGTTCAAGGTGGATTTTAGCAGCGCTTCGAGGGAATTTTCCCTCAGTTCAAGAATAAACATCAGGGCTGAGTGTCAAAAGAGCTGTTTTTCAGTCAGGTTCGCATTCAAGATTTTTTCAACAGCGCTCCAAGGCAATTTACTCAGTTCGACAATAAACATCAGGGTTGAGTAAAAAGAGCTGTCTTTCAGTCAGGTTCGTGTTCAAGATTTTAAAAACAACTTCGCTGCAATCTTCACTTAGCTGCACAATAAATGTCCGGGCTAAATGTAAAAAGAGATAAACTTTAATTTTGGAGAACCAGCGAGATTTGGAAAACACATTCGTTCGCTGCAGTTTTCTTTTCTCAGCTGGACAATAAATATCAGGGATGAGAGTAAGAAGAGCAAGCCTTTAATCAGGAGGGCTGTCGAGATTTTAAATGCAAATATTTTCGCGGCACTTTGAATTGAGCGCCAATTCAGCAAGAGGCGATGCGTACAAAAGAGCTGTCTCTCACTCACGTTGGCGTTCAAGATTTTCTTTAGCAGCGCTTCCATTGAATTTTCCCTCAGTCCGAGAACAAACATCAGGGCTCAGCGTAAAACGATCTATGGGTCAATCAGCTTCCCGTTCAAGATTTTTTCAGCAGCGCTTCGAGGAAATTTTCTCAGTTCGACAATATACCTCAGGGCTGACTTGAAAGAGCTATCTTTCAGGCAGGTTCGCATTCAAGATTTTAAAATCAGAGTTTCGCGGCAATCTTGTGTCAGCCGGACAATGAACAACTGGTATAAGTGTAAAAAGAGCTACTAATTTGGTGTGCGATCGTGTTTTAGAAAGCAGAGCTTCAGAGTATTCATCTCTGAGATGAACAATAACTGTCTGGGCTAAGTGTAAAAAGCGTTGACTTTTAATCATAAGGGCCACCGAGATCTAGCAAACAGCTTCGCGGCGTTTTTCTCGCAGATGTACGATAAACATCAGGGTGGAGTGCAAAAAGAGCTACCTCTACTAAAGAGGGCTGTCGAGATTTCAAAGGCAGGAGGTGCGCGTCCAATCAGCAAGTGGCAGTGCGTAAAAACTGAGCTGTCTTTCACTCAGGATCGCGTTCAAGATTTTAAAAACTGAACTTCGCTGCAATCTTCTCATAGCTGCACAATAAATGTCCGGGCTAAATGTAAAAAGAGCTATGCTTTTAATTTGGGGAGCCATCGAGACATGGAAAGCAGGTTCGTTCGCTGCAGTTTTTTTTCCGGCTGGACAATAAATATCAGGGCTGAGAATCAAAAGAGCAAACTTTTAACCAGGAGGGCTATCGAGATTGTAAACGCAAAAATTTTCGCGGCACGTTGTCTGAGTTGGGCGTTCATTCAGCAAGAGGCAACGCGTAAAAAAAGAGCTGTCTTTCAATCACGTTCGCGTTCAAGGTGAATTTTAGCAGCGCTTCGAGGGAATTTTCCCTCAGTTCAAGAATAAACATCATGGCTGAGTGTCAAAAGAGCTGTTTTTCAGTCAGGTTCGCATTCAAGATTTTTTCAGCAGCGCTCCAAGGCAATTTACTCAGTTCGACAATAAACATCAGGGTTGAGTAAAAAGAGCTGTCTTTCAGTCAGGTTCGTGTTCAAGATTTTAAAAACAACTTCGCTGCAATCTTCACTTAGCTGCACAATAAATGTCCGGGCTAAATGTAAAAAGAGATAAACTTTTATTTTGGAGAACCAGCGAGATTTGGAAAACACGTTCGTTCGCTGCAGTTTTCTTTTCTCAGCTGGACAATAAATATCAGGGATGAGAGTAAGAAGAGCAAGCCTTTAATCAGGAGGGCTGTCGAGATTTTAAATGCAAATATTTTCGCGGCACTTTGAATTGAGCGCCAATTCAGCAAGAGGCGATGCGTACAAAAGAGCTGTCTCTCACTCACGTTGGCGTTCAAGATTTTCTTTAGCAGCGCTTCCAGGGAATTTTCCCTCAGTCCGAGAACAAACATCAGGGCTGAGTGTAAAACGATCTATGGGTCAATCAGCTTCCCGTTCAAGATTTTTTCAGCAGCGCTTCGAGGCAATTTTCTCTCAGTTCGACAATATACCTCAGGGCTGACTTGAAAGAGCTATCTTTCAGGCAGGTTCGCATTCAAGATTTTAAAATCAGAGTTTCGCGGCAATCTTGTGTCAGCCGGACAATGAACAACTGGTATAAGTGTAATAAGAGCTACTAATTTGGTGTGCGATCGTGTTTTAGAAAGCAGAGCTTCTGAGTATTCATCTCTGAGATGAACAATAACTGTCTGGGCTAAGTGTAAAAAGCGTTGACTTTTAATCATAACGGCCACCGAGATCTAGCAAACAGCTTCGCGGCGTTTTTCTCGCAGATGGACGATAAACATCAGGGTGGAGTGCAAAAAGAGCTACCTCTACTAAAGAGGGCTGTCGAGATTTCAAAGGCAGGAGGTGCGCGTCCAATCAGCAAGTGGCAGTGCGTAAAAACTGAGCTGTCTTTCACTCAGGATCGCGTTCAAGATTTTAAAAACTGAACTTCGCTGCAATCTTCTCATAGCTGCACAATAAATGTCCGGGCTAAATGTAAAAAGAGCTATGCTTTTAATTTGGGGAGCCATCGAGATTTGGAAAGCAGCTTCCTTCGCCGCAGTTTTATTCAGCTGGACAATGAATATCAGGGCTGAGAATAAAAAGAGCTAAATTTCATCAGGAGGGCTGTCGAGATTTTAGACACCAGAGTATTCGCGGCACGTTGTCTGAGTTGAGCGTCCATTCAGCAAGAGGCAATGAGTAAAAAAAAAACCCTGTCTTTCAGTCAGGTTCGCATTCAAGATTTTTTCAGCAGCGCTTCGAGGAAATTTTCTCTCAGTTCGACAATGAGCATTAAGACTGCGTGTTAAAAGAGCTTTCTTTCACTCAGGATCGCGTTCAAGATTTTGAAAGCTGAACATCGCTGCAATCATCTCTTAGCTGCACAATAAATATCCGGGCTAAATGTAAAAACAGATGAGCTTTTAATTTGGAGAGCCATCGAGACATGGAAAGCAGGTTCGTTCGCTGCAGTTTTTTTTCCGGCTGGACAATAAATATCAGGGCTGAGAATCAAAAGAGCAAACCTTTAACCAGGAGGGCTATCGAGATTGTAAACGCAAAAATTTTCGCGGCACGTTGTCTGAGTTGAGCGTTCATTCAGCAAGAGGCAACGCGTAAAAAAGAGCTGTCTTTCACTCACGTTCGCGTTCAAGGTGGATTTTAGCAGCGCTTCGAGGGAATTTTCCCTCAGTTCAAGAATAAACATCAGGGCTGAGTGTCAAAAGAGCTGTCTTTCAGTCAGGTTCGCATTCAAGATTTTTTCAGCAGCGCTCCAAGGCAATTTACTCAGTTCGACAATAAACATCAGGGTTGAGTAAAAAGAGCTGTCTTTCAGTCAGGTTCGTGTTCAAGATTTTAAAAACAACTTCGCTGCAATCTTCACTTAGCTACACAATAAATGTCCGGGCTAAATGTAAAAAGAGATAAACTTTAATTTTGGAGAACCAGCGAGATTTGGAAAACACGTTCGTTCGCTGCAGTTTTCTTTTCTCAGCTGGACAATAAATATCAGGGATGAGAGTAAGAAGAGCAAGCCTTTAATCAGGAGGGCTGTCGAGATTTTAAAAGCCAAAATTTTCGCGGCACGTTGTCCGAGTTGAGCGTCCGATCAGCAAGAGGCAATGCGTAAAAAAGAGCTGTCTCTCACTCACGTTCGCGTTCAACATGTTTTTGTTTAGCAGCGCTTCGAGGGAATTTTCCCTCGGTTCGACAATAAACATCAAGACTGATGTAAAAAGAGCTATCTTTCAGTCAGGTTGCAGTTATGATTTTAAAAACAGAACTTTGCAGCAATATTCACTTAGCTGCACAATAAACATCCGGGCTAAATGTAAAAAGAGCTACGCTTTTATTTTGGAGAGCCATCGAGATTTGTTCGCTGCAGTTTTTTTTCAGTTGGACAATACATATCAGGGATGAGAATAAAAAGAGCTTTTTTTTTCAATCAGGATGGCTGTCGACTTTTTAAACGCAAAAAAATTCGCGGCGCATTGTCCGAGTTGAGCGTCCAATCAGCAAGAGGCGATGCGTAAAAACAGCTGTCATTCACTCACTTTCGCGTCCACGATGTTTCCAGCAGCGCTTCGAGGCAATTTTCTCTCAGTTCGACAATAAACGTCGGGGCTGAGTGTAAAAATAGCTATCTTTCTGTAAAATACGCTTCAAAGATTTTAAAAACAGAACTTCGCTGCAATATTCACTCAGCTGCACAATAAACATCCGGTCTAGTTGTAAAAAGAGCGATCCTTTTAAGTTGGACAATAAACATCAGGGGTGAGTGTAAAAAGAGCTCACTTCTACTCATGGGGGCCGTCGGGATTTTAAAAGAGAAAATTTTCGCTTTAGCGGTTTGTCTGAGTTGAGCTACCAATCAGCAAGAGGAAGAGCATAAGCGGTCCTTTCAATCAGGTCCGCTTCATGACTTCAAAAGCACTTCTTCACGGCAGTTCCCTCAGTTGGACAATCGACTTCAAACTGTGTAAGAGAGCTACCTTTCAATCAGGAGGGCGGTGGAGGCAAAAATTTCGTGGCAGGTTGTCTGAGTTGAGGAACGACCGAGGAGGATGGCGTGCGTGGAAAAAAGCTACCTTTCTGTCAGATCACCGTTCAAGATTTTGTCGAGGAAATTTTTGTCTCAGTTCCAAAATATACCACAGGGCTGAGTGTTAAAAGAGCTATTTCTCAGTCAGGTTCGCATTCGAGATTTGAAAATCGGAGCTTCACGGAAATCCTCTGGAAGCTGGACAATAAACATCAGGTATGAGTGTGAAAAGAGATACCTTCTAATCTGGAAGGCGATCGTGATTTAGAAAGCAGACCTTCAGGGTAGTCGTCTCTGAGATGAACAATAACTGTCTGGGCTAAGTGTAAAAAGCGTTGACTTCTAATCATAAGGGCCACCGAGATCTAGCAAACAGCTTCGCGGCGTTTTTCTCGCAGATGGACGATAAACAACAGGGTGTAGTGCAAAAAGAGCTACCTCTACTAAAGAGGGCTGTCGAGATTTCGAATGCAAATTTTTCGCCGCAGTTTGTCTCAGTTGCGCGACCAATCAGCAAGTGGCAGTGCGTAAAAACTGAGCTATCTTTCACTCAGGATCGCGTTCAAGATTTTAAAAACTGAACTTCGCTGCAATCATCTCATAGCTGCACAATAAATGTCCGGGCTAAATGTAAAAACAGATGAGCTTTTAATTTGGAGAGCCATCGAGACATGGAAAGCAGCTTCCTTCGCCGCAGTTTTATTCGGCTGGACAATGAATATCAGGGCTGAGAATAAAAATAGCTAAATTTCATCAGGAGGGCTGTCGAGATTGTAAACGCAAAAATTTTCGCGGCACGTTGAGTTGAGCATTCATTCAGCAAGAGGCAACGCGTAAAAAAAGAGCTGTCTTTCACTCACGTTCGCGTTCAAGGTGGATTTTAGCAGCGCTTCGAGGGAATTTTCCCTCAGTTCAAGAATAAACATCAGGGCTGAGTGTCAAAAGAGCTGTTTTTCAGTCAGGTTCGCATTCAAGATTTTTTCAACAGCGCTCCAAGGCAATTTACTCAGTTCGACAATAAACATCAGGGTTGAGTAAAAAGAGCGGTCTTTCAGTCAGGTTCGTGTTCAAGATTTTAAAAACAACTTCGCTGCAATCTTCACTTAGCTGCACAATAAATGTCCGGGCTAAATGTAAAAAGAGATAAACTTTAATTTTGGAGAACCAGCGAGATTTGGAAAACACGTTCGTTCGCTGCAGTTTTCTTTTCTCAGCTGGACAATAAATATCAGGGATGAGAGTAAGAAGAGCAAGCCTTTAATCAGGAGGGCTGTCGAGATTTTAAATGCAAATATTTTCGCGGCACTTTGAATTGAGCGCCAATTCAGCAAGAGGCGATGCGTACAAAAGAGCTGTCTCTCACTCACGTTGGCGTTCAAGATTTTCTTTAGCAGCGCTTCCAGGGAATTTTCCCTCAGTCCGAGAACAAACATCAGGGCTGAGCGTAAAACGATCTATGGGTCAATCAGCTTCCCGTTCAAGGTTTTTTCAGCAGCGCTTCGAGGAAATTTTCTCAGTTCGACAATATACCTCAGGGCTGACTTGAAAGAGCTATCTTTCAGGCAGGTTCGCATTCAAGATTTTAAAATCAGAGTTTCGCGGCAATCTTGTGTCAGCCGGACAATGAACAACTGGTATAAGTGTAAAAAGAGCTACTAATTTGGTGTGCGATCGTGTTTTAGAAAGCAGAGCTTCTGAGTATTCATCTCTGAGATGAACAATAACTGTCTGGGCTAAGTGTAAAAAGCGTTGACTTTTAATCATAAGGGCCACCGAGATCTAGCAAACAGCTTCGCGGCGTTTTTCTCGCAGATGTACGATAAACATCAGGGTGGAGTGCAAAAAGAGCTACCTCTACTAAAGAGGGCTGTCGAGATTTCAAAGGCAGGAGGTGCGCGTCCAATCAGCAAGTGGCAGTGCGTAAAAACTGAGCTGTCTTTCACTCAGGATCGCGTTCAAGATTTTAAAAACTGAACTTCGCTGCAATCTTCTCATAGCTGCACAATAAATGTCCGGGCTAAATGTAAAAAGAGCTATGCTTTTAATTTGGGGAGCCATCGAGACATGGAAAGCAGGTTCGTTCGCTGCAGTTTTTTTTCCGGCTGGACAATAAATATCAGGGCTGAGAATCAAAAGAGCAAACTTTTAACCAGGAGGGCTATCGAGATTGTAAACGCAAAAATTTTCGCGGCACGTTGTCTGAGTTGGGCGTTCATTCAGCAAGAGGCAACGCGTAAAAAAAGAGCTGTCTTTCAATCACGTTCGCGTTCAAGGTGAATTTTAGCAGCGCTTCGAGGGAATTTTCCCTCAGTTCAAGAATAAACATCATGGCTGAGTGTCAAAAGAGCTGTTTTTCAGTCAGGTTCGCATTCAAGATTTTTTCAGCAGCGCTCCAAGGCAATTTACTCAGTTCGACAATAAACATCAGGGTTGAGTAAAAAGAGCTGTCTTTCAGTCAGGTTCGTGTTCAAGATTTTAAAAACAACTTCGCTGCAATCTTCACTTAGCTGCACAATAAATGTCCGGGCTAAATGTAAAAAGAGATAAACTTTTATTTTGGAGAACCAGCGAGATTTGGAAAACACGTTCGTTCGCTGCAGTTTTCTTTTCTCAGCTGGACAATAAATATCAGGGATGAGAGTAAGAAGAGCAAGCCTTTAATCAGGAGGGCTGTCGAGATTTTAAATGCAAATATTTTCGCGGCACTTTGAATTGAGCGCCAATTCAGCAAGAGGCGATGCGTACAAAAGAGCTGTCTCTCACTCACGTTGGCGTTCAAGATTTTCTTTAGCAGCGCTTCCAGGGAATTTTCCCTCAGTCCGAGAACAAACATCAGGGCTGAGTGTAAAACGATCTATGGGTCAATCAGCTTCCCGTTCAAGATTTTTTCAGCAGCGCTTCGAGGAAATTTTCTCAGTTCGACAATATACCTCAGGGCTGACTTGAAAGAGCTATCTTTCAGGCAGGTTCGCATTCAAGATTTTAAAATCAGAGTTTTGCGGCAATCTTGTGTCAGCCGGACAATGAACAACTGGTATAAGTGTAATAAGAGCTACTAATTTGGTGTGCGATCGTGTTTTAGAAAGCAGAGCTTCTGAGTATTCATCTCTGAGATGAACAATAACTGTCTGGGCTAAGTGTAAAAAGCGTTGACTTTTAATCATAACGGCCACCGAGATCTAGCAAACAGCTTCGCGGCGTTTTTCTCGCAGATGGACGATAAACATCAGGGTGGAGTGCAAAAAGAGCTACCTCTACTAAAGAGGGCTGTCGAGATTTCAAAGGCAGGAGGTGCGCGTCCAATCAGCAAGTGGCAGTGCGTAAAAACTGAGCTGTCTTTCACTCAGGATCGCGTTCAAGATTTTAAAAACTGAACTTCGCTGCAATCTTCTCATAGCTGCACAATAAATGTCCGGGCTAAATGTAAAAAGAGCTATGCTTTTAATTTGGGGAGCCATCGAGATTTGGAAAGCAGCTTCCTTCGCCGCAGTTTTATTCAGCTGGACAATGAATATCAGGGCTGAGAATAAAAAGAGCTAAATTTCATCAGGAGGGCTGTCGAGATTTTAGACACCAGAGTATTCGCGGCACGTTGTCTGAGTTGAGCGTCCATTCAGCAAGAGGCAATGAGTAAAAAAAAAACCCTGTCTTTCAGTCAGGTTCGCATTCAAGATTTTTTCAGCAGCGCTTCGAGGAAATTTTCTCTCAGTTCGACAATGAGCATTAAGACTGCGTGTTAAAAGAGCTTTCTTTCACTCAGGATCGCGTTCAAGATTTTGAAAGCTGAACATCGCTGCAATCATCTCTTAGCTGCACAATAAATATCCGGGCTAAATGTAAAAACAGATGAGCTTTTAATTTGGAGAGCCATCGAGACATGGAAAGCAGGTTCGTTCGCTGCAGTTTTTTTTCCGGCTGGACAATAAATATCAGGGCTGAGAATCAAAAGAGCAAACCTTTAACCAGGAGGGCTATCGAGATTGTAAACGCAAAAATTTTCGCGGCACGTTGTCTGAGTTGAGCGTTCATTCAGCAAGAGGCAACGCGTAAAAAAGAGCTGTCTTTCACTCACGTTCGCGTTCAAGGTGGATTTTAGCAGCGCTTCGAGGGAATTTTCCCTCAGTTCAAGAATAAACATCAGGGCTGAGTGTCAAAAGAGCTGTCTTTCAGTCAGGTTCGCATTCAAGATTTTTTCAGCAGCGCTCCAAGGCAATTTACTCAGTTCGACAATAAACATCAGGGTTGAGTAAAAAGAGCTGTCTTTCAGTCAGGTTCGTGTTCAAGATTTTAAAAACAACTTCGCTGCAATCTTCACTTAGCTACACAATAAATGTCCGGGCTAAATGTAAAAAGAGATAAACTTTAATTTTGGAGAACCAGCGAGATTTGGAAAACACGTTCGTTCGCTGCAGTTTTCTTTTCTCAGCTGGACAATAAATATCAGGGATGAGAGTAAGAAGAGCAAGCCTTTAATCAGGAGGGCTGTCGAGATTTTAAAAGCCAAAATTTTCGCGGCACGTTGTCCGAGTTGAGCGTCCGATCAGCAAGAGGCAATGCGTAAAAAAGAGCTGTCTCTCACTCACGTTCGCGTTCAACATGTTTTTGTTTAGCAGCGCTTCGAGGGAATTTTCCCTCGGTTCGACAATAAACATCAAGACTGATGTAAAAAGAGCTATCTTTCAGTCAGGTTGCAGTTATGATTTTAAAAACAGAACTTTGCAGCAATATTCACTTAGCTGCACAATAAACATCCGGGCTAAATGTAAAAAGAGCTACGCTTTTATTTTGGAGAGCCATCGAGATTTGTTCGCTGCAGTTTTTTTTCAGTTGGACAATACATATCAGGGATGAGAATAAAAAGAGCTTTTTTTTTCAATCAGGATGGCTGTCGACTTTTTAAACGCAAAAAAATTCGCGGCGCATTGTCCGAGTTGAGCGTCCAATCAGCAAGAGGCGATGCGTAAAAACAGCTGTCATTCACTCACTTTCGCGTCCACGATGTTTCCAGCAGCGCTTCGAGGCAATTTTCTCTCAGTTCGACAATAAACGTCGGGGCTGAGTGTAAAAATAGCTATCTTTCTGTAAAATACGCTTCAAAGATTTTAAAAACAGAACTTCGCTGCAATATTCACTCAGCTGCACAATAAACATCCGGTCTAGTTGTAAAAAGAGCGATCCTTTTAAGTTGGACAATAAACATCAGGGGTGAGTGTAAAAAGAGCTCACTTCTACTCATGGGGGCCGTCGGGATTTTAAAAGAGAAAATTTTCGCTTTAGCGGTTTGTCTGAGTTGAGCTACCAATCAGCAAGAGGAAGAGCATAAGCGGTCCTTTCAATCAGGTCCGCTTCATGACTTCAAAAGCACTTCTTCACGGCAGTTCCCTCAGTTGGACAATCGACTTCAAACTGTGTAAGAGAGCTACCTTTCAATCAGGAGGGCGGTGGAGGCAAAAATTTCGTGGCAGGTTGTCTGAGTTGAGGAACGACCGAGGAGGATGGCGTGCGTGGAAAAAAGCTACCTTTCTGTCAGATCACCGTTCAAGATTTTGTCGAGGAAATTTTTGTCTCAGTTCCAAAATATACCACAGGGCTGAGTGTTAAAAGAGCTATTTCTCAGTCAGGTTCGCATTCGAGATTTGAAAATCGGAGCTTCACGGAAATCCTCTGGAAGCTGGACAATAAACATCAGGTATGAGTGTGAAAAGAGATACCTTCTAATCTGGAAGGCGATCGTGATTTAGAAAGCAGACCTTCAGGGTAGTCGTCTCTGAGATGAACAATAACTGTCTGGGCTAAGTGTAAAAAGCGTTGACTTCTAATCATAAGGGCCACCGAGATCTAGCAAACAGCTTCGCGGCGTTTTTCTCGCAGATGGACGATAAACAACAGGGTGTAGTGCAAAAAGAGCTACCTCTACTAAAGAGGGCTGTCGAGATTTCGAAT
Source organism: Hypanus sabinus (assembly GCF_030144855.1). Lineage (NCBI taxonomy): Eukaryota > Metazoa > Chordata > Chondrichthyes > Myliobatiformes > Dasyatidae > Hypanus > Hypanus sabinus. Next base: position 73,631,811 of record NC_082715.1, on the reverse strand, counting down.
GCAAATTTTTCGCCGCAGTTTGTCTCAGTTGCGCGACCAATCAGCAAGTGGCAGTGCGTAAAAACTGAGCTATCTTTCACTCAGGATCGCGTTCAAGATTTTAAAAACTGAACTTCGCTGCAATCATCTCATAGCTGCACAATAAATGTCCGGGCTAAATGTAAAAACAGATGAGCTTTTAATTTGGAGAGCCATCGAGACATGGAAAGCAGCTTCCTTCGCCGCAGTTTTATTCGGCTGGACAATGAATATCAGGGCTGAGAATAAAAATAGCTAAATTTCATCAGGAGGGCTGTCGAGATTGTAAACGCAAAAATTTTCGCGGCACGTTGAGTTGAGCATTCATTCAGCAAGAGGCAACGCGTAAAAAAAGAGCTGTCTTTCACTCACGTTCGCGTTCAAGGTGGATTTTAGCAGCGCTTCGAGGGAATTTTCCCTCAGTTCAAGAATAAACATCAGGGCTGAGTGTCAAAAGAGCTGTTTTTCAGTCAGGTTCGCATTCAAGATTTTTTCAACAGCGCTCCAAGGCAATTTACTCAGTTCGACAATAAACATCAGGGTTGAGTAAAAAGAGCGGTCTTTCAGTCAGGTTCGTGTTCAAGATTTTAAAAACAACTTCGCTGCAATCTTCACTTAGCTGCACAATAAATGTCCGGGCTAAATGTAAAAAGAGATAAACTTTAATTTTGGAGAACCAGCGAGATTTGGAAAACACGTTCGTTCGCTGCAGTTTTCTTTTCTCAGCTGGACAATAAATATCAGGGATGAGAGTAAGAAGAGCAAGCCTTTAATCAGGAGGGCTGTCGAGATTTTAAATGCAAATATTTTCGCGGCACTTTGAATTGAGCGCCAATTCAGCAAGAGGCGATGCGTACAAAAGAGCTGTCTCTCACTCACGTTGGCGTTCAAGATTTTCTTTAGCAGCGCTTCCAGGGAATTTTCCCTCAGTCCGAGAACAAACATCAGGGCTGAGCGTAAAACGATCTATGGGTCAATCAGCTTCCCGTTCAAGGTTTTTTCAGCAGCGCTTCGAGGAAATTTTCTCAGTTCGACAATATACCTCAGGGCTGACTTGAAAGAGCTATCTTTCAGGCAGGTTCGCATTCAAGATTTTAAAATCAGAGTTTCGCGGCAATCTTGTGTCAGCCGGACAATGAACAACTGGTATAAGTGTAAAAAGAGCTACTAATTTGGTGTGCGATCGTGTTTTAGAAAGCAGAGCTTCTGAGTATTCATCTCTGAGATGAACAATAACTGTCTGGGCTAAGTGTAAAAAGCGTTGACTTTTAATCATAAGGGCCACCGAGATCTAGCAAACAGCTTCGCGGCGTTTTTCTCGCAGATGTACGATAAACATCAGGGTGGAGTGCAAAAAGAGCTACCTCTACTAAAGAGGGCTGTCGAGATTTCAAAGGCAGGAGGTGCGCGTCCAATCAGCAAGTGGCAGTGCGTAAAAACTGAGCTGTCTTTCACTCAGGATCGCGTTCAAGATTTTAAAAACTGAACTTCGCTGCAATCTTCTCATAGCTGCACAATAAATGTCCGGGCTAAATGTAAAAAGAGCTATGCTTTTAATTTGGGGAGCCATCGAGACATGGAAAGCAGGTTCGTTCGCTGCAGTTTTTTTTCCGGCTGGACAATAAATATCAGGGCTGAGAATCAAAAGAGCAAACTTTTAACCAGGAGGGCTATCGAGATTGTAAACGCAAAAATTTTCGCGGCACGTTGTCTGAGTTGGGCGTTCATTCAGCAAGAGGCAACGCGTAAAAAAAGAGCTGTCTTTCAATCACGTTCGCGTTCAAGGTGAATTTTAGCAGCGCTTCGAGGGAATTTTCCCTCAGTTCAAGAATAAACATCATGGCTGAGTGTCAAAAGAGCTGTTTTTCAGTCAGGTTCGCATTCAAGATTTTTTCAGCAGCGCTCCAAGGCAATTTACTCAGTTCGACAATAAACATCAGGGTTGAGTAAAAAGAGCTGTCTTTCAGTCAGGTTCGTGTTCAAGATTTTAAAAACAACTTCGCTGCAATCTTCACTTAGCTGCACAATAAATGTCCGGGCTAAATGTAAAAAGAGATAAACTTTTATTTTGGAGAACCAGCGAGATTTGGAAAACACGTTCGTTCGCTGCAGTTTTCTTTTCTCAGCTGGACAATAAATATCAGGGATGAGAGTAAGAAGAGCAAGCCTTTAATCAGGAGGGCTGTCGAGATTTTAAATGCAAATATTTTCGCGGCACTTTGAATTGAGCGCCAATTCAGCAAGAGGCGATGCGTACAAAAGAGCTGTCTCTCACTCACGTTGGCGTTCAAGATTTTCTTTAGCAGCGCTTCCAGGGAATTTTCCCTCAGTCCGAGAACAAACATCAGGGCTGAGTGTAAAACGATCTATGGGTCAATCAGCTTCCCGTTCAAGATTTTTTCAGCAGCGCTTCGAGGAAATTTTCTCAGTTCGACAATATACCTCAGGGCTGACTTGAAAGAGCTATCTTTCAGGCAGGTTCGCATTCAAGATTTTAAAATCAGAGTTTTGCGGCAATCTTGTGTCAGCCGGACAATGAACAACTGGTATAAGTGTAATAAGAGCTACTAATTTGGTGTGCGATCGTGTTTTAGAAAGCAGAGCTTCTGAGTATTCATCTCTGAGATGAACAATAACTGTCTGGGCTAAGTGTAAAAAGCGTTGACTTTTAATCATAACGGCCACCGAGATCTAGCAAACAGCTTCGCGGCGTTTTTCTCGCAGATGTACGATAAACATCAGGGTGGAGTGCAAAAAGAGCTACCTCTACTAAAGAGGGCTGTCGAGATTTCAAAGGCAGGAGGTGCGCGTCCAATCAGCAAGTGGCAGTGCGTAAAAACTGAGCTGTCTTTCACTCAGGATCGCGTTCAAGATTTTAAAAACTGAACTTCGCTGCAATCTTCTCATAGCTGCACAATAAATGTCCGGGCTAAATGTAAAAAGAGCTATGCTTTTAATTTGGGGAGCCATCGAGATTTGGAAAGCAGCTTCCTTCGCCGCAGTTTTATTCAGCTGGACAATGAATATCAGGGCTGAGAATAAAAAGAGCTAAATTTCATCAGGAGGGCTGTCGAGATTTTAGACACCAGAGTATTCGCGGCACGTTGTCTGAGTTGAGCGTCCATTCAGCAAGAGGCAATGAGTAAAAAAAAAACCCTGTCTTTCAGTCAGGTTCGCATTCAAGATTTTTTCAGCAGCGCTTCGAGGAAATTTTCTCTCAGTTCGACAATGAGCATTAAGACTGCGTGTTAAAAGAGCTTTCTTTCACTCAGGATCGCGTTCAAGATTTTGAAAGCTGAACATCGCTGCAATCATCTCTTAGCTGCACAATAAATATCCGGGCTAAATGTAAAAACAGATGAGCTTTTAATTTGGAGAGCCATCGAGACATGGAAAGCAGGTTCGTTCGCTGCAGTTTTTTTTCCGGCTGGACAATAAATATCAGGGCTGAGAATCAAAAGAGCAAACCTTTAACCAGGAGGGCTATCGAGATTGTAAACGCAAAAATTTTCGCGGCACGTTGTCTGAGTTGAGCGTTCATTCAGCAAGAGGCAACGCGTAAAAAAGAGCTGTCTTTCACTCACGTTCGCGTTCAAGGTGGATTTTAGCAGCGCTTCGAGGGAATTTTCCCTCAGTTCAAGAATAAACATCAGGGCTGAGTGTCAAAAGAGCTGTCTTTCAGTCAGGTTCGCATTCAAGATTTTTTCAGCAGCGCTCCAAGGCAATTTACTCAGTTCGACAATAAACATCAGGGTTGAGTAAAAAGAGCTGTCTTTCAGTCAGGTTCGTGTTCAAGATTTTAAAAACAACTTCGCTGCAATCTTCACTTAGCTACACAATAAATGTCCGGGCTAAATGTAAAAAGAGATAAACTTTAATTTTGGAGAACCAGCGAGATTTGGAAAACACGTTCGTTCGCTGCAGTTTTCTTTTCTCAGCTGGACAATAAATATCAGGGATGAGAGTAAGAAGAGCAAGCCTTTAATCAGGAGGGCTGTCGAGATTTTAAAAGCCAAAATTTTCGCGGCACGTTGTCCGAGTTGAGCGTCCGATCAGCAAGAGGCAATGCGTAAAAAAGAGCTGTCTCTCACTCACGTTCGCGTTCAACATGTTTTTGTTTAGCAGCGCTTCGAGGGAATTTTCCCTCGGTTCGACAATAAACATCAAGACTGATGTAAAAAGAGCTATCTTTCAGTCAGGTTGCAGTTATGATTTTAAAAACAGAACTTTGCAGCAATATTCACTTAGCTGCACAATAAACATCCGGGCTAAATGTAAAAAGAGCTACGCTTTTATTTTGGAGAGCCATCGAGATTTGTTCGCTGCAGTTTTTTTTCAGTTGGACAATACATATCAGGGATGAGAATAAAAAGAGCTTTTTTTTTCAATCAGGATGGCTGTCGACTTTTTAAACGCAAAAAAATTCGCGGCGCATTGTCCGAGTTGAGCGTCCAATCAGCAAGAGGCGATGCGTAAAAACAGCTGTCATTCACTCACTTTCGCGTCCACGATGTTTCCAGCAGCGCTTCGAGGCAATTTTCTCTCAGTTCGACAATAAACGTCGGGGCTGAGTGTAAAAATAGCTATCTTTCTGTAAAATACGCTTCAAAGATTTTAAAAACAGAACTTCGCTGCAATATTCACTCAGCTGCACAATAAACATCCGGTCTAGTTGTAAAAAGAGCGATCCTTTTAAGTTGGACAATAAACATCAGGGGTGAGTGTAAAAAGAGCTCACTTCTACTCATGGGGGCCGTCGGGATTTTAAAAGAGAAAATTTTCGCTTTAGCGGTTTGTCTGAGTTGAGCTACCAATCAGCAAGAGGAAGAGCATAAGCGGTCCTTTCAATCAGGTCCGCTTCATGACTTCAAAAGCACTTCTTCACGGCAGTTCCCTCAGTTGGACAATCGACTTCAAACTGTGTAAGAGAGCTACCTTTCAATCAGGAGGGCGGTGGAGGCAAAAATTTCGTGGCAGGTTGTCTGAGTTGAGGAACGACCGAGGAGGATGGCGTGCGTGGAAAAAAGCTACCTTTCTGTCAGATCACCGTTCAAGATTTTGTCGAGGAAATTTTTGTCTCAGTTCCAAAATATACCACAGGGCTGAGTGTTAAAAGAGCTATTTCTCAGTCAGGTTCGCATTCGAGATTTGAAAATCGGAGCTTCACGGAAATCCTCTGGAAGCTGGACAATAAACATCAGGTATGAGTGTGAAAAGAGATACCTTCTAATCTGGAAGGCGATCGTGATTTAGAAAGCAGACCTTCAGGGTAGTCGTCTCTGAGATGAACAATAACTGTCTGGGCTAAGTGTAAAAAGCGTTGACTTCTAATCATAAGGGCCACCGAGATCTAGCAAACAGCTTCGCGGCGTTTTTCTCGCAGATGGACGATAAACAACAGGGTGTAGTGCAAAAAGAGCTACCTCTACTAAAGAGGGCTGTCGAGATTTCGAATGCAAATTTTTCGCCGCAGTTTGTCTCAGTTGCGCGACCAATCAGCAAGTGGCAGTGCGTAAAAACTGAGCTATCTTTCACTCAGGATCGCGTTCAAGATTTTAAAAACTGAACTTCGCTGCAATCATCTCATAGCTGCACAATAAATGTCCGGGCTAAATGTAAAAACAGATGAGCTTTTAATTTGGAGAGCCATCGAGACATGGAAAGCAGCTTCCTTCGCCGCAGTTTTATTCGGCTGGACAATGAATATCAGGGCTGAGAATAAAAATAGCTAAATTTCATCAGGAGGGCTGTCGAGATTGTAAACGCAAAAATTTTCGCGGCACGTTGAGTTGAGCATTCATTCAGCAAGAGGCAACGCGTAAAAAAAGAGCTGTCTTTCACTCACGTTCGCGTTCAAGGTGGATTTTAGCAGCGCTTCGAGGGAATTTTCCCTCAGTTCAAGAATAAACATCAGGGCTGAGTGTCAAAAGAGCTGTTTTTCAGTCAGGTTCGCATTCAAGATTTTTTCAACAGCGCTCCAAGGCAATTTACTCAGTTCGACAATAAACATCAGGGTTGAGTAAAAAGAGCGGTCTTTCAGTCAGGTTCGTGTTCAAGATTTTAAAAACAACTTCGCTGCAATCTTCACTTAGCTGCACAATAAATGTCCGGGCTAAATGTAAAAAGAGATAAACTTTAATTTTGGAGAACCAGCGAGATTTGGAAAACACGTTCGTTCGCTGCAGTTTTCTTTTCTCAGCTGGACAATAAATATCAGGGATGAGAGTAAGAAGAGCAAGCCTTTAATCAGGAGGGCTGTCGAGATTTTAAATGCAAATATTTTCGCGGCACTTTGAATTGAGCGCCAATTCAGCAAGAGGCGATGCGTACAAAAGAGCTGTCTCTCACTCACGTTGGCGTTCAAGATTTTCTTTAGCAGCGCTTCCAGGGAATTTTCCCTCAGTCCGAGAACAAACATCAGGGCTGAGCGTAAAACGATCTATGGGTCAATCAGCTTCCCGTTCAAGGTTTTTTCAGCAGCGCTTCGAGGAAATTTTCTCAGTTCGACAATATACCTCAGGGCTGACTTGAAAGAGCTATCTTTCAGGCAGGTTCGCATTCAAGATTTTAAAATCAGAGTTTCGCGGCAATCTTGTGTCAGCCGGACAATGAACAACTGGTATAAGT